>NC_137086.1:47301752-48013319 GCF_951640355.1 Cnephaeus nilssonii | reverse complement strand
CCCTCAGCCTGTCCTGCACCCTCTCACAATCTGGGACCCCTTGGGGGATGTCAGAGAGCCGATTTCGGCCTGATCCCACAGGCCACTCCTGTCTGGAGCATGCCAGACACAGGGCTCATGGCATCTGGACTGATTGGGCACGAGCCCACGGCAGGTGCAATGGGGCGAGGAGTATGAGCGGAAGCAGCAGGTAGGAGCTGCAGGATGCTTTGGACTGTGGGTTTCGGCCCGATCCCCCAGGCCACTCCGAGGGACCCCACCCATGCATGAAATTGTGCACTGGGCCTCTAGTTATAATATATTGTCCTTTCAATAAAAGGCAAAAAATAAGATGGTATCCTTGATTATGAAGCTATTCAAATGGAGATGACCATATAAACATGATTTCTAAGAGGAATTTTCCTGTGCTATATATATGAATATTATTTAAAGTTGTTTGGGTGTCCTTTGATGGGATTCTAACACAATCATCTTTGTCATAATTTTGCTAGAAATAATTTCAATAGTCAAGTTATCAGGTCTAAAACAGTGACATCTGGTGGCTTCAAGAGAGTATTACAATTACTTACTAAATAAAAATTTTAATACAAGTAAGACATAGTAGTAAGTCAATGGTCCATATTAAAACATGACAAATATCCTATGCTATCTCTTTTAGAAATGATATATTATTTTAATGTAATATGTTATATTATTATTTATAAACTAGAAGCCCAGTGCATGAAATTCGTGCACGGCGGGGGGTTGTCCCTCAGCCCAGCCTGTACCCTCTCCAATCTGGGACATCCCTCTCACAATCCAGGACTGCTGGCTCCCAACTGCTTGCCTGCCTGCCTTCCTGATTGCCCCTAACCACTTCTGCCTGCCAGCCTGATCATCCCCTAACCACTCCGCTGCCAGCCTGGTTGATGCTTAACTGCTCCCCTGCAAGCCTGTTTGCCCCCAACTTCCATCCTCTGCCGGCCTGGTCACCCCTAACTGCCCTCTCCTGCAGGGTTGATCACCTCCAACTGCCCTCCCTTGCAAGCCCGGTCCCTCTCAACTGCCCTCCCTTGCAGGCCGGGTGCCTCCCAACTGCCCTCTCCTGCTGGCCATCTTGTAGTGGCCATATTGTGTCCACATGGGGGCAGGATCTTTGACCACATGGGGGCAGCTATATTGTGTGTTGCAGTGATGACCAATCTGTATATTACTCTTTTATTAGATAGGATAGAGGCCTGGTGCACGGGTGGGGGCCAGCTGGTTTGCCCTGAAGGGTGTCCCGGATCAGGGTGGGGTTCCCTTGGGGCGTTGGGCGGCCTGAGCGAGGGGCCTGTGGTGGTTTGCAGGCCGGCCACGCCCCCTGGCAACCCAAGGGGGGGCCCTGGTATCTGGAATTTATTTTCCTTCTACAATTGAAACTTTGTAGCCTGGAGCGGAGCCAAGCCTGGGGCTCCCTTGGGGTGGCAGCCATCTCTGTGGCAGTTAATTCACCTTCTACAATTGAAACTTTGTAGCCTTAAGCGGGTGAGCCCGGCCAGGGTGTGTGGAAAGCTTGCTTCCCCTGTTGCCGGCGGCAACCCTGGCCTGCTCTCTCAAGCTCCATTCTGCCGCCATTTCTGTTTGAATTTGTTTACCTTCTATAATTGAAACTTTGTAGCTTGAGTGGAGGCTTAGGCCTGCAACGGCTATGGAAAGCTTGGCTTCCTCTGTTACCTGGGAAACCTTGCTCTCTGTGGCTGTAGCCATCTTGGATTGGGGTTAATTTGCATACTCGCCCTGATTGGCTGGTGGGCGTGGCTTATGTAGCAGAGTGATGGTTAATTTGCATATTACCATTTTATTAGAGAGGATATTATTATCCCTTTAGAAAAATCTAACCTTTGTACATATATATGGTTTTACCTTTCATAATTACAATATAAATCCAACTATTAAAAATAACAAAAACCAAAAACCTTGATCCAGTATTTATTTTTATTATGAAATAGGAGTGGGGTAATTCCATATTACTATAATTTTTATAAGATCACCTTTTTTATATTATACTAGGGGTCCAGTGCACAAATTCATGCACCTTGAAAGGAACTGTGGGCCATGAGGCTGCAGTGGGCACAGGGGCAGGTCTCAGACCATCCTCTGTGCCCCCACCCAGCCACTCCCACTGCCGCCCCCAGTCCTCTGTCTGCTGGCAGCTTCGATCCCACCACCACCGCTCCCACGCCCTGATGGCGCCGGCCCCTCTTGCACCCGCTGACAGTGTGGAGCAATTGGGGCCGGCACCGGCAGCGGGTGTGAGTGGCAGCTTCAGCGCCAGCTGCAGGTGCGGACAGGGCCAGTGCCATCAGCAGGTGTGAGTGGTGGCTGCCGGCCCCAATCGCCCCTCAAGAGCTGGGGAAGGTGGTCAAGCCCTGAGGGGCAATTTGGGCTGGCAGCTGCCGCTCCCACCCGCTGATGGTGGGTCTGAGTGGGGCCGGCACCGGCAGCAGGTGCGAGTGCCGGGTTGGACTGTGGGGCATGGAAGCAAAGAATTTTCAGTAACCACCAGAGGCTCACCCCGATGACAGTGACTAGCGCCCTGTCTTGGTCTGGCGCCCCCACTCACCTGCTCCACCACCCCGCCACGGCTGACACCTGCAATGTTTCGTGCTCTTACGCCTGGTGGTCAGCGCACGTCATAGTGATCAGTTGTTGGTTGTTCCGCTGTTCGGGTCTAGTTGCATATTAGGGTCTTATATATAGAGAGAGATGTTTCTAAAGAGACAATTTTAATTTGAAAAGAGAAAAAAAAGTCCAGTCATATTCCCTGATTTTATGAGAAATCGGGTATAAGTAATAAGAAAAGCAAATTTATTTCTCCCTGCTTGACTTTTTTTAAGGCTATGTTTTTATTAAGACATTTAATTTTGAAACTATTTTTTTCTTACATCTATAAAATCAAATAACCAAATAGAATTTTGAACTTACCTGAATGACTGTAACTTCTCTTAACTCTACTCTGCCATTTCAACACTCTGCTTAAACACAAACGTTCAACTGAGAAAATTTAGCCAATTCATGAATTGGGCAGCATCCCATCTAGCACATAGAGAATAGCCCCCAAAATCTATACAATATGAAAGGTTTGTATAGGCAGGACAAGAATGCTATTGAAAAAAAAAAAGTGTTTCAGGCAAAGTTACCTGTACTTAGGGAAAGGTGGTTGGGAAGGGGTATTATCAGACAATGGTCTCAGCTTCCTTTGGGGAATAGGAGAGACTCTGTGGTAGATTACCTCATTAGCACTGCCCAGAAAATTCCAGACTGACCGATTAAGATTACATTCCTGTGGAAGGTTGACATTGCAATTTGTTCAGTATTAAGTCTAAGTTTGGTGGTATCAGCTTTCGAATGTGATCCCATTTGGGGCCTGTGGTTTTCCCTTTCACAATCAAAAGGAGGGGATCAGACTCTCAGCTTGACGAAGAGAGGTGATCAAAATTTAAGGCATTAGTACCTCTTTCTGCTACTGCTCTGCAGTTCTGGAAGCTTTTGTTGATCCTCTGTGTGATATTCATGATGTTTTTGGCTTAAGTCCTGGTTTCAGGATCACAGTCTTTAAGTCAGCTGCTCTCTTTGTTCTTTTTCTGATGCATCAATCCTAGGAAGATCATTTGCTTAGTGGTTAGAAAACACGCCTTTAAAGATTTTGAGAGAATCCAACAGGACAGCAACATTATTATCATTATAAACAAAACTAGAGGCCCAGTGCACGAAATTCGTGCATGGGGCGGGTGTCCCTCAGCCCAGCCTGCACCCTCTCCAATCTGGGACCCCTCAAGGGACATCCCTCTCACAATCCAGGACTGCTGGCTCCCAACTGCTTGCCTGCCTGCCTTCCTGATTGCCCCTAACCACTTCTGCCTGCCAGCCTGATCATCCCCTAACCACTACCCTGCCAGACTGATTGATGCCTAACTGCTCCCCTGCCAGCCTGTTAGCCCCTAACTGCCCTCCCCTGCCAGCCTGTTTGTCCCTAACTGCCCTCCCCTGCAGGCTTGATCACCCCCAACTGCCCTCCCTTGCAGGCCTGGTCCCTCCCAACTGCCCTCCACTGCTGGCCATCTTGTGGTGGCCATCTTGTGTCCACATGGGGGGCAGGATCTTTGACCACATGGGGGCAGCCATCTTGTGTTGGAGTGATGGTCAATCTGCATATTACTCTTTTATTAGATAGGATAATTGCCACTGTTAGGAATGTACTTTGGTGGCATGGTCCCCAAGATCCAAACCAATCAAATAAAGACCCCATTGAGATCACCTTTTTAATCCAAGTGCCTTGTTCAGTGATTTTATGTAACTGAGTTGCAACTTCCCCAGAAGTGTTCATCTCAGTGCGGCAGGTGGTGGTGTCCACAGTAGAGACACCTTCTTGCTTAGCTAAGGGTTATTCTACTGTCAAGAACAACTTTGGCCAGAAAGTCTAAGGATTTTTGTTGGGTAGCTGATGCTTTAACAACTGATTCTACACTATTTTCAAGAGCTAAGGAGAAGTTCCTCATTATAGCCTCATTTGTATTTACTCCTAACCAGGGAGCAGGGACTGGCTAAAGGAAGCACATTTTGAATCATGAAAAACCTTCTGGTAGATCCTCCCTAATTCAACGATGTAAATTAATGGAAATAGACTGATGAGGTGTCTCAGTTTGTTTGTGAACAGTCAGAGGCACATTTAGATCATCTAAGAGGCAGTGCCTGGTTGTATGTCAGTCATTTAGGCATTCACAGTTCCTAGGAGACCAATAACCACCATCAACAAAGATAAATTATATTGGGCATAAACCACTTCACTAATGTGGCACTGTTAATGGACAAATCAGAGATTTTTTATGACAAATTCTGAATCTGAAAGATTAACGCCCCCCCCCCACACCCACCCCCCCACACACAACTCCTTAGCAATGGCCTCAGAAATAGGGATGATAGCATCATCTTTCTAGGCCAATGCCAGAGTAAAAGAGAGAAAGAAAATAAAAACGAATTTCATGTTTAGTTAAAGTACAAAGTCTCGATCTGGCATCTTCAGTTAAAGCTATCTACATCAATTTCAGCCTCTTCTCTCCCTTGCCAACTTGATCTGTAGGTCTCCAACATCTGTGTAGGACCAGAAGTCAGGTGGATCCTTCTTTGGCTATGTGTGTCCAATGCCTACTTTGTAGCAGTGAGAGTGGTCAGGAGAACCTGGCAAGCTCCCTTCCAATGGAGTTCAATGGCTATTGTCCTCTGATGATGCTTCTAGAACACTCAGGCACCAGGATCTAAATTATGACCAATAGGATTGCTGTGGAATTGGAATCTGGGAAAGCTTCTTTAACCTGCTGATGATAGGCTTAAGCGTAAGACAATAAAGACTTACAGTAGCTGCTCATATTGACATGAGATAATAAGGGATCAGCAGAAAGTTACGTACCAACAGACATTGTTCACTGGTGACAATCTCATGTGGAGTGAGTTTATGTTTCCCAAAGGAAGTACTGCAAAACAGTCAGCAAGACCAAAGGGAATACATTAGGCCAGGGAAGTGTAATAGTTTCAGCAAGTTGAAAGATCTTAAGTGAGAGGGTCATGTTAATTTTCTCTCCCTGCCTGATGATTGAAGGTGATAGGACAGTGATAACTCCAAGAAGACTGCAAGGTTTCATTAAGGCTCGTATAATTTGCCAGTGAAGTGAGCGCCTCAGCCACTGGAAGTTGGAAAGGTATTCCCCATAAGGGAAAGACATTTTCCAACAGTTTATTTGTCATGTGAGAGCATCAGCCTTGTGGCAGGAGACGGCTTTAACCCACCTGGAAAACTTACATAAAATAACAAGAACATATGCCTAACTCCAACAAAGTGACAGGTGAATGAAGTTTAGCTGCAGGTGTTCAAAAGGTCCAGCGGGAGGAGGTCTGAGGTCTCTGAAGACAAACACAGTTTTCCCACAGCTATGGGCCTGATAGATCAGACATTCCTGGCAGACTGTTTTCACCATTTTTTATGTCTTCACGGCAATGTCTGTTCATAATTTGAGTCACCTGAAATGTGCTCTGATGGGTAAAGGAATGCAAAAATGGGAAAATTGGTTTGACAGGGATCTGGGGAGAACCAAGTGGCCTTCTTCATTTCCCCATAGTCCTGACTGTTTGTTTAATTACAGCCATTATTTACCTCATAATTTATCTGATTCAGGAGCAGACCGTTGCCATGTTACTAGAACATCAGGCTGGCAAATGTCAGCTGATAAGGGATCGTCTTTTTGCAGAAGCAGAATGCACTCTATTCATATGCCATAATTTTGTAGACTCTGTTGCTGCTGTCTTTGCATGACAGTAACCAGGGCATTTGCCTGATACTCAGGTTAGTCCTAATAGTATGAGCTTCGATTTTGATGAAAGCAATTTCAGAAGGTAAGAAGATAACAGTGAGATCATTTACTTGTTGCCCATTTTTTATTGGGATTTTAGAAAACTTAAGAAAAACTTTTTTTTTTCCATAACCTTCCCAAATTGTGCAGACCCCAAAGGCATATCAGCTACCAATCGAAATAGTTGCAGTTTGCCCACTTGATAACTGACATGCTCTGGTTTTGGGGAGGATTTAGCTTGTGAGAGGTTTATCCTTTCAAATAGGTCATTTTGGGGAGCATATCATAATTGGCTTGAAAATTGCCATTTCCACTGGTATAGTATGACACACCAACAAACAAAACTAGGCCAGGGTTGGTTAAAGGGGGTCTTCTCAGAAGTCAGGATGCGGTGTCACAGAATGGAGCTTCATATTTCCCAATTCAGAGTTCAGAAGTTTTTGGACAGCGTGAAGTTTGCAATTAAATGTTCTTTCTCAGGATTAACACTGAAGAGGCTTCCACTAACTTAGCAGCTGCAGTGATAGCCTTAAGACAGCTGGGACAGGCACAGATAACTGAATCCAATTGTATGCTCTCATAGGTAACAGGCTATGCTTACTAAAATTCTAGTGAGTTCATAGAATGGGTAAGTTAATAGAGAAAAAAAAAAAATTAGGATCCCATCCATAGTCTGCAATAACCAGCCAAGCCTAGAAATCCACAAAGCTGCCACTTACTTGTGGGTTTAAGAAATGTGTGAATTAGCTTAATTCTTTTTTAAGACAACTGAATTCTTTTAGTGCTTAGACCATGACCTAGGTAATGAACAGTATCTAAAGATAATTGTAATTTTTCCTTAGAGGCTGTGTCCTGTTTCAGCTAACTGTTGCAGCAAATAAACAAAATCTTATATGGACTCCTCTCTGGTAACTGAGCTCAGAAACATGTCATCTACATATTGTGAACGGGTCAATTTCCTGAGGATCTAGAGAGTGCTTAAATCTTGAAGTACTTGGAAGAAATAAGAAGAGGCCACAGTGAACCCTTGAGGCATAACTGGCCAGGTATATTTTCTATTGTTGCAAGTAAAGGCTAGTAGATATTGGTTGTTGGGTCTACAGAAATGCTGAAAAGGCTGAACAAAGGTCTACAACAGTGAACCATTTTGTGTCTGGCAGAATTTGTGACTAAAGGCTTTTGGATTTGGGACAATTGAGAAATGAGAATAACTATTTTATTAATAGCTCTCTAACTATTTTATTAATAGCTCTCAAATCCTGGAAAAATGTCTATCCCATTTCATTTTGGACTGGCAAGATTGGCTTGTCCCAAGGACTAGTACAGGGAATGATTAGCACCTGGGTAATTGAGTCTTCTACTATGGGGTGAGGCCTTGTATATGTGTAATTTAGGGAGAGGTTTAGTTATATCTTATGAATCTTTATAAATTCCACACTTTTATTCTTCTAATGTGAGCATAAAAGGTAGCCCACAGATTTTCAGGCACCTCAGTTAAATTAAGGGACTTTTGTTGGAAGTATTCCTCTGCTATGTCAAGGACAGACTGTAAAGCACATAAAGGATCAGTTTCAGGTTGGTCAGGAAATTCTAAAGTGAGGTGGCCATTGGAAGCAAATGCATCAGATTTTTTTTTAATTTATCTTTATTGTTGAAAGTATTACAGATGTCCCCCTTTTCCCCCCATTGACCCCCTTCACCTGGCCCCAGTACCCTTCCCTAAGCCTACCATACTATTGACTGTGTCATGCATATATTCCTAGACCTTTTAATTCAGAAAAAAAAAATCTCACGCAGAAAAATAAATATTTCTTAGTAAAAGATCCCAGTCATTTGGACTGGTTGAAGTAAAAATTCTCTCTGAACTTCATTAGATACCCTCAATATGAAAATCTTTTCACTCTGAGAGATCTGTTGTCCTCTAAGGCTAGGATTTAAAATAGAAAGTGCAGCTCTGGTGTCAACTAAAATTTGACAAAGCTCATTAATTTTAATTTTAGTTTTCCCTCGGCTGTTTAAGGGATTGCTAGTAATAGTTTACTGGAGGTGCCCATATGGAGGCTTCCCTTTGGAGGTAGATATGGGGACATTCAAATAGATATTCAATAATTTGCATAAGATCTTTGACAATTTCTTTTCCAGTGTCCCAACTGGCTACAATTGAAACATTAATTTCTAGGCCAATGTTTTGATAATGGGCCCCCAGGGAGTTCAATGCAGGAGGGCCAGGTGTTATTTTGGGTCCTGGCCTTGGGGCTTTGTAGCTAGAAAGTAAAGACCTTGGTTGATTTTTGTTTCTGATCTTGCTCCAGGGTCTTTTCAAAATGTTCAGCTACAGTCAAGAGTTCTGTCAGTCCTGTGGTCTCAAATCCTACTTTCTGACTTTTTATCAGTCCACTAATCTTAGGATATGATCCATTTACAAAGAGGGTACCTAGAGCAAGTTGGGTGATTCTATTTATTTCATGGATCTTGGAATGTTGTAGAAAGAGGTTTCCTAAGTGGACTTTAAAGTCAGCCACAGATTCATCTCTTTTTTTTTTTTCTGTGTGTGTTAATAATAGACTAATCAGAATGGACAGGGAAGACTCTAGGAATGGCTAGTACAAGATTAGTTACTATTGTAACCACACAGAAACTCCATTTGTTTAATGTGACTCTTTCTCCTTTTTGCCTGCCACACCCTTCCTTAATCATTAAGTCCTTAGGACATCAGATTCTGGTCAGCACCAAACTGTCTTAAGAACAATGTCTCGGGTCCTTTAACCACTGGAAACAGTTTTCTCAAACTAAAGATAACATCTTGACCTCAATTGTGTTTCATCCCCAGGCCCAGGAAAGCAGAACTCATGAAACTATAAGGAGCTATGCAATGGTTAACATTATGACCTGATTCAATAATCAACTACTCCCTATGCAGGCCCCAAACAATCCATAGAGTCCATGAACCCAACTCCCTTAATCACCATGATTAACAATTTTCCCCATATATAATCTCTCCCTGTGCAGACATTTGGGGAGCCAGGTTATAGAACACTAGTTCACTTATTTCTCTGGGTTTGATGCCATTTTCTTAAATAAACCTCTATTTTCTTTGCTGCAAAATCCCGTTTGCATTGTATAGGGCTTTGACGTGTGCAGGCAAATGGACCCCTTTAGTGCAGGCAAAGTGACCCCTTTATTCCGGTAACTCTATTTTGCAAGCTCTTTCTGGTTGAGAATCTCAAATATCCCGGTGGGTTTGCTATCCTACTTCCTGCATCTATTTCCAGACTTCAACAGGTCCTACCAACATGTGCACAAGCTGATAAAGATCTGGCAGCCCTGGGGTCATAGGCTCAAATAATAACTCAAAAAATTTTGGTGTTCCTCCCTAGGTTTAGTAAAATTTTAAACAATGGCCTTAGTCAGTCTCTGACCAGGTTTGAAGGGTATCATAAGGTTTGTCTACAAACTCAGGTGGTTTTATTTTAAAAGGTAACAGTCTTCAGAATGAAAAACAGTTGAATCAGATAATTAGTAAAATGTGAGTACTGAGATGAAAAAGATGGGGGAGTAGAGGTCACATTTGTCCTATCATCTTTTGTTTTAGGTACCTCTTGTTCCTTTAATTTTTCATTAGCCTTTTGTAATGAGTCTTTTAATGAAGCTATTTTGGAAGCTTCTGCATATTAATTAAAACAGGCACCCCATTCTGTTTGTTCAACTGGAGATCCCTTGCTCTCAAGTGCATTTTGTTGTTGTTGTTTTTGTTTGTTTAGTTTTGTTAACCCTCACCTGAGGATAGTTTTCCATTGACTTTTAGAGAGAGTGGAAGGGAGGGGGAGAGACAAAGACAGAGAAACATTGATGTGAGAGAAACACATGGATTGGTTGCCTCCTGCACACCTCTGGTCAAGGCTGGGGACTGAGCATGCAACGGAGATACATGACTTTGACCAGAATCGAACCCCTGGAACCCTTCAGTCCATGGGTTGACACTCTATCCATTTAGCCAAACCGGCTAGGTCTCAAGTGCATTTCTTAAATGAAAAATCTTGTCTAATTGGTATGTTCCTATAATGGCCATTGTAATTCTAGGTTATTTTTAGTAAAATTTTGCCATTTTATTAAATAGCTGTACCTTCTGGGACTATAGTTGTCAAAAATTACCTATATATCTATAGATATATAGATATAGATATAGATATAGATATAGATATAGATATAGATATAGATATAGATATAGATATAGAATGAATATATATATATATATATATATATATATATATATATATATATATACTAGAAGCCCGGTGCACGAAATTCGTGCACGGTGGGGGGGTTGTCCCTCAGCCCAGCCTGTACCCTCTCCAATCTGGGACTCCTGGAGGGATGTCCGACTGCCCGTTTAGGCCCGATCCCGGTGGGCAGTCGGATCCCTAAATGGGCAGTCGGACATCCCTCTCACAATCCAGGACTGCTGGCTCCCAACTGCTTGACTGCCTGCCTTCCTGATTGACCCTAACTGCTTCTGCCTGCCAGCCTGGTTGATGCTTAACTGCTCCCCTGCCAGACTTCTTGCCCCCAACTTTCCCTCCTCTGCCAGCCTGGTCACCCCTAACTGCCCTCTCCTGCAGGGTTGATCACCTCCAACTGCCCTCCCTTGCAAGCCTGGTCCCTCTCAACTGCCCTCCCTTGCAGGCCTGGTCCCTCACAACTGCCCTCCCTTGCAGGCCGGGTGCCTCCCAACTGCCCTGTCCTGCTGGCCATCTTGTGGTGGCCATCTTGTGTCCACATGGGGGCAGGATCTTTGACCACATGGGGGCAGCTATATTGTGTGTTGCAGTGATGATCAATCTGTATATTACTGTTTTATTAGATAGGGTAGAGGCCTGGTGCACGGGTGGGGGCCAGCTGGTTTGCCCTGAAGGGTGTCACAGATAAGGGTGGGGGTTCCCTTGGGGTGTGGGGCAGCCTGAGCGAGGGGCCTGTGGTGGTTTGCAGGCCGGCCACGCCCCCTGGCAACCCAAGCAGAGGCCCTGGTATCTGGAATTTATTTTCCTTCTACAATTGAAACTTTGTAGCCTGGAGCGGAGCCAAGCCTGGGGCTCCGGCAGCCATTTCTGTGGCAGTTAATTCACCTTCTACAATTGAAACTTTGTTGCCTTAAGCGGGTGGGCCCGGCCAGGGTGTGCGGAAAGCTTTGCTTCCCCTGTTGCCGCCGGCAACCCTGGCCTGATCTCTCAAGCTCCATTCTGCCGCCATTTGTTTGAATTTGTTTACCTTCTATAATTGAAACTTTGTAGCTTGAGTGGAGGCTTAGGCCTGCAACGTCTATGGAAAGCTTGGCTTCCTCTGTTACCTGGGAAACCTTGCTCTCTGTGGCTGTAGCCATCTTGGATGGGGGTTAATTTGCATACTCGCCCTGATTGGCTGGTGGGCGTGGCTTGGCTGGTGGGCGTGGCTTATGTAGCGGAGTGATGGTTAATTTGCATATTACCATTTTATTAGAGAGGATATATATATATATATGGGCCAGAAAGTGATTAACTCACATCTTTGGATATAAACTTTTTTTTTTTTTTTTTTGTGGCAATAGCCTTTACCTCATGTGCACATTAACAGAAACCAATAGTAACCAAGTAAACAAAACTGTAGACATCAGCAATAACCAAAGAACTAGGGACTGGTGAAAGGATTGAACCAGCAGACTTCAATGAGTGGGGATTGTGAACCAGTTCCAAACAATAGGAGGCCTGCAGCTGCCACCAGCCATTTCCAAGGTGGAATTTGAGGACAGAACTTAGGGCTGAAGGTTAGACACTACAGTGGACTCCAAAAGAAGGCCCTGTGCTCGCCTCCAGCATTTCCCAGTGATTGGGGTGGTTTATTGAGCAGGGTGGTTTCTTTTCTGGGTTCTTGTCCAGATGGATTCGAAGAATGAAGCCACAGACAAAAAGGTGATAGGGGAAAAGTACAGAAACTTTATTGCTAGCTGATATTACCTCTAAAACCTTAGTTCTAAATTCTAAGCCTGCAACTCTGTCTCTCTTGGCACAGAAGGGCCACCTAAGAAAGGTGTTCTCTAAGTTCCTACTCCTAAGACTCTGTCCCTCTTGGACTGACAGAGGGGGCCCCTTAAGCTGCTTTCTTTGTCTTGAGGCATTAAATGGGCTGGAGACCCTCCTTTTCTACCGTGGGACCTTAGCCCTATAATCGGCTCCCAGGGCCCCTATGTTCACACTTTTCCTTGTTTGGTCATCTTACCTGTTTAGGTTGGAGTCACTTTTGAGTTATCTTATGGTTTTCTCCCAGTTGTGCTGGCCGGGAAAGCCTTATCTTATAGCTCACCCAGCTACTCAGGTCAGGGCTGCATTTGGTCTAACTATGGTCAGGCCAGAGATACCCCTGTCTTTGGTTTATGGCTGTTTTAATTGCTTAGGCCAGAAATGTTTCCACTTGCCTGTGGCATTTCTCAATCTTCTGTACAAGTAACATAAGCATTTTGGGGTCTCCAAGTCTTCATCTATGTATTCCTCCCCCATGGACTTTCCTCATCCTTAAAACTCCCTAAACCTGCCTATTTTATCCCCAAAACACCTTTCACCAGTGTGGAACAAACCAGCAGACTCCAGTAAATGGAAATTATAAATTGGAACTGGGAAAAGGACTTCTAAACTGGTGAGTTGCAGACTGAGCCCAGGCCTAGGGACTCAGGTTCCAGGTGGAACCATCCCCCAGCTCTAAAATGACCTGTTAAACTCTGGATTGAAAAGTCAATTAAATTGTAGCTCAACTCAAAGAGTATGGAGCCCTTGCTGAGAGGGACTTGCTAGCGGCCCTTAGAAAAGAAAAGAAAAACAAAGAACTCAAAAGTGTTGGCAGACAAGGCTGTGTCTCTTGTCCCTAAATGTCCTCAGAAGTTTTCTTTGGATTCTGTTATTGCCACCAATCTGTTAAAGAACAAGCATTTAATCAAGTAAATTTGGATATCAAATTGGCTTTATTGACTAATTCATGAATCCAGCAGCATCCCATCTAGCAAGTAGAGAAGACCACCAAGAAGTAGTACAATATGGAAGGCTTTATAGGAAGAAACTGGGTAGGAAAAGAAAGTTAATAGCAAAAGAAAAAAAATATGGGGTTGTTTCAGGCAAAGTTACCTGCCCTCAGAGGAAGGTGGGGGTCTTATCAGACAGATTGCCTCAGCTTTCTTTCAGAGATTCCTTAGGGCATAGATGGTAGATTACCTCACTGATAATGACTAGACTGAATGATTCAGATTATATTTTTGGACAAAGTTGAAACTGCAATTAGGTCAGGCATTAAGTTCAAGCTCCATGACATGGGTCTTAGGACAAGGAACTCAATTTTGAGCCTATGGTTTTTTCTTTAACCTATCCAATAGAGTAAAAAGTATAACTGGAGAACATTTTAAGGTCATTAAAGCATCTTCAAGTTCTCCAGAGTCCCTCGGCAACCTGTATAGTGCCAACAGTGCTGAGAACAAAGTGCTGTGTTTAATAAATTTTTACTGAAACAAGATTCATGCTGAATCTTTCTTATTTACCATTGCAGTCATTTCCCTCTTTACTTCAAAGTATCCCCTAGTTAATATAACATTTCTCTCTCTAAGGCTAAACTTTCTGCCTATTCTCGTGAGCCCACCTTTTATTACCTCCTCAGGGAACTTGCTCCATCAATTACACATTCTTTTTCCAGACTTTTCAATCATGCGGCTTTCATTTGGCGTCTTCCTTTCTGCTTTCAAAATGTGTTTCCTCCAAAGTTAAAATCTATTCAAACCAGCCAACCAAACAAGCAATTAACAAGCCACAAGAAGAAATAACTCTTTACCTTATGGTTGTCTTTATTTTCTTTCAAGGCCCAAATTCTAAAATGAGCCCACTTTTTTGCTTCCTTTTTAAGTTAACCTCATTCACAGTTAACACTTTATTAAAACTTCTTATTTGAACTTTCTTCTCTCTGAACACTGTTTTGGTTTTTAAGAACTTATGCTGAGAAATTGTTTATCTTCCCAAAGCACCTTTATCTGATACCTAAAATGGAACTATATACAGGGGTCCCAAAAAAATGTACACATACACTTTGAATAATTATAAAGACAGTGTTTATTAAAATACATTTTATTTTCAAAATTGAGCTATCATTTGTTAAAGTGTATAATACATTTTTTGGGGACATGCTGTATAGTAAGCAGTCCTGTGTCCTTATGTCTTGAGGATTAGGGGGAATAATGATTTATTTTACAAAAATCTCCAACTCACCAGTTTGTCAATATATGATGAACGTAAGAGAACTTCTGCCTGCCTAGTTTCCTAATTGATAAAATGCAAATAAATAATAAAGAATTACCCCATAGAAGTGCTGGAAAGGTTAGGTGAACTAATACAATTAAAGGACTTAGAACAGTGCCTTGCACTTTGTAAATATTCAATAAGTGTTCACTATTATGATTACAATGTAAAGCTGCTATTTGTTGCCTCAATGACTCCCTGAGTGCCAGCCCCCTCCCTGCTTGTTTTGAACTTTTTCTTAGTTTTTGTCCACTTCTGTGTACCCATACCCAACGTGTGTAATTAAATAAGCCTTGTGATGACATCTTCATTTTGTTCTTTATTTCTTTCCATGTTGACACAGTTACATTCAAATTACCCAAAAAGAGTGCTTCCCACCTGGCACAAGGTACAGCACCCATGACCCTCAATAAAGGCACTTCTCAATGGATCCTTGCTCTACGCCTCCCCACCCCAGCCCTGTCTTCTGTGATCAAACTTCAAATTTTTAGGTGACTTTGTATGGTCCTCTTGCCATGCCATGTCCCACCCCTCTAGTACCTGTGAGTGTAATAAATCATTTCATGTATCTCTCCTGGGGTAATTTCTGCAGCTATGTTGGAGTAATCCTTAAAGAACCCACAGGGGGACCTTACTCCCCTAGTCATAAGACATTAATTAGTACCATACTTATTCTCTGTATTAAAAGATATTCAACCCCTCTCCACAATGTTTGCAAAGATTTTATGAGGAAGTCTTACAATGAATTCCTGCTCGAAGACAATTTAAGGTCTGAGAAGTGCTTTCTGGTCTTTACTCCTAAAGCTGATATCTTCAGACTGTTAATTGTGCTTAAGTACAGTTCTTCATTAATTCACCTACCAAGCACCATTATGCAAAGTTCTTCTAGAAAATGAACTTTAATTGGATTTTCAGACATATTGAAGAAGAAATACAGCAGAGCACAGATGATAGAACATGGAACTGGTCCCATGACACCAACATTTTTTAAGTTCCTTGGATCTCTGAATCACAATAACTTTTTCCTTTGCCCTTATTCATTTTGGGACATGAATAAGGCCCTCTTCAATCTTGTTTCACATCATTCTTCCTTTCCTCAAATTTAGAGATATCCTTTCACCAACAACTAGTTCACAGGAGCTAGTACAAGAATTTCTGTTACCTTATTAAAGTTAGTTTTAAATTTCATTGACATCTCTTTCATACAGATCAACTTTCAGATTCCTTTTAAAAACCAATAGTGTTTTAAGTCCTCTAAGTAAAAGAACCAACAACTACTGAAATGAACTCATCTGCCTTTTCCATCTTTATATTGCAGAAGTAAATGCACCAATATTTATTTAAAAAACACTGACTTTCTTTCTGCACTATAGAGAGTATGTCAGACATTTCCTAAGCTTAACATCATCCCTGTTATTTTCATCAGTATCATTCTCTTTCCAGTTCAATTTCAACAAGATGTCTTTATATTACTTCAGGATAAACATGTGTAAAGTCAGACTTCTGTTTCATTTCAAATTGTCTGTTGTGTCTGACTTTTACAGACCTGTAAACTAAAACTCCTTTTTATTTCTTGCTAGTATGAATTTACTTCATGAGACAGTTCTTCAGACATATTGCTTTTGTATACATAATTTTCCTATTGTATTAATGATTTCAAAAAACATCGCAAATTCAAACTGATCAATAGGAGATTATAATATTGTGTTGTGAATGTTCAGAGGGTAATAAAGTGATTACAGTTTTGGAGGTGAGTTCACAGAAGCAATATTTAATGTAGATTTTGAAGACTAATTGAGTTCTATCCTTAATTGGAAGGGAGTCTTATTCTTTTGATGTTCCTTTCTAAATAATATCATGTTTAGAAGAACTTCCAATTCTCTTTTGTGTTTGTTTAATCTAATTTGCCGGTAATTGCCCATGGAAAGATATACCTCCAGCTTTTAAATACATACTTATATAAATATAAAATATGTCTCATTCTAGGTTGAAAAGAAGTTAAGGCTAGAGATTGTAAATTTCTTGAGAAGCATCAGTTAATATTAGAAAAGACTTGAGTCAGATGGCCTTGTGTTTCAATATCATCCATGATTTCTTCCTGTCAAAATGGTACTAGAATGGCTATTTTCAGGTCAAGTTAAATAATACATTTGAAGACTACATTATACTAGTATAGTGCATACAATATTACAGATAATAAATGACTAATTTAGCACTTTTCTTAGTTTTATTGAAATGATAAGACTTCTGTTCAAGAATGATTTATTGAACACATACTATCTCTTAGAAACCCTGGTGAAATAATAGTTGAGTGAACACTTAGCTACAACAAAATTGGATAAAAGCATAAGAGCAAAAAACACATAAAATAAATGGTACAATACAGTTTTTGGAAGGTAGAATGTAAACAGACTATTGTTTTCTTATTTAGAAGACTGAAGAAATATGGACCATTAACCTGGATGGATAGATCAACAAACCTAGATAATTCCAGGACTGGAAACATCAATAATTCTAAAAGTAAGGATGTGAGTAGGGTTGAAAAAAATATGAATGTCTCTTAAATGTATATATCCCTTTTCCCATCCACATAACTAACTACACAACTAAACTTCAGTGTGACTACAGGTTTATCCCCTAGTCTAGAGTATTTAAATCAGTGGGTCTTATGCAAATATATAGCAAAAATGGGGAATTGGTGGATATATGTACATTAAATATTGGCATCTACCATAATACAGTCTATCTCACAAACACCCTGTGCAAAGTTTTTATCTTCCAGACACAGGTGAAAAAATTACTTTCTCAAAACTGCCAAGTCTAAAATGAAAAGATCAACAGGTACTGGCAGTTGTGGACACCTGGTATAATGGCTCAGCCTGTTTTTGGTAAAAGCTTACCATCCAGCAAAACTCTCAAAACAATAAAACTCAACTGATTAGTGCCCCATTCTTAGGTATGAAGGGCCAGTGAATGCCAGGCTTTTTATTAACAGGAACATTTGATAAAGACCAAAAAGAGAGAGAGAAGAAAATGAAATCAGGACTCAGATAAACAATACACCTGTCTGTGTAGTAATTTTAGCTCCGTTTTTCCATTGTCTAAATTTAAACCTCAGCTCTTCCCCTTACTGTATCTTCAGGGAGTTTCCCTTAATCTTTCTGTGTCTTGGTTTCTTCAATAAAGTCTTGCAAATCTTTACTTACAGTTCTTACATATTTTATTTAAATGTTATTCATAATTATTTTATTCTTACATGTTATCATAAAAAGATCATTTTAAAAATTTTGTATTTTTTGAGAAAAAAAAAACAAGAAATACTTCAGCATTTATGGAACAAATAAAACAACCTGCTGATATCAAATAGTTATTCCTTTTATATATAGCTTATTATTCTTCAAATATTTTATTTTGGAGTTTTACTAAATTAATAAAAAATGTGTGTTGCTGTTTGTTTCTTAATGTGTATGTATGCATATGCTTGTCTTTCCATTGTATTACTTAAAGCTATGCTAGCTTAATTAAATTGAAATATTTTCAATTTGTTATGTCATGGAGAAGTATGAAGGGCAAAATAAATATATGCTGTTGCTAGGCTGATATAGTTTACTTTTAAAATGATCTAGGGCTACTATTTTTTAGTTTTTAACTTAAATTACCTGATATTGGCTTCTTTATATTTCTAAATATATAATGCATCTCTTGAAAGCAAAGTATTTCCTATTTATTCTTTAAGTCGGATGTTGTCATTTTAAATGTGTGTCATAAAGATTGCCCCTTTCTGTCAATGTGGAGATTTTTTGAAAAGAAGATGGCTTAAAACAGAAGTTGTCATTTGCTGTTCTATAGCCAGAATTATTCATTATTAGCTGATGGAATTAATGCTAAGTAATATGGCTTAAAATTTAAAATTATGAATTGAAGCAATATTCAGAAAGACCAAGTTTTGCCTTTTCACCTTATTCCTTCCCTGTATGTGCTCTGTTTTGTAGGCTTCCTGTCCTGCTAACTAATCAGGAAAAAAATAGAAAAGAAAAGAAAGAAAGAAAAGAAAAAATTAAAAGAAAAGAGGGAGCTAATACAAACTCTGAAATTCTTTTTCCTTGCCAAGTGTGACTATACCACATGTTGTGGTGATCTTGCTCCAGCTGTAAATACATCTGCTATTAATTTTTTGGCATTATAGTAGGTATCCCAATAAGATGGTTTCAAAATAGCAATCTGTCAGTGTAAATGTTTACAAGCATTATTTTCTGGAAAAATTTTTACATTTTCTCCCATTAAAGATACCAAAACATTTATACAAATAAATAGTTTTATCAAAAAAGATTTTAAAATATTTCAAAAATATATAGAAAAGATTTAAAAATAAAATAAACACTCCTTCACATCTCTGATTCTACCAAGTACAAATTACTAAGCCATATGTATTTCAGGTCTTCTAAGAATTAAATTATGACACAGATAATTGAGGTCCCTATGTTTTTCTACCTAATTTCATTTCCTTCTTTCTCACTGAGGCCCAGATGTTTTCACTGGTAAATTCTATGAAACATATGAGGGACAAATGATACCTAATCTCTAGTTTGTATTCTGGATAATAGAAACAGAGAGAACACATAGTGTTTCATTTCATAAGACCAAATTATTTTAATACCAAAAACATATAGAGATAAAACAAGATAAAATTTAACAAATTGAATCCAAGAAATTAAAAAAAAAAGAATTCTAAAACATGACTAAGGGAGATATATTTTAAGGATGTAAAGCTGGTGTTACTTTTAAAAATCAATTAAATTAATCTTTCACACCTACAGGCTAAAGAAAAAAATTACATAATCATATTAATTGATACAAAATAAGCTTTTGAAAAATCCAACACATTCGTTTTAATAACTTTCAGCAAAGTAGAAATGGAACTTTCTCAACTTGATAGAACATGTACAAAAAGCCTACATTCTAACAATGATGAGACAAAAGTACATGCAAATTAGCATAGCCAAAATCCAGAACACTGACACATCCCACTAAATGCTGATGAGGATGTCGGACAGGAACTTTTGCTGTGAATGCAAAATGGTCCAGCTGCTTTGGAAGACAGGCAGTTTCTTATAAAACTAGATATACTTTTACCAAACGACCCAGGTATCAGTATTTACTACTTAAAGGAGCTGAAAATGTCTGTCCACATAAAAACCTGCATGCAGACGCTTATAACAGTTTTATTCATAATTGCAAAAATTTGGAAGCAACCAAGATGTCTTTCTATTGGTGAATAAACACACTTTGGTACATTCAGACAATGAAATACTAATCTGTGCTCAAATAAATGAGCTATTTAGACCTGAAAAAAAACAAAACAAAACAAAAAAAAACAGAAGGAAACTTAAATGTCTACTAGTAAGTGAAATAAACCAATATTCAAGGGCTACATGCTATATGACTCCAACTATACAACACTCTGGAAAAGACAAAAATATGGAAACAATAAAAAGATCAGTGGTTGTCAGCAGTTAGAGGAAATTGAAGAAACAGTAGATGTAGCACAGAGGATATTTAGAGCAGTGAAACAATGACATGAATACCATGATGCTATATAAAAGTAGGTGTATTTACCAAACCCATAGAGCAAATACCAAGATTGAGCCCTAATGCAAGCTGTGAACTTTAGGTTATAAAGATGTGTTGATGTAGGTTCATCAATTGTAACAAATGTGGGCTGTTTATAGTCTATGGTTATGTGTTGGGAGAGGGACAGAAGAGTCACAAGGAGTGTTTAATAATTCTGTATTTTCTGCTCAATTTTGTTATAAACCCAGAACTGCTCAAAAAATAAAGTCCATTTAAAGTAAAAAAAAAAAAAAAAAAAAAAAGAGAGAGAGAGAGAAACAAAAAAATGGAAACCTACAGCTATGATCACATTTAGTGTGAGGAACTGGATGCCAACCCCTAAGACTGGAAAACACCCAATATGTTCCCTCTTATAATTTGTATCCCACATTGTGCCAGCCAGAATTCTTAGTTTGTATAAGAAAATAAAATTGAATAAAAAGTGGTAAGATTGCAAAGAAGAAGAAAAAAACTATCCGAGCCTATTCTTGTTCACACACAATATAATTTTCTGTGTAGAAATTTCCAAGAATTGAAAAAACAACAACAATGCAAAAACCAAACAAACAGAAAACCACTTTGCAAATATGAAGCAATTATAACAAGGTCACAGGACACAAAGGTAATATATAGAAGTTAATTGCTTTTCTGTGTACCAACAATTTATAATTGAATTTGAAATAAAAATACAATACAATTGAAAATATCACCAGTAAAAAATAATCAATTAGATATAAGGGATTCATCTAACAAAATGAGTAGAAGATCTGTATGCAGATAAGTATAACACTTAGATGAAAAAAATAAAAATATCTAAATAAGTGGAAAGATATTCTGTTTTCATTAATTGTAAGACATGATATGGTTAAGATGCCAATTCTTCTCAACTTGATCTATAGACAAAATTAAATCCTAATCAAAATCCCAGCAAAATGTTTTGTGAATATAAATTAATTGATTATGTAGTTTCTATGAAAAAGGAAAAGACTCAGAATAGTCAGCATTATACCGAATAACAAAATCAAAGGTCTGACACTACATGACTTCAAGACTTAATAGAGCTATAGCAATCAACAGTGTGGATATAGCAACATAATGGAAACATTTATCAAGGGAATAGAACAGAAAGCCTTAAAACATACCCACATTAATACAGTAAACCGATATTGGTTAAAGGAGTAAATTAAATTACAATAAATGGTACTGAAAAATATGCCAAAAATGTGATTATAAACACAGATGTTACACCTTTCATAAAAATTATCTTAGTGGAGAACCTAACTAGATAAAAATGAATTATAAAACTTTTACAAGAGCATATGGAAGGAAATCTATGTGATTATGGGTTCGGCAATGGGTTTCTAGATACAAATCTAAAAGCATGGTCCATGAAAGAAAAAAAAAGTCATAAATTAGGTTTTATAAAAATTAAAAACTTCTGTTCTGTGATGAACATTGTTAAGAGACTGAAAAGACAAGCCAAGAACAGAACAAAATATGTGCAAACACTCATTTCATAAAGGATTTATATCTAAACTATATTACTCAACAATAGAAAAACAAGCAACCAAATTTTATAAAAATGAAGTGTGTTTTTTTTGTTGTTTTTTTAAATCCTCACTGTAAAATATGTTTATTGAGTTCAGAGAGAGAAGTGAGGGGGGGGGGGAGAGAGAGAGAGAGAGAGAGAGAGAGAGAGAGAGAGAGAGAGAGATCAGTTGCCTTCAATGTGTGCAAATGTGCCCCAACCAAGATTGAATCTGAAACCTAGATATGTACCCTGACCAGGAGTTGAACCTGCAACCTTTTGGTGTACAGGATGATGCTCCAACCAACTGAGCCACCCAGCCAGGGGCGAGTGAGGAAAATAGTTTTGAACACAGGTCTCACCCAGGAAAATGTACATATGGCAAATACGTACATAAAAAAAATGCTCAACATTACTTATTTTAGGCATTTTCAAATTAAGCAAGATATCACAACTTGCACATTAGAATGACTGAAATCCAAATCTATTAACAACAACAAATGCTGGTGAGGATGTGAAACAACAGATACTTCATGCTAGTAGGAATGCAGAATGGTACAGGCACTGTAGAAAACACCTTGGCCAAGCGAAACATAGTCTTATTATATGACCCAGCAGTTGTGTTCCCAAGTGATTTGAAATTTATGTCCACACAAAAACCGGCATATGCATGTTTATAGGAGCTTTATTCACCCAAACTGGAAGCAGCTGAGACATCCCTAGTGGATAAACAATCCGTGGCACAAACATCAGTGAAATATTATTTAGCAATAAAAGAAATGAACTACCGAACCATAAAAAGACACAGAGGGACCTTAAATGTATATTGCTAAGTAAAAAAGCTAGCCTTAAAAGGCTACACACGGTTTGATTTCAATTGTATAACATGCTGGAAAAGGCAAAACTTTTTGATGCATGTTTGCCGGGGGTTTGAATGGGGATGTTGGGATTAATGGGTGAATGAAGCACAGGGCACTTTTAGAAGTTGGAACTGTTTTGTCTGATATTGTCATAGTCAACACAAGTCATGAATTTGTATAGAAATTTACAGAGTAAAATTGAAATGTAATGTATGCAAACTAAAAAAAACACAAAACAACAACATTAAAGAGGTCTAGGGATTCCTGAAAAGAATGCAAGCCTCTGTTAAGAGAATATGAAAGCATTACAAATGTATGTTGCAAGGGTGCAGACATAAGGAACTTGGAAAGATTGGAGTCTATAATACGAAAGGCAAAACAAATTGCACGTACAAACTGTACTATAGTTAATAAAGTTGTTTCCCAAAGTGATACATGTTAACAAGTCTGATACTGCTCTGCATTCATAATGGATTTGGACGGTGAGATGACAGATGGTGGGAACAGGTGTTTTGGATACCTGGAATGAGTCCCCTTGTGGGGTCTTTAAGAATAATTCCTGCACAGAAATTACACTAGCAGAGGCGAATGAAACTTACAGGTTACCTACAGGTACACTTTCTAGAGGAGGGAGGCATGGCATGCCACCAGGGGGGCATATGGGAGGAGCACCCCGTGTGCAGGGACAGCCAGGCCGGTGGGGAGCTGAGAGTGAGGACCAGCGATCAAGCATCTCTATTGGGAGCCATGGTGGACTACACAAGCAAAAGGCCCAAGGGGTATACTGATGGATTGAATGTCACTAGGTCACAGTTGGGGGAAGGCAAAAAGGGGGCCTAGTAGCAGGGACCAGCTTATCACAGGGGTGCATCTGCTCATCTGGGCAGAGTGCTCACAGCCTGTTTCTAGAAATGTTGAATATCAGGGAAATATGAAATTTAAAAAAAAAATTACAAACTCCAGGAAGATAGTGGGAACCAGGTTTCTCATTTTTGAAGTGGGAGGTTACAGTTAATAAGCAAGGTAACAATGCTTGAATGATCCATGGATTAGAACTGGAGATATCTGTATAAATATAACTTTAGCTTAATTTGTACACATGTTAAATGGAGAATTATTTAGAGGCTAGAGGCCCGTTGCACGAAGATTCATGCAATAGGCCCTTTACCTGGTTGCCAGCACCGGTTTTCCTCCAGCACCCAGGACCCAGGCCTTCGCTCTGGATGCTGCCTTCTGCCTTCGCTCCAACCTGAGTCTTCACAGGCTTTGCTGACTCCAGCTGGAGTCTGCAGGCTTCACTCTAGCTGGAGTCTTCACTTCGTTCGGGCCTAAGTGCCACTCCTGTAGCTACCTCTGTCCCCCGCCCTTCCCCTCATAGCATGCGTCCTTCCTTGCCTGGCCGCCCTACTCCTGGAGCAGCTGGGGGGTGGGTCTGCTGCCATCTTTGTCCTGCTGATTTGCATATCCCCTCCTGATTGGCTGGTGGGCGTCAAGGAGGTATGGTCAATTTACATGTTTCTCTTTTATTAGTGTAGATGTGTGTGTGTGTGTGTGTGTGTTTGTGTGTGTGTGTTTGTGTGTGTGTGTGTGTTTGTGTGTGTGTGTGTGTGTGTGTGTACATATATATGGGTTAGTATACACGCACACATTTCATTCCTCTGTCAGCTGAGAAGGCCTAGAAACAACGAAGCCCCGGTGGTAAAAAGTGTACCTGGTACACTAATCTTAATTTTCAATATCTTTTCCCAAACAAAAAAACAGGGAAACTTGCAAAAATGGACAATTCCAAGCCTGGGACAGTACATATATAAGATCCTAGAGTACATAGAAAGTAATAAAGTGATCAAAAGAAAGAAAGAAAAAAAGGAAGGAAGGAAGGAAGGAAGGAAGGAAGGAAGGAAGGAAGGAAGGAAGGAAGGAAGGAATAAGGGAGGAAGGGAGGAAGGAACGCATGAGGCATCAAAGAGCCAAAGTTGGAAAAAAAAAACTGAGCAAGAAAATAAGAGTATTGGATTATGACCTAACATATTAAAGAAATAATCATGAGTTCACATGACAAAAAAAAAAGCATATAATTGAATAAACTAATAAATGGAAGAGAAAATAAAAATCTATGCAGAATAATTTTAAATAATTATGTAGTGAGTCCATCCTTAATAAGGTGAAAAACAACTTCCTATTCCTTAAGTTTGAACTTCACACAATAACTTCTTTCCAAAGAGTAGAGTGGGAAAAAAACAAAAAAGTCCAACTTTACAGTGGATAACTATCAGCAATATTATAAAGTTTTACATGTATAGGCCTTAGATACATACATTTGTGAAATTTTTGCTTAAGAAACTCGGATTTTTTTTTTTTTTTTTTTTAGTATTGTAAATTGTATTTTAGCTACATTTTCTAATTGTTTATTGCTGCAACGTAGACTTTTGCAAATGATTACTGTATATTGTGCTGTGAATTTTAAAAATTCACTTGCTGATTTAGGATGTTTTGTGGATTCCTTAGAGTTTTCTTTCTTAGGTGATGGAGACTATGAATGCTATACAGTTGAATGGCTAGATCATTTTGTACTCCTTTAAGTGGCATTGAGTTTTTTTCTAGATGTTTAATTTACTCACAAACCAATAATTCTTTTGACAGTGGTGAGTCAAAAAACTTTTGAGTCTTGTTTTAGAGATATATTATTTTGCTAGATCTAGGGTAGCCTTTATACTGGGTTAATTTAGTCTTCCTTCAAAGGTATATATTTTCTCTTAGTCTCTTTGGAAAATCCTGGTTTTCAAGTTCTCTCCCATCTGCTTGGCTGGAACGTGGCTCTCTCCTGGCTTTCTTTTCCAAATGGCAGGTGGAGTTCTGAAATGGCCCCAAAAGATTCAAGGCCCCTGTCATACAAACACCTTCTTCAGCTATTCAATCAAAGAGTAATTTAGATAATGCTGTGATGGCATTTTTCAGATGTAATTAAAATTTCAAGTTGTTTGACCTTAAGAAATTGAGATTATGCAGACGAGCTGACATAAGCACAAGTCTTGACAAAGCAGACCTGTCAAAGAAGTGGAAGTCATAGAGACATGTTCTCTCTGGTGTGGAATTAAACAAACATCCATGCTGTGAACTGCCTATGGTACCAAACTGGCAGGAAACTGTGGGTGTTCACCAGAGGCTGAGAATGGTCCATGGCTCAGAGCAATGACGGAAATGGGGACTTCTGTCCGACAACCAAAAATAAGTTCTGACAACTACAGAGGTTTTTAAAAAAGAATATATATATATCCTACCTAATAATAAACAAATATGCAAATTGATCATACCTCCGACACACCCACAAGCCACGCCCACCATCCAATCAGAACGAGCATGCAAATTAACCCAAACCAACATGGCTACAGCCACAGAGAGCAAGGTTTCCTAGGTAACAGAGGAAGCCAAGCTTTCCTCCTGCCCATGCCAGGCCTAAGCCTCCATTCAAGCTACAAAGGTTCAATTATAGAAGGTAAACAAATTCAACCAGAATGGCGGCAGAATGGAGCTTGAGAGAGCAGGCCAGGGTTGCCGCCGGCAACAGGGGAAGCAAAGCTTTCCACACACCCTGGCTGGGCCCACCCCCTTAAGGCAACAAAGTTTCAATTATAACCCCAACAGAAATGGCTGCCGGCCTTGGAGGGAGCCCCAGGCTTGGCTCCGCTCCAGGTTACAAAGTTTCAATTGTAGAAGGAAAATAAATTCCAGATACCAGGGCCTCCCCTTGGGTTGCAAGGGGGCATGGCCGGCCTGCAAACCACCACAGGCCCCTTGCTCAGGCCGCCCCACGCCCCAAGGGAACCCCCACCTGATCCGGGACACCCTTCAGGGCAAACCAGCTGGCCCCCACCCCTGTACCAGGCCTCTATCCTATCTAATAAAAGAGTAATATACAGATTGATCATCACTGCAACACACAATATAGCTGCCCCCATGTGGTCAAAGATCCTGCCCCCATGTGGACACAAGATGGCCACCCAAAGATGGCCAGTAGGAGAGGGCAGTTGGGAGGCACCCAGCCTGCAAGGGAGGGCAGTTGAGAAGGACCAGGCCTGCAAGGGAGGGCAGTTGGAGGTGATCAGCCCTGCAGGAGAGGGCAGTTAGGGGTGACCAGGCTGGCAGAGGAGGGAAGTTGGGGGCAAACAGGCTGGCAGCAGAGTGGTTAGGGGTGATCAGGCTGGCAGGCAGAAGCGGTTAGGGGCAGTCAGGAAGGCAGGCAGGCAAGCAGTTGGGAGCCAGCAGTCCTGGATTGTGAGAGGGATGTCCGACTGCCCGTTTAGGCCCGATCCGATCGGGATCGGGCCTAAATGGGCAGTCAGACATCCCTTGAGGGGTCCCATATTGGAGAGGGTACAGGCTGGGCTGAGGGACAACCCCCCTCCGTGCACGAATTTCGTGCACCGGGCCTCTATATAATAAAAAGCAAATAGACCGAACAGTGCAACAACTGAACGACCAGTCGCTATGACCTGCACTGACCACCAGGGGGTGCATGGGGAACATGGCAGGTGTCCACAGCAGGCAGCAGAGTGTGGAACATAGCAGGCATTGGCCACGCGCAGTGGGAAGGTGGAGCAGGTGAGCGCGGGTGCCAGAACAAGGCGGGGTGCCTGTAGCTGTCATTAGGGCGAGCTTCTGATGGTTACTGAAAATTCTTTGCTCCCGCACACCGCGGTCCCACCTAGCACTCACACCTGCTGCCAGAGCTGTCGCTCGCACCCGCTGCTGGTTCCCAGTGCCAGCCCGATTGCTCAGTGCCATCAACAGGTGCAAATGGTGGCAGGAGCAGGGCTGCCGGCAGACAGGGGACTGGGAGCCATGGTGGGAGGGCCAGGGCGGGGGCGTGGAGAATGGGCCAAGACTCGCCCCTGTGCCCACCACAGCCTTGCAGCCCACAGTTCCTTTCAAGGTGCACAAATTCATGCACTGGGCCCCTAGTACATATATAATTTTATAGATTTCAGAGAGAAGGGGAGAGGGAGAGAGATAGAAACATCAATAATGAGAGAGAATCATTGATCGGCCGCCTCCTGCATGCCCTACACTGGGAATCGAGTCTGCGACCCAGGCGTGGCCCTGACCAGGAATCCAACTTTGACCTTCTTGTTTTGTAGGTTGATGTTCAACCACTGAGCCATGCCAGCTGGGCTGCAGTGGGTTTTGAAGACCCTGATACCATATAAAAAATGAAGCCTTGGCTCTCACCTGAAAGGAGAATACAGTCTTATCAGCCAGATATCTGATTCACAGAAATTGTAAGGCACCTTTTTTTCCCAGTTGCTATAGTAGTGATTTATTATGCAGTGATAGCAATTAAGATAGTTCAGTAGCTGTTCCTTGCCTGGCCGTGGGCACTTTCTCCCTATGTATTCTAGTTTAATATTCAACCAAAGATTCAGTGGGATTGGAGAGAATAAGTGTGGATTACTACTCCTTTGGGGTAGTTCGCCCTGCACATCTTACCTCCTTTAGCCACACAACCTCTGCTCTCTGGCTTCAGCTCAGCAACAAGGTCATTCTTTCATCAGATCATACCTCCTTATTTTGGTAGTTTTGATAAATGCTTCAAAAGAAAAACATTAAAGTGATCTTATTTTGTTCCTCCAAACACCTAAGCCATTGGCTTATTATTTAAAAGCTATTCGTTCACATGTTTTGTCAGTTTCCTACTTGTTTATGGAGGGAGGGCAAGTTTGATACTATGTACTCTAATATGCCCCAAAGTCAAAACTAGAAGTTTCTTGAGGTTTTATTGTGTTTTCTCCACAATGCAACCCTACAAGGCTACTGTTGATACTTTTTTTTTAAGGTATGCCTTTTTTTATTTTTTGCTCTCTGTTAGTTTTAGAAACTTATTCTAATGTTATCTTAGTGATTTTCTTCAGATCTTTATGATATTGACAATAATTTTATCTAATAAAATTCACTCATTAAGTCCTTTTATCCTTTCTTCTCCACAGCAACCTTAAAATAAACCTATCATGAAAATCTTCCTCTAATCTCGTTAATATAAATATTTAAATTTTCTTTTTTAAAAGTAACTATATTTTTTCTCAAATTAGTTAAATACATTTATTGCTACATTATGTCAGTTCTGTTCTCATTAGTTTTCTTTATCTTATTCTTTCCCTTAGTATTTTATTTTTACTCCCATCTTTTAGTCAGCTTCTGTGGGTGGTCAAATCCAACATTATTCTGTTTGCCTATAGCAGTAAAACATTTTTATTGTGCTCACTCTTGAAAAATATTATGATTGGATATAAAATTATATGTTAGGATTATTTTCTTTCAGCCAGAGTGAAGATATTACCCCACTTTCTTTTGGCATCTGTTGTTGCAAATGAAAAATTCATTGCCAGTCAATCAGTCCTTTATTGTTAAGATGTCTTTTTGCTAGTAGCTTTTTATGATTTATTTTACCCTTAATGTACAGCATTTTCATTATAATATATCTAAGAATAGGTTTATTTATTTATTCTCTTTATTACTATAAAATACATATTTTTTAGAGGTCACAAATTGTCCCCTCCCGATTTGGGAAACATTAAAATTATTTATTCAATTGCAGTTTCTCCTCTACTTTCCTACTTTCTCTCTTTTTAAATTCAACCCATTGTGTGAATGTTGGGGATTTTCAGTGTATTCTCCAATGGTTCTTAAGAGTTCTTCCCATTTTTCTGTATGTATGCTGACTACCTCCTCTTACATTCTTCAATTTACCATTTTTCTCCAGGCTGAAGATTTGCAGACATTCTTTTGAAAAATGTTTTATTACTAGTGAAGTATATTTTATAACATGATTTCTAATCTTTTTTCATATAACTGGGATATTATTTTTTATAACTTCATGCTACCTTTAAATATAATTTGATACATTATTTATATGTTTGAAATTATTTAATATAGTTTTGAAAAGTATTTGTTGAAATGGCATATAATATTATTTTAATCTGATGAAAAGTTGTCCTTTGGTAGATGTTGTTTTCTATCTTCAATATAAAATTTAGTGTTCTGTGTTTGGAGTTATTGCCTGTGGTAATCAGGGTTATACTGAGGAGATAGAAGAGAGATAGGTAGATAGGCATGGGGCCACAGGAGCAAAGAAAAATAGGGAAGTCCAAGAATAACAAGATACAGCTTGCTGACTAGTTGCTAAGGGAACCCGGCTGGGCAAAATCCCAGCTAGGAGGGAGTTGCTGGGGCAACCCAACTTGGCAAAGAAGAACCAACACCCCTAAACAGAGAGCTTCCTCTACCCCCTATAGACAGAGAGCTTCCTCTACCCCTACGCAGACAGTTTCCTTGGAAGAATCCATCAGAAGCCAGCAGGATGGATATATATATATTAGAGGCCCAGTGCACAAAATTTGTGCACGGGGGGTGTGTGTCAAAATTTGTGCACAGGGGGGGGGGTGTCCCTCAGCCCAGCCTGTACCCTCTCCAATCTGGGACCCCTTGAGGGATGTCTGACTGCCAGTGGGATCGGGCCTAAACAGGCAGTCGGACATCCCATTTCATAATCCAGGACTGCTGGCTCCCAACTGCTTGCCTGTCTGCCTTCCTGATTGCCCCTAACCGCTTCTGCCTGCCAGCCTGATAACCCCCAAACCACTCTGCTGCCAGCCTGTTTGATGCCTAACTGCTCCCCTGCCAGCCTGTTTCCCCCCAACTTCCCTCCTCTGCCGGCCCAGTCACCCCTAACTGCCCTCCCCTACAGGGTTGATCACCTCCAACTGCCCTCCCTTGCAGGCCGGGTGCCTCCCAACTGCCCTCCCCTGCTGGCCATCTTGTGTCCACATGGGGGCAGGATCTTTGACCACATGGGGGAAGCCATATTGTGTGTTGGAGTGATGGTCAATCTGCATATTAATCTTTTATTAGATAGGATAGAGGCCTGGTGCAGGAGTGGGGGCCAACTGGTTTGCCCTGAAGGGTTCCCGGTTCAGGGTGGGGGTTCCCTTGGGGCATGGGGCGGCCTGAGCAAGGGGGGCCTGTGGTGGTTTGCAGGCCGGCCACACCCCCTGGCAACCCAAGCAGAGGCCCTGGTATCTGGAATTTATGTACGTTCTACAATTGAAACTTTGTAGCCTGGAGCGGAGCCAAGCCTCCTGCATGCTCCACAGCCGGCAGCCATTTCTGTTTGGGTTAATTCACCTTCTATAATTGAAACTTTGTAGCCTTAAGTGGAGGCCTGGGCCCGGCCAGGGTGTGTGGAAAGCTTTGCTTTCTCCGTTGCCACGGGCAACCCTCGCCTGGTCTCTCCAGCTCCATGGCTGCCGCCATTCGGTTTGATATTGTTTACCTTTTATAATTAAAACTTTGTAGCTTGAGTGGAGGCTTAGGCCTGGCAAGGGCATGTGGAAAATTTGGCTTCCTCTGTTGCCTGGAAAACCTTGCTCTTTGTGGCTGTAGCCATATTGGTTGGGTTTATTTGCATACTCGCCCTGATTGGCTGGTGGGCATGGCTTTGGCTGGTGGGCGTGGCTTGGGCGTAGCAAAGTGTGGTCAATTTGCATATTACCCTTTTATTAGGTAGGATATATATATTATAATATATATATATATATATATATATATATATATATATATATATATCTCCTACCTAATAAAATATCCTACCATATATATATATATATATATATATATATATATATATATGTATATATATATATATATATATATATATATATATATATGTATATATTACATAGGATAGGAAAATAGGAAATTTGGGAAATGGTTGCCTCAATAAACAATAATAAATAATGCCCTAATTTTCCAATCAAACAAATATATGTACATAATTACAGAATAAAACCCAATGAAATACATTGAAAACAGCATGTTTCAGAAAGGCTTGCTAGTAAGTATAAACATCCCATCGAAATGAAAAAGGCAATGGACCTTCACTCATTTATTTATTCTACCATTTAAACATCTAAGATATTTTTATAACCCTTATTATACCAGATTGAGTTATGAATACTACATAATTAGCAAATTATTCTCAAGTAATTGACCCCAGATCTTGCCTTTTATTTGGAACATCTACGGATAATTCAATTAGATTCCACATTACAGAGAGTAGATCTGAGCTGAAGAAGTAGAAAAAATAGAAAAGACTTTTACATATTTACTTCTTAATTATTTAAAAATGTTTGACAATATTTATAAAAGAAATCAGAGAGACACATTGAATATTCATTTATAAATATTCTGTCTCATGAAAGGTTAGTAGTTGTTTCAGAGAGTTCATATTAGATTTTATGTACATGATTGGGTCCATAACTCTGTAGCAGGAAAGAAATATTCCTGTGATGTAACAGTCTGGTTCATGCAATTTGGTGCTTGTATCAGTCACATGATTCCTATAGGAACATAAATATTGGTGTTTGGGACAGCATTTAAGTTCTCATTTAATACTTCGAATTGTCCTGAAGAGAGCTATTTTACTGTAGGGTGAGGATAATGACCACACTTCATGCTCTTCACTAGGCTGGTAAGGTAGATGAGCTTAATACAATAATCCCTACCTTAAATCTTACTCAGACAAAAAACTTCTCTCTCCAAACACACCAATCCTGCTGACTATTGCCACTTTAAAAGCAGCTACTTATAATCCAGTCTTTTTTTTTAAGTAGTAACTAAAATGATTGAAGCCAACAAGGCTAATCTGATTTGTGAGAATAATTGAGGTCAGTATGTTTGGACTAGAGAGTGGAAGACTTACTATTAAATACAAATGAAATTGTAATCTTCCCTGAATTTTAAGTACATTGAAAGTCAGGAACAAATCAAGCAAAATTTAGTCTAAAAAATTATAAGAATTGGAAGATGAAATGCTTGGGTTATAATGTCTCCCTAACATTTCATGGTAGACTGAACAGACAAAAAAAATCATTATAGCATAAAAGAACCTATCAGATCCAAATTATTTATCACTGAACATAATTAAAATCTTAATAATTTAACTGCACACATCATAGTACATAATACATAGTACATACAGAGGAGATAAACACGTTACTTAGGAAAATATCACCTGAATCTCTTTTTACCAAGAGTTAACATTTAAGAAAATATTGGGTAAATGAAGTTAAAAACAACAGACATTTTAATTAACTTTTAAAGATAAATACATAATCCTATATAATAAAGAGGTAATATGCAAATTGACCCTCACACCTTCACAAAAGATGGCCGATCCTATGTGGTCAAAGATGGCCACCATAAGATGGCCAGCAGGGGAGGGTAGTTGTGTGCGATCAGGCCAGCAGGGGAGGGCAGTTGGGGGCAACTGGACCAGCAGGGGAAGGGAGTTGGGAGTGACCAGGCTGGCAGGGGAGGACAGTTAGGGGGGACCAGGCCAGCAGGGGAGGGCAGTGGTTAGGGGGTGATCAGGCTGGCAGGCAGAAGTGGTTAGGGGCAATCAGGCAGGCAGGCAGGCGAGCAGTTGGGAGCTAGCAGTTCTGGATTGTGAGAGGGGGGCCTAAACCAGCAGTTAGACATACCCCGAGGGGTTCCAGATTGGAGAGGGTGCAGGCTGGGCTGAGGGACACCCACCTGCAGTGCACAAATTTCATGAACTGTGCCTCAAGTTATAAAATAATCCTCACTGAAAGGCAGTGAAGTAATTTCTCTGATTATAAGCACAGGTCATCAATCTATAAAGATATGAGATATTTAATTTTCTATTCAACAATCAATTATTGGACACATATGGTGAGTATAGTGCTTGACACAATGTAGTCTCACAATATTTGTTAATACATGTAAATAAATATGAATGATGATAATGCTTTATTGACCCCTTGTACTTACTTTTTAAACATTTTTACTAGTCTTTCATATATTTTGTCAAATTTGTCTCTAAGTAGTTTATATTTTTTAGATGCTGCTGTTAAGTGTATTTTGAAGTCATCAAATTTCTCTATGCTTTTTATTAAATTTACTTTTGTTATTTATTTTTCTAGTTACTTATGTAGAAGTGAAGTCATGGGCTTGAGACTTTTCTTTTCTAGCATTTGGTATTAAACATTTCCACTTAATAGTGCTTTAGAAGAATTTGTAATTTTATGTGTTGTGTTTTTATTTTTGTTTACTTCAATATATGTTTTTAATTTAACTTTTAACTTCTTTAACCCAATATTTTTATTGTGTTTCCAAATATTTGGAATATTTTTGTTTGTTTTTGAGTATTACTTTAATTAATTATGAACAGAGATTATTTTGTATCTTATATGACTTGACTCCTTTAAAATTTGTTGAGACTTGTTTTATGATCTATCTTGCTAAATGTTCCATGTGTACTTGAAAAGAGGTTGAATTCTGCTGGCTTTGGAATGAGAGGTCTATAAATGTCAATTAGATAAAATTAAATGATAGTCTTTCATACCCTTACTGATTTTCTGTTGACTTATATCAGCAATTATTGAAAGTGGTATTAAAATCTTCAACTATAATTGCCAATTTGTCTTGTTCCCTTTGCAGTTCTATTAATTATTGTTTTTTTGTGTTTTGAAGTTCTGTTAAAACAGAAATAAACATTTAGAATTTTTATGTTGATCAAATGGCATTCTTTGCTCCTAGCAATGTTCTTTGTTTTAAAACTTCTTTGTCTGAGATTAATAGAGCCATTAATACTTTCTTCTTTCTATTCTTTCTTTCCTTCTCCTCTTCCTCCTTCTTTTATAAACAACACCCATTTGTTACCTGGAAGTTCTGTAAGTCATGAATCTTGGTAGGTTTGACTAGGTTCTCTGGTTAAGGGTCAAAAAGGCTAAAATCAAGATGTTGGCTGGCCTGGGATATCATCTGAAGGCTCCTAAGGAAAGGTATCTTCTACCTCATTTAGGTGGATGAAAGAATCCCATTTCTTATGATTTTAGGATGAAGTTTGCTGTGTCCTGATAGCTTTTGCCTGGGGATTGTGCTCAGGTCATGGAAATCACTCTCTAGTTCTTGTGCTTAACTCCTTCAATCAACAAGCCAGAAACTGTGCATCCAGGCCAGCGACCATACATCTAGTTTTATACTTCGAACCAGGATGACTTTGCTTTCTGCCATCTGTCAGATAAAACTCTGCTTATAAGGCTAATATGATTAGTTTAAGGTCACCTTTAGTCTTCTTTTGATATCCTCAAAGTTGACTAATGAGAACCCTAATTAAATCTTTTAGCCCAGCCAGTGCTGCTCAGTGGTTGAGTGTTGACCTATGACCTAGGAGGTCAGGGTTTGATTCCTGGTCAGGGCACATGCTTGGGTTGCAGACTCGATCCCAGGTGTGGGGCATGCAGGAAGCAGCCAATCAATGATTCTCTCTCATCGTTGATGTTTCTGTCTCTCTCTCCCTTCCTCTCTGAAATATATATATGTGTGTGTGTGTGTGTATATATATATATATATATATATATATATATATATATATATATATATACTTTTTAAAATTGTATGTCCTTTTGCCACGAAATATAACAGAACTAGTGCTATCTTATCAGAGTCATATTCCCAGGGTTTAGGGCAGGAAATTGAAGGTGGGAGTATGGGCAATTTAGGAATCTGCCTATTGTACTCTCCTAGACTCCAACCATGTCCTATTGATGCTGCACTAGTGTTCAAAAATAGAGCTCATCTCATTATTTCATGGCTCTGCTGCCATCAACATATGGGTTCAAAGTTTAGTTCTGTCTAGTTCTTCTGCGTCCTATGACTTTTACTTAACTAAGTAGCCCTCAAATGTGGTCCATACTATCCCTGAATTGATGCCCACATCCATCAAATTATCAGTAACATTACTATCATTAATTCTGGCCTCCCTTCTCTTTTCCTTGGACCATTAATAGTCTCTAAACTCCCAGAGAGATGTTGCCAATCACTCCCTTCTAGTTTTGCATTTGTAATGGAACTTTATAAGTTTTAAAATGTCTTCACATATATCATTTAAGGCTTGTGACAATTCTGTGGACTAAGCATTCTAGCTTCAATGTTCAGATAAGGTCATTGTGTGAAAGTTAAATAATTAACTCAGTGTCCTACAGCCAGTAATTTATTTGTCAACAAATCATGTTTCACCCATCTCTTTTTTTCTTGCAGATCTCAGCATCTTTATTTAGTATTTGCACAGTATATCTTTGTCCATTTTTTAATTTTAACCTATTTGTATCATAATATTGCATGTGTGTTTCTTATAGGCAGCACATAGTAGAGTGTTGCATTTTAATCAAATATTTCATATATATATATATATGATAATTACCATGGTTAGGTTAAAATCTATCACGTCAATAGTTTTTTTATGTGTTTTATCTTTGTTTTAGTTTTCCTCTTATTTCAATTTACTTCAGATAAATATTGTTTTATGTTTCATTTTATCTCCTTTGTTCATTGGTTAGCTATATTTTGTTTTGTTATTTTAAAGAGTCATTTAAAAAATATGTTTTTATTGATTGCAGAAAGAGGAAGGGAGATGGAGAGAGGGAGGAACATAAATGATGAGAGAGAATCATTGATCCGCTGCCTCTGTACACTCCCTACTAGGGATCAAGCCCGTAACCTGGGCATGTGCCCTGATCAGGAATTGAACCACAATCTCCTGGTCCATGGGTTGATGCTCCACTACTGAGCCACACAGGCCAGGCTGAGTGGTTACTTTAGAGTTGATATTATTTTATAAATCTTTAACTTACCGCAGACATTTAACTTATCACATGTGGTATTATACCATTTCATGTATAGTATAAACTGCAAATAAAATTCTTGCTTTCCCCCCATCTTCACACTATCGTTGGCATACATTTTAGAAATATATATGTTATAGTACCAAAACACCTTTTTAAAATGTTTGGGTAAAGTCAAATATATACTAAAAGATTTCAGCAATAATATAAAACAATTATATATTTACCCAATTTACTTATCATTGCTCTCCATCTCTTTGTTTTGAGCTTAATCTCAATTAGCATAATTTTCTTTGGCCTGAAATACTTCATTTATTCTTCTTGTAATGCAGGTCTGCTGATGATATTTCAGTTTTGGTATGTGTGAAAATTTCTTTATTTTGTCTTCATGTTAGAAAAAGATTTTACAAGGTTTAGAATTATGAGTTAATAAAATTTTCTTTTAATGCCTTAAAAATTTTCCTCCACTGTGTTCATGTTTGCATTTTTTTCTATGAGAAATCTCATCACCTGTATATAACACTACCCTTTCCTCTGTTTTCTTTTAATATTTTCTCTTTATCACTGGTTTTGATATTATTCTTGTTTTTTTTTTATTTCCTGGGGTGTATTGGCTTATTGATCTATGCCTTATAATTTTCATCAAGCTTTGAAAATTGTCAGACCTTATTTATTCATATGTTTCAGCCATTATTTCTTTAAACATATTTTTTTTTCCTTTTTGTACCCCTCTTTCTATTCTTTTTTGGGCACAATAGTTCTAAATATATTAGGCCACTCAAAGTTAGTTCCCAACTCACTGATGGTCATTTTATTTTTAAAATTATGTTTCTCTATGTTTCAAATTAGATAATTTTTAATGTTATATGTTCAAAATCACAGAATTATTTTGTCTTCCATTATGCCTAATCTATTAGTTACATACAGTACCTGTACATTATAGTTCTAATTGATTACAGTTTAATTTGAATATATTAGATACCTTTTCTATCTCAACTTATTGAACATATGGAATATACCTATAAAAATGTTTTCATGCCTTATATGTTAATTTCAATGTTTGTATTGATTTGAGGTGGGTTCCAATTGATTGTGTTTTGTTTTTCTCGTTAATATGGGCTGTGTTTTTTCAGTTTCTTTGCCTGTCTGGAAATTTTTTTTATTTCCACTTAATATGAGAAAACTTGAGGATCAAAGAGGTCAAATAACTTTACTAAGGTCACAGGACCTATAAATGGAATGAAGCTGGGATTCACACCAGGAAATATATAACTGCAGAGTCCATGTTCTTACCAACTGTATTATCCACTCTTATGAATGCACATGGCAATGAATCATAGCCACTATTGGAGTCAGTGAGACAAAAAGTGTAGAAAAAATTACCTCCTTAACCTCTTTATTCTACCTCTCCTACTCGTAGCCTCTACTGAAAAAATGCAACTGGAAGCTGGAGGGCAAAGGAACCAGTGTACTTCAATTTGCAAAGTTAGCCTTTCAAGCACAAAGCAGGGTAGAAAGGATGGGGAAAGGATGTACAAGATGAATATTATAGAAAAGATAGCCTATAAAGTTTATATCTAAAAATAAAAATTAGATATGGTATGAAAAAGGATAATGGCTTTTAAAATTTCAGGCTGCAGAATTATTTATATAAGTTAAATCCTACATAATAAAAGCGTAATATGCAAATCGACCACACCTTTGCTATGCCCAAGCCACGCCCACCAGCCAATCAGGGCGAGTATGCAAATTAACCCAAACCAGATGGCGGTTAATTTGCATTCATCAGCGTCCTGAGTGGACCCCCTGCGACGAATCACAGGGAGCTGGGTGTCCGCTCTGGCACTCTGGTCTGCCAGAGCAGACCCCCTGCAATCGATCACAGGGGCCTGGGGGTTGCTTCCACCTGGTGCAGGAGTGGACGTCCTGCACTCGATTGCAGGGAGCTGGGTGTCCGCTCTGGCCCCTGCAATCGATCGCAGGGAGCTGGGGTTTGCTTTGGCCTGGTGCAAGAGTAGACCCCCTGCGATCGATTGCCTGGGCAGGGAGCTTGGGGTTTGCTTTCAGCCTGGGCAGGAGCGGACCCCCTGCGACTGAACACAGGAAGCTTGGGGTCCGCTCCTGCCCAAGAGGCTTTCGGTCTGGGCAGGCCTGGGCAGGGATGGAGCCAGTGATCAGAGGGAGCTTCCACCACACTTCTGGAGAAAAAAATGAAGGTCCACTGCTGGAGGGCTAAGAAATGTCATATCCTGCCCTAGCCGGTTTGACTCAGTGGATAATGCCTCGGCCTGCAGACTGCAGGGTCTGGGTTTGATTCTCATCAAGGGCATGTACCTAGGTTGCAGGCTCCTCCCTGGCCGGGGCCCAGATCAGGGCTCATGCAGGAGGCAACCAATCAAAGTGTTCCTCTCACTTAGATGTTTCCCTCTGTCTTTCCCTTTCACTTCCACATTCTCTAAAAGTCAATGGAAACATATCCTCAGGTGAGGATAAAAAATAAATAAAGAAATGCATATCTTATGAAAGACACATCTTGAAAATGCCTAAAGAAGTTGTCATTTTTTCTTGGTGAAGGGACTGGAATCCATGTTGATTAAAACACCTTGGTGCCTGCGGTGACTGGCAGTGGCTGCAGCAGCGGGGTGATGGGGCTGGTGCCTTCCCCTGATCAGCCTGGTTGCCTCCCACAAAGGGAGGCCAGACTGCGGCTTAGGCCCACTCCCCATGGGGCGCAGGCCTAAGCCGTCAGTAAGACATCCCCTGAGGGCTCCCAGTATGTGAGACGGAGCAGGTTGGGCTTAGGGACCCCCGACCCCCCCAGTGCACGAATTCCGTGCACCGGGCCCCTAGTATTATATAAAATCCCAATATAGAATATACATAAAAATGAGCCTCATTTCACAAAAGATAAGAAACCCAACAACAGCTTTGACTCTCTTAATTACACTGATGGTTGATACTGAAGCATAGTCATTGCCCAACTGAACTTTGTTAAACACAGCTGAAAAGCAGGTAGTAAAACGAACATGAACTTTGCTTATAAATGCAAAGTACTGAGTATGTGCCTTGTTTGTTATAAAAATTAAGATTTTATAACTCATATGCCATTTAACTAAGGGATTTGATCTTATTTACTGTCATTATAAGCAGAATTGAGAATGATCAAATTGGCTGGCTGGCATGGCTCAGTTGTTGAGCATCCTATCTAATAAAAGGGTAATATGCAAATTAATTGTTGCTCCGTCACAAAGATGGTGGTGCCCATAGCCACAAGATGGCAGCACCCAGTCCTCTCAGCCCTGCCAGAGTCCCCCAGTCCCAGGGGGCGACCGCTGAGAGCGGGCAGTGTGAGCAGCCTGGCAGAATGCTTGCTTTGTTGCCGCAGTGACGAGGCAAGCGAGGCAAGCATTCCACGCCCAGCCGCGGATAGGCCTCTGGGCTGTGGAGAGCCTGTGGGCAGTGGGCGCAGAGTGGCCAGGCCCCACAGAGAGCTACTGGTGCACGGATTTGTGCATAGGGCTACTAGTTGACCTATAAACCAGGAGGTCACAGTTTGATTCCCAGTGAGGGCACAAGCCTAGGTTATGGGCTCAATCCCCAGTAGTGGGGCATGCAGGAGGCAGCTGATCAATGATTCCCACTCATCATTGATGTTTCTATCTCTTGTTCCCTCTCCCTTCCTCTCTGAAATCAATAAAAATTTTATTTATAAATAATTATCAAATTATATTAATGCTATGTGCAAACCCTTTACTAATTTGGGCTGTTCTATAAAATACTCACAAGCATCTCAAAGGAAGATGGCAGTAGAAATCAAACTAAGTAGAATACGAATGCCTGGAAGGCTGGAAGCTGACCAGAACAACTCCCTGATTATTATCCTCAGATAAATTCTCTTCTTATCCCCTAATCTGATGAAAGATAAAGATATCATATGTGGTCATGGTCGCATATCAATAGAAAAACTCATGGAAATAAACATGTGGAATACTGTGTAATGTCATTATATTATATAAGAAATAAATGGCATAAAGTTCTCCCTGAAATATATAAAAACTATGTTTTAAAATATATCTCTGTAGGAATTACAGTAATCCAATTATTTAACATATGTCGTTAAAAGTTTTCTAGTCTATTAGAGATATGTGTTCATTCAATGACCTTGAAAACACTTTCAAGAAAAAAAATACATCATCCAGTTTGGTTAGTGCTAGAACATTACTTTGAACATTATAGTCTCTTTCCCAACCTGAGCATATCGCTCCCTTCACACTCCCAAGGGAAAGCTCTTTATCACTCTTCACCTGATTTGTTCTTTCTCATATTAAATTCTCACCATTAAAAAATATATATTAATAATTTAGTATTAGAAAACTGGTTTATCCCTATATCCATGAAATAAACACTTACTAGACATTTACATATTATTTTTAAAAGATCTTAAAAACAGTTTCTTTTCCTAAGAACACATCATTATTTGAGAAAGCTATAATAAGGATATGAACAAAATAAGGATATGACAGTGTAACAGGAAATAAAAACTTTATACTGCTCTGACTTACCATGAAATAGAATTAGAATAAAATGTGCTAACAAACTGATAAAAAGAACTCACATACTGACAGTTTCTTTATAAGCATATTGCAGGCATCATCAGTTCTGTTTCCTGCTTGTACAAGAAAAGGCCTTAACCATGTTGAGGCAGATCACCCAACTGCAGGAATTTGGTACTGATGAGTTACAGTATGCTGACATTAAAGATCCCTATCAGGACCAGCAAGGACATTGCCTTCATGTCCACAGCCTCTCCCCTGATTTCTTTGTTCTGCTTTCTCGCTTCCTCCTGGAAGATAGTGGAGTGGAGGGGGTTGATAGGAGAAAAAAGGAGAGACATCTGTAATACCTTCAACAATAAAGATAATTAAAAACAAGGACAAAAACAAGACAAAAAAAATCTTACTTGCTCTGAAATGTTGTGATGGGCTTTGGGATGAGAGTTCTCCATCCTCTCAGATGGCTGGTACTTGAATTAACCTCTTTCCTTTACATCAGCACCTGTCTTATGAGTTTGGCTTTTGTTGCAGAGGCAAAGGAACCTACATTCAGTAACAATAGCAAGGATTAAAAGAAGAAGAAAACTATATGGGCCAAGTCATAAATACAGTCAAGGAAATGTAACACCTGAGTGCCTATGAAAATTGAAAAAGAAAAATGAGAAAAGGACTCTTTAAATTTCTAATCTAGGTGGCTATGAAGGTAATGATTTTAACAGAAATATGCAGTTGGAAATGTTAGTGTCTGTTAATAAATTCAATCCTTGGAAAAATAACTAGAAACAAATTAATAAGAAAAATAATGATAAATTAGATAAATTTTATGTATAATAAATAAATAATTCAGGACAATGATAGATAGTAATGGAGCATTAATTTAATATGATGATCATGTAAGAGACTGCAAATTCTCTCCAAGAAAAATATTTTTGTACTTAGAATTAAATTATAGAAGGAATGAGCCATGTAACTTGATAATATTGATATAAACTTATTTATTACTAGAGGCCTGGTGCACGAAATTTGTGCATAGGGGCAGGGGTTTCCTCAGCCCGGCCTGCACCCTCTCCAATCAGGACCCCTCGAGGGATGTCTGACTTCCAGTTTAGGCCCGATCCCGGGATTGGGCCTAAACCAGCAGTTGGACATCCCTCTCACAATCAGGGACTGCTGGCTCCTAACCACTCACTTGCCTGCCTGCCTGATCACCCCTAACCACTCTGCCTGCATGCCTGATTGCCTCTAACTGCCTCTGCTTGCCAGCCTGATCGCCCCTTACTGTACCCGTGCCGGCCTGATCACCCCTAACCACCTCTCCCTGCCTGCCTGCCTGATCTGGCCCCCAAATGCTCCCCCACTGGCCTGATCACACACTTAACTGCTTGTTCCCCTGTGCTGGCCTGATCGCGTCCCTAACTGCTTGCTGCCCTGTGCTGGCCTGATTGCCCCCAACTGCCCTCCCCTGCCGGCCTGATCACCCCTAACTGCTTGCTCCCCTGTCGGCCTGATCACCCCTAACTGCCTCTACCTCAGCCCCTGCCACTGTGGCTTTGTCCAGAAGGAAGTCGAACATCCAGAAGATGTCTGGTTGACCCAGTCTAATTAGTATATTACCCTTTTATTAGTATAGAATAAGAAAAAAACATTTAATTTTGAACAAATATCTTTTTTCTATGTAAATCATGGATTGTAGTGGATCAGTAGTAAAGACTGATTCAGAAGATTTTATAATTGTTCCAACAGATCTGATAAGGTCGTGGACCATAGTTGTGCTCAACATCACTAACCATAAAGGGAATGCAAGTAAAAACCAATAAGATATCACCTCACACCTGTTAGAATGACTATTGTCAAAAAGCCAAGAGACAGGAAATGCTGGCAATAATGTGGAGAAAGGGAATCCTTGTGCACTGTTGATGAGGATGTAAACTGGTACAGCTACTATGGAAAACAGTATAGAGGTTCCTCAAAAATTTTAAAATAGAACTACCATATGATCCAGGAATTCCCCTTCTGGGTATATATTCAAAGGAAATGAAATGTCTATCTCAAAGAGATACATGCACCCCCACATTCATTGTGGCTTCTATATATATAAAAGCCTAAGTGACATTTGACCATTTGACCAGTTGACTGGTCGCTATGATGAGCACTGACCACCAGGGGGCAGACTCTCAATGTAGGAGCTTCCCCCTAGTAGTCAGTGTGCTCCAATAGCGGGAGCGCTGTTCAGCTGACCGACGGGCACTAGACACCAGGCTCGCTGCTGGCGAACGCAGCTGTGGTGGCATGAGCCTCTCCTGCCTCTGTGGCAGCACTACCAAGCAGTGGTGGTGGCAGGCACAGCAGAGCCAGGATGAGCGGGAGTGGTGCTGCGCCTGGCCTGGGCTCGGGCTCCTCCCAGGCTGCCTGCTGCTTTGTGCACTACTACATCCCCCAAGGGGTCCCAGATTGTGAGAGGGTGCAGGCCAGGCTTAGGGACCCCACCAGTGCACAAATCCATGCACCGGGCCTCTAATTATTCATAATGGCCAGAACATGGAAACAATTTAAGTGTCCATTGACAGATAAATGGATAAAAATATGATTACATATAATGTTACATTATATGCTATATTATATATTTTAGATTATATATAACATATATTTAATATATGTAAATAAATGTCAGCCAAATCCTGCCATTTGAAACAACATGGGTGGACCTTAAAAGTCTTATACTAAGTGAGATAAGTCTGACAGAGAAAGACAAATACTGCATGAACCCACTTATATGTGGATTTTAAAAAGGCTGAACTCATAGAAACAGAGAGTGGAACAGTGGTTGCCAAAGACTTGGGGGTGAGGGAAATTGGGAAGCTGTTGGTCGAAGGGTACAAACTTCTGATTATAAGATAAATAACTTGTGGGGGTCTAATGTCCAGCATATTGTGTCTTGTTAATTATACTCTACTAGCAGCCCGATGCATGAAATTGGTGCAAGAATAGGCCTTCCTTCCCCCGGCTGCTGGCACCAGCTTCCCTCCGGCCACTGGCAGGCACCCGGGACTTGGGCTTCCCTCGTAGCCCCAGCTTCATCCAGAAAGTCATCCGGAAGGACGTCTGTTCTAATTAGCATATTATGCTTTTATTATTATAGAGTATATACTTGAAATACTCTAAGAGAGTAAATACTAAATATTTTCCCCTCTCAAAAAATGGGTTTATGTGATATGATGGATGTATTCACCAACCTTATTGTGATAATAATTTTACAAATATGTGTATCAAATCATCTTGTCATTCACCTTAAACTTGTACAATGTTACATGGCAGTTATATTTCAATAAACTTTGAAAAAATAAAAAAGAATGCATCATTTGGAGGTTATCATCTGTTTTCCCTTATGGCTTACTTTTAGTTCCCGGGCAGCTCTTGATTCTGCAGTTAGTATGTACCCTTAATTTTTCACAGCCTTTGTCTTATATGAAATATTTGTCAAACCCAAACCACATAAATGGAATCCTGGGTCAACTTTTCTAATTCTAGAAGACTTCACCTTAGGGTAAACACTCTTTTCTATCAACAACTGAGGAAAATTATACCAGATAAGTAATCATTATAATATTTCATTCTTTTGTTAAACATCACCCGAGGATATTTTTCTATTTATTTATTTATTTATTTATTTATTTATTTATTTATTTATTTAGAGAGTGGAAGGGGGGAGAGATAAAGAGAGACAGAGAGAGAGAGAAACATCAGTGTGAGAGAGACACATCAATAGATTGCCTCCTGCACACACCCCAATGGGGGGGGTAAGTTGAGGGATAGAACACATGACCCTTCTGTGCACGGGCCAACCCTCTACCCACTGAGCCACACTAACCAGGGCATAATATTTTATTCTTAAATATCACTAGACAATGAAAGTTCTTCTAGCATACGTGAGTAAACATCCCATGAAAAGAAAGATTTAGGCAAATCTACATAAGTAAATTAATAAAACTGATATCAAAAAACAAAAGATAATTTAGGGTATACAAAAGAAACTTAGAAGTATTGTTATCTCTACACCCACAAAAAGGCATGAGATGTTCTAAGTGCATTTGTTATGCAAATTTTATTTATTATTAGACTTTGTTGAAGCAGTATCAGATATATTTTATCATTTTAACAATAAAACACCCAGAAGTTAATAGTCAAGAGAACCTGAATAGTTGTTTCTTAATTCTTTCTGAATAATGTAAACACCGAAAAGTTCCAAGTCCCGGCCACTGGCCTCCCTTCCATGCCCCAGAAATGGGATTTAATTGCTCCACTGTTATTTTTACACATCAGCCTTTCTGAGAGTTCTCCAGAGAATTCTACTATGCAATCATACTTGAGAAGCATTACTTTAAGACAGATTTTTCTCCACAACCCTGAATTTTGTCATTGCCACACAATGTTTTATACCAGTATACTGTGTCTGATCTGAGCTTCTATGCCAGGTTGGAGAAAATTTTCCTAGTTCTTCACACTCTACTACATCACTATGTTCCTTATATGAATCTTGTCTCTAGGATTCATATAACTGTGTGATAAATAAAACAGATTATAAAGAAAATAAGGTTTGCATTTTGCTAATAGTTTCTAATTTGGGGGGATTTAAATATTCTAAAATGCATCATTGATAACTTATTATAATGTATTATATTAACAATGCTCTCACCTTCCAAATATTTGTCATTTGTGATCCTGTTGGACTTCATTTATTTTATAAATGGTTAGCTGTTCCTTTCCATGATTCAGATATGACTTCAAACCATAGCTGAGGGGAAGAAAATGCATAGCTGCTATGTTTTATAGTGGTACCAAGCCATTCAATAGAGTGATTGCCTTTTCCTATTATATATTATTGTCTACAGCATAATATATGAATTTTCTGCTCTTGAATAGTGAAAACCTCTTTCCTTTTCTCTGTTGTGTGTTCCTACATATCAGACAACCCAATATTAATCAATCTATGTATTTTTAACATTCCTCTGTGAATTGATTTAGTTTTATGCAACAAGACATTCCAACAGCCTTGTCAATTCAGATAGCATGTATCATTAAAAATGTAACTAAAATAACAAATTTATAAGAGCCCTTAAGATTTCAAGAATATATTTATAGGGTACATAGACACCATATGATAATTTTTCTTATTTTTTTCTTGGGTCTCTGTGTGCAATAATAAATTTTATGTCAATGTTTAAACATATTAGTGTTCATAAAAATGCAAAATCTCATAAATTTTCATGAACTATTATGTATATATATATACACATATACTAGTGTAAACAATTACATATATAGTTGTAAACAATTTTGTAAGTGACACACCCATGTTAATAGTCAAATGCACTAACCATTCTGAAGCTGGATTTAGAAATTGCCAGGAGTTCCTTGAAGTGGTACAGTACTTTTAAAATCTTAAAGAGACATTGAATGAGGATACTTCCTTTAAGCTGTCAAGTATAATAGTTGTCATATTGCAAACTACGATCAGTCATGGATTAAACAAAAGTTTTGAAAGATGCACAAATAATTTATGCTTTAATAAAATTAAATCATTCTCTGTAAATAAAATTTAGCAGGTAGCTTTTGAGCAATGAGAAATATAAATCTATCTTTTGGGGATTATGACTATTCTGGAATGGCTCTAAGTTAATTCATCAGGTCCCCCCCCCCTTTTTGTTTAAGGTTTCAAATGAACTTTATTTCTCTAATCATGCCATATTTTAATGGGCACACAGTGCTTTCACTTGCCATCAATTATGAGTTGGTTTTGAAATAATTCATTATCACACCAACTGGGAGGATTACTAATCTCTCCATTTTTTGGGGGTGACTCTGCCAACAGGGGGCAGGTTCCATTTTATTCCAATTCGTGTTGCTGTATATGTCCATGTAGCAACACAAAAAGGGGCTCCACTAGCTAAAATAGCATTGCCATCCTTGTCATGGAATTCAGGTGTCCTTTTCTGGTGAATCTGCCTTGCCATTGTTTGCTGAATGCTTCCAACTGGGAGACGACTTAGCACGTTTTTGGCCAACCACCGGAAACACCATGAAGCTGAAGACAACACTGCAGCAACTGCCATCGGGTCACTTTTTATATGCTATTTAGGTTTTAGCTATATTTCTACAAATTATTTTACAAAATGTTAGGAGACAACTTTCGATGAGTAGTCCAAATTTCTGCAAGTCTTGCAAATCAGGCAAATAATATACTATCCTTTTAAGGATGTTCGTATAACACACAGCTTCAAAAAAATAAAGATGATGTCTCTTATAAGGCACGACTGTTTGCTTTCTGAAAGAATTCATATAAAATCTCCCTCTCGGGCAACAGTTGGGCATGTTCCTTGCAGGCCCTTACCAAAGGTTTACGCTCAGGGTTTTTCAGCTTGGAGACAGCTCACTGCAGAAGCAGCATCTACTAGGCCCACCTGCTTCTCTGTCTTTGGAGGCAAAAATTCTTTCTTAGAAAACCTTCAGCAGACAGGTTTCACATTTAATTGTTCAGAGGTGTGGTACTGGTTACATTATTTTTGATCTCCTAGAATCTAAAGAGAGATGGCTACCCGAAGAAAAAATTAAGTTTTATTAGGATTAAAAAATGGAGAATGGACTCTATGTAAAAACCAAACATAGTCATTACCTGTGAAAATTCTCATTGTTATTTTAACAAGGTAGTTTATGTATAACTCTGTTCTTGGTATTATTATGTATTATCTGGCTATTTTAGGCTAATTTATTATCCTACCTAATAATAGAGTAATATGCTAATTGACCGTACCTTTGCTATTCCCACAGCCAATCAGGGCTGCTATGCAAATTAACCCAGCAAAGATGACGGGGGGAAGGGGCAGTGCCCGCTGCAGCCATTGGGACCAAAGCCCCGATTGAGGACCAAGGCAGGCAGGCTTGGGTCAGCGCCTGCTGCCAGCGGATGCTGACCCAAGCCCCTAGCTCGGACCAGGGCAAGCGGGTGCTGTCCCAAACCCCGTTTGTGGACCCGAGCCCCTAGCGCAGACCGGGCAGGCAGGGCTTGGGTCAGTACCCGGAGCACTGATGGGGCAGGCGGGGCTTGGGTCTGTGTCTGCCACTGCCGGCAGGCGATGTCCCAAGCCCTGATCGTGGACCCAAGCCTGGAGCGCGGACCGGGGCCGGTGGAGCTTGGGTCAGGGCCCGTCGCCGCCAGCGGACACTGACCCAAGCCCCGCTGCCGGCGGTGGTCGCTTTCCCAAGCCCCAGTCACAGACCCAAGTCCCGAGAGCGGACCAGGGAAGGCAAGGCTTGGGTCATCACCCAGAGCGCTGATGGGGCAGGCGGGGCTTGGGTCAGCACCCGGAGCGCTGATGGGGCAGGCGGGGCTTGGGTCAGTGCCCAACGCCTCCGGCGGACGCTGACCCAAGCCCCGCTGCCGGCGGTGGGTGCTTTCCCAAGCCCCAATCACAGACCCAAGCCCCGAGAGCAGACCGGGGAAGGTGGGGCTTGGGTCAGCGCCCGCCACCGCCTGCGGGCACTGACCCAAGCCCTGATCGCAGACCGAAGCCAGGAGTGGCGGGGATTGGGTCAGTGCCTGCCTTCGCCAGCGGACGCTGACCCAAGCTCCGCTGCCGGCGGCAGGTGCTTTCCTAAGCCCCAATCACAGACTCAAGCCCAGAGCGCGGACTGGGGAAGGTGGGGCTTAGGTCAGCACCCGGAGCACTGACGGGGCAGGTGGGGCTTGGGTCAGTGCCTGTTGCTGCCGGCAGGCGATGTCCCAAGCCCTGATCGCTGACTCAACCTGCGCGAGGCCTCAACCACGGGTCCCGGTCCATCGGGGGTCGGGGGAGGCGGGGTGGGCAGCACCAGTCCCTGCCAGAAAAGTCCTGTTTCATAGGGGCCTGGGGTGGTGGGGCAGGCAGCTTGAGGCCCCAACTGTGGGGTCCAGGTCCATCAGGGGTCAGGGGAGGTGGGGCGGGCAGCGCCAAGCCCCAAATGAGGGGTCCAGGTCCATAGGGGACCCGGGAGGCGGGACAGGCAGCGCCACGCCCTGCAGGAAAAGTCCCGTTCTGTTGGGGGCCAAGGGAGTCCAGGTGGGCAACGCAAGGCTTTTTAGGCTGCTGTAGGGCATGAGGGAAGGCCTACATTTCCTGCTGTTTCTAGCAACCCGATTGTCTATTTATTGTGCCTGCATTCTTCTGCCCCCTTACAAGGACTCTAAATTCCCTTGAGGGTTGATTTTCAATGATAGCTGTTCATGGGATTACTTGAGGAGTGAGTGTGTGTGTGTGTGTGTGTGTGTGTGTGTGTGTGTGTGTAAAATATTCCAAACAACAAGTCTACCCCTTCAGAAATTAGAGTTCCAAATCTGTTCAATTTCCATAGATTCTGATTTTGCTGATTTGGAGAGTATCCAGCCAACAGTAAATTTTAAGTGTCCCTGAATAATTCTAACCTGTGGGTTAGAAGCCACTGCTTATGTTTATGCAAACACAAGAGCCAAATGCCAGGTAAAATACAGAAATCTCAATTGTACAGCTCAATAAATGTTTACCTATGTCTACACCCAGGTAGCCATCATCCAGAATGTTCTGTTGAATCTTTCTCCATTAGCAATAAAGGCAGAACCAGCTACTTATCTTGGAGAGAGGAAAAAGAGAAAACAAAGGAGAATGTGTGGGAATATGTAATAATACCTCAAAACAGTACCTCCCAATAATTTTATTTATCAGATTATAGGCTCTTACTCATCTGTGTTGTACTTACTGGCCGTCAGACATCCCCAAGGGGTCCCAGATTGGAGAGGGTGCAGGCTGGGCTGAGGGACCCCTCCCCCCCGCAGTGCACAAATTTTGTGCACTGGGCCACTAGTTTTAAATAGTTTCTGAATTAACCTTCTGGAATTTTCTAGGTATAGAATTTTGTCATCTACAAAGATTTATGATATTTGGAAAAATTAGAAAAACTACATAGGTCTCAGCATTCTCTCTTTTAAGTAATAAATCAAAACCACCACTAAAAAATAGTGCTAAAAATAACCACTCTTGGACAATTTATTTTAAAAACACATTATTTCCCAAACAACTCAATCAATTGACTTAAATTTAAATAACAAAGGAGTTTTTGGAGTGTAACACATGGCAATAAAATTAATCTGGAAGAAATATTAAGAATATCAATAAAAATAAAGTTTATTGTGTAGAAGCCCCTTATTAGGTACGAAATCACATTATAAAACCACTGTAATTAAATCACTTTGATGGTGGTACAAAAATAGAGATATCAATGAAAGAGCAGAGTCATTTCAGATAAATTCAAATATATATGAATATTTAGTATATAATAAATGTGGAATTAAAAGTATTATAAAAACAATAAAGTCCAATAATAATGAGGCCAAAAATAATCTTATTACCTAATTAAATTGTTCTACTAAAATAATGTTGAGATACATTAAGAATTTTTATATAAAAATATGGAACAATAAAAGCACTAGATAAATAACCTTAAAATAATCTCTGGATAGGAATGCTTTTTTTAAGCATGGCAAAATCTTAGAATCCTTAGTTTGTGGAAGTTTTTATTACAGAAATAGAAAACTGATACAGGAAGTCTCCATGTATGTAACATTTTGACATAAATTTGCCAACTCTAACAAATTAATCACTCTTTCACTTATATGTCTAACTTTCATTACCTTAATTTAAACCATTCTTACATGGACAAAAAAAAACAACTATCAAAGATGGTAATTTTTATTATTGTTTGCAATAGCAAAACCAAAACAAATAACTAGTGATTACCTAGTCATAAATAATTTCATTTCTGTAATACAGTAATATAATGAAACACTCTATAGTTATTTAAAAAGCATAAAATTGACCTCTATATGCTGATAAAAAATATCAGAAACATAAAATGTTTGTAGCCATTTAAAAAAGAAAAACATGTACGTATGACATGGAAATATGATGATATATTATTGACATAGAGAAGTGAAATATACTTCTGTGTATAAGGTTCTTTTATAAAGAAAAATTGGAAAATGGTTTATATCACCCAGGCAGGTGTGGCTCAGTTGGTTGGGCATTGTCTTGTGCACCAAAAGGTTGCTGGTTTGATTCACAATCAGGGCACATGGCAGGGTTGTGGGTTCAATCCCAGGTAGGGGGCTTATAGGAGGCAGTCAATTGATGTTTTGCTCTCAAATCAATGTTTCTCTTGCTCCCTCTCCCTTCCTCTCTCTCTCTAAAAACCAATAAAAATATTTAAAATAAATAAATAAAATGTTTTATATCTAATACTCAAATGTGCATACATTATCAGTAACACTTTTGGGTAATAGAAATAAGATAATCAAGAGTTTTGGGCCCTAGCCGGTTGACTCAGTGGACAGAGTGTTGGCCTGCTAACCAAAGGGTCCCGGGTTTGATTCTGGTCAAGGGCACGTACCTCGGTTGCAGGATCCTCCTTGGCCCAGACTCTGGTCCAGGCTCATGCAGGAGTCAACCAATCGATGTGTTTCACATTGATATTTCTCTCTTCTTTCCCTCTTCCACTCTCTCTAAAAATCAATGGAAAAATGTCCTCAGATTGAGGATTAACAAAATTAAAAAAAAAAAGAGAGTTGGGGTTTGGTTTTGTTTTTCCTAATCTTTTATACTCGAAGTCTGTTCACATGCCTGCATTATTTTAATAACAGTAAAAGAGCAGCAAAAACTACAGAGTGTATTTTGTGTTTCAGGTCTATGGACACTGCATGCATGCAAACCTATTATCACATGGGTTCTATGACCTGAAATAAGCAATTTTTGTTCACAAGACATAATAATAAGAATACAGCTGGTTCAATACTGAAAACTAGATGATATAGTTATCCAGGTCCAAGAAAATTTAAGCAAAACAGTTACCTTGGTGAACATGAGTCAGATTACAGACTGTGCTAGGGGTCTCCAGAGAGCTTTCTTCCCAGAGAAACAGCAGCATCCTTGGACCACAACGGGAGACATGTTTAAGAATCGCTCTAGCATTTTCAGATTTATAGGTGAAGACTGGGGACAAACATCACCCTCGGTTCACAGGAGCAGCTGCCCACGTACCCTTTCCTTCCAATGTCATCGATATGCTGAGAGAGGAACTTGTACCACATAGAGACAGCACAGTGAATGCAGCAGGAAGACTGAGAAAGTGGAGACCGCCCAGATAGTGCAAACAACCAGAGGGAGAGAGGAGCTAACCCAGCCAGTGGTTGGCAAAGTGAGTGGCCTAAAGAAAAAGCCACGTACAGAAAGCAGCAGCGTCATCAAACACACTCACAAAAACTACAGAGATGAATTCCTCTTGGTGGCTCTGGAATGCTTCCCAATTAATCTAATTCGTTGCTCAGCTAGTGACATAAATTCACATCAACCAGACCGGCAGCTTAAGCTCTAAAGGGACCTTCTAACAGTATGTAAGTGGACTGTTATTGGTGCCAAGGAGAGGTCGCCTATGGGGGCTTTCAGGAGAATAAAATAATGTGTCGATGTGATTCATGCCATTCGGTGAGGAAAAAATTAAGAAAAGTAAGACAAAATCTTAAAACTAATTTTTCAAGTTTAAACAAAGATCTAAGAAAGAAAAGTAACCATTGTTATAAATATAAATAATAGAAATGCAAAATTGATGAAAGTTCAGTTTGGTAATTTCCAAACCGAAAATTGGTTTTAAAAAGCAGAATGGTGCTAGACAGTATAGATTTAAACTTTTATGAGGTGGACACAGTACTGGTTGGAGTAAAATACAAAGACTAAAATATTTTATTTTCAGGCAAGAAAAAATAAAAATAAAGAAATTAACATTCAAGGTAAGAAGATTAAGAAAGATGCACAGGAGAAATAAATTTATAAAACAGAAAATAATTTTTTAGATCTTTATTTTTGAAAGTATTATGTATGTCCCCTTTCCCACCCCATGACCCCTTCTAGTCCCACCCCTTGCTCCTGACCCCAGGCTTTCACCACCCTATTGTCTGTGTCCAAGCGTTATGCATATATGCATACAAGTTCTTTGGTTGATCTCTTCCCTCTCACCCACCCATCCCCGCCTTCCCTCTGAGATTCCACATTCTGTTCCATGCTTCTGTGTCTCTGGATCTATTTTGTTCATTAGATTCCACAGATGAGTGAGATCATGTGATCCTGGTCTTTCTCTGACTGGCTTATTTTATGTAGCATAATACTCTCCAGGTCTCTCCATGCTAACTCAAAGGGTAAGAAATCCTTATTTTTTACAGTTGCATTCCACAGTATAGATGTACCAGCTTTTTTATCCACTCATCTACTGATGGACACTTGGGCTGTTTCCAGATCTTAGCTATTGTAAACTGCACTGATATGAACATAGGGGTGCATAAATTCTTTCTGATTGGTTTTTCAGGCTTCTTAGAATATATTCCTAGGAGTGGGATTCCTAGAAGTGGGATCACCCAATGGCAGTTCCATATTTAATTTTTTAAGGAAACACCATACTTTTTTTCATAATGGCTGCCATTATTTTTCATAATGGCATTCCCACCAGCAGTGTACTAGGATTCCTTTTTCTCTAAACCCTTGCCAGCACTTGTCATTTGCTGATTTGTTTCGGTAGCCATTCTGACAAGTATGACAGGATACCTCATTGTCATTTTAGTTTGCATCTCTCTGATGATCAGGATCTTTGAGCATTTTTTTATATGCCTCTTGGCCATCTGTATGTCCACTTTGGAGAAATGTCTATTTAGGCCCTTTGCCCATTTTTTAATTGGATTGTTTGTCTTCCTTTTGTTAAGTTGTATGTGTTCTTTATGAATTTTGGATATTAACCCATTATCAGATGTATTATTTAAAAGAATCAAATTGTTTCCAAATAACTGTTTCCTAGAACAACGCTGAAGATTATTTGTAAATTACAAAACTACCCAACGTTCAACAAAGTGAAATTTGCAAAGTCTGTTGTAGCATAAACCCTGACATAAGGCAAGTGACTAATTTAAGCTTTGATTGCTGAGGCATCTACTTCAAAAAGGCATCCACTTCAGAGACAGCTATCTCCAATAACCACATTACCAGCCACAGGACTAGATTAAGTCAGGCTGGGCCCCTCCTCCCCACACAGCTTCCTTTGTTTTAGTGATCTTGGTTCATTTCGATAACTAACCATTTGGGCCACTTTATTTGCTTTTTTTTTTTTTCTCTCCTCTTCTTGAACTTCAATTTCCCGCTATTAACCAATAAAGACAGTCCAGGAAACTCTATGTTCCCATTCTTGACCTGAATAAAATAAGCCCCAATATTCTCTCTCTCTCTCTCTCTCTCTCTCTCTCTCTCTCTCTCTCTCTCTCGCCTCACTACCTCATTTTGTAACCCCAGATCTGTAACCCCAGATCTGTCACATAATTTCCAGGACTTGTAAGTAATAAACCATTGTTTGTTTTTTATGCAGTTTCCTGATCGTTATTGCTGAGAACATTTTACTATCATAATAAGAATCACAAGGGCTATTTCAGCCACAACATTGGTTATCGACAGGCTGAGACTGGTACAAAACATCTTGTATCCAATAAAACATTATCAGGCATTTTATGAAGCATAAAAATATGACCCCTGATGAAAAATAAATTAATTGAAAACCACAAGGAACTGACACAGATATTAGCATGAGCAGACAAAATATCAAAGCAATCCATATGGCTATTTTCTGTATATTGAACCCCTTTAGAAAATAGTTTATCATTTTGCTTAAAAATTAGACTTATTCCTATTGTATGATCCAGCCATTTTACACCCAAAGAAAAGAAAAGCATATAACTAAAAATATTGTAAGTGAATGTTCATAGCAGCTTTATTTTTAATACCCAAAAGCTTAAAATATCTCAAATGTTCAGTCACAACTTAAGAGGTAAACAAAACATGGCATATCCATATAGTGGAATGTTACTCAACAATATGAAAAAATAATATGCACCATAACATAAGTAAATTGCAACATAGTTATGCTGAGAAAAAGACACCAACCACAAAGATACATACTGAATTATTAATCTATAAGAAACTCTTAAAAAATGCAAATTGATCTATAACAAAAAGTTCAATTTTTACCTGAGGACTGAGGCAAAAGGAGCTGGGGGTAGGATGGAGAGATTTCATACATGCACAAGAAAAGTTTGGGGAGTGGTGGGTATGTTTATTTTCTATATGCTGATTATTGTTCATATAATATATTCTCACAGAACCTGCAACTAAGGTATGTGGCCTTGACCAGGAATTGAACCCACAACCCTTTGGTCTGTGGGCTGACACTAACCACTGATATAAACAGGCCAGGGTTTATATGTTAATTTATACCTCAATAAAACTATATAAAAATCCAAGGAAATGCTGTTTTTATTAGCCAAAACTATCAAATTCTCAAGGTATATGATATATGTATATGTATTAGATGCATTACACACACACACACATATATATATATATGATATATATATATATATACACACACACATATAATACCTATACTACTTTTACTGTATGATAAAAACTTTTTCAAAATAATTATTATTTTAAAATATCACAAAACACATAAAGTATAATTTTACATTTAAAAATTCTAAATAAAAACATGTTTAAACAAGCTAAAATATAACTCTATTAAAATTTGGAAGGCAATCATAATTTCTTATTATTACACTACTTGTTATGTTACTCTTCACCAAATAATTAATAATTAAATTATCTAATACATGAAATACACACAAAAAGAAAACAAACATTTTATTATTTTTAAATAACATGTTTCTGGAAAAAAACATTGAAATACTTATAAAAGCTATAAGAAAATAGATCATTTTCAAGACATCTGATTAAAAAGTGAAAAAAACAAATATATAGTTTACAATAATTCTATAATAACCAGCTAAAAATAAAATAATATTTTTATTTGCCAATCTGAAGTATATAAAATAATCATGAACATTTAACATAAAATAAATCAGTCATAAAGAAAACATTGAAACTCTACTGAAAACTATAAAAAGACATGAATAAATGGAGAGAGATTTTTTTATTTTTTGATAGAATAATTTAGTCATGTGCACATGTAAATTATCTTTGCTTATTTCTGTGAGAAACTGGAAATATCTATATTTAAATTTGTAGTCTCTGTTCTTTTAGCTCAGTTTTTAAATATCATTATCTGAACTTTAACATCATTGTGCTAATTTGAAAACAGTCACTGTTTATGTAGTATAGAGTTTCTGTTGTCATTAATTTATTAATTTAGTTTTGTCTTAAAAAAATGAAGGGTTATGTGTGTTTCTTTTCAGGAAGTCATTCTTTTATAAGGGATAATCATAGCCATATAAAAATACCTGCCTTTTAAGTGACTCCTGTAGAAAAATACAGTACATGATGTCCAGAGTTTTCTGTGGGACATTTCATGATATCTTAGGAAGATCCTCATGTTAAATTTATGTTTCAGGAGTCTAGATCCTTCGTTGTTTCTAGGTTTCATTCCTATAACTTAAGTTGAATATTAAGTGATGCATGCTTGCAATGGCCTTTGTTTCTTACCTTATTTCCAGCTGTCAAGTCAACCCTAGCATTATAGGTCTCCTTCATCAGCACTTTCATGTTATCTCTATTTTGGTCTTTCTGTCAGATTCTTTAAAAGAAGTTATTAGACATTATAGCATATTCCATACAAAAGTTTACACCTTATTACCTAAGCAATTTCTAGGTCAGTGTATTTGAGAAGGAGTGCCCAGTTAAATAACTATAGTTCAACCTAGCTTCCTGCTACCTTCAATCGCCCTTTAGATTTCCAATTGTTGCTTCTAGTTTTCTTGAGTGCTTTCTTATGTTCTGTCATGGAGAGCTCACTGTTCCCCATCAAATATATCAGGTAGTCAAAAGAAAAAAAGGTGTACAACTTCCTATTCTGCATGAGTTTCTCCCACAGTGCTGTAGGTCCCACAGTTTCGGGACCTACAAAATCATGCCCTTTAACCATCCATGAGCCTAATCTGAAAAACCACAAAAATATTTGTTACAAATCAATAGTAGATCTGGGTTAGAAAACTATTCACAAAATAGCTTTATTTAAGTATAATTTTGCCTCTGCAGAATCCTTTGAAATAATTCAACTATTATTTATTGAGCAGCTACTGTATATATTGAGGGGAAACAGAGTTCGCCACACTAAAATAAGCTTTTGGAATATTGATTATTTTAATCTGGTTATTTTTTATGAAACAAAATACTCAGGAAGAATCTATAAACCTCCCCCATTAGACAGAGGAAAACAAACAAACACCTGCTTAAAAAAAGGGAGCTATCACCTTAGCATAATAGTAACTAGGTATGGAGGCAGGGTAGAACCTAGCCAAGTCTTTTAGACTCCCCTGTGTGTCCCATTATTTCTAGGTTCACTGGCAAGAATTCATTTATAAAATGTTTGCTCTTTCTCAAATCTATTTTTAAATGTATTTTTATTGACTTCAGAAGAGAGGGAGAGAAAAAGAGATAGAATCGTCAATAATGAGAGAGAATCATTGATCGGCTGTCTCCTGCAAGCCCTACACTGGGGTTTGAGCCCTGCTGGCCTGCTCTCACATCTATTAATTGCTTACTTTCTCTGTGAAGTCCCAGACCTCTGCCTCCCTTTACTTAGGCCAGAAAAGCATCTAAGCTTCATCAGCCAACTTGTCCTTGGGTCCCATATTCTTAGGAAACCCCTATATGTATACATGTAATAAACGTGGTTATTTGTCCTATTAATCTATCTCAGGTTGATTTGTTTATTAGACCAGCAAGAGAACTTAAAAGGGTCAAAGGAAAATTATTCTCTTGGTTACATACCTTAGAAGATGAAAAAGTTTCAAAAATAGTCCTTTTGTTCAAGCTGCTACTTCTGGTATCTATCTTGAATATTGAACAAATGAACACATTTTTATAAAACAAAGTATAGTAAGATGTTTTTTGTATAATAAAAATGCTTTGTTGGAGCTTGGGGTTTGGTAAGTCAAAAAGGGGACTATTCACAGTCTGGGGGTAGAAACCAGGAAGTCTACACTAAAGTGACACTTCAAATGAAGGACAAGTTGAATTTCAGCCTCTATATCTGTATTGAGAGAGCAAAGTGAAATTGTTCTGAACTCCGCATTACAAAATTGGGTTACTAAGTCCACCATTATTATAATGAACTTGATCAAGTAATATAATCTTTCTAAGCCTCCATCATATCACATATGTGATAGGGATAGTAGTATTTTAATGCAGAAATGCTGTGAAGTTAAGATGAGAAAACATGTATCATAGTCCATAGTATATAGTTCATGGTAAATCAAAGTTCTTATTAATGTTCCTGCAATAACAATTACAGTTATTACATCGTATTGGCAGAGGCACAATAACAGTAAAACAAATGTGAGCAAAAACTTGGAAACCACAGCATGAACATCTTTGAGAAACAATCAAAGTTAACTTCGATTTGAGCGTGTGGTTCATTTAGAGAATAGTGTCCGGGTGGCAGGGCTGGAAAAGTAGATTGGGGATTTGTGGAAAGGTGTAAGTGCCAGGTTAATAAATTTATAATTAATCTGGCATACTAAAATGAGTCGCGGAAGTTAATTGAGCATGGAAGTGATATAATTGGGCCTTTTCTTTAAGATTAGTCATGGACTTCAGTGGAGAAAGAGGCCGGAAGGCCAGTTTGAAGTCTATTAAAGTAGTCGTTGCAAAGGGAATAATATCCCTTAGAAGCCTAGGAGCTACAGTAATGGGAAGAAGTCTTCCAGGAGGATTATCAAAGAAGCTGCCAACATTGGCTCTGGGTAGAATATAAAGAGGCTGAGCTGAGTTGACTAAGACTGCTCTCAAAAAACCGGAGTTCATGCGGGAACTATAAATAAAAATAGGGAAGCAAGAATTGAAGAAATAGTTCTATGGATAATGAGGCATTTTGGTTGTTGTTAATCCTCACCAAAATATATTTTTTCCATTGATTTTTTTTTTAAGAGAGAATGGAAGGGAGGAGGAGAGGCACAGAGAGAAACTGGGGATCTAGCCTGCAACCAAGGTACATGCCCTTGACTTAAATGGAACCCATGACCCTTCAGTCTGCAGGTAGGCACTCTAAGCACTGAGCCAAACTGGCTAGGGTGAAAATGTGGTATTTGTAGATTGGTACATAATAAGCTTGATAAATTAGTTTAAGGAAGCAGAGAGAAGAGAGCTCAGAGCTGTGAGCATATGCTTAGAGCCGTTTACATTGTGTCAGTTCAAGACACTGGGGAAGTTAAATCTTAAAAAAGAGAGGTTTGAGGAAAAAAAAAGAGTTTTCTAAACAGTTTTAATCCATTGTAAATTTCTACAATTGTTTTCTCCAATCCTTAACATACAAATATCACATAGATAATGAAGACACACACATCTGCTCAGTCTCAGTTCAAGGTTGCTTATAAGAAACTAGACAAAGGGTAGATAGGCAACTGTGATCTATTATCTACATTGAGGTATGAAATAGTAAATTGGTACTTTACCTTGAGATTCTTCAATAGGCAGGTTCAGGATTAATTCTTTTTCTCTCATAATTTTATTTTTTATCAATTATTAAAACCCCTTCTTAATTTTATCTCTACTTTATCACTCAAGGTGGAGCTAGTGTGTCTAAGACTTTTGAATTTATTATGCACTTTTTTTCATTGCATTCTCATATTTATAATACCATTAGAATAAGTGGTCCTTTTTCTCTCTCCAGTTTTATCCTCTGCTCCTTTGAAGCAAACTGTTCTTGACTTATTTCAGTGTTGTGATGACATTATTGTAAGCATTAAAAGATTCAATCAGTGAGTTCACTGAAGTCAACATTTATTAGATGTCACTTATGTCTTCTATATAATCTCCTTAGCAATATTTTTCAATTAATACTGATAACAGAAATATGAAAAACTCATTTTTTCATTGGGCATAAGAGGAGAATGAAAAGGTAGAGCTTTTATAAAAGAAGGAAAGGAAATTTTCACAACATGAGAAAATTCAAAGAAAAAAATTACAATAGCATGAATAATTTATTGGAAACATTTTGATAACCTTTAAAGGTTTTGTTAACAGATGAATGGTGTATTGCTAAACAATAATAATAGGAAAAATGTGATAATCTAGAGAAAAATGTACATATAGACAATTCCTTTAAAAGTTAGTTATTTATGGGGGGATATTGAAATTTTGAGCTAAATATAACTATGTTATCAATGTCTTAATTAATCATTATTGATCTTGATGGTCATATTATGAACATGACAAGAAAAAAAAGTAAGAGAATAATAAAATCCTATCATAAAAAACTTTAGAATATCTATAATATCTTCATATTAATAAATATGAATAATATTGGTTCTCATTTCAATTTGCTTTCCTTGCTACAAATATTGAATCTAAAAATAAACACATCAATATTTATAGTATTGAAATCTTACTCAAGTTACTGAATCTTTTTTCCAAACAATAGCTCCAACCTCACATCTCTTATATCAATGTGGCAACAAAAATGTTGGTTCTTTAAACCATCTCTTATAATTATCATTTACTGTCATTCCTGTAACTAAAACAGAATGCCTTTTTTTTTTTTTTTCCAACAAGCCTGCAGGGGGCGGGGGCTAGGGGGGAGAGGGCAGCCACAGATTACTAAGAGTCTTTTTTATAGCCTATCTTATCCAAATCACCTTTTGGCCAGTAATGATTATTTACCCTAAAAGTGTCAATATTAATCTTTTGTCTTCAGGATACTATCATTCAGGAAAACATAAGGTGAAGTGCTGCATCTGTTAATCCTCCCAGATGTTATGCCATGGTAATTCTAGACTTTATGTTTCTTCTTGTCTAGATGTTCCACAGCTTTCAAATTTTAACCATGGGAAATTGTTACTCCCTGGTAGCCACCATTTTTCTTGACTCTTCTAAATCTTTCATACCTATTCAGAATTCATGCTTATATTTTTAACAAATACTTTATATGTATAGCATATCCTAACAAATTTGCTTTTGTCTCTTCATCTCTCATGCCCTGGGTATTGAACCTAGTCCATTATCTATCGATAGAATGAGCCAACACATCACATAATACTTACCTGTCTATATTTATCCATAGTTAAGTACTTACATAGATATTATATGTTATTTCCACTTTGTATCTAAGAAGAAAGGGGTACAGAGAGGTTAATTGACTTGTCCACATAATGTAGTGAGTATGTGGCAGAGGATGCTCCCCAAATGTGAACCTAGGCCATTTCCCCTACTTCAGTCTCATTATTTTCTTTCGTTTGAAATTACTTTCTTCACATAAATATAAAAGCCCAGCACTACAGTACAAAGTGATGTATATAGATTAGCATTTTTATTTTCTATTTCTTAAAGTTGCTAGAGTGCTGGCATTAAATAAGAACTTTGGGTTTGACTTTGCTTTAGATAATACACCAGTTAAGAGAAGAGAGCTTCAATCATATAGGATAATAGATGATCTGCTGAAGAGAGAAATTGATTTTGAAGTTGTAATTTACTTGAAGTGTTTTGATGATCTCATAGAATACAGGCACAAAATTGAAGTTATTTATAATTTTATGGCTCTGTTACAGCTTGAATTACTGCTTCAGTGCCAAAACCCCCAGGAAAGATCCACAGGTCGCTGTTTACAGACTATATATTGATTGCACTGTAGACATATTTGTTGGTATAGAAGTTTATTCTTTATTTTCTCCATATCTTATTTATTACCTCTTTCTCCCATTCATTTTATCTTTGTCTCTCATTCTCATTCTCTCTCTCTGTCTCTTTGCTTGACAAGTGGCCCACTCACATATTTTTGTGGCATCTGGTCTACATTTAGTTCCAAAGGTTTTATTTTGGGTAGTGGAAATAACCACATGTGTATCATCTCTTTAGCTCTCAGCCTTTTCTCTTGAATACAATTCAGGTGTTATATTATACGGGACTTTATCATGTATCTTTAACATTTTAAATTTACTATATTTAAGCAAGGGCAATAACATTAAAAAAGAGGGCATAAGAAAACAGTCTTCTCTGGCTAGGCTCTTCCATGGGAGGAGGGTAAAAAAGGTAGCCTGAGAAGCTGGTAAGGTTGCTCTAGTGCAGTGGTCCTCAGTCCTGGGGACATAATAGAATCAACTGAGGAGATTTTTGCCCCTCAGTCAGAATCCCTGAAGGAGATACATTTTTAAGCTCCCAGGTGATTTTAATGTGTACAAAGTATACACTAGAACTACAGTTCTAGTGCAGTCCCTTTATCAGAAGCATAAGAGCATTGGAAAGCACTATCCTCTGATAGTGTGTGTGTGTGTGTGTGTGTGTGTGTTTGTAGATAGAAAGGTATATGTAGGCACACAGAAATAAAAATCAAATAATAAATATTGTATTTCTCAATTGGTTCAAAACCTAAAATGTAAAACTAATGTGATTCATTATCACTTGTTCTTATTTGGGGGTGATATAATGCCTGAAATTTGTTTTTAAAAATGTGGTACATGAACTCATCTTACCTTATAATAGACAAATATGCAAATTGACCGCACCTTCGCTAAGCCCAAGCCACGCCCACCAACCAAGCCATGCCCACCAAACACGCCCACCAGGAAACCGTTGCAGGGACACTGGGTGCGGCCGAGCCCAAGGCCAGGAGAGCTGCCCAAGGCTTTCTCGGCCTTGGGCACCAGCGGGGACCCTGCACGGATCGAAGGAAACCACTGGGGGTCGGTTCCTTCGATCCTTAGCAGGGATGTTGGGTGCGGCCGAGCCAAAGGCCACCGCCCGGGGCCAAGCCCCGACCCTGAAAGAAGGCAGAAGGCGGTGGCCACAGCCAAGGCCTGGGTCCCCGGTGCCGGCAGAAAACTGGTGCAGGCAGCCAGGTGAATGAAGGTCTATTGCACGAATCTTCATGCAAACGGGCTACTAGTTTATGATAAATACAATTGTTTATGTGGTAAAATGTGACTAAGCTTTATATAAATAATTTTCATGTGCTTTAATGTGTAATAGAAACTTATCTTTTGTTACAGCATGGATGGACCTGGAGAGTATTATGCTAAGTGAAATAAGTTAGTTAGAATAAAGCAAATACCATATGATTTCAATTATATATGGAATCTAATGAATTAAATAAATTAACAAAACAGAAACAGACTCACAGATACAGAGAAGAGACTGACAGCTGTCAGAGGGGAAGGGTAAAAAAAGGTGAAGGGATTTAGCAAAGAAAAAAAACTGTCACAGACACAGACAACAGTATGGTCATTATCATAGGGAAAGGAGGCTATGGGGGAGGGAGGGAGGCTGGGAGTAAAGGGACAATAAATGGTGATAGAAGGAGACTTAGTTTGGGGTGGTGAACACACAATCTATATATATAAAAGCCTAAGCGACCAGCCGACCATTCAACTGGCCGACCAGCCAATAGCTATGATGTGTAATAACCACCAGGGAGCAGACACTCAACGCAGGAGTGGAAACCATATGCATAGAAACATGGAACAGACTGATGAATCTCAGAGGGAAGCAGGGAGTGGAGAGGGCGGGAAGAGATTGACCAAAGATCTTATATGCATACTAGAGGCCCAGTGCGTGGATTTCTGTACCAGTGGGGTGCCTTGGCCTGGCTTGCACCCTCTAGAAAGCCGGGACCCCTCGGGGAATGTTGGAGAGCTGTTTTCAGCCCGATCCCCACAGGCCAGGCCAAGGGACCCCACTGTGCACAAACCTGTGCACTGGGCCTCTATTTCTAAATATATATATATTTAGATATATATATATATATATATAATGTGTTATAGAAATGTACACCTGAAATCTATATAATTTTATTAACCAATGCAACCTTAATAAATTCAATAAAAAAGAAACTTATGTGTACCCTGAAAAAATACAAGTTTCTATGGATTTCTTTGTTTAAAATGAGGTCCACATAGAAATCATTGCAATTATTCTATTTCTGCAGACCACATAATTTATAGATGGCATTTAATCCAACCAATGAAGGTTCTGCACCATGCATTTCTATATCTTTTCATATTGTTGGAAGCATGGATTACATAGATATGGATCCCATGTGTGTATTTTTAAAAACTGAATTTTCAGAAACTTCCTTTTACAATGATATGTCTATAACTACCTTTAGAAGGGAATAATGAATTAATCACATTTTGTAAGCATATATTATACCTAAAAATAATTTGTGTTGTTCTTGTTCTGATGACAGTAATCGTTTTTGAAGCATTATTAAGCTGTGCTTAAAACTGGAATGTTTAAAGCATAAAGGTGCTGACTTTAAGTACTCATGGTCATTATAATAAAATATTCATATAATCTTTGTACAAACACAAAAATCAATTTAATGAATCAATTAAACAGCATTTTGGTATTGCTTAACTACCAACTGCAAAAAATTGATGCAAAAATTATGAATTTGATTTTGGAATGTTGGCAAAGACTAGGTCTATTTAATTTTATGTCACCCACAAAGAACCACTCATAAATTCTGATATTAAATATTTCCATTTGCAATGGCATTTTGAATCTACTAAAATGAGACTTATTTTTTTAAATAATAAAATTTTCAAGCATCATTTAAAAAAGGACATGCCTTGTGACTGGGAATAATGATTGTAAAAACAGTGGAGGTATCATTTATAGTGTGGTATTTAATTAAAAACATTGAAGCCACAAAAGTAATTGTGAAGACACTTTTAAAAATGTTTTTTTTGAATGGTAAAGGCATATTGAGTAGCAGAGCATGAATAACGTTTGATTAGTTTTCTCTGTGAAGCAGCATGATTCATTATGGAATTATAGATATGACTGGAACTTTGATTTATCAATACTGAGACCAGAATGAAAAAGTATGTTGGTACTAATACTATGAACTCAGCCAATTATTTATCAGATGATAGCTGCATAAAAATACCAATTTTTATACAAGAAAGTCTGTAGTTTTCCTCACACCTATAACTGGGAAAGATCATTTCAGACTAATTGCAGCTTACTGGTGTGAAGACAAAAAAAATACAGCCTGAAAACTATGTTTGGGAACATGCAGAAAATGATAAAACCATAATTCATCTATTATAAACATTGTTCTTCAAATCCAAGTTATATGTTACTTCAATTTTGCTGCTTTGGGTGTGGAATAGACTCAGGTATATACATGGAAGCGCCCCCAACAGATATACCACATGAAGAAATGTGTTATTCATATTAAGGGCAGACAGATATACCACATGAAGAAATGTGTTATTCATATTAAGGGCAGGCCATCATATTTTTATTCTCTCCCTCTCTCTCTCTCTCTCTTTCCCTCTCCATAAACAACTCTTTATTCTTTAGTGATGCTTGCTTGTTGAATTTTCATGAATAAAAGAACTCTGCCTGCATTGAGAAAATAATGTCTTCCAAGTAAGATGTCCTTTCAGAGGCAATGCATGCATGCTTTTTTAGCTTTGTGTACTAGCAATTTTAATGATTTCACTTATCTTTAGAGGCACAGTTATATCAGAAAATTTAACTTGAATGCACAAAAACTAGAAAGACATGCCTAGATTTCTGTAATTGGTTTCATATTATTATCTAATGTATTCACTAACAATAGTTTGAATGCTATGAAAATATTTGTTAATAATTTACCTTTATTGTTCGAAATGAATTAGTGTTGGTGTATGAATGAGAAACTCCATTTCTTTGTGAACATTGCCAAATAATTTGAACTAATCAGAAGAAAAAGAGAACCCAAGGCTTGTTGTGCAGATTTTTTGAAGTGAGTTGGTATTACAACATTTCTATTAGTTTCTTAAGAATAATATTTCAAATCAGAAAACACAGTTACACTCTTAAGCAGATTTTGACCTTTTATGATTGTATGGCTATGATTGGAAACCTTAGGGCGCAGCAGCATCATAATTATAGAATAGTATTGAATTTTTGTGTTAGAATTTTGTACTTTTAACTAAGTGAAATCTAGCAAAATATAAATTTTATTGACTGATCACAGTAAGTCTCATGCTCTTTTTAAAAAATAAATATATATCTTCTTTTGTTCTCAATACTCACCTGAGGATACATTTATTAATTTTTAGAGAGAGGAAGGGAGAGAGAGAGAGAGAGACTGAACCCCCAAACTTAGGTGTGTGCCTTAATCAAGAATTGAACCTGCAACCTTTTGGTGTATGGGCCGATGCTCCAAACAACTGCGCCACACTGGCCAGGGCTAAGTCTCATTCCTTTCTGAAAAATTATTTTCAGATATATATTTTTGTAAATCAGATCAATTATTAATTTTTATAATTAACTAAATTTTGAAAAAAAATGTATTATATAATTTGCTTTCTTCTATTTTAATTACATGATTTTAATTTTAGTGCATTAATTTGTTATGGTGTTTCTATATTGGTAAGTGATTTAGGTTCCCTTTCAATACATTTGAATAAAAATAAAATTCTTAAACATTATTTAAATGTAAGAAATAAGTTAATTTAATAAGTAATAATAATAATAGTAATATGCAGTCACATCAAAAGAGCTTAGATAGTATACAAATGACTAAAGTTGTTAAATGCTGCACATATCATTGCCAGCTATTCCCCCTGGTTTTATATCAACTAATATTTAAAAAAATATAATTATCTTCTTTAATATAGAAAATAATGTGGTGAACAGAAAAACAGTAGGTATGTAGACGTAGAGTGAATTTAGCAATTTGCCTATTTATCTGGTTGGTAGAGGCTGTTTCTCTGAATGAGGGAAGGGATAGGGGGAGTTAAAGGAGTTATCTTTTACTGAAGCTGGACAATATTTTTATTTTTTTTCTTCAGCCTCTCCTCACTATCAACTACTGTTTCCTTAATAATGTACTCTAAGTACTTAAAATTCTGAATACGTGCTCACTAGAAATTTTAGAAAGTTTCATATTTAAAATCATAAAGAATTTAAATAACATAATGAACACTCAACATAAAGTTTAATAGATTTAAAATTATGCTTTATTTGCTTTAAATTTTATACATGTTAATGACACAAATTCAGTTGTAGCCTCATTTGTAACATGCTTTGAAGCTGTTCTCATTTATTCCTCCATCTCTAAAGGAAGCAGAGTTATTGAAATTTCTGTGCTGTTCATGATTTTTTTTTTTACTTTTTAAAAATTAAACTTATTGCAGTGACATTAGTTAATAAGATTTTATATGTTCATAGCAGCACAATTTATAATAGCTAAGATTTGGAAACAGCCTAAGTGCCGATCAGTGGACAAATGGATTAAAAAACTGGGGTACAACTACACAATGGAATACTATGTTGCCATAAAAAAGAAGAAACTCTTACCATTTGCAACAGCATGGATGGACCTGGAGAGCATTATGCTAAGTGAAATAAGCAGTCGGAGAAAGGTAAATACCACATGATCTCACTCATTTGTGGAATATAGTGAACAGCATAAACCAATGAAGAAAAATAAATCCAGAGACAGAGAAGCATCAAACTGACTGTCAAACCTCAGAGGGAAGGGGGGAGGAGTGGTGGTAAGAGATCAACCAAAGGACTTGTATGCATGCATATAAGCATAACCAATGGACACAGTCACTAGCGGGATGAGGGCACGTGTGGGGGAATGGGAGTGCCTGGGGAGAGGTCAATGGAGGAAAAAAATAATATTGTAATAGCTATGTATGGGCCGAGCGGGGTGGGGGGCGGGGGGTGGTACTTGAAATATCAGGGGGACCACTCTCTAAAGTATATGATTGTCTAACCACTATGTTGTGCACCTGAAATTTATACAGAATAATATTGAATGTGAACTACAATTGAAAAAAAAGATGGAAAATTGTAAAAAAAATAAATTACTATACATTTCAATAAGACATGATCTCTATATTGTATTGTGTACCCACCACCCAAAAACAAATCATCTTCCATTACCATATATTTGCAACTCTTTACCCTTTACTACTACCCCATATCCTTTCCTCTGCTAATCACCATACTGTTGTTTATGCTTATGAGTTTTTGTTTGTTCAATTTTTTGTTTGCTCAATTGTTGCTTTTATATCCCACATATGAATTAAATCATATGGTTCTTAACTTTTTTCTGTCTGACTTATTTTGCTTAGCATGATATTCTCAAGGTCCATCCATATTTTCTTATGGCTGAGTAGTATTCCATTGTATATATGTACCACATTTTCTTTATCCAATCATCTATCAAAGGACACTTCAGTTGTTTCCATGTCTTGACCACGGTGCATAATGCTGTAATGAACAGGTGATTAAGATATTTTCTAAATTATGAACTAAATCATAACATAAGGATGGAAAGTTGGTATATGCCGGAGGTAGGACAGTGAAGGTGTATTGGTGGCTTCGGCAGCTGAAAGCAAACTGCTGCTGGTGTAGCTTGTTGACAGGGATGGAGAAAAAGACATTTGGCAGCTCAGTAGCTATATACACTGAGTGGCCAGATTATTATGATCTCTGAACACATAATAATCTGGCCACTCAGTATATATATATATATATATATATATATATATATATATATATATATATATGAATTCATGCATGGGTGGGGTCCGGCCCGCCTGGCCAGGGGCAGGAGACATGGGGGTTGGCTGGCCTGCCTGCTGGTTGAACTCCTGGTCTAGGGGACAATTTGCATATTAGCCTTTTATTATATAGGATATACACTGAGTGGCCAGATTATTATGCGTTCAGAGATCATAATAATCTGGCTACTCAGTGTACAAGGTTGTAGATGTGTTAATTTACTCTAGAATTAAAACTATATCTGGGTTAGTAGCTACAACTGGAGTCACCACCTGGTTAAGCTTATGATAATCCATTGTCATTCTCCAAGTTCCAAGTTATTGCTGCCTTCTGTACAGGCCAAATGCGTACATCAAATTGGATTTGGTGAGAAGAAACATCCTGCATCTTTAGTTTTGATGGTGGCACTAATTTCTGCAATCACTTCAGGAATATGGTATTGCTTTGGGGGTACTATTTTCCTAGAGAGAAGCAGTTCTAATGGTTCCCATTTGGTCTTTCATGCTTTAATAGCCCTCACTCTAAAGGTCAAGAAGCAGGTATGGGGATTCTGTCAACTGATAGTATGTCTATTTCCATTGTGCTACCTGGAGAAATAATGACAACATTGGTCTGAGTATGTACAGGCCCCACTGGATTTGAGCTAAACATTCATTGGTCATCTGACCTCCATGAGCCCCTACCCTGACTGGTAGACCACAGTAATGTTTTGGGACCCTTGGGACTAATGTCAGTTCAGAGAAAATGTCTATAGTCCCTGAAAGTCTGATTATTTCCTTTTTTCAAATGCATTTACCCTGGTAAAAGGTCATAGGTCCCTTTGAGAAAGGCTGGGAGAAAAAGTAACAATATATACATTGCAGTACCAGGTCCCTTTCTCAGGTAAGCCCAGATTCCCTTTATTCCAGGGATTCTTAGTGTGTAAACTAGCTCAAGTCCTTGGAATGATTGAGAGGTATGACTCTCTTTCTTATGATTCAGATTATATTTTTGTTCACTTTCTCTAAAACTTTTCTGCTTATACACATCCATCAAGTAAGCATTTAATAGGCTTCCCATCTGTTTAAGTTCTAGGAACACCATAATCAACTAGCCAACAACATAGGTCTGCATGAGCCAGACAATTTTTATTGCTATTTTGACTGCTGTCCATTACAGTAACCACACTAACCTTGTCTTTGATGATTGAGTACCGCTACTTGGCTCCTGCAAGTTGGAATTCAATGAACTCCTATTACCTTTAGATTTCCCAACTCAGTGACTGCATTTTCCACTGTAAGGTTTGGCATTCAGAGAAGAGTGATCACAGAGTTCTTCAAGGATGCCTGTGCTCCACTCACAAAGTTACTCCTCAGAGTCACGGTGTAAAGTATGTCTCCTAGATTTTCACAGGGTGGGTGAGTAGGTCTTCAATGACAAATACACTCTACCATTCAAAAATCCCTAAGCTTTAAAATTCCTTCCTCTACTTTAAACCAAGGCAAGTTCCTGACATTTCAAACATGCTCACTGTTGCCGCCCTTTGGTTCCTTTTTCAATCAACCAACCAAAGAGATCCCTTTTTAATTTCTTGAGCTACAATATTAAAAGCAGTATTGCTGATTAGTGAGTCCATATCCATAGGATTTAGCCTCATCTATCTTCATGTTCCTTCCACTATTGCTCCACATCCTAAATCATCTCTATACCAGTTTCTCATGCTTCATTATATAAATTACTAGTGGCCCATTGCACAAAGAGATTCGTGCAATAAGCCTTCCTTCCCTTGGCTTCCAGCACCGGTTTTTCTCCGGCACCTGGGACTCAGGCCTTCACTTTGACTACAGTTGCCTTCTTTGTCTTTGCTGCAGACTCCAGCTGACTCCGTCCGGACTCTGCCGTCTTCTTCACTGTAGACTCCAGAGTCTGCAGTCTTGTCTTCACTGCGGCACTCCACACCTGTAGATCCCTTCACCGCCCACTCCCCACCACCCCGCTCCCCCCGCCTTCCCTCTCATAGCAGGCATCCTGCCACACCTGGCCACTCCACGCCTGGAGCAGCTGGGCGGCCACCATCTTTGGCCTTCTAATTTGCATACTCATTCTGATTAGCTGTGGGCATAGCAGAGGTATGGTCATTTCACATGTTTGTCTATTATTAGGTAAGATATAACTCAACTAGTTCTCCTGTAGTGCATTGTACCTCCTCATGGGTCACATTTTGAACCTCATCTTTAGGGGTCTGCTGGTCCTTGAATTTAATTATAGATCTGGAAGCAAGAAGGGTTGTGGGGTGAATCTGTGGAGACTCAGCATTGTTTTACAGGGCATCTGCCTCTAGAGAGGTCATTACAGTTTCATTACAAAATTCAGGGTGATTCCCTCAGAGAGAGAGGTGAATAAGCTAGTCCTACTGGGGATGAAAAGTCTCATCCCATTGGCCAAGAAGGTTCATCAGAGTTTAGAGCTTCAATGTCCCAAGCTTCATCAGAGATTTCCCACATGTTCTTATTCCAACTTTCAGAATCTCATTCTTTCTCAACTAATGCTCTTAACAGTACATATCTTACAAAGCTAGAAGTTGAAGTTGTATTGTAATTTTGCCAGTCACAGTAAGAGATGCTGATTTTGATTTTCAGCATCTCAGCCCTACAGCTGTAGAACATAAGTCTCTCCTTCAGAGCACATGTAGTAGTTTTAAGGTTATTAATGAAGCACTTGAGTTGAGAATTCTAATCCCTGAGCTCATTATTTTCCTTCCCTGCTTTGTTCAGTAACATTAGAAGCAAACAGCCAATTTTCTTATATTCATTAATTTAAAAAAAAAGTGTTCAAAGGTATCATATACACAGTCACCTAGCTCCTGCTTCTTATCAGTGGTTGATTAGCAGAATCTAATGGTGAAATTTTGCATATCTCCATTGACAGATTATGCCCTGGACTATCTGCGCTACAGAAAATAGGGTCATTAGCATATTTAAATTTAATCAGATTAGTCCTTTTCAGAAATTCCAGAACCAAGCCAAAAAACATATCCTTAAAATTTGTTTCTCTAGAATAGCAACTTTCAACCGGTGTGCCACAAGAATTTGTAAAACATGGGATACCTGACTATTTAGTCAGGGGCACTGACCTCTTTTCCCTTAGAGTGTCAAATAAAAAAAGAATGACAACAGCCAACACAGTAATAGCTTTCTGGTGTGAACCAATCAAAATTATACCTATTTTTTTTGTCAGATCAGCAAAAAGTATATTTTGGGGTGTGCCGAAGAATTTCAATAATTAGTTTATGTGTACCATAAGCTGCTCTAGAATGACTCTCAGTACCAAAATCTGTATTTATCAGTGTTCACCAGAGAAACGGAACCAATGGCATATCTCTATCATTCTCTATCTAGCTTTAGCTCTAGCTCTATCATCTCTATCTCTATTTTTATTTCTATTTCTACATCTATATCTACATTTATATCTATATCAATATCAATATGGACATATAGAATAGTTTTTTTAGTTTAATTTTTGATTGTTCATTCCTAAATTTTCTTTGATTTGTCTCAATCTTGGTAAATCTTCCTTCTGCCTGGAGAAATCTGCTGTTTAGCTCCTCTAGTATTCTTTTCCCATTTACCGTATTTTCCAGCGTATAAGACGACGGGGCGTATGAGATTTTCCTGGGTTAAAAAGTCATTTTATACACCAGAAAATACAGTAGTCCAATATATCTAATCCATTATATCTAATCCCATCAATATAGTCCAATATACCGTATTTTCCGGCGTATAAAACGACTTTTTAACCCAGGAAAATCTTATACGCCCAGTCGTCTTATATGCCGGAAAGTACAGTAAATTAATATATTCTTCACCACCAGAATTTCTTTTTGCCCATTTGTATTTATAATGCCTGATCTTCTTATAGGTGAGACAGTGTTCTCATACTTTCTTTTAATTATTTACACTTGATTTTGTTAGTTCTTTACACATATTTATAAGAGGTTATTTAGTTTGTATCATATGTTCAGTATAGGCTTACTTTGGAATGAGTTTTTATTGCTTGCTTATTTCTCTGGGTATGGACCCTACTCACTTGTTGTTGTTTTTGGTGTGTGTATGTATGTGTGTGTATGTGCATAGATGTGCATATCATAACTTGTCCTTGAAATTGGACATTTTAATAATATAATGGGAAACTCTAAAATTCAGAAATGTCCTAGGTTTCTTGTTTCTATTTGTTGATATTATAGAACTATGTATAACTTTTCCTCTAAATGTCATATGCAAAAAGTTTATTTCAAATACTTTTTTTTAAATTATTGATTATTGCTTTAAAAAAAAATGTGGTCTGAATACCTTGATTGTATGACTTTCTCCACACATGTTTTTTATAAATAGTTTTAATTTCTTTCATCCACTGGTTAGACATATACACCCATCATATTTGATTTCTAATTGATTAGAAAATTTTTCATTGGTTAGATTAAAATGTTCAATTTAATTTGTTATATGAAAATATAGATCAGTTAAAAATTTTATTTTTATCATCAGCTATTTTAACCATTGCCTCAATTTCCAAAGGATGACACAGTGGAGACCAAGTATTGCCTAAAAATAGAGTAGAGAGTGTTCAAAGAAACAAACAAACAAAAAAAAACTGCTAATATTAGGAAGCTCTTATAGTGTATATTGCCAATTCTATTTTTCTTCTAAAACAGAGAGACCTGTTATCTTCATTGCCTTGAAATGTCATACAAATCAGCTCTAGGAAAGTGACATCTCTATCTTTATTGTCCTAGGATGTAAACAAATCTGATTCAGTGAATGAGACAGCTCTAAATTTATTTTCCTGAAAGGTAAGTATATATGCCTCAAGAAGAGACATGTCTACATTTCCAGGCTACCTACTATGCAAATATCCTTGAAACAGCACTCTGGAGTAAACAAGCTGTGAATGCCTTTGACGATGTTCAGAAATATGAGTGATTTGTGGAGAACTATACCTTAGGAATTACACCTGGAAGAAAACGCCAGGCCTTATATGTCTGAGTTACTATGTGTCTGAATTCTGTGTCTGTATTTTCAAAGGCCAAACAAGATCCCCAGGTAAGTGGGCTTGAAGACAGTTTCACACAAAGTGATGCTTCTTCTCAGTTTGTTGAATATTTTAGCTTATGAGCTAATATATATGGATGACAGTGATCATGAACAAGAACCAGGTCCTCTACAGCCAAGAAGATAGAGAAGATTCTATCAAAACTCATGAAATGATATTTTTCACTGGGGAAAACTAAAGAACTTAAAAGGAAAAAATTTGAATTATTTAATACCCCCAAAATAAATGTGAACTACACGGAAGTGGCTGTATTTCTCTTGATTTGATTGCATTAATTTTCTACCATCAGAAGAAATGGAACCTTTATTCAACTGCTAAATCATTCTGTTAAACATTAATTTTACATTTTTCTCTAGTGTTGCTATTGAAAATTTATCCAAGCTGCACATGTATATGTTCACACATTAGTAGAGAATTTTTCACAATGCTTTTGTTTATTTTATATGTATTTTGGGTTATTTCCTTAGAACACAGAGATAATTATTTGGCAAAGTGAATAAATATGTTTTACTAACTAGTTATATATTTCAAGAATATATTTCAAATGGGTTTTATGAATTTTTCCTTAAGTACATTTAGAATGAAATCAAGATAAAAAATGAATTGGAAAAGGGAGATTAAAGATTATGTTGAAAACATAAAAAGTGAAGAGTATTGATCTGATAGCTAATTATAGAATGGGCTCAAGAAGATATAATGTGTTTTTATTAATTTGAAAGAGAGAGGAAGGGAGAGACATCTATGTGAGAGTGAGACCCCCCTAACAGGGCTTCAACAGGCAACCTGGGCATATGCCCTGACCAGGAATTGAACCCTTGATCTTTCAGTGTACAGGATGATTAATCCACGCCAGCCATGGCAAGAAGATATTTTCTTGATGGGATATATTACAGAACATTTGTATGCTACTAGGTATAGTTTACAAGAAAAGGGGAAGATGATATACAATGATAGAAGGAGAGTTCCTAAGTCCGCAAGAGAAAAAGTGTTCTAGAGCTTAAATATGATAGTTGATCCTACCTGTGATTATATGTTGAGGTTTCAATTATGGTAATAGAAATTAATGTAATGTATATAAGAATGAGTGACAGCAGACATAATTGTAGGGGTTTATGAAATTTCTAAGTTGATATTTTATCTAGCAAGCAAAATGTGAGTGGGGATAATGATTGGGATATATTTGTTGGACATTTGCATATGTAAAAATGCATATGTAACTTCTGATCTGAAGTACAGTGGAAGCCACCTTTTTAAATAGTTACATCAAAGAGGCGACTAAGTCTTTCAGATGAGCTGTAGGTTGGAAGTATGATATCCTAGAGAAATAAAGAACCTGTAGCAGAATTTCATAAATGGAAAATAAACTCATAGATGATAAGTCTATCATGATTTTAAAAGTGTTTTCATTAGTCAAATGCAGTAACAGAGTTACAGTCACAGTGTAGATAGAATATTGGTTTGCCTAAAGAAAGTGTGGAGAAGCAAGAAATAGGCAAGGAAGTGGAATTAGTATAAAATAAAATACTTGAATAATAGAGTAAAGAATTTAAACTTGTCAGATAAAAAACAAAGATACAAAACAGTAATATTTGCTTTAAAAAGTTGTTTCATCAATAATTTGTAGGTTCTTATAAACTCAGAGAATTGTTAGTTTTGGAGTAATAGGAGTGAAATGGAAAGAAAGAAGTGATGTATTCACAAAGGGGCACTTGCAATGGAAATAGTTGAGTGTAAGAATATGAGCAAATCCCTGGAAGGCCATGGGAGGAAAGGGCTGATATGAAGTGAAGGACTTTGGCAGGGAAGAATGAACAAAATAGGCAGCCATGACATTGAAAGGACCAATGTGTGTTTTTTTCAATAAAAATGGCTTGTATTTGGTTGTAATGGACCCTTTCAACTTGAAGATGCATGTTGTTTTTCAATTACTGAAGTTTTTGTACTTGTTTTGTAATTCTTTCTCATCTTAAATAACTGTAAAATTATTTTCTATTAATTTTTATTATGACTTTTCCATTAACCATCATATTATTCCAGAGGCCTGATGCACGAAATTTGTGCAAGAGTAGGCCTTCCTTCTCCCAGCTGCCAGCACCAGCTTCCCTCTGGTACCTGGGACCTGGGCTTCCCTTGCAGACCTGGCTTCATCCAGAAGGTTGTCTGGAAGGACATCTGGTCTAATTAGCATATTATGCTTTTATTATTATAGATTATAAGCACTACATCACCATTTGTCCATTTCCCCTAAGTGTGGTAAAATTTCTCAAGCTGTGTTCACAGTAACATATATTCTGTCATTTATAATATACTTGTTACTGTTTCCATTGCATAAAATATCTGGCAATGATATATTATTCTATATAATAAAAGCCTAATATGCTAAGTGTCCAGTCGGCTGGTAGGCCATTCAACCAATCAAAGTGTAATATGCTAATGATATGCTAAGGCTGCTCAACTGCTCACTATGACGTGCACTGATCAACAAGGACAGACAATCAACCATTCGACCAGTTGCCATGATATGCACTGACCAACAGGGGACAGATTTTCCAACTGGTAGATTAGCTTGCTGCTGGGATCCGGCCAATCAGGACTGAGCGAGACGAGCTGGACACATCCTGGAGCCCTCCCACAGTCTCCCCAGCTGGCCAACCTCCCGCTTCCCTCCTTGGCCACAATCGTGAACCCTTTCGCAATCCAGGACCCCTCAGGGGATGCTGGAAAGCCAGTTTCGGCCTGATTCTGCAAATTCATGCACCAGGCCTCTAGTTTTTAATAAATATTCAATTTTTATTTCAAAAGGTAGACATGTAAGAACTATAAAAGAAGCAAATATCTCACAAAGAAGCAATGTGGCTTAAATCTCCAGAAGTTTTCCATGAAACAACTATGTATTTTCTGCCTTTAATGCCCCAAAATATTTATGTTAATAATAAAAAAATTTAAAAAGCCTCTCTCTATCATTGTTTCTTGCATTTATTTTTTTTAAATATTCAGACTGCCTTCCCTACTTTATCTTCCTTTATTGTAGAAGAAAAGATCAAATGTTTTACTATTATCATAATTATATATGCTTATATATATATCAAATATATATACTATCACTACTCATTTTAGATTACAAAAACAGTTATAAATAAATATAATTTAATTTTGAGTATAAATATAGAAACATAAATATTTCAAATAATATGTAAATACATAATACATTAGTATTTTAAATCCTATATTAAATAATTAAGAAATACCACTGAATAATATGCAAAATGTGCCAAATTATGCAAACATATATTAGAAATAAAATATCAAACAAAGATTAATGAAGACAGTAATAGTTGGTGATAGTATAATAAATGAGGAAAAATTAGCTGATTCTGGAAAGGTTAACATTTGATTTAATAAAAAAGTACAGAAAGTACAATTTAATAACAGATTGCCAGTAAAAGATACTTGAATTTGATGGAATAATAGAATTGTAAAATTATTATTAATTAAAACAGTGCACACAGTTTTTAAGTTTATATTGTATTTATTTATAAAAATTAATTTTACAGATATTAACAGAGTTAATATGTTAAAGTGAGTTAAGTATGAGAATAAAATTTTATGTAATCCCAAAATCAATACCTCCTACACTTATAAAGTATACAGATTTTAAATTTATTAAAAGGGTTATTGTTTTGTATATTACTATAAAATTAAGAGAGAAAAGAGAATGAAATCTGCTACAAATATATTTGTTGAATAAAGTTAGGGGAAAACCTATTTGAAATAGCATTTCGTAAGTCCAGAAGAGACTTCAACTTTGAATACCAGTATTTATAAATTTCAAAATTATTGTGAGAAATGTTTTGTTGCAATGCAGGAGACTTCCACTTAAATATGAATATACAAATATATCCATATATATAAAGAGCCAAGGGACGTCACGACCGGACAGACAACCGAACAGGCTGGCTGTGTGGGGTGACCAGGCCGGCAGGGGGGGCAGTGAGGGATGACCAAAGGGGACGACCAAATAACAGGTCACCATGAGGTGTATAGAGCACCTCTCAGGCCCTCCCCTGTGACCCAAAGGCTTGTATCGCAGCAAGGCTGGTGGCCAGAGGGTGGGCAGCAGCGGGCGTGAGGCTGCGAAGGGCTGAGGCATGACTGCAAAGGGCCCAGGCTCAGGCCAGCAGTGGCAGCAGCAGCAGCAGCAGGGTAATGGTGGTGACACCGTCCCCTGATACGCTAGGTCACCTCCTGCAGAGGGAGGCCAGACTGCAGCTTAGGCCGGGGGGCCGAGGCAGAGGCGGTAGGGGTGATCAGGACGGCAGGGGGGCAAGTTAGGGGCGATCAGGCTGGCAGGGGGACAAGTTAGGGTCTGATCAGGCCAGCAGGGGGGCAAGGTAGGACTGATCAGGCCGGCAGGCAGAAGCAGTTAGGGGCAATCAGGCAAGCAGGCAGGCGAGTGGTTAGGAGCCAGCAGTCCCTAATTGTGAGAGGGATGTCCAACTGCCGGTTTAGGTCCGATCCGACAAACCGGCAGTCGGACATCCCCCAAGGGGTCCCAGATTGGAGAGGGTGCAGGCCGGGCTGAGGGACCCCCCACCCCGCCGTGCACGAATTTTGTGCACCGGGCCTCTAGTGGATATATAAGTTCACTGATCCCTCAAGAAAGCATGGAAACCCAGTGCTTAGAAAGTGTCCACTTCCTTCCTGACCATTAGGTCACAGTAACAAAACAAAAAAAAACACTCATTTTAAAAAGAGGATAAGAGAATTACCTTTTTAATAATGAAGTGATTACTCTGTCATAGACACTATTATTTATAGACTAGGGACCCAATGCACGAAAATCACGCAAGGGGCTAAGCCCTCGCAGTCCCAGCGGCTACCACGGTCCTCACAGCCCCGGCTTTGTCCGGAAGGTCATTCAGAAGGTCATTCTGCTGTTCGGCTGTCTAGTCTAATTAGCATATTACACTTTTATTATTATAGATGTCTATGTATTTAAATGGAACACACCTAGATTTGTCTGGAAATGTATATTATGATGAGTAAAAATCAGTATTATATATTGTAAAAACAGGTAAGATATAATTGGCTTTTATTTCCACTATGGAATTTTATATTATAGTCAATTTTTTCCTTTATTAAAGAGGTTATAATTTATTAACTTTTTTCCTTTTCAAAAATATATTTTCTGTCAATTACTTTTATATAAAGGCATATACATCACATTTAGAAAGACATTTACATGTGACCATATTTATTCATTTTTGCAACCTTCTTTAAAAAAAAAATAGCCACATTTTAAGTTTCAGAAATTCTGCTGAATTCTGAAAAGAAAGAAAAAAATTTTACAAGAACTAAATAAAATGGAGAAATTCATTCAATTGGGAGATGGAGGAAGAAAAAAATGCAGGTATTTAATTACATCAATATAGTCATAATCCAAAGTAAGGCATTTAAATTTAACAGTTAAATTTCTTCCATCTACTATAATGGAGAGTAAACAATTTTGCCTTTGTTTTCAGGAAACAAAGCCATTGATGTTTACTCACTGGAGTGTTTAAACTGAAATTCATAATCACATACCATTTTAACATTTTAAAGCAAAGAGAGCTATGTCATCTTTCTCTTTTGGCTTTTAGACCTGTTCCTATTTTTTTTTTTTTTTAATTTTAGGGAAATGTGGTGTTTCCAAAATTTGGATAAATTTTTTACAGTACAATTTGATGCTTTCATTTGATATTATGCTTTTTAAGACATTCAACCTTGATGCATGTAGCTTTAGTTATTCATTTTAACTGCTCTAGGGTGTTTTATTGTGTAAACTAGAGGCCTGGTGCACGGATCCATGCACATTGAAAATAAATTAATTAGAAGGTGGCTGGTGGGGTGGGACTGGATGAGACGGGCCAGACACATCCTGAAGCCAACCTTTGCGGTCCCTGCCTGTCCTGCTGCACCTGGGGCTGCACCAGGGCTCGTAGGGCGTCTGCTAAGTGAGCGAGATCCCTCAGCCTGGCCTGCAGGGATCGGGCCGAAACCGAGAGTCCGACATACCCTGAGGGGTACCGGAGTGTAAGAAGGAACTCTGCAAAGTTGCTGTTGCTTGGCAGCTCCTGCATTAAGCGTCTGCCCCCTGGTGGTCAGTGCGTGTCATACCTACCAGCCAGTTGGCTGGTCGGCCAGTTGGCTGGCCACTTAGCCTTTTATATATATACATAGATAATACATTTATTAACTTATCTTTGAGTAGAATGGTTCCAATTTGTGTTAACAAATGGAAAAGTGTTGAAATGAATATCTTTGGATATATTTTCTTAGGTATAGATTTGTGTGTAAGAATCTCCATAAGTAGGCACTTAGAATTAGAAATTCCTTGTGGTCAGGGTATGCATTTCTATCTGTTCAAAGTAAAGTCCTGCTGAGCCTCCAATTTCAACTTCAAAGCTAGATTAATGTTGTGCCAGTTTATTGGAGGTAACAGTATTTCTTTGCTTTTGTTGCTGGGATTGACAAAATTAATAGTGTATTCCCCTTCCCCAGAAAGTTGGTTATAATTTAAGATATCCAGAGTTCAAGAAAAACCTTATTAGCATACTCCAGAAGAGATGCATTGGCTAGCTTTCCTTCTTTCTGACAACTATCAGATAACTAAGTTGAGTATCTGGATTTTGTTGTACCTCTCTGTCACTCTGCTTCTTCACAATCCATGGGAAATGTTGAAAGCCCAATTTAAATGTGCATATGTATTCTGTTATGGGACATGAGCATTGTTTCTAGATGGCATGTCTTTGCTTGTACTTTAGAGTATGTAATTCTTCAAAAATTCAATTAGTACAAGAAAGGATATCAGAAAAGATTTTTCATGTGTCTCTAGTAGAAACAGGCCTGATCTAGCTCAATGGGTCTGATCTTAGTTGTCCTCATTTATCCACAACTGCTGCTTCAGTTCCATCAGGAAACGATCAATGTCTCTTTTCTTTCTCAAGGCTTTTACAGTAATCTTGGTTTTATGTTTTGTTTTTATGTTATCCTCAATCATACTGGAAACATTCTACTACATCAGTATGACACAAATAATGAAGTCAATGAGATTGTGACATATCAATTTATTACACCAAAAAATGCCAATATTTTGTGGCTCCTGCCTCATATCAGCAATCTTACTACTTTCCTTAGAATTTCCCTAGATTGGGACTACAGCCAACTATGCTCTAGGATTTTCCAAAATTAACTGGGGGGCACATTCCTGCTAATGTAGGACATGGAGTGCCTCCTCGGGGACCCAAGCTCATCTGAAATCTTTTATTTCCTCTTATAAATTGTTTTTTTCTACAATGCAATTTTTTTTTTTTATTTTAGTTGGGGTATGGTATGGTTTGGGGAAATCTTTTTGGTTATGTGTTGTGTAATTAATTTTGTTTTTACCAGATCTTGAATTTGAGAAATAAAAGAAGCCAAGATCTGGCCCTTTTTCCCCTTCTGCCTGCACTCTGATCATTCATCTGTGCTATATTGAGGCAACAACTATTAAAGACCTTAGTTACATTAAAGAGCTAAAATATTATACAAAACCTAACCAAAACAATAAATTAAAATACATGTTGATACATAAATACATAAAAATATTAATTCCCAGATTTGTATGTCAGGCCTTGAAATGGGAATTGAACCATGACCTCTTGGTTCATAGGTCTATGCTCAACCACTGAGGCAAGCTGGCCAGGCTAAGGTGTTTCTTATACTGTACTAGAAGCCCAATGCATGAAGATTTGTGCCAGAATGGGCCTTCCTTTCTCTGGCTACTGGCACTGCCTTCGCTCTGGCCAGAGCCACTTTTCCACCTTTCCACGCTGCCCAGAGCCCCGGAGCGGCCAGAGTGGTGCAGAAGTGTCCAGCCCCGCCCCCGGCCACACAGTGCCTGTGTATGCAAATTAACCTGCCATCTTTGTTGGGTTAATTTGCATACTCACTCCTGATAGGCTGGGGCATCACGAAGGTACGGTCAATTAGCATGTTACTCTTTTATTAGGTAGATAGTGTTTGGTTAGATCATTCCTCCCACCCTGCCTTTTTGACATATTCTGCTTTAAATTGGTATGATTATGGTATTTGTGTTTAAAAGGAATCATGCCAAACTTAATTCTGATACACAATAAGTGGCTTTAAGTGAGTTTCTTTCAAAACTTATTTAAACTATATTAAGGAATGTCTTTAGTTCGGGGCTAATTTACCCCCACTAAGACAATCACTTCTAGGTACTCTACAGTATTCCTCACATATTCTGAGTTCTGTTTACTCTGATCTATGGGAACTTTAATTCTTCCCATGTTATGTGAGCCCCAGGAATGTTTTCCCCATTGTTTTTTAGTGTTTCTTGCTAATGAGTATACTCAACTAAAGAATTGAGAGGACCCACCTTCAGATCTTTGTACCTTTCTGTACATCTGTCTCCTCTATAGTATTTGGACTTGCAAATTCTAGCTGCCTTTCTAAAATTTAATTCCTTATCTTCAATTAGTTCAATTTCCTGATTGTTTATGGAGGGATATTCATTTCACCCTCTGTTTCTTAATCATGACAAGAAGTAGAATTTGGTTCTTAATATTTCAGTACACAAATAAGGGACCCCTCTCTAGGCTGTTTTATTAGCAACACTTAAGAATTGTTTTTGAAAATTGTTAATTTATGATAACTTTGTCTCTCCTATCATTTCTTAAATAGCTTGAAACCCCCTCATTGAATCATATAAGACACTGTTCAATAAGGTTCATCATAAGGCAATTTTTGGAGAGGCTCTGTTTGTGTTTATGCAGAAAAGTAAATGGTAATATTAATGTATTAGAAGAAAACAGGTCCATTCAATAATCAACCATTGATTATTGAATTCTGGCCAATTATTATTGTTTTGTAATTAAAGCTGAGTAATTAAAAATCTTTTTTTTTTTTTGTGATTTTCCACAACGTAGGTCAATAGTGTAATGCTTAATGATTAATTTGATAAATGCCAGGAAGACATTTAATAAAATGTATAAACATTTCTGATCAAACCTCTTAAATAAATAGAAACAATTTATATAACAAAGAATATATGTCAAAGCTTAACATAAAACTTCCTACTAAAGGATAGAATACTAAAGGCCTTATTGATTGAATTCATAAAAGAGAAATAACAGTAAATGTAAATGACTCATATGAATTATATGAACATAACTTTACTGAAAAGTATAACTTAAACTCAATTCATGGCAAACATTGAACCTTCTTGGTAGGAATTCTAAGTCATGTAAAATTTTTACTTCCATAAAACTTTCCACATATTGAATACATCTACAGTGAAAAGTCAGTGGCAATTTCTTATAATTTTGCAAAGAATTCTAAAGTTCACGTGCAAAAAAGTTATAAAAATAGATTATTAAATAGATTTGAAAAACTTCAAGGAAGAGCTGGCACAATTAGGAACATCTTAATTTTTTTTAAATATGATTTTATTGATTTTTTTACAGGGAGATGGATAGAGAGATAGAAACATCGATGAGAGAGGAACATCTTTGATCAGCTGCCTCCTGCACGCACATCCCACTGGGACTGAAGCCCACAACCCCAGCATAAGCCCTGACCAGTAATCAAACAGGTAACCTCTTGGTTCCTGGGTTATTGCTCAACCACTGAGCCACACTGACCTGATTAGGGACATCTTCAGTCATGTATTGGAAGAAATTGAATGGCTTCATTTTGTTTAAAATATTGTTTCTACTAAAAATTCCATAAGCTAATCCAAGTATCATAAAGATGATTAGTAGCATTTCAAATCAAGGAGAACAAGGTCATATATTCCATTATGCAATATGGAAGACTGGCTAAGAATTTTTGGGAAAGTGAGGAAAAAAGCTAATTCATGCCTTATGAGTAGTTTTGTAGAACTACAATAACAAATTACCACAGGCTTTGAGTGTTAAAATAATAGGAATTTATTCTCTTACAGCCCTGGAGGTGGAAACATGAAATCAAGTTGTCAGTGGGCTTTTTGCCTCTGAATGTTCTGGGTACACATTCTTCCTTGCATCTTCCAGCTTCTTGTATCCTGAGCCACTCCATGGCTTATGGCATCATCACTCTGATCTTTGCCTCTGCTTCAGATGACATTCTCCTCTGTGTGCCTCTCCATGTCTTCTTCTTCTTCTTTTTTTTTTTTTTAAATAAGGACATCAGTCATTGAATTTAGCACACACCACAAATTTAGGCATATATTTTCTAAAGATTTTTAACTAGTTACTTATACACACAGAAAATGTATTTACATATAAAATCACGTTCTGAGAAGTTTCAACCCATTACATAATACCTTATATTGCAAATTGCTATTTTTTTCAAGTTAAGTTTTTTTTTTTTTTGTTTTTTTTTGCAGGAAGCAGAGTGTTAGTCAAATTAATTCAAATATAATAAGTTCATTATATAAATAATAAGTGGAATAGTATGGAAGAACAAGAGTATAAGTCATATACATAATAGATAAATAAAACATAAAAAACCAAGATTTTTTAAATTCCTGATTATATGCTTTTTTTAAAAACATATATATTTACTATTGAAAGTATTACAGATGTCCTTTCCCTCTCCCCGTGCTTTTTATGCTATGTAGGTGAAAGTACAAAGTGAGATTACTTCTGGATTCTGAATTTCTATTCTAAGGATATAATACATTATATACATGAACAAAAAAAATGTAAAGTAAATTTTCTAAGTATAATTACAACATCAAAAAAAACAAGAAAATATGTAAAAAGTTCTATTTAAATTATTTTTTAATACATTCCATCAAATGATGTTTGAAAAGAAAATGGTATTAGCTTGCAGAAAACACATATATGATTTAAACTAAAAAACAATTTAAAAACTGTTGGGGTTTGGGGTGTGGAGAGATTGAGCAAAAAAGAAAAGAAAAGAGAGAGAACTCGTGGCTATGGACAACAAACAATAAAATGATTGTGTGTGGGGGGGGAGGGATAAATAGTCATAAAAAATAAATAAAATACCATTAATTTATGTGCTGAAAAAAATAAAAATAATTTAAGACTTTCCTAGTAAAAATAAATCTTGGTCCACAATCTTAGTAATCAGTAATTTGAGGTAGCTCTTTAACAACTCTTTTATTTATTTTAGTTTAATTGATCTGATTAGGCATCCTGTAGATATTGATAGTCTACCAATCTATTATCAATATTTTCAAAGATCTAAACATAATCTATAATGTAAAATTATTTTATTTTTCTGTCTCAAGTATTTAGAGTTATATTTTAGCATATGTTTGTGTTTTTCTCTTTAATTAGTCATTATTACTAAAATTTAACCATTGCATTGATTTATTTAAAGATATGTTTCTTAAAACAGTTTTGTGTTATCCTATCCAATAAAGACGGAATATGCTAATTGACCCTCACACCATCGCAAAGATGGTGGTGCCTCCAGCCAATAAGGAGGGAATATGTTAATTGACTGCCACGTTCCTCAAAGATGGCAGCGCCCAGTCCCCTCAGCCCTGCCAGGGCAGCAGGCATGTGGCAAATGGAAAATGAGTTATTGCCCTGGAACAGAGTAACCATGATATCAGGTCCCCAGTGTATGGAGGAGAAGTTGCCGCTCCTGAGCAGGGTGACACTGCTATGTGGCTGATAGCCCCAGCTCCAAGAGAGTTATGCTGGCTACCAGAGGTGAGGTTTTTCTGTTATGGAATGTTGCAGGGTTTATTTTGTACAGCTTTAAATTTAACTGTTTTTTAAACTATTCTATGATAAATTTGACTTTTATGTATATGTCTGTTATCATAATATTTTTAGCATGAAAACAATTTTACATGATAAAGCATACATTCACTTAAGTTTCTACAAGAAAAAAAATACCAATATTGCTTAAAAATGAAAAGATATTAAAAATTTAATTAAATACACACTAATTTAACTTCCACTGCTTAACTTCAGAGTAGCAAGAAAATATAGGCCCTCACAAGTTCAAACAATAAAAAAATCTGAGCCTGAAACCCAGCAGAAAGTCAACATAATAAATGAGTCCCTGAACATAGAAGAAAGACAATATGTGAAAAAATGACAAGGACTTTGTACTCTGGATTTTCTTTTGTTCAAAACATTGTATTAGGAGTCAGGTACACTATCAATAAATTTCTAGCTCTATCATTTACTAGCTTTGTGTATTTTCTCAAAATCATGTCTAAACTTATATTTTCTTGTTAGGAAAATAGTATCAATATAAATATAATTGGATTTTTATAAACATTATATGAGAAAAGGTATAAAATCAATTAGCCTACTAGCCCATTGAAAATTCTCAAAATGGGGACTATGATTAATATATAAAGAGTTTAAATATTAACCAATAAAATAATTAATACCATTAATTATCCTACTACATTGGTAAAATGAAATACACTCCAATGGTTTTTCTGAATTCCTGAAGAAGATTCTTTTCTTAATTTCTCATGCTGCAAGAAGTTATGAAACCGCTTGGATGTTTAATTAAGAATTCCCAATATCTTTATAATAACTACAGAAAACAGAGCCTATGTTAATATGAATTATGCAGAACATGTTTCATAAACTAAGTTTTAAATGGGGTTAGACTTAGAGATCCCTGAAGGAAGTTCCCAATCAGCCGACTGCTAAGCGAAATAGCATCTGAATTGCATTAGATGCTTTGATCAAACATAGAAAGCTCTTGTTAAACAGCCATAATGAAATATTTCATTAACTGTGGGATGTGTGTGTGTGTGTGTGTGTGTGTGTGTGTGTGTGTGTGTGTGTCTATGTGTGTGTATGAAATCAAACTCACAATTAGTTAAATAATTTTCTGGTATTTGTGCATTGTGTGGAGACAGCCTCTTCCTTGGTCTGGATTCAGGTTAGATAGCTAAAATCCATTGGTTTCTTAAACTTGGGTTCAGGAGCTGTTATTAATAGTTTTTACATTTTATTTTATTTTTAAAAATATATATTTTTATTGATGTCAGAGAGGAGGGAAAGAGAGAGAGAGATAGAAACATCTATAGTGAGAGACAATCATTGATCAGCTGCCTCCTGCATGCCTCTTACTGGGGATAGAGCATGCAACTCAGCCATGTACCCTGACCAGAATTGTACTGTGACCTCCTGGTTCATAGGTGGAAGCTCAACCACTGAACCATGCCAACTGGGGAGTTTTTACATTTTATTGATTTATAAGTTAAACTCTGTTGGCTTATGAATCTACAAAGATATAGAACTCCCAACATTTTGTTATGTTTTGTGGAAGGACCAAGTCCTGAGGCATCACATCATTCATGTGTAAATTGAAAAATTAGCACTTCTAAAGCTTGTCTTAACGCAATAATGTACCTATAATAAAGTCAAGAATGAATATTTATTTTATTACCAGCTGGATTTTGAACCCAAATTAGTTAATCCCCTGGTAAACTATAGAAACATTCTTTATGTTAGTAATAGCCAAAAAGACAATAGTCTACTTTTCCAGAACTTTTTACTGTTTCCATCCTATTTGCAGTCTGAAACTGTGACTCTTCACTGTACATCAATATCATTCATGTTGCATAAAACACAAACAACAACAACAACAAAAACCCAAAACAACAAATACACACACCCCTATTTATTCCAAGCCTAGCATGAATATATTTTGGATTCATAACTGAAATAATGTAATTTAGTTTTTATCACTCTAATGGTTAGGAGACTACAAAGGAAGATATATATTAAAAAAAACATCAAGGAAGGAAATTCTCCTTAACACCTAAAGTGAAACCATATCTCAAGTGCAGCCCTCAATCCTGCATAAGATACTAAACCTCCTGAAACTGTAAGGATCCTCAAACTCATATTAAAAAATGTTTTTATTTCACTCTTTACCTTCCAACACTCTCGCTCAAGAAAACCCATACAATTTTACTAGTAATTTTTCAGTGCCAAAGTAGCTCAGTTTCATCTAGTTAAAAAAAAAACACCATAAGATAGTCCATTTCTTTATACTTGTGATTTGTTTACACAAATATTTTTCAATTTATTTTTTTTACAATGAAAAACATGTAGCCTGAGAATAAAGATTGGTTTGAGAATAATGATCATTTTGATATCTAAACATACTGTTAAATAGTATTCTATATTTTTATGCCTAAAATTCTTAGCATATATAAATCCTTTCATTTTCTATTCTCTTTTTATTTTTAAAACATAGTAAGGTCAAATGGAGCAACATATTATGTAACTGCAAAAGATATTTAAAGTCAAAGATGATAAGGCCAAAAATAGGTATTTGACATACTGAACCACTATGTTTAGGCTTGCTTCAGATTTTTACATTTTAGCTGGTGACAAATGTTAAAAACCATGATAAAATTTTTAAGTCCTATTAATAATAGTTTAGTTGTCTAAAAGTTCACTCTATTAAATTTGAACCCACAAGACTTGTCTGTAATAATCGAGTAGTACATTATCAACATGTTGTAATATGACTTACAATTATACAAGTTACACAGATACAACATATTTAGACTGCCACTTTAGGCCTTTGTCTGTAAAATATGAAAAGCTCTAGGTTTCAATAATCTATCTTTACCTGTTGCTCCCACTCTCCTTCACTCAGTTCCCGGTAGTTCTCTGAAACAGGATCTGTGGGACTTCTCTGAATTAGAAGGATGGGTCCTGCTTCTACAGCAAGGCACTCCATACATAAGCCTCTCTTTATTTTACTTCTGTAACTTTTCTTGAGAGCATCTGACAAACTTTATAATTATTTTTTATTTGCATCAATGTCCTGTTAATGTGACTTTTCCAGTAGATGTTTGAATATTAAATTATAAAAATATTTGTGCTATTTTTGGATATTAAGACAGGAGTGAGACACTGTGAGGTGTCTCAGGTCAGGGTCAAGAGACACTTGTATGCACATTTTAAATTCTAGTATATGATGTAAATCTGAAACTGGAATTTTGGTGGAATATAGGCAGGCTTAGGGATTTTTTAGAATTGGGGTCCATGGAAAAACACAGGCCTACAGACTAGGAGAAGGTACATTTCCAAAACAGGAGAAAGCCAGGCGCAGTTACATTTTCCTAAGACAAGGAAGCAGCAACAGGTATATTTCCATAAGACAAGGGAACTGGAAGTAGCCAAAAAAGGGTCTATATTTACAAAATAAAGAAGGAGGAAGAAAGCCCAGAGGGAACAGGAGGACAATGAGGGAGGAGGGCCTCAGGAGTTACTATAGTAACCAATTCGAAAAGAAATATTGACCAATCAGAGGGATATCAGGGCACAGGAACTTGGGCCTTTATAAACCATGGAAACAAGAAGTCAGTGAGACCTTTTCCCCCTCCCCAAGTGGGAGTCCATTCTGTGGGACCCTTTCCCTCTCCCCACATGGGAGTCTGTACTTGTTTTTCAATAAATCTCCACCTTTGCTGTACTACCCTCTGCCCGTGGATTCATTCTTCGACTCCAGGGGACAAAGAATCCGGGTTCCAGTCCAAAAATTCCGTATCAAATCCATGAAAAAATTCAAGTTTTTATTAGGAAGACCACATGTACACATAAGAGAATCTTCTGAACTGGACATATATTTAAATTTGTGGGAGCTGAGATCACAGAGGTAAAGAATTATGTACTCCATTAAGGAAACTGGAAGTCTCTTCAAAACAGTGTAACTTTCAAATCATTAACATAATCTGTATTATTGTTTTAAAAATAAAAGATGAGTACATTTGGCTTCCACTTTGTGATACAAACAGCTAAAAGGAATGTTGCTCTCACCATACAATAAATAATGTTAACGTCAAATTCACTTTTTAAAAAACCCATAAACCTTTAAGGTCACAGAGAAGCAACTAGCCTCAAGTCAAATTGACAGAGACCTACAGGGAGAGATGAAATTGGAGCACTTGCTCATGTAGAGTAGAAGAATACAACTGAACACAGGTAAGCAAAGTTCGGATAAAAGTGTTGGTGACCTTGATGAACATGGAAGTCAAGTTGTTGAGACAGGGTGAGACCCCAGGAGGCTGCTGAATGAATGGTAGTCCCAAAGTCTTTTGCTTATTCTTTCTCTGTGAACTACTGCCTTCTCACTGAATCTACCAGAGAGAATACTAAGTATTACACAGTGTGATGTCCTCTGAGAGGGAAGAGAAGCTGTATGTGAAGGGCAAGAATCTCTTCCCAGATCCAAAGCCCTTATACCATCTTTGCTGGGGAGGAAGCCTGAACTTGAGGGGAAAAGAAAAACAAGCAGTGCTTTTCTTGGGCATCAATATAAACTCATGGCAGCTGGGAAAGAGAACAACCGAAAAATAATCCTGTTTCTAGTGGAGAAGTAGGTTTATAGATTAGACTCATAAGTGTGGCTAAAGAAAGGGTAGAAGAAATAAGAGGTTTATATCCATGAGTCCCTGGGACATAGTGCTTGTCAAAAGCTTAGTCTTATCAGAATAAAAGACTCCTGCTACCAAACTAATAAGCCTTAAATAACAAATAACAGCATCATCCCACTTGGAGAAAGGAAGGGATAGAAGTAGAGCATAGAGGAAGGCCATGTTTGATGTGCACTGAGTGGCCAGATTATTATTAGAGGCCCGGTGAATGAATTCATGCATGGGTGGGGTCCTGCTGGTCAAACTCCTGGTCGAGGGGACAATTTGCATATTAGCCTTTTATTATATAGGATATACACTGAGTGGCCAGATTATTATATGTTCAGAGATCATAATAATCTGCCCACTCAGTGTATAGGAATAAGATTTAAGCTCAGAGTTTAACAGACATGGTCAAGAAAACTTACCCCACCCTATAACTAACATATTACTACCCTATTCAAAGTGTGAGGTGCACTGAGATAAGCACAGAAGTAGAAATCCTCAAAACTAAACTCCTAACTAGCTTAAGTCAAACACTCATAACAGAGCCTAGTAGAAGTGTTGTGCTAATTTCCAGGCTTTAAGATTATTTACCTCAGCCTGGCTGGCGTGTCTCAGTGATTGAGCATTGACCTATGAATCAGGAAGTCACAGTTCAATTCCCGGTCAGGGCACATGCCCAGGGTGTGGGCTCTATCCCCAATGTGGGGCATGCAGAGGGCAGCCATTCAATGATTCTCTCTCATCATTGATGTTTCTATCTCTCTTTCCCTCTCCCTTCCTCTCTGAAATCAATAAAAATATATTTAAAAATAAAAATATTGTAATCCTTGTTTTTGTAAGATATAAATAATATGACAGTAGAGGAGAGAAAACAGAGCACAACATGTTTGGAATTAAGCCAGAGAAGGCTTAATTAAAGAAGAGGGGAAAAATCAAAGAACAGATGGCACAAGTTGAATATAGCTAAGAAAGTGGTTGAATTTAATTGATCATTCTAATAATCACATTACATGTGAATTGTGTAAACATAACAGCTAAAAGACAGATTATTTGAGTAAAGAAACAAGTATCACCTGTCTACATGAAATTCACTGTAAATATAAAAACATAGATTAAAATGAAAAGGAGGAAAAAATATATATGCTCATAGACCTATATTAATACCAGGTAAAGTAGATTTCTGCATTACACGGAATAATGGTCCTTCGAAAGATGATTATGTTCTAATCCCCCAAGTCTGTGAATATGTATTACTTGGCAAAGGGACTTTGCTCATATGATTAAATTAAGACTGTGAACATAGGGAGATGAGTCTGAATTGTCCAGCTGAGTCCAATGTAAGCACAAAGGACTTAAAAGATGGAAGAAGAAGACATAAGAGTTAGAGAAGAAAATGTGGTGATGAAGATGAAGGTCACAGAAAAACAAGATTTAAAGATGCTAAACTACTGCCTTTGAAGAGAAAGGAAAGGGCTGAGACAGAAGAGCTGGGAGCCTCTGGAAGCTGAAAAAGGCAAAGCAATGAATTTTCCCCCAAGGCCTCCAGAAGGAACGCAGCTCTGGTGACACCTTGAATTTAGCGCCAGTGAAACTGACTTCAGAATTGAGTCTCACAGAAATGTAAGATAATTAATTGAATTGTTATGAGTCATTAAGGTTGTAGTTATCATTTTCAGCAGTAATAGTAACTAATACAACTTCAGAGCACAAAATATTATCAGATATAAAGAACATCATATAATGTTCATAAGACAACTAGAGGCCCAGTGCATGACATTCATGCATGGGGGTGGGGGGGCGGGTCCCTCAGCCCAGCCTGAGCCTGGGACCCCTTGGTGGATATCCCCTGAGTGGTCCTTTGCACTGCTGCAGAGGCTTCCGCCACCACTGCTGTGCTTGCCAGTTGTGAGCCTGGCTTCTGGCTGAGTGGCAATTCCCCTGTGGGAACGCACTGACCACCAGGGGGCAGCTCCTGCGTTGAGTTTCTTTCCCCTGGTGGTCAGTGTGCGTCATAGCATAGCTACCGTTTGTTCCAACGTTTGGTCAATTTGCATATTAGCCTTTTATTATATAGGATAATAATCTTAATTATATATGAATCTAACAGAGAATCAAAATACCTGAGATAAAATTGATATAACTTAACAAATAAGTAGACAAATCAAGATTATAATAGTAGACTTCAAAATTTCTATTTCAGTCATTAAAACAGTAGATCAAAAATTGGTAATATGACAGAAGACCATATACCCAGTGTCAAATAACTAGACAGTATTATCATGTATGGGACAATCTGCACAACAGCAGCAAAATATACTTGCTTTCACATACACATGGAACATTCTCCAACACAATCGTATTCTGAGCCATAAAATTAACATCAACAACTTAAAATAATTAAATCTTCCAAAAAAGTATTCCCAGACTATAAAGTTATTAAATCAGAAAAAAGTCCTGGCCAGCATGACTCAGTGTTTGAACATCGACCTATGAACCAGGAGGCCAAGATTTGATTCCCGGTCAGGGCACATGCCCGGGTTGAGGGCTTGGCCTCAGCAGGGGGTGTGCAGGAGGCAGCTGATCAATGATTCTCTCTCATCATTGATGTTTCTATCTGTCTCTCCCACTTCCTTTCTCTCTGAAATCAATAAAAATACATTTAACAACAACAACAACAAATAATCATGAGAAAGATATGTAGATTTACCAATATAATTAAAAATAATCAGATCACTTCCAAATGACCTCCGAATCAAAAAGGGATAGCAAAATAAATTTTAAAATATTTTAAATTAAAAACAAATATAAACACAATATCAAAAATGTGTAGAATGTAGCTACAGCAGTGTTTTGAAGTAAATTTATAATGTTAAATGCTTGTGTTAGAAAACAATAAAGGTCTCAAATTAGTAAACTCAGCATCTATTTTAAGAACTTACAAAAATAAAATGAAATAAAATTAAAGAGCAAAATAAACCTAAACAAGCAGAAGGTGGGGAATAGCAATAAATGTAGTTCAGTCAGACCCAATCTGGCCTTCTGATCTCCAGAACTGAAATGTAAGAAATTTTTGTTGTTTTAAGTCACTAAATTTGTCAGCCAACTTAGGAAATAGTTGTGGTTAGAGGGAGGTGGAAATCAGAAGCAGCAGAGTGAGATTTTTAAAATTTCGGCTGTCAGCTCCTTATTCTGTTTTTCTTTGAACAGTATTCCTTTGTATGATTAGTATTAAGCCCCTAATATTAAAAGATTTGTGAATCCATGCCTTTGAATGTCTGAATATGTGATGTGAGCACCAAATTTGAAATGTGGAGAGAGCATGGGTATCAATGTTTAAACTCTGAGCTCCGGCATTTACTGTATTTGTCAACTTTGTAAATCATTTAAGCCTTTCACGGTTTACCATTTCCAAAATATTTTTGTTACAAATGATTCAGCTCTTTTAGAGAGCTATGGGATGTGAAAGCACTTTGTAAAATATGCTATTTGATGCAAATGTGTTATTTTTAAAGTAATTAATTCATTTTGCCCAGCTGCCTTCCTGTGTTGTTTTTTTTTTAAGAACTCTTCTTGGTCTGACTTTATGTCACATGATATAGGGGAGATGATCAGTGACTGTAGTCAGCTTCCATGGCACCATAGGTGGGAATGTTTCCTCCCTGACTTCCAGATTAATGCAATTACTTCCCTGATAATTTTAAAATTGAAACTAAAGAAAGCAAGTCCTTCTATTGGATGGTGAGGATGTGAAGATGTGGGCTAGAAGGAATAAATAAAACCAGCATGCAGAGTCAGACTGATATTTAGATAGGGAGAATCCTGGCATTCTTCCCCTTAGTCTCTGTCCTTAGGGTCCAACTGAATTCTTGCTCTTTAGATGGTTTTACTTCCTGGGCCAAACAATTCTTCTTCTGGCCTAAATAAAATCAGAGTGAGTTTTTGTCACCCACAAGCAAAAATGATCTCACAAAATTATGAGAAGAGGCTCAACCATCTTTGACTGGCTGGTGGTGGTTCAGCCCCCTACTGCCAAGAATACTGTTGCCTGGAGATGGTAAACTTAATAAATAAATAAATAAATAAATGTAATACATATTAGGCAATAGGATAGAAATATATTAGTTCACACAAACACCTTTTTCCCCACAATAAAAGCAGAAGATAATAGAGACAAAGCAGAGTTGTATTTTCAAAGATAGCATCCTAAAAGGAAATTTGGTTGTGCCAAAATCATGCCCTTTAATTCTCTGTCAGACACTGTATACATCCCTGAGGCCATTAGAGCTAACCCAGTGTAGTATTGAATTTTCAGTGGTTTATTTGTTACCAAGGAGGCGTGGGGGAAAGACCAGAAAAAATGCTATGATCTTTTGGAGGGTAAGTGGATATAACATATATTTACATATTTTTTTCTTAAGTCTAGTTCATGGGAGATGCTTTATAAATATGTGTACTGTAATGACATTTTATTTTGTTATGTGTTAGTATCTTTCAATTTATTCATTATTTCTAGTTGTTTTTGATGCATTCAAAGTTTAAGTTTTGGCTTACTTAGTTTTTGCATTTTTCTTCTTTTTAAAAATAGCTTTCTTATGAGTACTTCAATTTTATTAAAAAGTGAAAATAATCATTAAGATGTCTAACACATTTTTAGAGAGTAAATCAATTGGGTGCCCATATTATTAAACTTAATTGCATTATGAATTGCTGTAATAAAAACCTAGAATATTTTAAAGAGAAAGTCTAAAAGAAATAGAATAATATTCAATTTCATTTTAAGTGACAAATAAAACCTTAGCATGGATTTAAGAACATATTATAATGAATGTAATCATGGTACTTTATGTCTGCTAGGTAGACATTTCTGGTATATATATCAACCATATATCTAATATATTATGTGAATGTGTTAGAAACAGTCTACTTTGGGGAAAGCGGGGGTGGACATCTCACTACAAATCAACATTTAATGAGAAATATGCTTCTAATTTAGAGGATAACTAAAGTGCCAATTGTCTACTTATGAAAATAATCAAACGATGTCCTCTGATCCTTCAAACATATAATTTAAGAAACAAATCAGGGTGGCAATAAATATATTGTTCACAATAAAAGTAGCAACTGTTTTAAGAATGGAAGTGTTATCATTGTAATTAGCTAGTTATTAATAATAGGAATAAGCAAAGGGAAGACCAAACACTCATGATCATCTAGGCAGCTGCGCCAGGATGCTGCCACTTAACACTCCCCACAGGGAACCACTGGTCCATTCCCTGCAGATAACTGGACATACACAGTGAGTGGGGGTGATGTAGGAAGGTGCTTTTCTGTCAGTCTAACCTGGGAACAAAGATAATTTGCCAGAGAGGTGGAGCCAATGCAAGAGGAAGAACATTTGTGAATATAAAATCCCCAAAGGAATCTTCTCTCTCTTGTTCCTCTTGCTTCTTGTTTCGCTCTTGCTCCTTTTACTCGCCTGTGTTCACTCCATTGCTATGTGGCCCCCAAAATGTACTGCAGCTAGAAACACAAGTTAAGCTAACCTGAGGCTGGACTGGAATGTGCAAATATGGAGTGGAAACTCTTGGCATTGGTTTTAACCCTTGCTCTGCTGAAAACATAGCTGGACTTTTCCTTGGTGGGACAGAGGAAGATAGGCCATTGAAACTCAGTGGCTTAATTTCATTCCAATAAATTTCACTCAGTCTCCCATGTGAGTCTCAGAAAATACATATACACAGTTTTTGGTATCTTGCTTTTATATTAAACTAGAGGCCTGATGCATGAAATTCGTGCAAGGGGCTCGGCCCTCACAGTCCCGGCTGCCTCAGCTGGCCCTAGCGGCCCCTCACAGCCTCGGCCGGCCCTTGCAGCCCTGGCTTCATCTGGAAGGTCATCCAAAAGGATGTCTGGAAGGTCGTTCGGCTGCTCAGTCTAATTAGCATATTAGCTCTTTATTATATAGGTTAGTATAACTTAGATGTCAACCTATGTGCACATGTAATTTTATTTATTTCTATGTAAAATACCCACTAAATACACTCCTAAGTACTAGTATTCTTAAATTACAAATATGACAGTAAGTAAAATTCTGCATGTTGTTTTATATATGAGAAGTCAACTACAGACTTAATTTCTGGGACAAAAATAAATGCATGTATAGTTTAGTTAGAAATTATTCTGCCCTGACCAATGTTACTCAATGGTTAGAGCATCAGCCCTTGAACAGAAGGGAAGTGAGTTCAATCCATGGTCAAGGGCATGTACCTCAGTTGAAGGTTGGAGTGTGTGTGGGAGGCAACCAATCAATGCATCTCTCATATCTCTTTCTTTCTCTCTCTTCCTCCCTCTCTTCCTCTCTTCTACTCTCTCTAAAAATCAATGGGAAAAATATCCTTGGGTGAGGATTAACAACAAAATGATTGTCTAGTTCCCCTAATGATTGAGAGTGCCTGTTTTCTCACAGCCTTGACATTGAAGTGTGTTGATCTGACAGATAAGAAATACTGTTAAAAGTTACTGTTTTTTTCTAATGAAACCTCACTTTATTTGTTGGTTCTAACAATTATCTTTAGGGAGTCTCTTGAAATTTACAAGTAAACACCATATGAATTACGCAGGCTATACAGTTTTACTAAAAGGCATGCATACTTTAGCTTGGTTAATAAAAGATGATTACAATTATGCACAAAAATGCAAGGAAAAACAAGTATTATTGATTTCTTGTTAGTAAGATTTTGGGAGATAAATTATTTAAACTGACAGCCAGTTGCTATTTTACTTTGAAATAGTAATTACTTTATGAATTGAAGACAGAAAACCCATGAAGTATATTTTGTTATTAGAAAATTTTCTTATTTTGACCTTTTAATTTCTAAATCATAGGCCACAAAGTGTGCAAAATAATTTAATTGTATTTGTAATATGAGAAATAGATGAGTGCCAATCAACCGATGGTGCACTAACACGGATTCTGTTACCTTCAGAATGATCGGTTCACTGCTTTTGTCATCCACTAAGAGGTTGCATATGAACTATCAGAGTCCCCAGTTGGATTCACCGCATCTTACTAAAGTTGTTAAGCTCAGGGCCAGGATTCAACTTTACATTTTGGATAAGAGCTTCCTACTATCCTTCTCATAGGTAGACAGAACTAAAAGTTTTGGTTTTTCTATTTCTAGCATAAAGACAAGACAAGAAAAGAAAAGAAAAGAAGAGAAGAGAAGAGAAGAGAAGAGAAGAGAAGAGAAGAGAAGAGAAGAGAAGAGAAGAGAAGAAAAGAAAAGAAAAGAAAAGAACCACTAAAACGTAAACAAAGATCATAAAAATCAGCTTTGAACTCCTTTGTATGCTCCTGAAATATTTCCAAATGAAATTCACACACTGAAAATTATTCCCAGTTTTATCGTAGAGCATTGGAGATAATTTCCTAATAAAATTATATGTTACACTTTAAGTGATAAAATTAAATTGAAATTAAACATTAGCATTTCCCTAAATTTAGATTTCACTTTTACATGTTGGAAAACGTTCCATTACCAAGAAATGATGCCAATATTGTCAATAACTATAAAATGGAAGTGAAGTTTTGCATACAAAGTGCTCTTTGTGTTTCACAAACATGCCTCACAACCAAATTCAAGATTGTAATCTCTGTTCAAGAGATATCAAGATGTAGGAGTGAGGAGAATAGCATGATTTCTCTTCATGGAAGAAATGTGCTTGTATTTGCTCTCAAAAACCCAACTGTTGCCCAAAGCTTCATGTTCATGTTGATCTTACTAATTTACAAACATCCTTTCCATCTGAAAAATCTTAAATGCTTTCTCCTCTGCTTTTTCAGCGCACCCATGAGATATGAGCTTAAAGCATTAACCCGTTATCTTTTATTTTCTTTTTTCCCCCAGCTTTTCTTACCCTTTATTCAACCATTAAAAGAAAGTAGTCACCCTTGTTTATCACCTTCAAAAAGGAAAATAACACTGTAGATGGGATATTTACATGGAATAAAAATACATGTTAAAATGATTTACATTAAGAGGTTGAAATTTGTGACTCCTTTGAAAGAAAAGAAAGAAAAAAAAAAACACCTACTTCCTTGTCTCATGGATGAACTCCCCCATTCTCAGTCACTGAAGTTGTTCCTGGGAAATCTGGAAGTCTAAGGTATCTTAAATGTGCCTAAAATTTAGTCTAAGGATCACTGAAATTCTAGGGTAAAATGTAGTTTTCAATATGATAGAGTTTAAAAGTGCTGTGAGATAAAGAATCCCTCATTTAAATTTGAGGTGGATAATGCTTTGTTTTGAAATTATAATTAATGGATAGTCCTGCTTTTCATTTAATAATGGCTCCATGAGGCTTCAGAGACACCCCCCCACCACCACCACCACCACCACCACCAGGGCTCCCTAGAGCTGCTTTAAACACTTTTGACAGAGTTCAACTCACTTTCCAATTGAGAAACTGATGTCAGCAAGGACAATCAACAACTCCAAAGTCACTATTTAATCGGGAACAGAACAGGAAGTACAATTTAGCATCTGTTAACATGGCTTGTTTATTTCTCTCTTAAAATGACATTGGTCTACACATATAACATCATTCAGAAGCTGAAAGTCCTGATGTGCCTAGCATTTCTTTTCTGTTTGACAGTCAGATTTTTTTTTCCTTATTCCTTTCTGATAAGACATTTTAAAAGGGCAAAAGTGAAAGGGAGAGAAGGGGATAGTAAAAGGGAGGGGTGGAAGAAAAAAGATGAATGGATGATGCAGTGGCCAATGTTACACATTTCAGAATTGTGTTCAGGGTTTGGCCTTGTGTTCAGTGATGCTGTGAAAACAGTCTTTGTCTCTTGCTTCCAGGCTATGCTGGGTGACTTTCCTTGCTTGGTTATTCTCAGAAGATGTGATCTGTCTTGTGATGATGCTCCAAATCAATTACTAAGTTAGATAGACCAACACGAAATATGTGGAAAGCCACAGAGAGCTGAGAAAGACAGAAAACAGGATCAATTGTGTTCACTGACTATGACAGCATTATCCTCTGGGAGATACCATCAAATCTGTCAGCTACTCAATGACCATACCTAGACAATTAAGGAGAGATTCAGATAAACATATTTTATTTGTAACATGTAATGTTAATATCTTTATTAAAAGTGATTCCAAAACAAAGTTACCAGGATCACACACAGTTTTTTTTTAACAACACATGTATTTTATCTAATGGCATACATGTCTACAAATATACATGTCTACATATATAGAATGTCCCCAAAAATGTATACATGTTATAACAACTGATAGCTCAATTTTTGAAAATGAAATGTATGTTAGTAAACACTGCCTTTATAATTATTCAAAATGTGTGTGTACATTTTTGGGACACCTTATATATGGATTTATGCTCTATAGAATAGTGCAGTTTTGTTGAATAGACAGTCTAGATTTGAATACTTCTTATTTCATTATTTTTGTTTTATCATCATGTTATGTGTCTAATCAAAGTCCTAATTTTAGGAACTGCATGCACAGGCAATATAATTTCAAATAAAATGAATCTTCGTTACCTTAATTGAATGCAAACAAATAATAGCTTGTATTCAAATTGCATAGCTTCCTAAGTTAGTTCCTGAATAGTTTGAACTTTTGACTCAAAGCAATAATTAACTTTATAAAATTTGCTATTAATTTTTCAACATGTTATATTTAATGTCATTCAGTATTCAAAAGAAATATTAGTGTTGCAGATGACCTGGTGTCAGGATCCAAATCCATATTTTTCTTACTTTTGCATCTGTGTTTTTAACCATTCTAGCTCTTTACCAATGATTACTTACTTGGATTAGCATCAAGTAGCCTCCTGGCCTGGAGTTGTTCTTGGATGATTAACTAACTGTACTATAAAAGTAAGCATGTAAGCATCTTATGGGGAGGAAATGACATACAGAAACTGAAAAAATATATATAGAGAGTTAATAGTTTGTGTATAACATTATATAGAACAGCTGATTGTAGTAAAAAAAAAAAGATACATCTACTCTGAATAGGAAACAATGGCAGACTAAATGTACATTGATGTAGCCACTGTGGAAAGCAGTATGGAGTTACCTCAAAATAATTAATAGTGGAACTGCCTTATGACCCAGTGCTTTACTGATGGGAATATATACGAAGAAGCCCCAAACACTAATTCGAAAAAATATATGCACCCCTATGTTCATTGAAGCATTATTTACAATAGCCAAAATTTGGAAACAGCCCAAGTGTCCATTGGTAGATGAGTGGATAAAAACGCAGTGGTACATTTACAAAATGGAATACTATTCAGCCATAAAAAGAAATCTTACCTTTTGTGACAGCATGGATGAACCTAGAGAGTATTATGCTAAGTAAAAGAAGCCAGTCAAAAGAATACAAATACCATATGACTTTACCTATATGTGAAATCTAATGAACACAATAAACAAACACAATAGGAACAAACTCATAAAGAGAGGGAACAGACTGACAGCTCTCAGAGAGGAGGGGGTTGCAAGGCTGGGGGAAAAGCTGAAGTGAGTAAGCAAAAAAGCAAAACAAAACTCATGGACATATACAATAGTATGGTGATTACCAGAGGACTAGGGGGTGGTGGATGTAGGAGAGGTAAAGGGGGAATAAATGCTGATGGAAGGAGACTTAACACGGGTGGTGAATACACAATACAATGTACAGATGATGTATTGTACAATTGTACACCTGAAACTTATATAATTTTATTAACCAATATCACCCCAATAAATTAAAAAAATAAAAAAAAACTAAAAATTCAAATACACATTTTTCCCCTGTAGAAGTCAAGACCACTCCACCTATACCAAAGATATTCCTAAAAAGTAAGGATTGCCTGTATTTTTTGAGCAGTATATATGTGTTCCTACCTCTTAATTTATTCAAAATGGCTTTATCTTTCAGTGATTTTTACATTTTTTGGGCTTTACAAGATAATCTAGCAAACATCATGCAAAGGTATTTTATATACATCAATAATCTCAAAATATTTGGAGAAAATTACTAGTATAATAAGCACAATAATGTACATTTATAAACAAAAATCCAAACAGGCATTTCTTGCTCATCTTGGTATGTGTGTATGTGTTTATATTTGTTGTTTTACGTGTGTGTGTGTGTGTGTGTGTGTGTGTGTGTTTTAACACCTCACTTGAGGATATTTTTTTAATTGAATTTCAGAGAGAGTGGAAGAGAGAGAGAAAGGCAGAGATAAATATTGATGTGAGAGAAAAATATCAATTGATTACCTCCTGCGTGGGCCCCAACCATGGCCCAAGTGGGGAGGAGCCTGCAACTGAGGTATGTGCCCTTTAACTGGAATCAAACCCGGGACCCTTTGGTCAGCAGGCTGATGCTCTATCCACTGAGGCAAACCAACTAGGGCTATTATTTCTGAGTCTAAATCTTTGTTAACATACCTCTACATGAGAGAATGTTTTCCTCTTTGTACCAGTTTTATGCAGTAAATTTACAATTCTATACGATTCTGATTCACCTGTCACCAGGAACATAGACTCCTCTATTTCTACTTTATTCTTCTTAGCATATTGTTTTTATTCTTAAATTTTCTTGTGCTTTAATGGCTACTTAACTCAGCCACTACAATTGTACTCATGTAGCAGGAAGAAGGATGTGCAGAAGGTAAATGAATCAGATACCTGGTTGAGTTAGTGCCTTCAAAACCGTCTTCTCAGGAGTCTCATACAACACATCTATTTACATCTTACTGACCAGAATTCAGTCACAGGTTTCCAATGGAACCTGGGAAATATAATCTTTTAGTTGGGTGCATTCCACTTCTCCACAAAATACCAAGCAAGAATACTGTGTGGCAACTGATCTCTCAGCCACAAGATAAAGAAAATGGCCCTAGCTGGTTTGGCTCAGTGGATAGAGCATCGGCCTGTGGACTGAAGGGTCCCGGGTTTGATTCTGGTCATGGGCGCATGCCTGGGTTACAGGCTCGATCCCCATTATGGGGTGTGCAGGAGGCAGACACTCAATGATTCTCTCTCATCATTGATGTTTCTATCTAAATCTCCCTCTCCCTTCCTCTCTGAAATAAATAAAAATATGTTTAAAAAAAAGAGAAAATGAATCAGATAACCAATTATTTTCATTATATTTTTATTTTATGTATGCTTTCTGTAAAGAAATATTTAAAGATAAACTGTATTAGTTTCCTATGGCAGACTAGGTGACTTAGCAGAATTTTATTTTCTCACAGTTCTAAAGTCCAGAGTTCAAGATCAAGGTGTGGGCATATTTGATGTGCTCTGAGGACTCTCTGCTTGTCTGTCTTCTTGCTGTATCCTCACATGCTCTTTTCTGAGTGTGTTGTACCCCTGTTTTCTCTGTGAATCCAATTTTTCTCTTTTTATAAGGGCAACACTCAGATTGGATAGGGGCCTCCCTAAGCACTTGTTTTTAAGTTTATCACCTTGGTAAAGGCCTTATTCCCCAAAACAGTGACATTTTGAGGTAATGAAGGTCAGAGATTTAACATATAAACTTTGGGGAGACACACTTCAACCCATAAGATTATCCCTCTAAGAATGTAATGGAAATGAAAAGATAAATTCAAAATTTAATAAATATCATTATATTGATAGTGAATTCAGAGAAATGGACCTTTGGCTCTTTAGTATTTATATTTCTTTCATTACTGCTAGCAATTTTTCTCATTTCATGTTTTTTTAAAGAGTTAAGAATATGTCCCATTTTACTATTTTTAGTTCAAAAGCTAATAACCTCTCTGCTAACAATAAATATTACATAATTATATACTTCAGTGATTCACAAATGAAGGCTTAGCTGCCTACCAGGAATATTTATATTTTATCTACAAAATAAATTTTACTTCAGTCATTTAATTTAATGTCATTTGTACATTTTGAATAATTCACAAGTAGCCAAAACAAATCCCTAATGTTTGCTTTCTTTCAACAGACTTTTAACATTGGTTTGTATTCTTTTATATTCTTTTTTGAAATGAACATAAACACACATACACATACTTCTACTTTACAAAGATTTGACGATGTAATATAAATGATTTTGTTATTTTCCTTATTTTTGTAATATATAATGCATAATAAACAACTTTCTAGTCAACATTTACACTTCTTCTTTCTTGCAAGCAGTGCCATAAAATTTCATAATAATTTAAATTTACTTACATAATCTTTCCTTTGGGCAATTCATTTGGGTATTTTTCAATAGAAAATGGCTGTAATATTTACATTTCACAGGGAGAATATTTTGACCAAAACAAGTTTTTAAGACCAAGGAATTACCCTATCTTGGTGGCATTTTGTATTAGGGCAAACAGCTTTGCCCATTTCCCGCATAAATAATCTCAGGAACATTAACATTTAGATAAGTACAAGATAAGTATGAGCTAATGGCCTTGTTTAACAATTAATAACCATGATTATCTTTTACACGTTTTCTGATAAGAATCCCTGGGAGATGCAATCTGAATGTGAAAACTGAATATCTCAGGAACTATACTTATCATAAGGAGTCTGACTTTTCTTAAAAAAAGCTGTCAGTTGGCTATTTGATCAGTTATCCACAGGCAAACTAATGTTTATGCAGTTTTGACAGTGCCACAATTATAGTCCCCAAAGCAGTTAAATCTCAAGAACACTTTTGGAACTTTGCATTTATAGACTTAGTGTCAGTTATTATTCAATGTGGAAAAGGGACTAAAAATACTGATAGCCTCAGAATTATAAGGACCTCTAAAAATAGGGCTTTAATTTATGTGGCACATTTTATTTATTTACTTTTCTAATTTTTTTTATTGTGTAAAGTTTTACATATGTCTCCTTTTTCCCCATTTGACCAACCCCCCCCCCCCCCCGCAGGGGTTCCAATCAATGTGTTTCTCTCTCTCTCTCTCTCTCTCTCTCTCTCTCTCTCTCTCTTCCCCCCCCCCCCCCTCCCTTCCACTCTCTCTAAAAACTTAGGGGGAAAATATCCTCTGATTGACAAACAACAACAAAAAAAAGACTGCATACTTGTTACTGGCTCCCCACTTTGGTTATGTAGCTCATGAAAGAGAAAAAAAAAATTTTTCAAAGCCAGTTAGACTGAATGGTGTGCTGATATTTTATTTCAGTCTTGTTTGAAATTCACACATCCAGATTCTCCCCCAAGACTGCTTTGTTTGTTGCCTGAAAATTGGGAAGGGTTTGTTTGTTGTTGTTTTTTTGTCCAATTTTCACACATATAAACAATGATTTATTAGCTATTGTAATCTTTATGAAGTTTTTATTTTTATTTTTCCACTTTTGTGCTAATTTCACAACAATAACACACTCTTTTCTTTACTAAACTATTTTCAGCTGATAGCATATATATAGCATATGAACAAATCATAAGTATTCAACTCAATTAATTTTTACAAATCATGTATTCAACTCAATGAATTTGCAAAGAAGACATGCTCATGTAACCAACACTCACATCAATAAATGGCACCTGGCCAGCATTCCAGAGTCTCCAACTAGCAGATGCCCTCTGCAGCTCTCCCCTTCACGAGTAACTATAATCTTGTATTTTCTCAAAACAGATAGATCTTGAACTTCAGAAGAATGGAATCATACCATAAGTGCTCTATTCTATCTGAACTCTTTTGCTCACACATTTGAAAGAGTCATTCTGTTTTTACATGTAGCAATGGTTTTCTCATTCTCAATGTTGTGTGTTCTTTATGATGTGTATATGATTATTTATTTATTCATTTTTGCAGATAGGCATTTGAGTACTATTTCAGTCTACTGAGAATGAAGCTTCTTTGAACATAATTCTTTTCATGTGTTTGATGAACATGTACACACTTTTGTGTTGAGCGTATAGCTAGAAGTGGAATTGCAGGGTAACAGGGTACATGTATTTTTCAGCTTTAGTGGATGTGGCCAAGTAGTTGTTCCATTTTACAGTCTCAACAAGTATGAATGAGAGTAAACACATATTTTTTATGTGGAAGATATATAAGTTTTTGAAGATGAGAAACAATTTTGTTTGATTGTAAAAGAGATGATAAAATTAGACTTTAGTAATAAATAAGGATTTTCACATACTATACAAAAGACCTTGAACTAAATGACTCTGTATAGATATTAATAACATTATTTTTACAAAAATAGTGTATATTTGAAGATTACAATGTTATATTAGTCACCAAAAAATAAATACTAAAATGTTGACTATCTGTATTAGCTTTAGTTCTAAATCACCCATAAGTTATATTTGATTATTTGTATGCTTAAAATTATACCATATTGGCAGAAAAATTCCTTAAAGAGATGAGTATGTTTTTTTTAATTAAAAATATTGATATTTACAAAGATACCAGTTCTAGCATTCCATAGTGAAATTATTATATGTGGTTGAGATTTGAATTGAAAATTTTATATGTTCAAACCTTAAATATACTTTACATTCAGCAGAAAGTGCATCAAAAATGTATTTTTATATGTATTATATTCAGAAAACATAAACAGATGTATATCTTGTAAAGCTATAGCTTTAAAAAGTTAACAATGCCATGGGGAAATGAATACAACCTTTTTGCAGCCATATCTTCAATAGAAAAATCATTTGTTTAGTTTCTTAATCAGTAATAATTTATCCTATTAAGCCACAGTCACACAATGGGGAGCTGTTTTCTCCTCAGTGGGATTTCACATTTGCCCCAGAAGTGTGTCACAGACAATTATATTTGGATAAAGCACTCCCTTACACACAAACCTACTCCCTGCCATGTTCTATTCAGCAAGTCAAACTAAGGCCTATGCTCATTTTGAAAGCTTCCAACTTAGTTGGCTAAGGTCTTGTCTCTATGATCATTCACAGAGACAGACCTGAGCTGTCTGGCTCCAGGCCAAAACTCCATGTCTGATTTTTCAGGTCCAAACATAAGCAATTACAGAGGCTTTACCTGACAAGCCTCACGGGGGATACTGCCCTGCCCACACCAGACTTGATGCACAGCCAGTACATTGCAGACTCTTAAAGGAGTTGAGTATAAGGACTCAGGGCCTTTAAATAATCTGAATCCTTAACCCAGGTTCTCCAGTTAGAGGCCTCTTTATCTTGAAGAGATTTGTCAGGCAACGCTGCCCAGATCACCTTATCAGGGATCCTTAAAAACATTTTTCTCCACTATTCCTAGTCCTTCTCAATTGCCGCCTCTCAGCCACCAAGGTCCAAAGTGACGGGAGCCTTTTGTTTGAGGGATCCCTGAACAGTAACACAAAAATCAGCACTGATACACTGGCCCATTACCTGATGCTATTTCATGGGGGAAAGCGGACCACTGGGTGAGCTGGCACTTTCTCTTGTGTAGCTTCTTACTATACTATCTCAATCAATGATTAAAGGTTTGGCCATTATGTTAATTTGGCTTGGCTCTCTACTTCAACTTCTCATAGCTCATCTCATTTCAATCAGCTCAACTCTTGATAAGACCTAGAGGAAGTACACAGCTGAAAATGGTGAGGCAGACCTGGGCCCTAGGGATAATACCTTAGGAAACACCACATCCTTTGGGGGCATAGTTCTGTCTTTCAGTTATGCCTTCTTTTGCCTTAACCTATGTTGGAACACTCTACTTCTAAAATTTGAATATTGATAATAAAAGTTGTTCTCACAGTTGTCCCCTCAACTCTAGAGAAGCCACAATCCCTAGGGACCAAATGCTTATCTGACTTGGAGGATGAGGATAGCAGATGCTTCTCATTCTTTGGAGTTTAGAATACAGTTGCAAAAATAAAACAAAACTTATAATCCATTAAATAATCCTATCAAATATGTGATAGTAAAATCTACTTCCAGTGTATTAATATGCTCATGGGCCTTTAATTTCTCCTACAGGTTAAGCCGATTAATTCTCTCTCTTGAGTCTTACCTGCTATCTGCCGTTGCTTCCTAAGTAATTAATGTTTTTTTCCTAAGTAATTAATGTTTATGGCAACAGGTTTTGGCAGCATTCCCCCTTGTAATCTTTTTCTTCCCTTCCCTTCCCTTCCCTTCCCTTCCCTTCCCTTCCCTTCCCTTCCCTTCCCTTCCCTCCCCTTCCCTTCCCTCCCCTTCCCTTCCCTTCCCTTCCCTTCCCTTCCCTTCCCTTCCCTTCCCTTCCCTTCCCTTCCCTTCCCCTCCCTTCCCTTCCCTTCCCTTCCCCCCCCTCCCCTTCCCTTCCCTTCCCTCCCCTTCCCTTCCCTTCACTTCCCTTCCCTTCCCTTCCCTTCCCTTCCCTTCCCTTCCCTCCCCTTCCCTTCCCTTCCCTTCCCTTCCCTTCCCTTCCCTTCCCTTCCCTTCCCTTCCCTTCCCTTCCCTTCCCTTTCCTTCTTTTATTCTCTTCTTTTCATTCCTTTTTATTTTCTTTCCTTTTTAAACATTAATTTAAGAGGTTTGTGTTTTATGCTCTTTTGCTGGAAAGTAGTTTGCTAACTCACAGCCAGACTGCTCTGTTACATAATGTGAAATTACAATAAGACAGAAATAGAGAATACACACACACACACACACACACAAACACACAAAATCAGAAAAGTGGATCCTAAGTCACTATTGCTCTCATGTTTTACTCTTCTTGAAACTATCCATTTTGGGTGAATTTGTCATGCATCTGTGTCTCTTAAAGATTGAGTGGCTAGGAAAAGGGGAGAGAGGGAGAAAAAGAGATGACATCAGTTTATACAAATAGGAAGTTTGTAAAAAAATATATTTTCCCCCAAGGGAAAAACTGGATTTGAAAGGGATAAAGTCAGAATATTGTATGTCATATGGAACAATGTGATTGGCTGCTACAGGATTTTAAAAATAGAAAGATAGAAAAGATGATATTATAACAAATGCATCATTATTTCCCTAAAATTCTGAGTTTCTTAATTTATTCTTTATATTTATAATCCTCAAGTTTGCAATGGAGAATAAAAATAGTCTCTTATAATATTAATTATCCAATAGTTTATAGTATTTTAAAAGAGAAAAACATTTTGGTTTGTTCCTCCAATAAACTTACAATAATTAATATTTTTATTTTTAAAAAATAGCTTCCATAAACAACTGAAATTTTATACACTTCCAGACTTAGGTTATTAGGATCTGACAGATAGCATATAATATCAATAAATGGGAAAGTATATCTGCAATTCCACATGCCTTCCTTTATGAATATGTAAATGAGGTAGTGTCAAATACCACTTTTCAATTATTTTAGGCAGATCAGAATTCCACTGTTAGTTGCTCAACTTTTTGACATTTTTAGGTTGTAATTTTTGACTTGTAATAGCTCACAATTTCAGCTGATTCAAAAAGAGCATCCTTAAAAAAAATGTGTCTCTAAATTTTTATTCACTAAAACGATTTCAAACCAAATAAATTAAATTGATTTATTTTTCTCAATAAATGGAAGCCCTCCGAGGACTTCTTGTCTCTTGGGGAATTATTGAGGAACAACGCTGATGAAAGCTAAATGCTTGCTGCTTAGAAGACATCTATGGGAATCAGAATTGTAAGAGAATAACAAAACACATCATACTGCTGCATTATTTAGTAATCTTTTGTTTAAAAGTGACTGATTCAAACTATATTGTCACAAAAGTGTATTTATTGGTCCACATACTGGGATGGCTAATAGCCATGCCTATTTCAGATGAGAATGAATAACAGGGTTCAAGTATGTCACTAGCAACCTGGGCCATTTTTCGCATGTCTTGGTTCTGATTTATTTCCTAAACATCTTCTCTTCATTATTATGAATGTGGCCCATAGAGCTACAGTTGAACAAAAAGCTTGTTTTTCAGGATCTTAAATACAGAGAGACCCTCTGTCCTAGTTTCCCTTTCAATGCTTCTTCTTTTACCCAGACAAAAATATACATCAAATCAAATCAAGCAAGCAAGCAAACAAGCAATCACAGTTCTGACTGGCTAAGCGTAAACCATGTGATCAGCCTGAAACACATTAAAATGTCTAAGTGGAGGAAGTATCTTAATTGAAAAGTTGGTCTATGTGTATTGCAGTGACTGTTTTATAACAAACTACCCCAAACTTACATGTGAAAAGTAATCATTCATTTTGCTTATGGATTCTGTAAGTCAATAATTCAGACAAAATATGGTAAGAAAGACCTGTCTGCTTCCCTTGGTGTCCGCTAGGACATCTGAGAAGGAGGTGGAACATCTGAAGTCTCCCTCACTCATATGCCTGAAGGTTGATGCTAGATGAGGTCAAACAGAATAGGTATCTGTCCCTCTTACTCTGTGTGGTCTCAGCAACTGAACTCCCAATATGAAAATTTTAGAGTAGCCAGACTTTTGACTGTCAGCTCAGATCTCCAGACTGAGAGAGCCAGGTGGAAGTTGTATTGCCTTTTTTTTTTTTTTTTTTAACTTAGAGTCAGAAGTTACTCAATGCCACTTCTATTCATTAGAGGTGAGTTACGTCACTCCATATTCCAAGGACACACATATTTTGTGAGAGGAGACAAAGAACACGAGGGCATGTTTAGAAAAAATAAAAGCAAACACACACACAAAACAAACCTAAAGTGTGCATAACTTTGAAGGGCAAATGACACAGTTTGATAGAAATATCTATCAGGTAATAGAAAGATAGGTAACAACAACAACAACAAAAAGGTGTGTTTGTGATTATTAAAAGCATATAAGAAAGGAATATATAGCTAGTGATTACAACCTAATTTAGTTTGGGGTTCCAATATATTATAGGTGTTGTTTTATTATAATTTGGTGATACAGTTCTAGTGAAATTAATAATTATTTATATCAGCTCTTGAGTTATCACTAAGGCTTACTATTATATAATTTTTACAAGCAATTTAAATTATAATTTCTGATAAATTATTTTTTTAGTAAGTACTCAAATGAACTCATTCTAAAATTTATATACATGAGCATAAATCCAAAATAGTTCAATCATTTTTTATTTTTTTTTTTTTTGGTTAATCCTCACACAAGGATATTTTTTTCCCCCATTTACTTTTAGAGAGAGTGAAAAAGAGGAAGGGGGAGAGAGAGAAACATTTATGTGAGAGAGACATATCTATTGGTTGCCTCCTGTGTGTGCCTTGACTGGGGCCGGGGATCAAACCTGCAATGTGGGTACATGCCCTTGACTTGAATAGAACCGGCCACCCTTTAGTGTATGGGCTGATGCTCTACCACTGAGCCACACTGGACAGGGCAGTTCAATCATTTTAAAAATAGAATTTGGAAGACTTCTCTATATGAGAGCATGGCATATATTTTAAAGAAGCAATATTAATTAAATAATGAACAAACAAGTCAGATTGTTCAAAAGATGAAATTCTTAAAAATAGAAATAAGTCACATGTGGATGAATCTGTTTAATAATAAAAATATCACAAAAGTTGGGCAACCTGATGAATTGTTTAGGAGATGGTCTTGGGAAAACTGGCTCATGGAATATAACTTTGAATCTCCACTTGCCATTGTATGTAAAGATCTATGTGGGAACAATCAAACTGTAAAATTAATAAAATAAAACCAATGTGAGCCTATTTTTATCCCTGGGTTGTATAAGGGATTTTAATAAAACACCTGAAAGCACACATTATAAAAATTACAAAAATAAAAGTTTTGGCTCTGTATATCAAAATTAATAATGTTTAATCAAGGACAACTACAAATACTACTGGAATAATAGGAAAATGGATTACTATTGTGTTGTAGTTGTTCAATACCATTTATGCATCAATACAACACAAATGTACTAGAAAAAATACTACATGTTTAAAAAGGTAATATGCAAATTAACCATCACTCCATCACAAATATAGTGGCACCGATAGCCAAAAGGTGGTGGTGCCCACTCCTCTCAGCCCCATCGGAGTCCCCCAGTCCCGGGAGGGCAGCCGCTGAGAGCAGGCAGCATGAGTGGTCTGGCAGAATGCTTGCCTTTTCACCGCGGCGAAGAGGCAAGCATTCCACCCCAGCTGCGAGGGCCTCTAGGCAGTGGGCACAAAGAGGCTGGCGGGGGGGTGGTGGAACGCTTGCATCATCACCCTGGTGATGAGGCAAGCATTCCACGCCTGGCCACAGATGGTCCTCTGGGCCATGAAGAGCCTCTGGGCAGTGGGTGCGGAGCAGCCAGGCCCCACAGAGAGCTACTGGCACACAGATATGTGTGCAGGGCAACTGATATATATATCTTACCTAATAATAGACAAACATGTACATTGACTGTACCTTCGCTACTCCCATAGCCAATCAGAATGAGTATGCAAATTAACCCAAAAAAGATGGTGATCAATTTGCATAGTTAGGCGCCCAGCGCCTGTGTCCCAGGAACATCCTGGCAACCAGGTCACTGTGAGGTAAGGCTGTGTGGGCCCAGAGCAGCCTGGGAAGGGCCTGAGCCAGGGGGCTCCTGGGCAGGGCCAAGCCTGCCATCAGAACGAGGGAGCAGGAGCAGAGCCTGCGATCACAGGGAGCTGGGGATCCCCTTCGGCCTGGGCAGGAGCAGAGCCTGCGATCGCAGGGAGCTGGGGGTCCGCTCCTGCCCAAGGGGCAGAGCCTACGATTGCAGGGAGCTGGGGGGTCCCCTGCCCAAAGCTCATGGGCAGGAGAAGAGCCTGCGATGGATCGCAGGGAGCTGGGGGTCCCCTGCCCAAGGGGTGGAGCCTGTGATCACAAGGAACCTGAGGTCCCCTGCCCAAGGCTGAAAGCCTCGGCCAGAGGCTTTTGGTCTGGACAGGGGAAGAGCCTGCTATCACAGGGAGCTGGGGGTCCCCTGCCCAAGGCCAAAAGCCTCTGCCAGAGGCTTTCGGTCTTGGCAGGCCTGGACAGGGGTGAAGCCTGCAATCACAGGGAGCTGGGGGTGCCCTGCCCAACGCCGAAAGACTCTGCCAGAGGCTTTAGGCCTTGGGCAGGGCTCAGCCCGTGATTGGTGTGAACTATAGAGGAAACACCTTTTCTGACTGCACATTGGCTAAGCTTCCTGTATGCCACTGGTAATATTTTTAGTAACTTGTGTAATAAGAATCCAAAAAGGTGATCTAGGGGTTTTCCACCACACTTCTGGAGAAAAAACGAAGTTCCGCTGCTGGAGGGCTAAGAAATGTCATATCCTGCCCTAGATGGTTTGACTCAGTGGATAATGCCTCGGCCTGCTGACTGCAGGGTCTAGGTTCGATTCTGATGAAGGGATGTACCTAGGTTGCAGGCTCTCCCTGGCCGGGGCCCAGATCAGGGCTCATGCAGGAGGCAACCAATCAAAGTGTTCCTCTCACTTTGATGTTTCTCTCTGTCTTTCCCTTTCTCTTCAACATTCTCTAAAAGTCAATGGAAACATATCCTCAGGTGAGGATAAAAAAAAGGAAAGAAAGAAATGCATATCTTATGAAAGACACATCTTGAAAATGCCTAAAGAAAGTTGTCATTTTTTCTTGGTGAAGGGACTGGAGTCTGTGTTGATGAAAACACCTTGGTGGCTGTGGTGACTGGCAGTGGCTGCAGCAGTGGGGTGATGGGGCTGGCGCCTTCCCCTGATCAGCCCGGTTGCCTCCCACAAAAGGAGGCCAGATTGTGGCTTAGGCCTGTTCCCCACAGTAAGCCATCAGTAGGACATCCCCTGAGGGCTCCCAGTATGTGAGAGGGGGCAGGTTTGGCTGAGGGACCCCACAACCCCAGTGTACAAATTTCATGCACCCGGCCCCTAATGTATGTGTGTGTGTGTGTGTGTGTGTGTGTGTGTGTGTGTGTGTGTGTGTGTGTATATATATACACACACACACACAAAATAAAGAAGTAATATGCAAATTGACTGTCATGCTCTCACAAGATGGCTGCCTATGACCAGGCCAGCAGTGGGGGTTAATGAGGGATTACAAAACAACTGAACAGCAGGCTGTGTGGGGCAACTAGGCCGGCAGGAGGGTTAGTGAGGGACGACCAAATGACAGAACAGCAGGCTGTGTGGGGCGATCAGGTCAGCGGGGGGAGCGGGGAGCCGTGAGTTTGACCAGGCTGGCAGGGGGAGCAGTTGGGGTTTACAAGGTCAGCTGGAGCAGTGCAGTTGGGGGCAACCAGACTGGCAGAGGGGGCAGTTCAGGGCAATTAGGCTGCCAGGGGGGGCAGTGAGGGGCGACTATGCTGGTGGGGGGGCAGTTGGGGGTGATCAGGCATGCAGACGGGGGCAGTTGGGGCAATCAGGCCAGTAGGAGGGCAGTAAGGGGTGATCAGACCACCAGGGGGGGCAGTTAGGGGTGATCAGGCAGGCAGGCAGGTGAGCGGTTAGGAGAGGTCCAGGATTGTGAGAGGGATGTCTGACTGCCAGTTTAGGCCTGATCCTCGGATTGGAGAGGGTGCAGGCTGGGCTGAGGGGACCCAACCCCATGCACGAATTTCATGCACTGGGACTTTAGTGTATATATATATATATATATATATATATATATATATATATATATATATATATATATATAATTTATTTTCAATTATTTATGCCTAATACATTACAATGGAGTCAAGAGTAGAATGGGGAAAGATGTGTCTGGAACTAATACCAGGGACCCTTAATAGTGCTGTGCATTCCCTCTGGAGCCTTTTTTTTTTTCATATAAGACCTTCTCAGCATGTGTGGCTTCATCTTTGTTTCCTCATGTATTTAAAGATTTTCCTAATTCTTAACCCTTTGTACTCGCTTGCTTTTTTCTCAATTCCTTTATTCTACTTGGGATTAAATTTTTAAATACCCCAGATTTTACAAAGCACGGCAGTAGAATAAAAAACTGGAGCTTCTTTTCATACAAACTTATTTATTTGGATTTTTTTTATATTTCAAATTATTGATACATTCAAAGAGTATAAAAAGAGCTGCTACCGATGCTAACCGTGTCGAGTCACACTCGACATCCAAGTGCAAAAGATTAAATGCCTGCTCTTTTATATGATACCAGGTAAGTCTTTATATTTTTATATATATGAACATTAATGAACTGAAAACATATATTTTATCAATATGAACATTTTGATCTACTGAATTCTCTCAAATTATATAGAAAAAAATGAACTGTCATTGATCATAGTACTGTAGGATATATAATTATTGCTATTAATATAATTCATTAAGAGGAAAAAATAACAAATTACTTTTAATGAGTCTTCCACACATAAATTTGTTTTAATCTACAAACTCATTTATAACTTTGTAGTGTTTCCAAGTTAAATTAGCATTCTTTGATATTCTCAGAAGAGCTGGTTCTTTGTAAAGTAATAAACACAACACATAGATCAAAACAATTTCTTTAGAGTTGAGTTTTATTGCACTTACAGGACATCATTAATATTTCCAGGAAACTTTCTAGTTTTACAAATTATCATTCTTTTCTGTTCAATGGGATAAACTCAGGCATCCCTATATGATGATGATGAGAAGAGATCTATGAAAACCCACTTGTTACAGAATCAATCTGCTATATGTAAAATATTCCAGAATTATTTTTACATAAGATATTGCAATTATGACTACATTGATGTTGATACAATGATAGAAAATGTGAACTCTAGAATCAAATTGCTTGAATTGGAATTCTGGCGCAGGCAGCTTAGCGATATTAAATAATTTAAAGCTTTTATGTCTCAGTTTCCTCATTTGTAAAAGTAAACATCGTCGTCGTCGTCATCATCATCATCATCATCATATCTTCCAAATGAGTGATGATGGCAATTAAATATTATAATATAGGTAAAATACTCATGAAAGTCATATCATTTAAATTATTAAATAAAGACATGTGCTTATCTTGGAAAAATATAAATATACTAGAAATTCGTACACGGGTGGGGTCCCTAGGCCTGGCCGGCAATCAGGGCCTATAGGGGCCGTTTTGCCCAGTCCTGATTGGGGCCGGGTGGGGGGGGGGGAGCCAGGGTCTGCATGCTGCCAGAGGAGGCCTGCTGGCTGCCATAGGGGGCCTGACGGCTGCTGGGGAGGGCCTGCCAGAAGGGGCCTGCTGGACAGGGTCTGCTGGACGGGGGTAGTGACTGGGTGAGGTTGGCTGGCTGTGGGAGGTTGGCTGTGGGAGCACACTGACCACCAGGGGGAAGCTCCTGCATTGAGCGTCTCCCACCTGGTGGTCAGTGCACGTCATAGCAACTGGTGACCGGTCGTTCACTCATAATGCTTGCTTAGGCTTTTACATATATAGATTTGGTGTCTGACCCAATACCTGACACAGAGCTTCTAAGAACATTATAATTTCCTGAGTGAGAGGGATGCTAGGAGCATATTTTATTCTAATAGTTGGTCATTAACTCCTGTTTCTGATGCAGAGCTCCTAAATCCCTTGGAATTTCTAGGTGATAGGAATGTCCTTTGTTATAATGAGGCAATTCTTGGTGGGATCCTGGATGGAGTCTGGTCAATGGAAGTTGCCCCCAACTTCACTGCTCCTGGATGGATCCTGGATGGAGTCTGGTCAATTACCATGAATACAAGCTTGGAAATTTCATCTTCAAACCCCATCATTCAAGGATGAGAGAGTGGCCAGAAATTGAGTTACTCATCTGTCATTCCTGTGTAATGAAGCCTCCATAAAAGTCCCTAAACTAGAGTATTCAAAAACTTCTGGGTTAGTGTACCTGGGATGGTGGTGCACCCCGATTCCATGGGGACACTTCTAGATCTTCTCCTATGTATCTTTTCATTTGACTCTTCATCTGTATCCTTTATCATGTCTTTTATAATAAACTGGTAAACATAAGTAAATGTTTCCCTGAGTCCTGTGAGTTGTTACAGCAAATATTGAACCTGACAAGAAGATTGTGAGAATCTCCAATTTATACCTTGTTGTGCAGAAGTACAGGTGGCAGACTGGGACTTATTGGTTTCTAAGGTGGGAGGCGGGCAGTCTTGCAGGACTAAATTATTAACCTGTGGGATCCTGGCTAACTGCAGGGAGTTAGCACCATACTTGGATTACAGAACATCAGTTTGTGTCTGGAGAGTTGGAGAATTGGTTGAAGTAGGGAAAAACCCACACAGTTGGTTTCAAAAGCATTCTGAGTTGTAGTGAAACAAGATTTTCTTTTAACATTTACATGCCAAGTTTGTCCTTCCACAAGATGATAGTTATTATATTTTGCTGGTCATTTTTATTAGTAGTTTTTATGTTTTTCCTTGAAAATTCATTTGAATTTCTGTATTTTCTCATGCCTACTTGCTTTTTAATCTCTTTTTTGTTTTTATGTACATTTATTCTTCCTGTAGCCTCTTCTTCATCCAGTTTTGTCTTGATAATTAATGTACAGTTTATTAGGATTCAATATATTTTTCTTAATACCCAAACTGAGAAAGGCATATGTTCTAAAAGGAAAAATATGGCATTAAGTAGAACAGCAAATGCAAAGCGTGTGTATAATTTATTTGTGGTTGAAAATATGAAGGACTAATTGTATATGGGAGAAGAGCATAATTTACTAATCAAGCCACGGTTTTGGAGTGTTGATAACTGTGTAGGTACACTGATAATCTAATCAGATGGTTACATGATTTTGGAATAGTGTGTAATTTTAATAACATATTCAATCAGAGATTAAGTTGTTGTACACAATTACCATTAAACATTTTGTTTCATAATGTGTGACATCCCTGCTAATTTCATGTTTTTGTTTATTTGGAGTATTTTATTTTTCTCAAAAAAGGTAAAACAACTTTAAATTTTTCTAATTATCATCTTTGTTGTTGTTGTAATCCTTGCTGGAGGATATTTTTTTTTCCATTGACTTTTAGAGAGTGGAAGGCAGGAGGGATGAGGGAGAGAGAGAGAGAGAGAGAGAGAGAGAGAGAGAGAGAGAGAGAGACAGACATTGATGTGAGAGAGACAGATAGATTGGTTGCCTCCTCCAATCACCATGACTAGGGCTGAGGATCGAACCTGAAGCCCAGGTATGTGCCCTTGACTGGAAATCAAACTGGTGACCTTTTGGTGTGTGGCTGTTACTCCAACCACTTAGCCACACCAGCTTTTGGGTAATAACTTAGTTTTGAGAATGTTGTGAAGGATATGACATTTTACTTATGGGCTAACTAATGATTTAGGCTGCCAAAGTTTCATAGATACTAGCAGAAGACATGAAATTCTGGAGTCACAGCATGAGATTAAGGATCACTCAGGTAATGTGGTAGAGCCTATATTGGATGCTACACACTCAGTGCTTTTTGTCAAAGCTGAAGAACCTTGAGCTTTTAAAGGGGTTTGGTAGCTAACATGTTCAACCTTAGCCTCATGAGAAGAAGACATTATATTTAATGTTATAGACAGCAGCAAGAACAGCAACAGAACTTTCCTCTTACTTGGAGGGACACAAATTTCTACCTTTAAGGATACTTATTATTAAAAACACTAGAGGCCTGAGCACAAAATTCGTGCATGGGGGGCGGGTGTCCCTCAGCCCAGCCTGCACCCTCTCCAATCTGGAATCCCTCAAGGGATGTCCGACGGGCAGTTGGACATCCCTCTCACAATCCAGGACTGCTGGCTCCCAAATGCTTGCCTGCCTGCCTTCCTGATTGCCCCTAACTGCTTCTGCCTGCCAGCCTGATCACCCCTAACCACTCCCCTGCCAGCCTGATTGATGCCTAACTACTCCCCTGCCAGACTGATTGCCCCTAATTGCCCTCCCCTGCAGGCCTGGTCCCCCCCCAACTGCCCTCCCCTGCTGGCCTGGTACCCCCCAACTGCCCTTCCCTGCAGGCCCGGTCGTCCCCGATGTTCCTCCTCTGACAGCCTGGTCACCACTAACTGCCCTCCCCTGCAGGCCTGGTCCCTCCCAACTGCCTTCCCCTGCTTGCCATCTTGTGGTGGCCATCTTGTATCCACTTGGGGGCAGCCATCTTTGACCACATGGGGGCAGCCATTTGTGTGTTGGAGTGACAGTCAATTTGCATAGTACTCTTTTATTAGATAGGATTCTTGAAAAGATAGTCAGGAAAAGGCTATTAGTATATTTACTAGGGGATATATGGCATAGAAATAGGAGAAAAACCACACAGAACTATGTTCCAATTCTTAAATTTGTTATTATATCAAGGAGTGTTAAATGTAGATATTTATAAATTAATAGTAAAATGACAAGTAAGCCGATAAAAAATTTGCATGACTCTTGAACTGGCATTTCAGAGAAAAATAAACACAAATGGCTAATTAGCATGTCAAAATTTGCTAAAGTTCAATAGTGATCAGGAAGTATACAAAAAACAACAACAAGTGTGCAACATTATTTTAGATATATTTGGTGCAACCAAATGGAAAAAATACTTTTAAAATATATGTAGTCATAGGTCTTATATATATGCTTGTAAAATAGGACTTTTTATAACCCAACTTTAAAGCAATTTGCATTACACAAATAAAATTGACATGTAATCAATAAATTGATACATAAAACAATGTAGAAATCCTACTCTTGAATACATACTCTAATTCCCAGAAGTGGCATCACCTTGTCATAAGACAAATAAGCCAATCAGAGAAAGACAAGTACCACATGATTTCAGTTGTGATCTGTGAGGGTGATTGTCTTTAGTGAGCCAACTCCATCTTAGATGGCACAGGAAAATAAGTGGTGCATTTTTGAAAATTAGAAAATAATCTGATGCTGCAAGACAATATACTATCTATAAAGATATAGTTATAATAAATACACAAATATATGGTGAGTGTAGATATGAATGCAGTCATGAAAGCTATGCAATACACATTGTGCATAAACTCACAAGAAAATGCTTCCAGTTTGCTGATGTTGGTTCTTCTATTTCTATTCTGTACATATCATCTCTATCCTTTTATATTTTTACTAGAAGCCCGGTGCACGAAATTCATGCACGGGGGTGTGTGTCCCTCAGCCCAGCCCATACCCTCTCCAATCTGACCCCCTCAAGGGATGTCCGACTGCCCGTTTAGGCCCGATCCTATCTGGATCGGGCCTAAACGGGCAGTCGGACATCCCTCTCACAATCCAGGACTGCTAGTTCCCAAATGCTCGCCTGCCTGCCTTCCTGATTGCCCCTAACTGCTTCTGCCTGCTAGCCTGATCACCCCCTAACCACTCCCTGCCAGCCTGATTGATGCCTAACTACTGCCCTGCCAGCCTGTTTGCCCCTAACTGCCCTCCCCTGCAGGCCTGGTCACCCCTAACTGCCCTCCCTTGCAGGCCTGGCCACCCCTAACTGCTCTCCCCTGCAAGCCTGGGCACCCCCCAACTGCCCTTCCCTGCAGGCCCAGTCACCCCCAACTTCCTTTCTCTGCTGGCCTGGTCACCCCTAACTGCCCTCCCCTGCTGGCCTGATCACCCACAACTGCCCTACCTTGCAGGCCTGGTCCCTCCTAACTGCCCTCCACTGCTGGCCATCTTGTGGTGGCCATATTGTGTCCACATGAGGGCACCCATCTTTGACCACATGGGGGCAGCCATCTTGTGTGTTGGAGTGATATTCAATTTGCATATTACTTTTTTATTATATAGATCCCATTTTTCTTCCTACCTATTTTTTAAAAGATTGTTTATTGATTTTTTAACAGAGAGATGAAGGAAAAGGGAGAGAGAGAGAAACATTAATGGGAGAGTGAAACATTGATCAGCTGTCTCCTGCACACCCCATTTCGGGAATGAAACCTGAAACCTGGGCATGTGCCCTGACTGGGAATTCAACTGGCAACCTTGCAGTGACACCCAACCAACTGAGCCACCCGGCCAGAGCAAGGAACTTATTTTGGATGTCTCCCTCTGCATTAGAATTGTTTGTATTATTTCAATGCCCTACAATGCATAGTTTTCCAGATTGCTGTACTTTCTTGTTTTCAGATACTTTTCAGATTGTTTTTATCAGTAAATGTTTTAGAAATCATTCCATCCTGACTATTTAAAAGATGAAATTTATTACTTTATATGGAAAAGGTATTAAATTATTATTGAAAGAAATTCAAATGAATAAAAATTTCCTATCCTTCACTATATACATATTTATAGAGGCAGCCTGAGATAGAAAGCTCTAGGAAAGAAAGAAAATGTGAACAAGTGATCTAATGCTTATTTCACAGTATGTATCCTCATTATTATGCAAATGATATATTCCATTAATGAAATGTTCAAAGTACTACAAGTGCAGAATAATAGATAAGTTACCTAGTTATAATCTTTTATTAAACAATGCTGATTTGGGGGTAACATACTCACAGCATACCTTACATTTCTTTAACATACCTTAATAATATGTTACATTATAATGCTATCAATAAGAATATACTTTCAACAAGGTAGAAGCTATAATCAACTCAAGTATAAGATAGTATTACATATAATATGATCCTAAATGTTTAACGTGGTTGGTAAATGCAGTTTTCTATTAATGATATACTTTAGTTTAACAATGGATATTCATTTAAAACCTACTCTATGTGTATGCAGAATATATGATAAAAATAAAAGGCTCAGTACTTACTAAATACTTAAGAATTTAAAGTGCATTTGAATAGACAATGCATTTTTTCCTGAAAACAACAGAGGATTATACAATGCATGTTATAAGTTGGAGAATAAAAAGTAAATATAAAAAGTGTTATAATTTAGATACTGTAATCTAGATAAAAGGTTTTAAATACAAACAAAATATAAATGCCATCAGAAAACTTTAATCCTAAGTCTTTCAGTCATTACAATATACATATTCTTAATTGGAAAATTTATTGGTTCCTAAGATTTATGTTTATAGTCTGATAAAATACTTCAGTTTGAATATAGTCAAATATTTATACTAAGTGTAATATAGCTGCAATCACTAGTTACCAATCTCTGATTGCTAAGTACATACACACATATTTGTATCTATCTATATTAGATGTATTATGAATATCAATATATTGATAAATTAAATATTATTTTAAAATGAGTTTGATGGAAATATTCATAATAAAGAAAAAATTCATATGATTTCACAAAGAAATGTTCATGTAGTTGAAACAGAACAGAGTGCCAAATAAAATAGAAGCTCAAATTACCAAGCTGTGTCAGAAAATTGCTTGGTCTTATAGGTGCAAGTTCAAGAATATCTCAACTTAAAATTGGATGGAATTTTCAAAGGACATCAAATAAAGTGGAAAACTGTTCATAACTGTAAGAAAAAATATGAGTGTAAAAACATACAATAGCAATATTATCTCAAAAGATGAGAAAACATATCTTTGCTATCCAGGGAGACAAAACTTTAAAATTCAGTGACACAAAGAATCAATCAACAATTAACATGAAATTGTTTAATGTCTACTAGTTGTAAGAAAATCAGAAACAAAGAGGATTCTTTTTCTTAATATTTCCTCCACTCTAACATGGGATGTAAATATCCAGCTGTCAGTGATATTTATATTGTTCCTAACTTTTCACTATACCATGTAATGGGGAAATGAACATCTCCACTTCCAAGGCTGTGCACTTACACTAGAGGCCCGGTGCACAAAATTTGTGCACAGGGTGGGGGTGTCCCTCAACCAAACCTGCACCCTCCCCAATCTGGGGCCCCTTGAGGGATGTCCGACTGCCCGTTTAGGCCTGATCCCACTGGAGGACATCCCAATCACAGTCCAGGACTGCTGGCGCCCAACTGCCCTCCCCTGCAGCATGGTCCCCCCTCCCAACTACCCTCCCGTGCTGGTCTGGTCCTCCCCCAACTATCCTCCCCTGCAGGCCTTGTCCCCCCCACCTGCTCTCCCCTGCTGGCCTGCCCCCCCCCCCCCCAATTGCTCTCCCCTGCAGGCCTGGTCCCCCCCCAACTGCCCTCCCCTGCAGGCCTTGTCCCCCCTCCCCCAACTATCCTCCCCTGCTCTCCCCCAACTGCCCTCCACTGCTGGCCCGGTCACCCCTAACTGCCCTCCCTGCTGGCCTTATTGCCCACAACTGCCCTCCCCTGCAAGCCTGGTCCCCCTGAACTGCCATCCCCTGCAGGCCTTGTCCCTCCCCAACTGCCCTCCCCTGCAGACCTGGTCCCCCCCAACTGCCCTCTCCTGCAATCCTGGTCCACCCAAATGCTCTCCCCTGCAGGCCTGCTTCCCAACTTCCCTCACCTACAGTCTTGCCCCCCCAACTGCCCTCCCCTGCTGACCTGGCCTCCCCCAACTGTCCTCCTCTGCTGGCCCAGTCACCCTTAACTGCCCTCCCTGCTGGCCTGATCACCCACAACTGTGCTTCCCTGCAGGCCTGGTTTCCCTCAACTGCCCTCCCCTGCAGGCCTGGGTCCCTCCCAACTGCCCTCCTCTGCCGGCCTGATCACCCCCAACTGCCCTCCTCTGCTGGCCTAGTCACCCCTAACTTCCCACAACTGCCCTCCACTGCAGGCCATCTTGTGGTGGCCATTTTGTGGTGGCCATCTTGTGTCCACATGGAGGCAGCCATCTTTGACCACATGGGGGCGGCCATCTTGTGTCTTGATGTGACAGTCAATTTGCATATTACTCTTTTATTAGATAGGATTTGTTTATTACTTTGGGATCACTTCCCAGAAATGGTATCATTTTTTCATATAATATGAATATGTTTATGGCTGTATATACTTATTGATGAATAGTTTTATTAAAGAGATATGCATAAATGTAAAGTTCCTTTAAAATGCAAGAATTGGATTGATTTTATTGCACATGTACCATAACTGGGATATTAGACAGAGAGAAAACCCATAGCAAAGTAAAATATAGCACCATGAAAAACAATTTGAAAAACTATAATATAGATGATATCTATAAAAACATACAATAGCAATATTATCTCAAAAGCAAGAAAAATGTGACCATATTGAAAAACTAAGAAGATATTGGATTTTCTATCAAGATTGGATTTCCTATCAAGATTAAGCCCAGCATACTTTAAGGAGAATAATTTGAAATAATTTTAAACAGATAACTCTTGTTATAAATCTGAAGTTATCATATGATTTTTAAAATAAAACAAGTGATTGCACTAAAATTAAAACTTGCTACTAGAAATAATTAGTATGCTGTTATTTCTAACACCGATAACCACAAAATTAGAGTAAAATTCCACTCACAATAATAACATAGAATATAAATTATTATGACATTTATTTTTATACAAAGAACCAGTTGGAATTTATGGTAGAAGAGTAGACAATTCAGTAAGCATAGCCTATTTAGGAATAGCTAATAAAAATAACATTTTTTTGTTCAATATTGGGGACTGCTCATAATTCAACAGAAAAAGACCTTGTAAAAGCGGAAAGAAAGCACTAAACAGATCTATGTGTGTTAAATTGTCTTATTGGCTATTAAAAGTTACAAAAAAATGGTATTGGCACATAAATAGAAAGACTAATATGAATAATAAAGAAATTCAGAAACATGAATTGATGTAGGAGGATGAGCTGTCTCAATTCTGTGATGAAAAAATACAAGTTTTAATAAATAAAGTTGGAATACTTTTGTTTAATAAACAGGGTTGGAATAATTTTGAAATGGGCCCTTACCTTATACATTAGTATAAGCTCCAAATGAATCAAAGATTTACATGTGTAAAAACATTTTACAAAAAGCATAAAATATTTAAAAATATTTAAATACTTCTTTAATATGATATATGATTTATGTTAAAGAAATAATTTAAGTTAAAGAAATAATTTAAGAAAATAATTTTTTAAATGTATGCTATAAAAACAACAAGCATAACTGTGTATCTTTAAAATATAATTAAATATAAATAAAAATGGGGAAAATTTGCAATTTTTATCAGAGACAAACTCTATAAAATATAAATCTTAATAACATGTAAAGATTTTTGATGAAAATCAATAGAAAAAGAAAGCAAGTATTATTGAAAAATAGATCAGAACTCACAGTATACAGATATGAAATTTAAAATGGCATTTAAACATGTGAAAATATAATCTACCTTATTGTTATACAAGAAAACACAAAGTAAATTTATAATGATACCATTTTCATTAACAGCATTGACAAAAATATTTCATAACACTCTCTTGGCAAAGATGTAAGAAAACAGGCAGATAAAGCATTGGTTATAGCAACGTACATGAGCCCCTTGTAATTTTAATACCCCCAATATTTTTGGCAGCTGGAATTAAATAATTTACTCTTTATTAGAATACTAGAGGCCCTATGCACGAAGATTCGTGCAAGAATTGGCATTCCTTCCCCTGGCTGCCAGCACTGCCTTTGTTCCGGCCCAGAGCCGCCTTTCTGCCTTTGCTCCAGCCTGGAGACACCATTCCACCTTCCCACACTGCCCAGAGGCAACCCGCACTGCCCCCGGCCGCTCAGCACTTGCATATGCAAATTAACCTTCCATCTTTATTGGGTTAATTTGCATACTAATTCTTGATTGGCTGGTGGGAGTAGCAAAGGTATGGTCAATTTGCATCTTTCTCTTTTATTAGTGTAGATAGGTATATAGGCTTTAACTAAATGCTTCAATTCCTTTGGTTGTCACATTGTTTATAGTCAAAAATTAAGAAAGCATTGTTAGTCATTTTCTGAAGAACTGCCTATATAGCAAGTTCCAGAACAAATATTTGAAAGTACATTCTGCTTGACAAAATAGAAATATACAGCTAGTTAAGCACAAAACAATTGTAGCTTAAACAGTGGCAATAGTCACAAGATATCTAATAAATTTCAAATGACTTTAGTTTCTATGAAAATACTTAAAGTTTTGATATAAACGTATGAGTTAATTTTTAGACATGAGATTTACGAGAGAATGTCACCAAATTAATTCAATAACATTTTGTTTAGTAGTAATCTATATATATAAAAGCCCAGTGACTATTATGGCAGAATGACCGGAATGCCCAGAATGACCAGTCGCTATGATGTGCACTGACCACCAGGGGACAGCCGCTCAATGCAGGAGCTGCCCCCTGGTGGTCAGTGCGCTCCCACAGTGTGAGTGCCACTCAGCCAGAAGCTGGGCTCACGGCTGCTGAGTGCAGCAGCAGTGGCAGGAGCCTCTCCCGCCTCTGTGGCAGTGCTCAAGAGTGGTGAGCCAAGCAATAAGGAGCAAGCAGGTGGGTGGTAAGGAGCAGTGAGCCAAGCAGTAAGGAGTGATGAAGTGGGTGGTAAGGAGCTAGTAGGAAGACGGTTAGGAGCAAGCAAGAGAGTGGTAAGGAAAGAGGGGTCCCAGATTGCAAGGGGGATATCCAATCAGGCCTAAAACACCAGTCTAACATCCCCCAAGAAGTCCTGGATTGTGAGAGGGCACAGGCCAGGCCAAGGGACACCTCCCCGCACCAGTGCATAAATTTCATGCATTGAGCCTCTAGTTATATTATAAAGCTTGCACCCACCTTGGCTGGCATGGCACCGCCTGCTCTCCAGTCCCGAACCCCATCGCCACTGCTAATCACCTCCCTCTGCAGGGCGACCAGCAGGGTGATTGGAGGGCCCCCACTCACACCCACCTTTGCTGGGCTGGGGTCTGTGGGCCACGGGCAGCTCCTGCATTTAGCCTCTGCCTCCTGGTGGTCAGTGCACATCATAGCGACCGGTTGTTCCGCAATTTGGTTGATTTTCATATTAGGCTTTTATTATATAGGATATATATGCTTAAGATAAAAGTCATAAATGTGAGCAGAGTTTTTTGAACAGTAGTCTACACTGATCTGTTTTTTATTTATAATATTTTAAACAAAATAATCCCTATTTAATTTATGATGTAATATGGAAAGCAAAAAACATTAAAAGTTGTATCATTAAGAAATTATTATAAACATAGGAAATGTCCACAATGTACTAAGTAAAAATATAGATTTCCATACAAAACTAAATAATGATAATACAAATCAAACTTACTATCTTATCACCCAGAACATAAACCCTGTTAGCTATGAGAGAAGGGGTGGTATGGTGACTTATGTGTAGAGAGCATGTATGTATGCAGGCTTTATGTGTGAGGACCTGTATTTTTAAAATATTTTATTGATTTCAGAGAGGAAGGGAGGGGGACTAGACAGATAGAAACATCAATGATGAGAGAGAATCATTGATTGGCTGCCTCCTGCACACGCCACACTGAGGATCAAGCCCGTAACCTGGGCATATGCCCTGACCAGGATGTGTGTGTTGTGTTGTGTGTGAATATGTATTTAAATCTCAGTTGGTGTATTTATTTAGAACTAGCAAGTAGAAATTGTCATTAATATATATTAAATAAAATATAAAATTTCAGATTAAAAGACTAGTATCCATTCATTCTATATATTTAATTTTGTATCACACAGACATTCATGATGAGTTAGCCTATATGGTTGTAATAAAGAGTTTTCATAGTAATGTTTCTTGCTTATGTCATGGATAAAACAGCCTATTAGATGACCATATTAAAAGAGAGAGCAGCCAAAACCGGTTTGGCTCAGTGGATAGAGTGTCAGCCTGCGGACTGAGAGGTCCCAGGTTCGATTCTGGTCAAGGGCATGTACCTTGGTTGCGGGCACATCCCCAGTGGGGGGTGTGCAAGAGGCAGCTGATTGATGTTTCTCTCTCATCAATGTTTCTAACTCTCTATCCCTCTCTCTTCCTCTCTGTAAAAAATCAATAAAATATATTTAAAAAAAAAGAGAGAGCAATTTTTGGTTTAAAAAATTAGGATATACCTATCACTGGCAAGAAGAATACTACTCTAGTAATGTACTCTTTCCTATTATAATAACAGTTTGAACTCAATCTTACAAATTAGTTCAGTCCATTAATTCTTTAAGCTTTACTTTAAATAATTTTAAATTAAATTATAAAATTCCAGTAATTTTCTTTTAGTATGAAGTATAATAAAAGTATTACATATTTAACTGGACATAGATGACTATAATTTATTTTTAATTTTTGTGTCAAGCTTAGGCAAGCCACCAGATTTTTATTGATTTCAGGGGGTTACAATATTCTTATTCTTCATCTTATTTCTCACTGTCCCTGAGTTATCAATGGATAAAATGTTAAAATCAGAATATTTCTTTGAATTCTTCATCTGAAACCATGGGCAGAATGGAAATTAACTGATATGCACAACTACTTATTTTTTAAAAATTGCTAAAGGTAGGATGTGGAGACAAATGGTTGGAGTTGATTAGAGGAGTTAAATTATCACTATATTAGTGGAGAAGAAAAAAATGACTAGTAGATAAAAACCTTCAAGAAATGAGATAGAAAGAAACCCAAAAGTCCCGAAAAGACTAAATTGAAACAAAGACATTTGAGCTTTGAATGAGCTTGAGGTTTGGGATATAAAATTAGAGAGTAAATGTGGAAAAGTTGCAATAAATAGTAGGGAGAGTATCTACCCCACATCAACGTCTATGGAATCTTGAAAATATTAGAAAACAAACTATTAGAAATATTGGCAAACAAAAAAATAAATTCTACTGTAGAGTAATTACAGAGAAGCACTGACAATACAAGAGATTGTACTGATGACTGAATATGCATACTAACAGAACACTGAGAGAGTTCTAGTGTTGGAGAGGATGGGGAATTGAGCTAGAGTAGATTATAGACCTCAATGGCGATGAGAGTTCATACATAAGAGTGTCACACATATCACATGGTATGTAATCAAGAAGTGTGTACTTTAAATTAAGACACAAATATCTAAAGCAACTATGAGCAGCAAAAGAAAAGAAAGTCAAGATAGACAATGAAAATAACTGCAATAACAGCTAATGCTTCTACATTCATTTTAAATAAAATATATGTCAACCAGGAATAACTTTTACTTATATTTCATTACTTTACAAAGCCATTTACTTAATTCTTTCTACTTGATCCTTACAACTCAGAGTTACAATTGGGAAAACAGTCTTCACAATTATCCAAATTTGTCTAGTTAATGAGAAACAGTTGAATATTTCAATCCAGACTTCCTTCATATTAATTTTTTTTCTTCTTCTCAGATTTTGCTGTTTTGTATAAGCTAAGACACATGGCTCATGAAATAGGACCACTGCAGTTAAAAATAAAGAAAGTAATTTACTTTTAAAATATTATGTAACAGTAATATTAGCATAACATAATTATGTTACAAACAAGGGTACTTATTAATTATTCCACATTTGAATATGCTTTGCTAATATGCCCATTTATTACATATTAAAATAAGGACTTGAAGATACTACTTTGTGATAACTAAATTTAAAAACAAAATTTATATTAATAAAAACTATAAATCATTATGTAAAGGCTAGAAAAATACTGGTGTGTCCTTATTAAAAACATTTTCTGACCATTAAAATTACAAATATAAAGACTGTAGAAACATGGAAGTGGTCATGATGTCTTGCTTATTAAAAATGTAGAACATATACATAAATATTTTATATAATTAATATTATGAAAAAGGGAAGGAAAATTACAAATTACTCAAGATTACAAATTATCAAAAATATTATTTCTTATTTTCCTATTTTCTAAGGAGATAGAAAATGTGAAACAATAAATTTATTTTTAGGATGACTAATTTGTGATTTTCTCTACCTTTCAAAAAGTTTCATAACATTTTTGTCATATTTAAATTATATGATAAATAAAATAAAATATTTTGAAACTACAGTCTTATCCAGTGGGGTGTCTCTTTGCACGGCTGTATCTACTGGATAACTCTCATCTGTTTTTGCCATTACCCGTTCTCTAAACTTTATGTAAGGCCATGATCACCATCATAAACACAAATCTGGTGTCTGTAGAGACCTTTAACTCCCCTCTGCCAATCCAAAATTTCTGTCTTCCTTATTATTTGCTGGGTTAGTCAGGCCAGTGATCCCTCTCCTGTCTGTTGAACAGGGTGGCTTCAAAAGTATATGAGTGTTTATTCTCAACTCCCATACATGATTGTTGAGATTAGGTAATGTTTAAGATATTGCAGCTGACTACAGCCATACATTTATTGTAGTAGAACAAGGATGGCAACTCTCATCTTTTAAGTTTTATCATAGCTCAAGCTGTGTCCTTTGTGACACTAGGTTTTTTTGTTTTGTTTTGTTTTTGTTTTTTGTTTTGCTTGTTTTTTAGGATAATTGAATTTCTTATTTAGTAGAGAGCTTTATAAACAATTTTATCATACATTTTATTTCTTTTTTTGTTGTTATTAAGGTATTACATATGTGTCCTTATACCCCCATTGCCTCCCACCACCCACTCATGCCCTCATTGCCCTGGTGTCTATGTCCATTGGTTAGGCTTATATGCATGCATACAAGCCCTTTGGTTAATCTCTCCCCCTTAACCCCACCCTCCCCTACCTTCCCTCTGAGGTTTGATGGTCTAATGGATGCTAATCTGTCTCTGGATCTGTTTTTGTTCATCAGTTTACCTTGTGCATTATATTCCACAAGTGAGTGAGATCATGTGGTATTTATCTTTCTCTGAATGGCTTATTTCACTTAGCGTAATGCTCTCCAGTTCCACCCATGCTGTTGCAAATGGTAAGAATTCCTTCTTTTTACCACAGCGTAATATTCCATTGTGTAGATGTACCACTGTTTTTTAATCCACTCATCTGCTGATGGGCACTTAGGCTGTTTCCAAATCTTAGCTATGGTGAATTGTGCTACTATGAACATAGGGTTGCATATATCCTTTCTGATTGGTGTATCTAGTTTCTTGGGATATATTCCTAGAAGTGGGATCACTGGGTCATATGGGAGTTCCATTTTTAGTTTTTGAGGAAACTCCATACTGTTCTCTACAGTGGCTGCACCAATCTGCATTCCCACCAGCAGTGCACAAAGGTTCCTTTTTCTCAGCATCCTCCACAGCACTTGTCATTTGTTGATTTGTTGATGATAGCCATTCTGACAGATGTGAGATGGTACCGCATTGTCATTTTGATTTCATCTCTCAGATGATTAGTGACTTTGAGCTTGTTTTCATATGTCTCTTGGCCTTCCTTATGTTCTTTTTCGAAAAGTATCTATTTCGGTCCGTTGTATTCATGGAGAGTAGGCAAAATATGCAAAAACTAAGATTTCACACTCTTAATTTCATGTTCCTTAGCAATTTAGAGTAAATGATTAATATAGAGAATGATTTAATAAGACATTTGCAAAATTCTAAATATGTGAGCTGTAATCATCACAAACTATAATCTAAATAAAAAGTAAATAGAAAAGTAATAAACTATGCAACTTCAAATGTACACATAGCTGAGCAACTTAAAATCTCTAGTGGACAACATACTAGTTTTTATTACAAGTTGCAAAATATATCTTCTAAGACCTTATTAACAAAACACAATCATGTTCAATAAATAGGCATTAATTTTTTTTATTTTCAGAATAGTTTATTTTCAGCTATTTGAAAATCACTTACTTATCAAGAGTAAAATAAAACATTCTGTAGTAGTAGCAAAAGCAGAAGGACTCATACCTCTTGTGTAATGTTAGGTTTTTTTCAGGCAATTTCCTTACTTTTAAGTAGCAAAAAAAAAAAAAGTCACTAAAATGGCTTTACAGAAGTGATATGAGTGAGGGAAGAAGGAATAATTCATGAATCAGACCAGAATTATATTGAGCTCAAAGGATTATTTGGGAAATATATTCAGACATATTGTGACATGAAAGCTCCAGAACACATGGCTTCCATCTGCTTGTGTTTACTCTTGTTGATCCTAAGGAAGAATCACTGTCCCAGTGTGAAACTCTCTTGAGTAAAGTGCCTGACCTATCAATCATGAGTATTGATGTTTCTGGACAGGACAGGTGTCATATGCTGGGAAACTGAAAATCTGGTGAGTTTAGTAATTGGATTATGTTAAGTATTATATTGATTCTAAATTCAAAAGGAAACAAAAAATGTACTTAGATATAAAACACATTCCCAGACTGTTATGAATAATTTTAAAAAGTCATTAAATTACAAAAGAGGCACCAATATTTAGAATTAATGTCTATTACAGATATGAAAATATTTTAAATGATCTCTATTAAGAAATATATGTAAGCTTACTCAGTAAAAAAGTTTTATTTTTTTGTAATAATTTTAAGTGGGAGTAATAATACCTCCAACTAAAAATAACTTTTTTAAAATAAAAAGAGACATTATAATTTTTGTCTGTAATGGTGTTTGATATAAAAAATTATATAGCTATCATGAAGCATAGAAAAATTTTTGTTAACTTCTTTGAGCTTCCTGGATTTGCATGTCTATCTCCTTCACCACGTTAGGGAAGTTTTCTGACATTATTTTTTCAAATAGGTTTTCAATTTCTTGCTTTCTCTTTTCTATTTTTGGCACCCCCATGAAGCAAATGTTGGTATGTTTGAAGCTGTCCCAGAAGTCCTCATTTTTTTTAATTCTTTTTTTTGCTGTTCCTATTGGGTGTTTTTGCTTCTGAATATTCCAAATCACTGACTTGATTCTTGGAATCATCGGCTCTACTATTAACAATTCCCTGTAAATTATTCTTCATTTCAGTTAGTGCATCCTTAGTTTTTGACTGGATCTTTTTTTATGCTATTTAGGTTCCCACTAAGTTCATTGAGCATCTTTATAACCAGTGTTTTGAATTCTGCACCTAGTAGATTGCTGGTCTCCATTTTGTTAGTTCTTTTTCTGGAGTTTTGTTCTTTTTTTTTTTTTCATTTGGGCCATGTTACTTTGTCTCTTCATTTTGGCTTCCCTCCCTGTTTATTTCTATGCATAAGTAGAGCTGCTACATCTCCTAGGGTTGGTAGCATTGCTAATGTAGTAGACGTCCTATAGTGTCCAGAGGCACAGTGCCCCTGGTGACCAAGCTGGGCTCTCAAGGTGCACCACTACGATCACACTGTGTACACCCTCCTCTTATAATTGAGCCTTGATTGCTGTTGGCACATCAATGGGAGGGATTTACCTGTAACCACTGACCACTGACTCTAACTACGGTGGAGGATCAGCCGTGCAGGAGCTCACCCCTCAGAGCAGGAGTTACTTCAGCAGGGCTCTGTTGCCCTCTGAGTCCAGACTTTGAGTGTGTCACTTGTGGAGGTGGTTGGGTGGTGATGCTTCAAGTTGTCTGAATATGACCACTTGGTGTGCTGGCTCTGGGGCCTCTGGGAGGTGTGGGCCAAAGTCAGCTGCCACCTACGTTCTTCCTGGGGCGACCCTGCATGAGTTACAAAGTGATCTGCAGGTAGGTGCTATTTTTGCTGGGCTTGGAGGTGCCCAGGTGAGATCAAGCTGTGAATGAAGGCCAGCTGTTGCTTGTTTCAGACCTGGGGCCACTTAGTAAGAGGTTAGGGCATGCTCAGGTAAGATGCTGCTTGTTTGAGAGATTTTAGGATATTTAGAAGTATCAGCCAAGACAGGACATTTATATGGAAAAGCTATTGAAAACAGCTTGGGTGGGTCAAAAAAGTTGGGGAGGTAGGACTTCAGGGAATAACCAGAGTGGGGCAAATAGTGTGAGCCAGGTTGATTAGAGTCTCAGATATGGTGCTTATCTGCCCACTCTGTGGGGGAAAGGGCTCATCAAAGGAACAATGGTCTCTGAAAGCACTTCTGTCTAGGAGAAAGCTGCCCCTGATGCTCTTGTTCTGATGCCTGAAAATTCAGTTCCTCCCCATATGTCTCTGGTGCCTTTTGAGCTGCTTCCTTCATGCTGGAGCTCAGAAGGAATGAGACCTAGTAAGTTTGTGCATGAGCCCTTTAAAAGGAACTGCCTGGGACTCCAGCAGCTCCTGTCTCCCTCAGCTTCAATCCTCACTGGTTTTTACAGCCAGAATTTATGGGGTCTTATCTTCCTGGCACTAGAGCCCTGAACAGGGGAGGGGGTGTTGTGGGGCTGAGACCACTCGCTCTTCAGGAACAACATCCACATCTGAGATATCCCCCCTGATTTTTATCCTATACAGTTAGTGTAAAAACAACCTATTCTGTCTTCGCTCCTTCTACCAGTCTCAATGTAATTCCCTAGTTGTAGGACTTCCATTCAGCTTGATTTCAGGTGGTTCTGAATGATGGTTGTTCTTTGGTTTAGTTGTAATATTGATGTGGTAGTGGGAGGAGGTAAGTACACTGTTTAACTACACCACTATTTTGGCTGAAAGACCAACATTACGTTTAAAGACATATATGAATTGTGATATGTATTCTTCCAAAATCTTCTGATGAATTCAGTAAGAGGTATAAATGGAACATTTGTTTCCTTTTAAAAGTCTGAATTTGAATTAATATAGAGTAAAGCAGGAAGGCCATTACACTTTACTGACAGTTTTAAATATAAACCAAGTATTAATTCTATAGGTGGTATGTGCATATATTTCTATTGTCTCTAAGTTGTTGGCCAGTTAGTTATTTGAACGTTTGCTTTCCCACATTATTATTTTTTGTTTTTTGCAGAATAAGAAACATATATCAATCCTACATGTGTTTACAAGAGAAATGGAGATGTAAAACCAATTTGAATTTTCTTTGTTCATTTTTTACTTGCAAGTTGTCATGGAGAATCCTCTCCTCCCAAAATTCATACCATGTGCAATTCTAAATTGCTCTTTGCTTTTGACAGGCTGCTGTTTCAAGAATATGGCTATTTATTTCAACAGGGAATTTTTACAGGCCACTGAACTTCCTAGTCTTGAAATAAAATTTTTGTTACATAACTGACCTTTCAACTATCTAAACATTAAATATATCAATAATTTCCCTTCTATTTCTCACAATTATTCTTACTGTGACATTAATTTCCTTCTCACTGTATATGTATTTTCCAAAATTATGGCAAGGGTTAATGAGGAGGAAGAATTTACATGTTTGAATTCATGATCCATAAAGAAAATATATTTCAAAATGATTATATTTCTCCTGGCTAGTGAGTAAAGAAATCATCCCAATTTCCACTCTCCTTTTTTTTTTTCTCACGTCCTGTATATCTCCTAACTAGACACATATGTAGATTTGCTAAATGCTGAGACAATAATTTATAGTGTTGGTAAAAGTAAATATGATACAAAACTAAACTCTGTAACAAGAGAGTAAAATTTTCTTAGCTCTTTGCTAGTTGGGGAGGAAAGTAAAAATCAAAAAGAAAAGAGCTAGTTGGAAGACTTTATCGTTCTGAATCTGAACTCAGCTTATTAGAAAATATTTAGGAGCAAATTACAATACAATATAACAGAGTGGATAATACTGCTCATGTTTTTTATGAGACTCCACTAAAAGTATAAGTAACAGTCAACTATTTAAATTTTAAATCTATAATTGGAAATCTGGGGGAAAAAGGAGTAAAGAAAGAGAGGAAACAGCTAAATTAATCCTGTTTCAAGCAGTTAAGAAATGGAGAAACAAGTATTTAGTAATGTGAAATAATGAGAACATTCTGGTGATGACTAATTTAATTTCAAATAAAGAGTATATAGGTAATTGGAAATAAACAAGACAAAGGAAAACATATATTTGAGAAATGTGTCTTTTTAATTACACCAAAATAATTAAATCTAAAAACAAAGTTGTATAGTTTTTATAATAAAAAGCCTAAAATATTATACAGTTTTAGAAAAAGCTAAGTAGATCAAATATTAGATACAGAAGAGATTAAGCAAAAATTATATAAATTTAATATACTCTCATTTTTAAAAGTTAATAAAAATAATGATTATTGGTATACCTATGCATGTGTACTATTAATAGCCAATATTTATTGAAGTAGAAAACTTAATTAAACCAACATCCTGTTTTATAGAATTACAATAAAATATTTTCAAACAATATTTTTTCAATTGCTTATAATCAAAATCTATAAGTGAAATATGTCATAATATTTAAAGTTTCCTAGAGCACAAAAAAATATAAATTGGGGGCAGGAGACATATTCACTTACAACTAGTCTAAAGTCACACTTAACAAAATAACAAAACTAAAGAAATAAGGAGACAATCCTGACTTAAGACCAAGTAAATAGTTATAATTATAAATCATGAGAAAGTGGTAGAGATTGTTGAAAATGTATTTTATTGTCTATGTAATTTCATGAAAGTGTGTAAACAGACTGCTTCTTATCTCAGTAGATAAAATAACATTTTAACATGCACTTACAAATTTTATAAAAGATTTGACAATGTGGTAATAAAAATATGTCATAACAATTTTCAAAAGACAATCTGTAGCCAATGTTGTATGCAATGTTACGGCAATCTCTTCTAATTTCTACATGTGATCCAATTCTCTTAATTAATAAATAGATTCATCACGTGATCCTGAGAAAGAAGTGTGTTCCTGAGGATGGTATCCTTTACAAATGAAAAAGGCAAAATATCAAAAAGAAATTTTTACTAAATATCTCCCTTTTTCTTTTATTATTTCCTACTGAGATTTCAATGTGACATCTGGAAGTTCAGGAATCATCTTGCAACTATGAGGAAAAAAGTCTCAAAGAAGGATGTAGAGCACAATGTGGGAAGAATTTCTGCTTTTGATGACTTCACTGAGAAGCTTCGGGAGCTTGCACTCCTATTTCTAGAATCCCTCTAGTCCAGTTTTGGTTATGGGCAGCAGATTTAAACTCAAATGATTTTAACATAAAATTTATGAGTGATGAAATTGGGACTATCCAATGGTGAAAATAAAGGAAATAAAGAAACAGAAGGGAAATAAGTATTGGAAAAGAGAAGCCAACATTATCATTTATTACATGAGTGTTCACCAAGCAAATGACATTATTCGTTGAAAAACTATTTACATTGGCAAATATATAAAAATTAAAAACATAAATCTTATCAGATATGACTTCTTGAAAAATATTGCATGGATACAACTTTCCAATCCTCTTTTCTAAAAATCTACTAAATTTTCTAAGAGAATAAGAATGGATAAATGCAAACATAAAAAGTAAAAAAAAAAAATAATAAACTATAACAACACACTTTATAATCACTGAAAATACTAAGAAGAGCAAGCAAAAACCCATAGAGACTAATAAATATGGGCTGGATATATTTAATCCACACTTTGCAAATATTACAGCTGTATTATAAGTCCCATTTGAAAGCATGGCATAAGATAAAATGTCTAAGTGTGTAGGAAAAATGCTCAGGGAGAGCTAATATATTCTTAGGGTGGTTAAATTCTAGGTGCTAAGTGGACATTAATGAAATGTTTAGCAATATTGTAGAAGGTTTATACCTGGTGACATTATGGGGAACCAATGACTTATTTTAAGATAGTAATCATGATTACTTGAAAGTGGAGAAGATGAAGTGGCAGCAGAAGCTAAATGATCAACTAACTAGGGAAATGATCTGATTGAAATATTTCCCAATTTTGATAGACAATAAAATGTAATCCTAGAACTAGGTTGAATATAATTAAGATTATTGACTTTGGTGAGGTCACTGAAGGTGGTTCATGTAGGAGCCATTTGTGGCCGAGGGGAGAACAATGGTTATGCAATATGAGAAAAGCACTAATTAAAAAACTAGACAAAAATAATTTTATGATTTAAATGGTGTAAACAAATGCTATTTAAAATTGAACAAAATATGAGATATAATATCTACATTAATAAAAGAGAAATATGCAAACTGACTGTACTGCCACAACACCCACTAGCCAATCAAGAGTGAGTATGCAAATTAACCCAATAAAGATGGCAGGTTAATTTGCATATGCAGACATAGAGCAGCTGGGGGCTGGACAGCTGCTTGCGCATGTGCCGGCACCAAGTGGCCTGTGTTCTGGGGACAGGTGTCCTCGGGACCCAGGCCGCTCTGGCCTATAGGCCCGCGTGTAGGCCTGGAGCAACCGGGGTCCCGGAATGACCTCTGGTCACTCTGGGCCTATGCACACAGGCACGGAGCAGCTGGGGGTGGGGCGGGAACATCCCTGGGGCCCAGGCACTCCGAGCTGGTGCAAGCACAAGCAGCCAGGGGCGAGGCAGGAATGTCCCCTGCAGCAAGCAAGCAGATAGCAGGGCCCTGCTTGCCCCTGGCCATGGCAGCAAGGGGCAAGCAGTCCTCTGCAGTGAGCAATCAGGAAGCAGGGCCCTGCTTGCCCCTGTGGCAACGAGCCAGAGAGCAGAGAGCAGGGCCCTACTTGCCCCTGGCCCCAGCGGCTAAGGGCAAACAGGCCCCCACAGAGAGCAGACACAGGGCCTGTAGTGGTGTCAAGCAGGCAGGTCCACAGAGAGCAGAGAACCACGGGGAGCAGGCCTAAGCCATCAGCAGGACATCCCCTGAGGGCTCCAAGATTGGAGAGGGTGCAGGTGGGGCTGAGGGACCCACCCCTCATGTATGAATTTCATGCACCGGGCCACTAGTATATTTATATTTCTATATTCTTCACGCCTATGAAGAATTTATCAGTTTTGACATATATGAGCATATATCTTTTTTCTTAAATAGAAGTTAACTACAAAATTTAAACATCTGTTTAAGTAATAATGCTACATTGGAGTCAAGGCAAAATATTCCAGGGGGAAATGTCAAATTTTCTTTAAAAAAGCTCTTTAAAATGTAGTGTGTCCAAACAGAAATAATTATACTGTCTGCAAAGGCTGCTCCTGCTTCTGTATTTTCTATTTCAGTTAATGTTACCATGATCTCCCCATTCAGAAATATGGCCATTGTCTTGCTCACACATTCCAAACTATAAGTCACTATATTCTGCCAACCCTTTCCCTTTTAACATGTCTTCAATTTATTTTGTTATTTCCATTTCTATTGCCTTTCCCTGAGTTCAAATCACCATATCTCACCTCAAATACAACAACTGACAAATAAAACTTTTCTCTAGTATGACTCTAACCTTTCTTTTCTCTGCTGATGCAGTTAACTTTCTAAGATGCAAAATTGCTCATGTCATTCCCCAACTAGATTGATAGTTATGATGGTTTATGTTTTTAAAATGTAAGTGTTTACATTTATACTCTATGTCAGCTGCAATCCCAGTTGACATCTTAACTGACAATATATTAAATAGTCGTGAATGAAAATTTCCAAGTATCTCCAAGGTGATTGATAGAAGATGCAGTGTTCTCTGTAGCTAAGGCAGGATGCATTTAAAAGAAAGAAATAAGATGATCAACTAAACCTGCTGACAGCTAACTTTTGTTTACTAAATTAAAAAATAACAGCAAAATTCATGTTCACACCAATTTACAGTAATATACATATTGTATTCTCCAAATGTCCAAAGAGAAAAAATGATACTGCCATCACAATGAAAAATTCTAGGAGATTCAGCAATTTGATAAATGATTTATTTCTTAGATATATTCCATCTATCTAAGTAACACACAGTTTCTTTTCTACTCTATTGTTTAGCGCTTCTTTTCAGCTTTATAACCACTATTAATGTACAATCAAAATTGAATTCCAGGACAATGAAAATTTGTAATATCCTTTTAGTCCTTCTTCTCTATGCATTTGCTTTATCAATCCTTACATTTCATATGAAATATCTGAAATGTTAAGGTATTACATATCATACTTCTCATGCCATATCTAAAAAAGAACAGAATTGAGTGTTATTTAAAGTAAAACCTTGATGAGTGTGTCAGAGCATATTAAGTGTCAAAAGAGGAATACAAAGTGAGCCTCTGAATGATAGCCACAATCTAAGGCTCTACTGCCTTTCTATAAATCAAATGTTTACATTTTCAATAAAACTTTATATTTAGATTTAGCAATATTTATTTTTGTTTTTATTATTTCATACAAATACTATTCAGAAGTCTTCTTCAGATAGCATTAGATACAAAATATGTTTGTACTTGTGGTGGATTATGTAAATTGAATAAACTCTGATGAGTGCTATGGGTATATTAGAATATTGATTTTAAAATAATGGACATTTAGACCTGGATGAAAGGATAATACATTTCACCAAATGTCCACAATAGTTTGTAAGTGTCTATGGATCATTTTTGGATGTACCAGATCCTATATAATAAAAGCCTAATATGCTAAGTGTCCGGTCGTCTGTTCAACCAATCAAAGCATAATATGCTAATGATATGCTAAGGCTGCTCAACCACTCGTTATGACATGCACTGACCACCAGGGGGCAGAAGCTCTGACCAGTAGGTTAGCTTGCTGCTGGGGTCTGACTGATCAGGACTGAGTGAGACAGGCCAGACTTACCCTGGAGCCCTCCCACAACCCTTCCCCCAGGAAGGCCTCACCCCTGATGGGCCCCCATAGGAGCAGGCCAGCCAGATCCCACCCGTGCACCAGGCCTCTAGTTAGACATAAACAGATAAAGTTAAAAGATAATAAAGAGGATAATAAATAATGGAAATCATTCAATAGTTTATTGTAGAAGAAAAAGAATGGGACTGAACATTAATATACATAAATGACATCCATTTGGTATGTTGCTGAAATAAGTGCTTTCTGCTTGGGTTGTAGGCAAAGTGCTTGTTGGGCTAAGTTTATATGCATAGCTGTACAAATCCCCACATATTTATAAAGGTGCATGTCCCAGTCCAGTTACTCATGCAAACACACACACACACACACAAAAAAAAAAAACGAGAGAGAAAGAGAAGTCTTCAGCATGGCCAATGTGTCTCAGTGGTTGAACATTGACCTATGAACCAGGAGGTCATTGTTCAATTTCTGGTCAGGGCATATGCCTGTGCTGTGGGCTTGATCCCAAGTAGGAGGTGTGCAGGAGGCAGGCCATCAATGCTTCTCTATCATCATTGATGTTTTTATCTTTCCCCCCCTCTGCCTTCCTCTCTGAAATTAGTACAAATATATATATATTTTAAAAACACCTTCAACGGGATATGTTTACATAGACAATTACTCCTTCTACTTCTTCACTATTTTGAGTTTAAATAAGGAATTATATTAACAAGTGTTTTAATCCTGAAATATAACTCTAGACCTAAGTTTTTTTTAAAAAAAAGAATAAGTTGATATTAAAAATGAGACATGCTTTAATACAAATAATTTAATTGCATGAAGCGACAATTGCCAACATAAAAAGTATGAAAATGTTTTACATGTATCTGCCAATATATTAATTTTCATTTTTGTTGAATATTTTAAAATGTACTTCTAAGTTTTTAAGTTTTCACTGTAATCTGTTATTACAAAGAAATAAAAAACTGTTATAATAAAATAGAAAATTTGTGTACTTATTGAATACTTTTTCATACAATGAAAAAAGTTTATGATCCTGTAAATCATGGTTTCTCTCCATGATATTAGAGAAAATGAAGAGTCCAATAAAGAACCAAATAAAGAGTCCAGAAATAGGTACCATAATTTTTATAAATTATAAATATTTAGCATATGTTTTATTGTTATAAATATATACATTGAGATGTATATACATATATATTTTATGAAAATATAGCATTCAAATATGGCCAGAATAGTCACTTATGATTGATAGAAATGATTGCAATATGTCCAAAATAAAAAGACAGAAACATAATTATATACATAAAATTTAAGGACGCATCAACATTAACATATTAATGCTAATATTACTGAATATATGATATTCAGTATACAGAAATAAAGAAAAAATAATAAAAGTAAAAGTAATTTTAATTTCATAAATATATTATAGCCTGTAAGTGCTTTTTAAGCAAAAATAAGAAGCAAGTGAGAACTGCAAAAACATCTTTACAGGAAATAAGAAAAACAAATGTGTTAGAAACATAAATAAAAAATAAGTATTTCATATATTACATTTTATAGAAAGTCCTACTAATGAATACATTCAAAAAGTAGATTTAAAGATGAATAAATGCATATAGACATCAGCATGTTTACCAAACATGTTAGTCATATGAAATACAGTTCATTTCTATGTTTTATTTTATTTTGTTTTTCTTCCTTTCTCTGTGGTGGTTCCACTATGTATGTAAATCTGTCTAACTATCATCTATCTATCTATCATCTATATATCCATCTGTCTAGCTATCATCTTATCTATCTATCTATCTATATATATATACCTACCTATCTACATCTATTTATCATCTATCTAACTAAAACATTAACTTGCCCCCAAACATCAGTGCTGTGCAGAAAGACAGACTCAGGGAAATATCACCTCTATATGGCTCAATGTCACCCTTGCCATCCCGTTACTACACACCCTTGTAGGAAAATATCCCATTAACTTTTCATCTATCCTTTTTATACTCCTTTTCCACAAATGAACACATACTGATATATACCCTTATCTCCCCTGATACATAGTGTTTAGGGCTGAATCGTATACCCCCAAAATTCATGGTTTGAAAGCCCTAATGCCAATGTACTTTAGAAACAGGATCTTTAAATGGTAATCCAAGTTAAATGAGGTCATTTGGTGGGTCCTAACTCAGTCTAACTGATGTCCTTATAAAAAGAGGAAATTTCGACACTCACGGACACACCTGGAATGTGCACACACAGAGGACATAGCGAGAAGGCGGCATCTGCAAGCTAAGGAGAGAGGCCTCAGAGCAACTGAGCCATCTACACCTTGATCTTGGACTACAAGCCTCCTTAGAACTGTGACAAAGCGCACTGCTGTTGTCTATGCCACACAGTCCATTGTACTTTGTGACCTGCTTAGAAAGTCAGTTCATATAGCTATAAAGCATTTATTATATATTTGTATTCAAAGATTAACATTTAAATTTTACAAATAAAAATTATCAGGGGTCATTTAATTGTTAATCTCTAGAAGCAATCTAAATATATGAAACAAGAATAACTGCTGTGAAATTATATGATTGCTAGTAGATAAAAATTTACATAGGTGTTATTAAAATGGGTTTAGATAAATAATCATAAAATTCTTATGACCCTCGATGCTAATTGGTTCAAAACACTTTATTTGGAAAAAGAAGAAGCATATGGAAAGACAGCATCTGTTGTAGCTTTAATGTATGTTACCAACTTTAACCTAAACTCTATAGGAAATTCACAAATTATTGTTTCTGACTTTTTATGTAAAAGTCTTATGAAAATGCTATCACTGACTGTCCAGCTACTCAGGCAAGATGGCAGCTGGGTCACAGGAAGGAATGCTGGGAGAAGTGAGCTGAGCAGCAAGTAAGAGTGGAGAAGATTGCTCTGATCTTTGAAAAAGGCTCGGATGCATTGCTGACTGCACCAATTCTGTCAAACAAGGCAAGAAGCAATACATCGCCCTGGCCAGTGTGGCTCACTTGGTTGGGCATCATCCTATGCACCAAGAGGCCCTCAGTTCTATTCCAGGTCAGGGCACATGCTAGGTTTTCCAGCTCAATCCGCAGTAGGAGGCCTGCATGAGGCAGCCAATCAATGTTTCTCACTCATCAAAGTTTCTCTCTCTCCCCCCCTCTCTCTAAAGTCAATCAAAACATATTTTTAAAAAAGAAGCAATATATGGGGATGGGAACAGTCATTCATATGTGAATTGTTTCACATACTCATAACTGTAAATTCACTTTTGCCCACCCTTATTTACTATTTAAAAGAGTAAAGTGATGGCTCTGGGGGAGGAGGGGAAAGTGAGTAAAGGATCATATTTTCACTGCAATTGTATAAATAACACCAACTGCTGAGTCTTCTTTTTTCTTCCAACAGAGCCAGGTATGATTGAAACAATTTGATAGTGAAGATTCTTTTCTATTTTCTGTACTATTATTCAGCTCAAGTTCAGTATTCGTTGTACTTCCCAATATCAATCCTGTTTCATGGTGTTAACAGTCAGTGGAGAATTGAGAAATGATATCCTTGCAAACAAGTGGTTTCAAAGGTAAAACTGGAAATTATTTTGAACAGTTGAAAGCTCCATGTGAAAAGGAAATTCTTTAAAAGTGGAAGAAACATGGATAGCTTTGCTCCAAGAGATTCAAGTATCCACAGGAGCAGTCTACACATTCCCAACCCCATGGTCCATTTGCTCAGTTGTGGAAGGGGAAAAAAAATGGCATGATCAATTTGAGTAATTTGAGGAGAGTTTAATAAATGGGTTATTTTCAAAGATATGAGAAGAGTTCAGGTAAATCATAAAGGGCAGTATGCAATCACCATACTAATAAAAGGTGGGAGGGAGAGTCTGTTACCACTTCACTGTGGGAATGAGCAGAGGGAAGGAGATACTTAGTGAAGGTGGAAAGACAGTCTCCAGTCTCCATGGCAGGAAGTGTGAAATCTATGATAAAACATCCAGTAGGAAACCAAGTGGCTAATTCCCGGACCTCATGCTTTCTCCCTCAGATCTTCTGCTGGAGTTCATCATTGAATAATCCAAACTTGACATCAAACAGAATAATGGTTAATTTTATGCACCAACTAGGCTATAATATAGTACCCAACTTTTGGCCAAATTCTAGCCAATATGTTCCTGGGAAAGTATTTATTTTTTATGTGATCAGCACTTAAACCAGTAGATTTTGAATAAAGCAGATTGCCCTCCACACGGTGGGTGGGCTCCATCCAGTCAAAGACCTTAAAAAACAAAGCAAAACACTGAGGGCCCCCTGGGAGGAAAGAAGTCTGCCTCCAGGCTACCTTCAACTCCTGACTTCACCATCAGCTCTTGCCTAATGTCTAGCCTGCTGCCAGATTTTGAACTTGACAGCCCCCCTAAAATCATGTGAAACAATTCCTAAAAAATCTCTCCCCTCCCTCCCCTCTCTCTCTGCCCATCCCCTTCTCTTTCTCCCTCATCCTCTCACTCTGCATACAAGGAGCTCCTAGCAGCTGAATGCTTAAAGGAAGATTTGTGTACAGGTTTTTGCATGTAGCTGTATTATACTGACTATCGTAAAGACATTTTGAAATCATCCAGGGAATACTAAGAGGATAATCAAAAGTCTTAAAAGTTCCCTGGCTGGCAGTAAGTAAGCCCTGGCCTCCAATGAAACTGCCTTTGTGTTATGCTAAAGTAAGTACCGGAGGCAAACCTCATTATTGTATAGCAACAATACAGCAGCAGCAGCCCAGTCCGGGAACTTGTTAGAAACGCAAGTTCTCTGGCACCACCCCAGGTGTACAGAGTCAGCCACTCTGGTATTAGAACTTAGGAACATGCATTTGAACAAGTCATCCATGTAACGAAAATGCATACTGAAGTTTAAGAACCATGATTACAAAGTAAAATTGGGAGCCCCATATATTTGAACATGGTGCCAGCTTGTATTTGTCATCATGTAACTTAACTTGTGACCATAATAAGAAATACAGATCATGATGCCATTCAAGTATAGTCCAGCAGTGATGTAGATTTTTAATAAATGACAAGCAACAAACTAAAATCTTTTGTCCCAAGCCCATCACTGGAGATGCCAGAAAAGCCACAGGGAAGTATAGGAAAGGGACACATTCATAATAATTTTTGAAGGTGGTGAAAAGGTACAATCGTCTAGTTATAAAATAAATGTCAAAGGGCTGTAACCTAGAACATAGGGACATAGTTAAGAATACTGTATTTTATATTTGAAAGTTACTGAGAAGATCTTAAAAGTTCTTATCACAAGAAAAAAAATGTAACTATGTAAGACGATACGTGTTAATTACACTTATTGTGGTGGTCATTTCACAAAAAGCAAATATTGAACTGTTATGTTGTGCATCTGAAACTAATATGATGTCATATGGCAAATCTATCTCCATAAAAGCAAACATAATTTTTAAGATAAGGTTATACTTGGGAAGAAATTAAAAAGGCAACTCTGACTTGCTATAGGAGGAAAATGGCAGTAAAGGGAACCATGTGTCAAAACTGAGGGATGGACATATCTATAAACATGAGTGTTTATCTGATCAGAATCTCCTGCCCAGTACCAGCCAGAGATGGTGGAAAAAAAAATGTTGTTGAAAAACAACAACAACAGTGCCTAGGCTGAAGGTACGAGGCAGGGTGTGGCTTGCTGTCAGGGAAGGTGGGCAGTCCCAGGCTGTGGAGCTGAGGCTGTCTGCTTTAAGCCACACATCAACTGAAATTCACCAAAAGGGCATAAGGAGAGACCTGGACTTCTGCCACTCTTTTCAGGTTCATATTAACTGCCAAAGTAGCTAATCTCATCAAGGGACATGCACTAATGGAAAAATAATTAGGTAATTGGGAAGTACAACCACTATTACAAAGAAGGTGACAAGCCCTACAGGCTGATAATAGGCAAAAGGAAGCTATGGAGGGCATTGAGTTCATTTTTGCAATTATGAAGACTCATGTGGAAACAAAGTATTGAAAACAACGTTTAAAAAAAAGTGCTCAAAAATACGAAAAACACCCACAACTAAATAAATTATTAAGCTGGAAGATCTTCTTGAGTAACTCTTTCCTTAACAGACCCTCCAACATGCCAAACACCAACAATATGAACGATGCCCTCCAAGATCACCCAGCCCCAAGCTGGCCTAAACCAGAACTGTCTATCTCCAATGGCTATATTTGAAAGTTGCTAACAAAGTGAATCCTAAAAGTTCTCATCACAAAGAATAAAACAATTTTTTTTTCTTCCTAGTATCTATATGAGGTAATGCAGGTTAACTAAAGTTATTATGGTAATCATTTTTCAATGTTTGAAAGTTAAATAATTATGCTTTATACCTTAAACACATACAGTGAAATATGCCAATTATATATCATTAAAACTGAAAAAAAATTTAATCCTTAGTGTGATAAAATAAATGTGCTTATTCTGGGGGAAAACAAACAAACAAACAAACAAACAAAAACCACTTCACTGAATCTAAAGTGACTAGTATTCCAGAAGTCAGACCTCCATATGCTTGGCTTGTTTATAGCAAAGGAGCCCAGCAATGTTGAACCAAATATGTAATGATGGATGTTTGTTGACTGAGAAGGTAGACTTAAATGTGTTTAATGGAGAGAGGTGTCAGGGCAATTCCCTTCAATCACAGAACAGACTGATGACTGTCACAGGGGAGCGGGGGCTAGGTGAGAATGGTGAAGGGATTAAGCAAAGGAAAAGAAAAGACTGACTCATGGACTCATGGATACAGAAAACACTATGGTGATTGCCAGAGAGAAGGGATGGAAGATAGAAGGTAAAGAGGGAGAAGATGATGGGAGGGTGATAAACACACAATACAATACACAGATGATGTATGATAGAATTGTATTCCTAAAATCTATATAATTTTATTAACCAATGTCACCCCAATAAATTCAATAAAAAACACAGGAAACAAAATACATAAGTGAGAAATTAAATCCAAATAATATTGTTACAAATCACTGTTTTGTAGTGGTTTGTTATGCAGTAAATATTTATACACAAATAAAATCACAGGAGCCTCATATTACATGAAAGTTCCACTGCCTACACATCTATGACAATTGTATAGTCATTCTTTTTTTTTCTTTTTCTAATCCTCCCCAGAGGATATTTTTCCATTGATTTTTTTTTTTTTTTGGTGGCAAGAGGAGTGAAAGAGAGAGGGAAACACAGAGAGAAATATCGATGTGAGAGAAACACATCAATTGGTTGCCTTCTGCAGGATACCTGACCAGAAGAGGCCTGGCCAGGGAGAAGCCTACCACCAAAGTACGTGCCCTTGACCGGAATCGAACCTGGGACCCTTTAGGTCTGCAGGCTGATGCTCTATCCAGCTAGAGCTATAGTCAATCTTTTTAATTTTAGTCATTCTTTTAAGTATATAGTGGTATTTCATCGTGGCTTAACTTATATTTCCCTAATGCTATTGATATAAAGCATGGTTTCCTGTCCTTATTTATCATCAATATATCTCTTTTTTTTTTTTTTGTAAAGTATTTGTTTAAATCCTTTTTGCCTATTTTTTTTTAATTACTGAGTTTTGAGAGTTCTTTATATGCTGTTTATGAGACATATTATTTGTAAATATTTCCATCCAATATGTGATCTGCTTTATCATTCTCTTTTTTATTGATTGGTTGATTTTAAATAAAGAGAGGGGTGAGAGAGAAAGGGAGAGAGAGAGATTTCCCCCCCTGCTTATTTTGCATTTATTGGTTGATTCTTATATGTACCCTGCCCGACTGGAGATCAAACCCTCCATGTAGGCCTATGGTCTCACCAACTGAGCTACCAGGCCAGGACCTTCCTTCTCTTAACGGTCTCATTTAAAGTGCAGAAGATTTGAATTTGATGAAGTCCAATGCATCAATATGTCATTTTTATGGATTGTACTGCTGTCATTATGTCTAAGAAATTTTAGCCTAAGCCAGGATCACAGAGGGTTTTCCTATTTAGGGTCTGGATCAGTGTGAGGTGATCAAGTCACCTAACTAAGGCGCACAGTGTACATAGACACTCACCCTCAGTGTCAGGCAGTGTATATGCACCTCTCCCCTTCCTCCTGCCCTTCCCTCCAACACTGAAATATAATCTCTCTGAGGGCAAATATTTCTGTCTATTTAGCTCTGGTCTACATTCCCAGTCATTATAACAGTTCCTGGCACATACTAGGAACTCCATTAAGTATTAGTTAAATGAAATAATAAAATAAAGAACAATATTTTCAACTTTAGTGAGTCTGTTACAGGTAAACATAGGCTGTAAAAAATTTATTGTACTCCCACATGTGAGAATTTAACCATGTGGAGAAAGTAGATAGATATATCAATCCCAGAAAAAATGTATCTGTTTATTTGTAATAATCATGGGATTAGAAGTCAAAGTAATTTTTTATCCCCTTCTTTTTGAAAATTTAAAAATAACTATCCATTATGTTTTAATTGAGAGAAGACGAGAAATGGAGATTTATGAGTACCATTTCACTAGTATATCAAGGCACACTCCCACATCCTTTTAAATGGAAAATGTAACTTTTTATATTCTTAAAAGTGCCAGGTTCATGTACTGCCTGAGGTATATTAGAACTAGATAAAGAAAAAAGACAATGGTTCATTATTCAGTTTCAATAAAGAAAGCCTTGTATTCTCTCATATTTTAATAGCCACAACTGAATACCATGAACGAATTCTTAAATATTTAACAAGGAATGATAAAATTATCTGTGTTTAGATCAGGAGAATTGTCTACAGAAAATGCACAAAGTTTTACATTCCTTAAAAAAAACAATCTCTAGACTCTACAAAGCACATTGCTTCAGTAGGTGCTATTATTTTTATCTAGATGTACTCTAAAATTTTTAATGTGCATTCAATGATTAGAGCTTCAATAAAGAAAGCAGTTTCTTTCTTTATGTCATCCTTTTTTCCCTAATAATTCAACCAATAAAATATACTTCTGATGTAATGCCTTCGGAGGTATGTGGTCTCATGCCTCTATCAATTTTTTCAACATTCTTTGGGAATGACACACCATTAACTATAATGCTCCCAAAGTTTGCATTTGGTTTATTTGTTGCTGCGATTATTATAGTTTGTTTTGGTTATTTTAATTTATTTCTTCTTTGATTATCTTTTAATAAGAACATTTTACCCAAGTCTTGAGTTGTATTCAAGGACTTAAAATAATAGTAATTGAGAAAAAATGTGAATGTTTAACTTTTGTTAAATAGAAAAGAATGTTTGTACTAGTATATGTGTGTGCCTGAGCATATGCAGTTGTAAGAGCAAAGCCTATAATTTTAAATTATTTTCTTTATAATTCTAAAGCTAGTTAGTTATTATTGTTTAACAATTAATTATGACTTCTAGAAAAGCTAAATATTGATTGTGGAAGAAAAAAATGGCATATCTTTGGTTTTTATTATTATTTTATAGAGCATGTAACCTAAAAAAACAAAGTTCCTGGAATACTTATATTATTTTGTATTATTAAACTGAAAATTTTAATTTATATAAAATGAGTATATTACTCAAATAAGCTATCTTGTAATTAAACACTCTTTTTTCTTGATTTTTAAAGGTTCTATTTATATGTGGTAACTAAAAAAGCCTATATAATAATCCTATATAATAAAGAGGTAATATGCAAATTGACCCTCAGGCCCTTACACAAGATGGCCACCCCATGTGGTCAAAGATGGTTGCCACAAGATGCCCAGCAGGGAATGGCAGTTAGGGGCAACCAGGCCAGCAGGGGAGGGCAGTTAGGGGTGACCAGGCCAGCAAGAGAGGGCAATTGGGGGTTATTGGACCAAGAGGGGAGCAGTTAAGTGTCGATCAGGCTGGCAGCGGAGGGGTTAGGGGGTGATCAGGCTAGCAGGCAGAAGCAGTTAGGGGCAATCAGGCAGGCAGGCAGGCGAGTGGTTTGGAGCCAGCAGTCCTGGATTGTGAGAGGGATGTCCGATTGCCAGTTTAAACTGGCAGTCAGACATCCCCCAAGGGGTCCTAGATTGGAGAGGGTGCAGGCTGGGCTGAGGGACACCCCCCCAGTGCACAAATTTCATGTACTAGGCCTCTAGTAAAATAATAATTAGCTATCCTTTTCTTTTCTTTTTTAATGAATATGTGGCCTAGAGTTTAGAGAGTTTAAGTCCACTATTAAAGAACATGGTTAGCTTTCTACCAAAATAAAATATGAAAATACATTTACCTTTACATCTGCATAATTTATTCCCAGTTGTTGGTGCATGTATGACAGATCAAGCCTTTATAAGATCTCTGTTTAGAGGAATGGTGGCTTGTTTACCCAGAACAAATTTCTAGCTAAACACAATTTTTAAATCCTGTAATTTTTTTTTCTAATTTCTTAAGAGTGTTAAAGATCTGAGGAGAGAGCAGATAGATGATTGCCAACTAAATTTGAGATGATTTGAATCTATAAAGATAAGAAGAATACCTCTCAATTAACTTTTGCCCTGAGGATATTTTAAGGTTAGAGAAAACTGAGGCATTAAGCCAGTGGCCTTTAGAAGAAAGAAAGTGCAAGTCTAGGTTCAAGATCTTCCCATTATAGGAAACCCGTCTCTTATAAGCTGTGAAGGCAAAGGGACATAAAATTAAGATAACATTAAAGGAACCACTTCTTTCCCATTATAACCCCACTTCTAGGAAACTCCAAGAGTGGGGTTGATTTAAAAAAAGAAAAAAAGAAAGAAAGAAAGAAAGAAAGAAAGAAAGAAAGAAAGAAAGAAAGGAGGGAGGGAGGGAGGATAAAAAGTAAAATCCTTGAGAAATTGTGGCTACAGATCATCTCTCTTAAGGATTTATTTTCGGGGGGTGGGTGGGAGGGGAGGAGGAGGTGAGAATTTTTAATGCCATAATGTATGGTCATTTAAGATAATTACTAACTTCCAACGACTTGAGTGTCTTGCAGAAGCAAATGATAATTCTCTATGAAAGGAATGATCTTCCTTCAAGGTCTCAAGAAAACCACAAAAATTATATAAGCATCATTCCATTAAAGAAAATTAGGCACAAAAGATATATGAAAATACCTCAGATCTGGAATTATTAGACATCCTATCTAATAAAAGAGTAATATGAAAGTTAACCACCACTCCACTACACCCACAAGCCACGCCCACCAGCCACGCCCACCAGCCAACCTGGAGCAAGTATGCAAATTAACCCCAACCAAGATGGCTGCGGCCACTGAGCAAGCAGGAGGGAGGCTTGGGTTTCCCTGGCAATGGAGGAAGCCAAGCTTTCCGCACACCCTGGCCAGCCCAGGCCTCCACACCAGGCTACAAAGTTTCAATTACAGAAGATAAATAAATCCCAACAGAAATGGCGGCAGCCACAGAGCTGGAGAGAGCAGGAGGCTAGGGTTGCCCCCGGAGATGAAGCAAGCCAAGCTTTGTGCACACCCTGGCTGGCCCAGGCCTCCTTTTAAGGCTACAAAGTTTCACTTATAGAAGATAAATAAATCCCAACAGAAATGGCTGCCGCCACTGAGCAAGCAGGAGGCTTGGCTTCACTCCAGGCTACAAAGTTTCAATTGTAGAAGGTAAATAAATCCCAGATACCAAGGCTTCCACTTGGGTCACCAGGGGGTGTGGCCAGCCTGCAAACCACCGCAGGCCCCTCATCCAGGCCACCCCACACCCCAAGGGAACCCCCACCTGATCTGGGCCACCCTTCAGGGCAAACCAGCCAACCCCCACCCGTGCACCAGACCTCTATCCTATCTAATAAAAGAGTAATATGCAAATTGACCATCACTCTAACACACAAGATGGCTGCCCCCATGTGGTCAAAGATCCTGCCCCCATGTGGACAGAAGATGGCCACCACAAGATGGCCAGCAGGGGAAGGCAGTTGGCAGAGACCAGGCCTGCACGGGAGGACAGTTTTGGCAATCAGGCCAGAAGGGGAGGGCAATTGGGAGGGATCAGGCCTGCAAAGGAGGGCAGTTGGGGGCGATCAAGCCTGCAGGGGATGGCAGTTAGGGGTGACCAGGCCAGCAGAGGAGAGAAGTTGGAGGCAACCAGGCCTGTAGGGAAGGGCAGTTAGGGGGGGACCCAGGCCTGCAGGGAAGAGCAGTTGGTGGGGCCTAGGCCTGCAGGGGAGGGCAGTTAGGGGCAAACAGGCTGGCAGGGATGCAGTTAGTCATCAATTAGGCAGATGGTGAGGGGGTGATCAGGCTGGCAGGCAGAAGTGGTTAGGGGCAATCAGGAAGGCAGGCAGGCGAGCAGTTGGGAGCCAGCAGTCCTGGATTGTGAGTCAGACATCCCTCAAGGGGTCCCAGATTGGATACGTTGCAGGCTGGGCTGAGGGACACCCCCCCCATGCATGAATTTCATGCACCAGGCCTCTAGTAGAATATAAAACAATTAAGTATCACATTTTTTAAAGAAATAAAGCACAAATTTTAATTATGTATAAAATTAAGAAAATTATAAAACATATTGCATAGTTAAGAAAGGAAAGTTAAATATACAAAATTGGACTTCAGTGGTCAGTTGGCAACAAATATGATGCAACAAAGGTGGGAATCAGTGAACTGGAAGATAAAAGAGAAGAAATTAAAGGTGCCCGTCAAGATTGTGTCGTTGATAAATGAAGTACCAGTATCTTCCACAACCACATCAAAATTACTAAATTACAGAACAACCATCAATTTCAAAATGTCTGAAGTCTGGTTGAACAGAAGTCCTACAACTAAGGATAGAAATATTGAGACAGGTAGGAGGGGCAGAAATGGAGAATGGGCTGGTCACACACACACACACACACACACACACACACACACTTGGCAGTTTTAAACCTGGAGAGATATCTCAGCTTTGGGTGTTCCCCCTGAGGAGCAAGGGGTCCAAATCCCCACACCAGGCCCTCCAGCCCAGGATTCCAGTGCCAGGAAGACAATGTTCCATAAATTCTGGCTATAAAAAACAGCAGGGATGCCCTGGCCAGTGTGACTTGCTTGGTTGGAGTGACATTCTGTGTACCAAAGGGTTGTGGTTTTGATTCCTGTGAGGGCACATACCCAGGTTGCAGGTTCAGTCCTTGGTCAGGGTGCATACAGGAGGTAATCTATCAATGTTTTCTCTCTTCTCTCTCTCTCTCTCTCTCTCTCTCTCTCTCTCTCTCTCTCTCTCTCTCCCTTTCTGTCTCTAAAATCAATAAAGCCATATCCTCAGGTGAGGATTAAAACAAACAATCAAACAAAAAACAGTAGGGATTATGGATGAGTGAGATGGAGGGCTACTAGAGTCCTAGGCTTTCCTCTTAAAGTGCCTGTGCATGGGCTTACTCAGACTCACTCACTCAGAGCTCCGGTGCTGGGCAGCAGCTCAAAAGGTGCCAGGGACATACAGGGAGCACATGAATTGTCTGGCTTAATGATGAGGGCAGGAAGGGTAGTTTTATCCCAGACAGAAGTGCTGGTAGTGGCCATTGTACCTTTTCTGAGCCCTCCCACCACAGAGCCATATCTGAGTTTTCATTAACCAGGCTATCACTTTTAACTCCACTCTGGTGATTCTCTGAGATCTACCCCACCCAACTTTCAGGCCCACCCAAATCATTTCCAGTGGCTTTCTTCACAACTGGCCCATCTTGGCTCATGCTATAGACTTTCCTAAAATCTCTCAAACAAGCAGCATCTGGCCTCACTTAATGGCCTCAATCATAGCACTAACAGCAGCCAGCCTGGGTTTGCAGCTTGGCCTCTCCCAGGCACCTCTCAACTAGCAACTATCTGCAGAATGCTCTGTAATTTATGCCAGGTGGCCCTGGAAGAGATTAAGAAGTACAAATTGGTAGTTACAGAATAGTCATGGGGATATAAAGTACAGCATAGGGAAATAGTAAAAAACATTGTAATAACTATGTGTGATGCCAGATATGTACTAGATTTATCAGGGTGATTATTTCATAAGTTATATAAATGTATAATCACAAGGTTGTACATCTAATCTTCTATTATTTTGTATGTCAACTGTAATTTAAGAATAAAAAATGAATAAAAAATCATAAAATAAAATAAGAAGAATTATCCAGAATACAGCTCAGAGACAAAAATTGTAATGTAAGAAAAAGATTTAAAGGATAGTGTAAGAAAAAAAGTAAGGTATATTTATGTGGAATATTAAAAAAAGAGTAAAGAAAGATTAAAACGGGGCAATTATTCAAAGAAATAATAACATAGAATTATCTGGTGCTAAAAAAAAAAAAAAAGACCAGGTCCCAAATGTAATTTTACAATGAATCTGTGTTAAATAAAAATATTTTCACACAAATAAAAGAAAGAACTGACTGTAAAAGTAGCCTGAGAAAAAAGATAGATTACTTTAAAACACTGAGCACATTTTACAATCTAATGGAAACCTGAATGTGCTAGTACTATTTTTTGAGTGAGCTGATAAAAATATCCACCTGGACTCCTAAGATTAGTAAAAATGTATTACAAAAATGAGGATAAAATAAAAACATATTTCTAAAATACAAACACACACACACACACACACACACACACACACACACAGACTTATGAGTCAATTATAGTAAAGCCTCGATAAGTAAAAATCCAAAGAATATATAAAAATAATCCAGGCAGAAGGAGAATGTTTACTGCTGGAATAAGAAAATAAAAGTAAAGGTAAAGTGTTAAAATATGAGGGTAAATAATAATAATGCCTTGTGAGGTTTGATTTAAAATAGGATAGAATAAAAAGTTATGAGAAAATAATGCCATGTAAGTTGTAAAGTGTGCAAATAATATCAAGTGTTTTAAATGTATTTTTGGGAGTAAATTGATTTTATTTATTTATTTTTATTAATTTTTAAAATAATCATTTATTGTTGAAAGTATTACATATGTCCCCCTTTTCTTCCCAAATCCTTTCCATTATTTATTTACTTATTTTTAAATATATCTTTATTGATTTCAGAGAGGAAGGGAGCGGGAGAGATAGAAACATCAATGATAAGAGAGGATCATTGATTGTCCGCCTACTGCATATCCCCCACTGGGGAAAAAGCCCGCAACCCAGGCATGTGCCCTTGGCCAGAATTGAACCTGGGGCCCTTCAGTCCTAAGTCCGACGCTCTATCCACTGAGCCAAATCAGCTAGGGCCCATTATTTATTTTTAATTGAATTTACCTTCTATGATATATTTTACTCATGATTTTGCTTTTTGGCTTTCATATTGATTTGTAAGCTTTCATGATAACAGTATCTATAATAATATAAGGGTAATATGCTAATTCAACCAGATGTCTTCTGGACATCATTCCGGACATCCTTCCTGATGAATCCGGGGCCAGAGGGAAGCCAGCCCAGGTCCCAGGTGCGTGTGGGTGGCTAGAGGAGGGAAGTCCGGGTCCTGGGTGCTGGAGGGAAGCCGGTGCCAGTAGCTGGGAGAATGAAGGCCTACTCTTGAACAAATTTTTGTGCATCAGGCTTCTAGTCTATAATAATAAAAGGGTAATATGCTAATTAGATCGGACATCCTTCCAGACTACCTTCCAGACAAAGCCACGACAGCAAGGGCCAAGGCAGAGGCCAGTAGAGGCCCCCAGCCACCATGGCAGGTGGGGCCTGAGGCAGAGGCCCTCAGCCACCGTGGTGGCAGGGCTGAGCCCCTTGCATGAATTTTGTGCATCGTGCCTCTAGTATTGTCATAAATTTGTGTGTCAAATATTATCAATACTGTCTACCACTTTATGGCTTATTTTTTTTATTCTTTCATGTAGCTGGACTTGATTTTAAAATTACATTTATGAATAAAACTAGAGGCCCAGTGCATGATTAAATCATGCACGTGTAGGGTCCCCTAGGCCTAACCTGCCATCCAGGCCGTATCCACTGCCCCGCAAAGCCTAGCACTCTCCGCGGACACTGCTAGCAGCCTGCTCCCCGCTTTTGATGGCAGGGGGTCCGCTGGTGCCGGAGCTGACACACAGCTCCCCACTTTCGATCGTGGGGGAGCTGGGTGCCTGTCCTCTGGGTGCCTGTCCTCTGGGTGCCTGTCCGCTGGGTGCCTGCACGGCGGAGGCTTCTGAAAGGCCTGGTGCTGGAGCAGACAGGCACCCAGCTCCCCCGCTTTTGATGGTCCGCGGCGGGACATGGACTCGCTGCCCCAGACATGGACTGTGCTGCAGCACAGCCTTGGCGCAGACGCTGGCCCAATTGGCCACCCCGGCCACCTCGAGTCTCACCCCTCCGCACCTCCTGGCCAATCGTGGGCATAGCGAAGGTACGGTCAATTTGCATATTTGTCTATTATGAGGTAGGATTACATTTATGGATAAATACTTTTTTCCTCTAGTGTTCTAGTATTTTCTTTATAGTTTTGCTAATATTTCAGATAAATATTTAGCTCTTTAATATCATTTGCATTCTTTATATTTTTACAATTAATCCATTCATTTTTTAAAGCTAAAAAATGGAACAAATATAAAGCTTTGAGTGAAGGGGCAAAAAAAAAAAAAAATCATCCTAACAGAAAAACTAAAGAGATAAGAAATGTAGATAGGAAAAAAGCACAAATGAAATACTGCACTTAACTGAAATGTCAGTTATTACTTTAATTCCATATGGACCAAATGATCCATTAGGAAAAAATAGAAGTTTGGAATAGAATTATTTTTAAAACTATTCAAATTATTTATGAATATCAATTAAAATCTAAATCAAAAGAATAAAGAACAAATGGATTATTTTAAACATATAATGTAAAAGATATTAATGAACTAAATATTCATCTGAAATGTTAGCAAAAATATAAAGAAAACACTAGAACACTAGAAGAAAGAAATAATCAAATATTTATTGATAGATGTGATTTTAAAACCAAGTCCAGCCACATAACAGAATAAAAAAATAAGCTATGAAGTGGTAGACAGTGTTGGCAATATGTATATTTCACTGCAATATTTGACACACAAGTTTATGACAGTATGCTGTTATCATGAAAGCTTACAAAACAGTATAAAAGCCAAAAAATAGAATCATGATTAAAGTACTTCATAGAAGGTAAATTCAATTAAAATTAAATAATGGAAAGATTTTAAAACCTATTGGAATCAAATAAATGCAAATTAAAGTTCAATCTCCATTAAATTGGAAAAAAATATTAAGTCTGTGAATATGAAGTGATAGTAAGGATGTGTAGTGATGGGCAACTTCATATCTTGCCTTTGGAATATAATATATGGGTAATATCATTTCAGGAAAAAATATATAGACATTATATACTAAAGTTGAAGTACTCATATCCAGTGAAGAGGCAGTTTTACTGCTAGGCATAAAACACAGATCAGACATTTTTAGAATTTATGTGCATGGACCCTGTAGCAATCTGATAATGCCTATGGACCACTTCTCAGAATAAAATTTTAAATGAATCAATTAAAATATATAAATTTTCAAAAAAACAAATATCAAAATATTAATAGAAAAATATGCACAAAGGAAATGTCATAGAGTGAATTCATTCATTTAACTTACTTGGCATTTTTAAAATAATTTATTTGACTTTATATTTACTATATAAAACTAGATGTCAGGAAACAATAATAACAACACTTGCTGAGTATTATATGGTACAAAGAAACCCCCCAAAATATCAAGTTCTTTGGGATACTATTATGGGGAATATTGCTGACTCAGTGGGGTATTCAGAGATTAGATTTGGGGTATGACTATCTCATATCTACTTATAACAAATATTTATCAAGGAGCTCTTATATATCTGGTTTATTATACTCGAGTGGCCCAGTGCACGAAATCTGTGCATGGGGGGTATCCCTTCAGCTCGGCCTGCACCCTCTCCAATCTGGGACCCTCGGGGGATATCTGACTGCTGGTTTAGGCCCACAGGGATCAGGCCTAAACTGGCAGTCGAACATCCCTCCCGCAATGCGGGACCACTGGCTTCTAACTGCTCGCCTGCCTGCCTGCCTGCCTGCCTGCCTGCCTGATTGCCCCTAACCACTTCTGCCTTGGCCCCACACCTAGGACCCAGGATTCTGTCCTCCAGCCGGCTGCAGGCACCCAGGACCTAGGCTTCCCTCCCTCTGGCCAGCCACAGGCACCCAGGACCTAGGCCAGCTTTGCCCAGGCTGGGTACAGCTGCAGGAGATTGTGGGCAGGTGATTTCACCTGGGCCATAGGTGCTGGTGCGTGGGACCGCAGGGCAGACGGCTTCTCCGGCTGGTTGCAGCCTGGGGCCATGGGGTGGGCAGCTTCTCTGTCTCCCAGGATGCAGCCAGCTGCAGGCGCTGGCGCCCAGGACTGTGGGGCAGGTGGCTTCTTTGTCTCCCAGGCCACAGCCAGCCACAGGTGCTGGTGCCCAGGACCGCTGGCTGGCGGCTTTGCCCAAGCCCTTCTTTGTTAGGAAGGACGTGCTGATGGTCGTCCAAAAGACATCTGGTCTAATTAGCATATTACCCTTTTATTAGTATAGATAGAGGCCTGGTGTATGGGTGGGGGCCAGCTGGTCTGCCCTGAAGGGGGTCCTGGATCAGGGTGGGGGTCCCCTTGGGGTCAGGGCCGGACTAGACGAGGGGCCTGGGCGGTTTGCAGGCCAGCCACAACCTGATCAGGGTAAGGGGTCCTCGCTGGGGGATGGAGCTGGCCTGGGCGAGGAGCTGCTGAGGTTTGCAGGCAAGCCACACCCCCATCGGGGTGGGGGTCCCCACTGGGGGCAGGGCCAGCCTGGGCGAGGGGCTGGGGCAGTTTGCAGGCCAGCCATGCCCCCATCAGGGGGGGGTCTCTGCTGGGGCAGGGCCAGTCTAAGCGAGGGGCTGAGGGCCGTTTTCAGGCTGGTCATGCCCCCATGGGGTGGGGGTCCCCGCTGGAGGGTGTGGCTGGCCTGGGTGAGGGTCTAAGGGCCATTGGGGGGCAGTTTGCAGGCTGGCCAAGACCCCAGCTTTGTCCGGAAGGACGTCTGGAAGGTCTCTGGAGGGACTCCCAGTCTAATTAGCATATTACTCTTTTATTAGTATAGATTCTTAATAAAAGTCAAGATTCTGTTCTCTTTTACCAGATATTCTAGTGTTGACAAACTATGATATCAAGTAGTAATAAATGCTTTAAGAAACATAAGCCTGAAAAAGGGGATATGTAATACAGATGTGAAGGATTAGACCATGAATTATAAGAATATCTAGGGGAAGAACATAAGTATTTCTTAGAAACTTTATCAATGTTTCAAAACTGAGCAGTTCTGAGACAACAACATAAAACTAAGGAACAATAGTGATAATTTTTTCTAAAGGCAGTGGAATGAAAGGGAATGGGTGTTATTACAAATTATAAAAATTAATTCACAGAACCTTAACATTTATAAGTGCATTTTAATAAAGTGCTTAATTAAAGAAAAAAAAATAATTCAAATGACAAGTTCCCTGAGTCAAGAATAAGTCATACCAGAGGCCACGAAAGGGAAAGGTCAGTGAAGGAGGGCTGACAAGGCAGCAAAGAGTAAAAACATGTATAGGTTCTCATTGTATAATGTAGATTTCACAACTCCACAAATTTCATTGTTAATTCCCAAAACCTTTAAATTTCCTAATCTTTCCAACTGTCTTACAGATAGATAACTGGAGATTCTGAGAATGTTCACATATGAAACAAAGCTTCTGCAGGAAAAAGAGCTAATGAGCATCCAGCAGAGAGATTTCTATTAAATTACTTCACAATTTCTGCCCTAAACATGGCATTGGGAATGTTTATAATATATGCTATTGATTTATTCTTTCTTTTACTATAAACAAATTTATACTGATCTCTGAAGTCAAAATTTATGAGTAATGAGTTCAATACTTTCACTTAATATTGATGTTTTGTGAAAAAGTGACCTAATATCTTTGACATTTCTTTTATTCATTTTTTAAATTGGTAGTGATAATCCTTTAATATAACTGGTACAAAGAAGCATTTTAAATGTATACTAATGATATATATTTGTAAAGTTTATCATCCCCATTAGTATATATAGCTTATATAATTTCTGGTGTTGAAATTTATTCAATATTTAAGGTTAATATAAAATAGTTTGTGTTGGCATTTTTGATGTCACAAAATAAGGTATTTGTAAAGCAGAAGTTTTAGCATATGCCCATATAATTTATACAAATATGTATATAAACATATCACAGAGAAAAATGCCCAAATTGTAAGTGTATGACTCAAAGAATTATCCAAAGTAAATGTCACAAAACACCACTCAGGTCCAGAAATAGTCAGAATAAAAAGTCCCCCTGATGTTCTTGCTGGTTCATGAAGCTCTCCCACCTCATGAAGGGTAAATGCTGTCGTGATTTTCAACACAACAATTTTCTGTACTTTTTTAAACTTTGGATTGACAATCACAGAGTGTTATCCCTAGGCTACTTTACTCAATAGTATATCTTCTGAGGTTAATTAATGTGTTATGTATAGCTTCAGTTCATTCATTTCAAGTGTATTATCCCATTGTTTGAATATATACAATGTTTTCATCAATTCCACTGTAAATGGATTTTGAGTTTGAGGGATTGTTGTTTTTATTTTTTGTTTAGAATTGCAGTTTAGAGCTATTATGGATGAATAATACTGCCATGAACAGCTTGCTCTTATCTCTTGGCACACATGTGAATGTGATTCTTTGAGTGTATTCTTGGGAGTAGAATTAAAAGATTATAAGATTACTGTAGAAAATTTTTAATAAATAATGTAGAAATGTATCCAAAATAGTGTCCCAATTTACATTCTCATAAGCAGTTTATGTGATTTAATTCCTCTGCTGTCTTGCTAACACTAAAAATGCCAATATGTGTCTTTTTTTTATCACTCCAGAGATGTGTTTTGCAGCTCATTACAATATAGATTGCATTTACCTAACTTCCATTAATATTTAAGAATATTCATATAGATATTAAACTTTAGAAATTTTCTTTTGTAAAAGAATTTCTTAAGTCCCTTGCTCAGTTTTCTATTGTGCCATCTTTTATACTGAGTATAAATGAGTATAGCTAACATAAGAAAGCGCACAATACACACACACACATTCACACATTAGAAACAGATCCACTATTGTGTATATTTTCTATAAAAGTATTATTTTTCTCCCATTATGTGCCTTGCCTATACTCTTGTAAAGTCGTGTTTTACAAAAAAATTTCTGAATTTATCATAATCCAATTTAGCCATTATTTTTCTTTTATGGTCAGTGCTTTTTGTATTCTATTTAAGAAATCATTGCCACCTGTGAGATAATAAAGGTATTTCTTTTAGTTCTTTTTTTCCAGAACATTATTATTTTGCTTTAAATATACCCTCCACCAGGAATTCTATTTTTCCTTAATTCTCATCCATTTAAATTGTAGATTCCACCAATGCTCCCTCGACGCTTCACAGAAACTCTTCAGGAGGAATCATGTAGAGCCCTTTATTTATCAAGTATCATCAAAATCATATATTCAAGCAGTTTTATTCCACACTTCCCTAGGATCTATAAATTTCAAGTGATTTTAACATTTGGCCTTCCAGAATTCAAAAATACAAAATAGGTGGTAGATGAGAAGGAATAAACAGAATTGTGTGTGTGTTTGCAAAATTGTGTGTGTGTGTGTGTGTGTGTGTGTGTGTGTGTGTGTGTGTGTGTATTTGATGATTATTATTTTGTAATTATAACCGGTCCGAATTATTCCCCTAGTAATGCATTTGTTTTTAAAGTCTCCAAATTTAATGATTTGAAGTGTTCTTCAATTACTTTATCCTTTGTAATCTATAATGTAGGTTGCAAAATGTGTGAATAGGCAAGGCTTCATGAATAGTTTACAAAACAGAAACAGAAAAGATAGTGCTCTTGTAAGATAGTGCTCTCTACTGTTTGCTGTATTTAATGGGTGGAACCAAAAGTTTTGTTGCTAATAAGTATAATCTTGGGACAATTACCCAGTCATTTGGAGTGCAATAAAGGAGCTGTTGTCAATAAAAGAAGTGATTATTACTATAGTTTCATTCCATTTCTGTGGTAATTAGTTATTATCATTATTTATTACTTTATTTTATGGTTATTGCTTGCAGTTTCAGACTTTAAATACTGAAAACATAAACAGTGCTAATTTAATCACAGTATTAAAAATTTTAAAGCTACATTCAGTGTTAGGTTTATTAATACGTATACTTCAGATGAATATTCTTATAATAATTTGCATTTTTTGGCTGATTTCTTGATCATTATAATTTTAATCAAGTTGATATGTTTGTAGTCTTGAAAACTGTCATGCAGAAATAAATGCCATTCTCATGGGGCTGGTTTTAGGAATTAAATTTTAGGATGTTTAAAGTTAAATAAGGAGATAAAACTTATAAAAAAACAGAAAGCTAATATATTTAATAAACTATAGACTTATTATCTAAAAACATCTTCTAAGAGATATCTAAAAACTTAAAGTATCACCTCATATATGCAGCATAAAAAAGGATGATATTTAAAACCTCCTCATTTGTTTTGCTTTTGATAAGGTATAGGATCTATTAAGTTTAAGATATAACTTGAACTTGCTGATTCTAATTAACTTTGTACTTCCAAATCCTTGTAATGTTGAAGCATCTGTGATTTGCATCATTGGAAGGTTAATGGGTTTCATGAGTGAGAAAAATAATCCCATTTGAGCAAATATAAATTAGTCAGGAAGAAATGTGAAGATAGATGGCATTTAGGGTGTTGTGAAAAGTTTCTTTCCTATCTTAATGAAAGATAATACATTAAGAGTAAGGATATCAATAGGGTGGCAATATTCTCTTGTAACAACATCCTTGGATTGATTAGAGATAGAAAGCATTTCTATGAGGAGTATGAAGAACAAAACATGTCACATACACATATATACAAACATATATATCCTCAGAAAATAACATTTCAGTGGGGTTTCCAGGTTCATAAAAAGCAATATGGATATATTTTGGTGGAGATCAAAATGTATCTGAATGACTTCACTCAGAGTCCCTAGGCTAGGTTGAGATAGAAGTGTGAACAGTAGAAATTTATTAAGAAGTTTTCCCATGAATATCTGTAAGAAAGAAAGGGAAGCAGAGCTGAGAGGAAGAACTGATTTCTTCACCTGATTTCATGAAAAACTGAAATTCTTAGACTCCCCAGAATTGTTCCCCCTTGAGGCACCCTGGAAGTCTTAGACTACCATGCACAATAGTCACTGGATGTTAGCTGCTCTTGGTGAGAGTGTGTAAACTCATGCAAGGCAGCTCCCCAAGGCACATCCCAGGATGAGACTCCAGTCCCAGCCATCAACAGTCAACAAGAGGGGGAAAAAAAGACCTGAATGATACATTATAGAAATTACTCTAGTATACTCAGTAATGAGAATAATATGCATGTGAGAAATTGAAATCAATTGATTTCTCAGCAGAAATGTAGTAAGCAAGAAGTGAATGGAATGATATATTTTAAGTGCTACAAGAAAAAACAAAACAAACAAACAAAAAACAACAGTACCTGTCAAACAAGAATACTACATGTAGCAAAACTGTCCTTCAAAAATGAAGGAGAAATTAAGATATTTCCTAAATAAACAAGAATTGAGGGAGTTCATCACTACTAGTCCTGTGTTATAAGGGAGTCCTTCAAGTTTAAACAAAAGGAGGGTAGACAACAACTGAAAGCAAATAAAGAGCTTCTGCAGTAAAGCTAAAAACATGAAAAAAATTTATCTACACTAATAAAAGAGAAATATGCAAATTGACCATTGTGCAGCGCCAGCACAGCCAAGGGTTTGGGGAGCCTGAGTGGGGGCGACGAAGGATGGAGAAATGATAGACAAAGAGAAAAAGCTGGGTCTAGGTGGATCTTCTGTGCCTTGCTGAGGCCACAGAACAGATCCAGACTGCAAAGCTGAGGCTTTATTTATAATCAGGGACAAACAAGGTAATCTACAATGTTGTTGTAAGTTTCACTTGTTTTGGCAGCACTTGCTGCCCCTCCCACAGCCCACTAGCTACCCAGGAAAGATCTAAGGAGGAGTCACAAGATCAAGCTTAATTATGCTTAGAGGACTGTGCCCTCCAAGCTGGGACTTGTTTGCGACTGCCAGCAGGTCAGTCCAAGGCTTAACCCTATAAACGCTTCCTACAGACCATCACTTTGCAACACCCACCAGCCAATTAGGAGAAAGTATGCAAATTAACCCAACAAAGATTGTGGCGGCCCCGCCCCCCAGCCACTCCGGACCTCTGGGCAGCACGCATGCAGGCACGGAGTGGCCGGGCAGGGTGGGACGCCTGCTATGAGGGGGAGGGCAGGGGGTGGAGAGAGCTACAGGAGCGGCGCTCTGTCTGAAGCGAAGACTGAAGGCAGCAGCCAGAGCGAAGGCCTGGGTCCCGGGTGCCGGAGGAAAACTGGTGCCAGCAGCCAGGGGAAGGAAGGCCTATTGCACGAATCTTCGTGCAACAGGCCTCTAGTTAACTTACAATATTGTAATTTTGGTGTATAAAATTTAAATGAGCCGAAACCGCTTGGCTCAGTGGATAGAGCATCGGCCTGCGGGCTGAAGGGTCCCAGGTTTGATTCTGGTCAAGGGCACGTACCTTGGTTGCGGGCACATCCCCAGTAGGAGGTGTGCAGGAGGCAGCTGATCGATATTTCTCATCGATGTTTCTAATTCTCTCTCCCTCTCCCTTCATCTCTATAAAAAATCAATAAAATATATTTTAAAAAATTTAAATGAAAACGTTTATAAAGTATAAATCTATATTAATGGGTAAACAACATATAAAGCTGTAATTGGTCATGTGGCTAACACAAACTAGGGAGGGTGGAAGTGTAAAGGTGTAAAGTTGTATGAAAATAATTAAGATATCTATAAAATAAAATATTTTATGTAATTACAATGGAAACCACGTGGAAAGTATCTATAGAACATACACAAAAGGAAATGAGAAGGAATCAAAGCTTACCATGTCAAAAAGGAAGGCAGCAAGGGAAGAAAAAGTACTAAATGGTAAGACATTATATAAATGATTAACAAAATGGCAATACTTAGTTCATTCTATCAGCAATAACTTCATTACTGGTCTCCAGAAAGGGACAGTCCTAGGAGAGTTGGATTCACAATTTCTCAGGCATGTTTAGGCTATGCTATGAAGTAGCTGACTTCACGGCATTGGGATTTTACAGCTTGATACAGAAAAAGAGATTATATGAAAAGAATAGCATTTAACCTATTATTTCAAAATTTGACATTCACATGTGATCTGTATATAGGAGGTATCCCCTGAAGTGTAATTGGTTTGTAAAGGATATGTGCTCTGTTAAAGGAGGTGCCTTAATACCTCCAATGAGATTACACCCATTTCCATTACTGCCAATAATTTGAAATTACTCTTTTATCTCTTTTTTTTTTTTTTCCCCACTCAGTTTAATAATGATGCTACTTTTGCCCTTTGGATAGGTGAAACAATATCATGATGTTTTTAATTACATTCGTTTAAAAAGTTTTGACATTGCATACCTTTTCATTTATATATAAAATAGAGGCCCGGTGCATGAAATTCATGCATGGGGGTGTGTGTCCCTCAGCCCAGCCTGTACCCTCTCCAATCTACGACCCCTCAAGGAATGTCCAATTGCACATTTAGACCTGATCCTGGTGGAATCAGGCCTAAACGGGCAGTTGAACATCACTCTCACAATCCAGGACTGCTGGCTCACAACTGCTCACCTGCCTGCCAGCCTGATCACCCACTAAACACTCGCCTGCCAGCCCGATTGCCCCTAACTGCCCTCCCCTGCTGACCCGGTCACCCCTAACTGCCCTCCTTTGCCAGACTGGTTGCTCCCAACTGCCCTCCCCTGCAGGCCTGATTGCCCCCAAATGCCTTCCCCTGCTGGCCTGGTCACCTCTAGCTGCCCTCCCTTGCCAGCCTGGTTGCCCCTAACTGCCCTCCACTGCTGGCCTGGTCCCCCAAACTGCCCTCCCCTGTAGGCCTGGTCCCCCCAACTGCCTCCCCTGCTGGCCTGGTCCTCCAAAATTCCTCTCCCCAACAGGCCTGGTCGCCCCTAACTGCCCTCCCCTGCATGCCTGGTTCCTCCCAACTTCCCTCCCCTGCAGGCCTGGTCACCCTTAACTGCTCTCCCCTGATGGCCTGGTTCCCTCCAACTGCCCTCCCCTGCCAGCCTGGTTGCCCCCAACTTCTCTCTCCTGCAGGCTTGGTCACCCCCAACAGCCCTCCCTTGCAGGTCTGATCACCCCCAACTGTCCTCCCCTTCATGCCTGGTCCCCCCCAACTGCCCTCCCTACAGGCCTGTTCCCCCCCAACTGCCTTCCCCTGCACGCCTGGTTCCCCCCAACTTCCCTCCCCTGCAGGCCTGGTCACCCCTAACTGCTCTCCCCTGCAGGCCTGTACCCCCCCCCCCCAACTTCTCTCTCCTGCAGGCTTGGTCACCCCCAACTGCCCTCCCCTGCATGCCTGGTCCCCCACAACTGCCCTCCTCTGCAGGCCTGGTCCCCCCCACTGCCCTCCACTGTAGGCCTGGTGCCTCCAACTGCCCTCCACTGTAGGCCTGGTCCCCCCCAACTTCTCTCCCCTGCCAGCCTTGTCCCCCCAACTCAACTGCCCTCTCCTGCAGGCCTGGTTCCCCCCCAACTGCCCTCCCCTGCAGGCCCGGTCACCCCTTACTGCCTTCCTCTGCTGGCCACCTTGTGGTGGCCATCTTGTGTCCACATGGGGGCGACCATCTTGTGTGTTGGAGTGATGGTCAATTTGCATATTACTCTTTTATTAGATAGGATAAGATATAAATGTATTCTGAGTTTATATTTTTAAATGTGGACTGCTTTAGCAACTTGTAGGTTATTTTACAAGTACCATAACAGTATTATCATTATCATTCAATTTCTCTATATTTATTGCCAGAATTAATAATAGTGTAATTGGATTGATGATAAAGGGATTATAGTATTATAGTCTATTATTTGATTCATTAACAATCTTCTTAATAACATTAATTAAGCTCAAAATCTAAGCATCATTTTTTACTTATCCCTCAGCTTTATGCTGAGGATCTTTGCTAGATATTCTCTTCATTCCCAAGGCATAGCATAGATTTAATAATTTTGTACAAATTTTGACTCAGTAATTACCCATCTACGATGTGGTCTACATGCAGAAAAACTTGTTATAAAAGTTATATCAAAGTACTGAGAACTGTTTATACAATGTGATTAACTGATGACATATTATTCTATGAAATATATTTTATAAATTTAAAATACTTTTAAAATATAAATTAAAGAAAATATTTAAATATATAGACCATTTTGTCATTTTCAAAACCACATTTCTATATATATGTGTGTCTGGTTATATACAATATGTATAATTATATATGCTTCTAAAGCTCATTCATAGAACACAGAATATTTATGCCATATATAAAATACAGGAAGAGGCAAAATTAGGGTTAGGGTTACAGTTGTATGTGAAACAGTTTATTCTTGTATTATTATTTACCACTAGAGGTCTGATGCATGAAATTTGAGCATGGGAGGGGGTGTCCCTCAGCCTGGCCTGCACCATCTCCAATCCACAACCCCTCGGGGGATGTCTGACTGCCGGTTTAGGCCCGATCCCACAAGGATCGGACCTAAACCGGCAGTCGGACATTCCTCTCGCAATCCAGGACTGCTGGCTCCTAACCCCTCTGCCTGCCTGCCTGATCACCCATAAACTCTCTGCCTGCCTGAATGATTGCCCCTAACCACTCTGCCGGCCTACCTGATTGCCCCTAACCACTGGCCTGTGTACCTGATCACCCATAACCACTCTGCCTGCCTGCTTGATCGCCCCTAACAGCCTGTGTCTCGCCCCTGCCACTGTGGCTTTGTCTAGAAAGACTTCCAGATGGTTGTCTGGAAGATGTCTGGTCTAATTAGCATATTACCCTTTTATTAGTATAGATAATTTAAGTATAGTACTTGTTATTTTGTTGTTTTAAATAATAGTATTATAAATGCTTTCATTGTGATTGCTGTTTCAGCATTTTCTAATGACCATGTAATTTTCACATTAGAAAATATTATATTTTAATTTGTATGATTATAAGTATAACAACTAAGTTCAGTACAAATAAATATAAAATTAAAATTAAATAAATAATATAAGCAAATAAGAATAATAAATTAGAAAACAAATGCATACATAGAGTATTATAAATCTGCTGGAGTTGAACCATAAATTTGATTCTTCTCTAGACATCAAACCACTAACAGTCAATAACAGGATTACTAAACAGTCAAATCAGTGAAGCACAGGTTTTTCAGGTGGAGGAGTTGAGTTTATTTTGCTCTTTTTGTCCACTTAGAGATGATACTGGAATGTGTAATTTGTGGCAGTACTACTTTCTTACAACAGTAACAGGTTTGATTATTCTGTCTGCAATAATGTTTGATGGCCTTAGAATAATGGTACAAAACTTAATATTTTAAAACTGTAAAAAAATATATGACTGGTAAGGTAAACTAGCATATATATAGCTTACCTTGCCAGTCATATATTTTTTGAATATATATATGAATATGAAAAGGGGAATGCTTTAAAAACAGATGTCAAAATTCAGTAATTCTTCCAGATCTAGTTTGATCTTGATTATATCTTTAGAAGGATAACATTCCCTGTGGGAGGCTCCCTTTTTGGGTAAAATGCTCTATTTAAAACTACCCATGGTGAAAACCTACATGCACCCTAGAGAAAACTGTTGTGAGATATTTAAGTAAGCTATTATTTGGAGAAGTCTTCAAAATAGAACTTTTCTTGAAATGTATTGAATGTTAAGTTCAGAAATATTATTTCAACTGCCTCTTTACAATTCTACAATGAAATAATATGGTCTATAAAAAAGATCCTGGAGCAAAAGTTAGAAGTATGGAGGAGGATGTGTATTGTTTAACCACCTGCTATAAATTTAATGTGGTAACATTATTGTCAAGAGAATTTTATTGATTTTTTTCTAAGTTACTTATCTACACATTTATTGTGTCAGTTCCCAAATTTATTTTACTCTCAATTCCTGTAAGAACATATAAATTAACTGCTCTTTAAAATGAATGTAGAGAAATATGATTTCATTTGAATAAGGATTTAACTGAATACAAGTATTGTCTTGACATTTAAATGGGTTTTTTTCCCTTGACTTTGAAAAATGTCACATAATTGGAAATTTATTTTATCAACATATGCAGCATGATTCTCTTTGAAAACATTTAACTTTGTGTTCTCCATTGTATGGTATATTTACTAATCTAAACTTATTATTCCATTTATTTATACCATTACCATTAAAATATATGGATTCTAATAAGTTTTTTTTTTTTTGTTTTGTTTTAATAAAGGAAGACTAAGGTTATCTGGCACCATACCAAGCATTTAGTGCTAACCAAGAAATAGCCTTTAATTGACATTCTCTTTTCCCAATTCTTAACAAGAAATTCCATACAACAATATGGATGCCCTTTTAAGAATCTGGCTTACAAGGATAGATGTTTACTTTTTAGGGTATTTGAATCTAAACCCCAAACATTTTAACCTCTGAGATATCACAACTTTTTGTTTCTTTCCTTCATTCAGGTTCTGGGAGGGAGGGGGCTTAAGATGCTAATAAGTTAGAATTTATACAGAACTTCAACTTTCCACACAAGTTTTTATATTTTAATAATTCTCTAAACTATATATTTATGATTCATGTATTTTCTGCATATATGTTACACTAAAAGGAAAAAGAAAAACAAAGCCGTAATATATCCTCTCTATGCTAAAGCTGACAATCTAACTCCTGATTTTAGCATTTCATGCCTAATAACAACCTTTATCTGTGTTTCATGGTGTTTGGCCCATGCTTTGGATATTGGAGTTTAAAAGGGTAATAAATAACACCACTTGTATCAATGAGCTATTGCTACAAAAATGCTGCATACTACAGCATGACTGAAAGCTGTGATCATGTATTCTCATGGATATACAGATCAGCTGCAAATTGCTTGATCTAGATAGTTTCAGCTGTGTGGCTCCACTTTGCATTTGGGTTTTTACTGAGATTAAGTAAGGCCATTTCCCAAGTGTGTTCAAGCAAGGGTCCATGCAGAACAGTCAGCAGCTGCAAAGGAAATCTGTATTTTGAAAAATGCAAACATCCTCAGGCCAAGATTTGGAACTGATACATTGTCACTTCCTCCCTATTTATTTAGTCAAAGACATTTTTCCCCTACTGGCTTTCTGAGCAAATGAAAAGAAAGAGAGACAGAAATTAAATAGTTGGAGAAAAAAATGAAAAGCAAAATTGGGTTGGTTGTGTTTCACCTCTTCATTAGTCTAATTTAACTTACATGTCTGTGGAATCAGCAAACTATTAAAACTAGACTCACCCCATTGAGAATTCCTATAATCTATTGCACTGTAATGCTGATTTGCACATACATGATGATTCATATAACTCACCAGTCAGTTTAATTACTCCTTTTATTCTTTGGGTGGGCAAGGAGACAGATTATAGAAAATTGATAAATATGAAAACATGGGGATGGAGAATGAGTGCTAAAGAAAAGAAAATAATAGAACTGAGTAAATTAAGGTAAAATATATAATAACTAGAGGCCCAATGTATGAATTTGTGCATGGGTGGGGTCCCTTGACCTGGCCAGTGATCGGGGCCTATAGGGGAGCCAGCTTGGGGGGCAGGGGTGAGGGGCCATGGGAGGTTGGTTGGCTGCGGGAGGTTGGCTGTGGGAGTGCATTGACCACCAGGGGACAGCTCCTGCATTGAGCATCTGCCCCCTGGTGGTCAGTGTGCATCATAGCAACTGATCGACCATGCATTCCGGTCGTTTGGTCCTAACGATCATTTAGGCTTTTATATATATAGAAAACAAAAAGGTATAAAAATTAACACATGAATTATGAAGAGAAGAAAATAGAAGTAATAAAGAAAACATGTTGAAAAGATCAATAAAATAGCAAATTCCTGAACAAACACATTTAAGACTATGTTATGGTGAGGTTAATAGATACATACCAATTGCACTACACAGTAGATATGTAAAATCTCTACTGATTGTTGAAATTCTTACAATCACAGAAATACAATAGCACCCCAAAACTCCTTAATTCTTAGTGTGATACAAATAATATTATTTACTCTGAAAAAAGCTTTACTGAATCCAACATGGCTGGTATTCCTGAAGCCACACATAAGTAATGCTCAATTTTAAAGCATAAATAATTTTTACAGACTTTGTTGTTGTTTTTCACACAATGTCCAGATTTACAATAAAAATAAATATACAAAATGCAAAAAAGCACACATCAATAATCCATTGAAAAACATGAAATACTTGTCAGAAAGAGACACTAAGGTGTGCCAGATATTCTAGGATAATAGAGACTTTAAAATAACTATGATAAATATGTTAAAAGTTCTTGTGGTGGGAGAAAAAGACAACACTTTGAAAGAGATTAGGGTAATTCAGGAGAAAAATTAAAGTAGAGTGTAATGGAAATACTAGAAACGAGAAACATGCTACTAGAGATGAGGAATTCCTTTACTGGGCTTATCGTAAGAACAGATAAAGAAGAAGAAAGAAATATCAATGAATGAAGATAAATCAATATAAAGAATCTACATTGAAATGAAAACATGAGTAAAAATAGAACAGATTATCCAAAAGCTATATAAGAATATCAAATGATCTATAAGACACACACAGAAAATTAAAATCCTAAAAGGAGAGGAGAGAGAGAGAACAAGGCAGAATGTATTAAAAAAAAGATAATGAATAAGATTTTCCCAAACTTAATCAAAGACAAAATCCCATGTATTCTGAAGCTCAGAGACAGACATGTAGAAAAAAATATAAAAAAAAGTTATTTGATACAACACAGTCTGACTTCTGAAAGCCAAAAATACAGAGAAAATATTGGAGAAAAGAAATTTATATATACAAGTATATATAATACTAGGGGCCTGGTGCACAAAATTCATGCACTGAGGGGGTGGGGGTCCCTCAGCCCAGCCTGCCCCCTCTCACAGACTGGGACCCCTCAGGGGAGCAGGCCTAAGCCACAGTCTGGCCTCCCTCTGTGGGAAGCTACCGGGCTGATCAGGGGAAGGCGCCAGCCCAATCACCCCACTGCTGCAGCCATTGCTAGCCACTGCAGCCACCAAGGTGTTTTCATCAACACAGACTCCAGTCCCTTCACCATGAAGAAATGACAACTTTCTTTAGGCATTTTCAAGATGTATCTTTCATTGGATATGACATTTCTTTTTTTTTTTTTTTTTATCCTCACCTGAGGATATGTTTCCATTGATTTTTAGAGAGTGTGGAAGAGAGAGGGATAGACAGAGAGAAACATCAATGTGAGAGGGACACTTTGATTGGTTGCCTCCTGCATGAGCCCTGACCTGGGCCCTGGCCAGGGAGGAGCCTGTAACCTAGGTGCATGCCCTTGATCATAATCGAACCCAGACCCTGTGGTCAGCAGGCCGAGGCTCTATCCACTGAGAAAAACAGCCTAGGGCAGGATATGACATTTCTTAGCCCCTCCAGCTGCAGACCTTCGTTTTTTCCTCCAGGAGTGTGGTGGAAAAACCCTAGATCACCTTTTTGGATCTTTATTACCCAAGTTACCAAGAACACTGCAAGCGGCAGCATACAGGGAACTTAGCCAATGAGCAGTCAGAAAAGGTGTTTACGCTCAAAATGGTTTGGCTCAGTGGATAGAGTGTTGGCCTTCAGACTGAAGGGTCCCAGGTTTGATTCCTGTTAAGGGCATGTACCTTGGTTGGGGACACATCCCCAGTGGGGAGTGTGCAGGAAGCAACTGATCAATGTTTCTCTCTCAACGATGTTTCTGACTCTATCCCTCACCCCTTTTCTCTGTAAAAAATCAATAAAATATATTTTTTAAAAAAAGGAAAAGAAAAGATGTTTCCTCTGCAGCTCATGCGCAGAGGATGCCCTGCGATCTATCCACTGGGCTGGGGGCATGCCCCCAAGATTGGCAGCCCCGCGTTGTGTCCGCCAGGGTGGGGATGTGGACCCAGGCTGCTTGGCGCCGGTGCATGCGCAAGAGGCTGTGGGGGGGGAACATCCACCATGTCACCATGGCAAGGAGGCAGATGTTCCCGCCCAGCCCCCAGCCACTTGGTGCCTGTGCCCATAGGCCCAGAGTGGCCAGGGGTGTTCTGGCATTCCGGCCACGCAAGGTCTATGTGTGGGCCCACAGGCTAGGAGCGGCCTGGGTCCCGAGGATGTTCCCGGGATCCAGGCCGCTTGGTGCCTGTGTATGCAACTTAACCCGCCATATTTGTTGGGTTAATTTGCACACTCGCCCCTGATTGGCTGGTGGGCATTTCGGAGGTATGGTCAATTTGCATCTTTCTCTTTTATTAGTGTAGTATGTATTATAAATGTATGCATCCTATACAATAAAAGGGTAATATGCAAATTGACCGAATGGTGGAATGACTGGTTGCTATGATGCGCACTGACCAACAGGGGCAGACACTCAATGCAGGAGCTGCCTCCTGGTGGTCAGTGTGCTCCCACAGGGGGAGCACCGCTCAGCCACAAGCTGAGCTGATGGATGGTGAGCACAGCGGCGGTGGCGGGAGCTTCTCCCACCTCCGCAGAAGCTCTAAGGATGTTCCACTGTGCTTAAGGCCGCTCCCCGTGGGGAGCGGGCCTAAGCCATCAGCCAGACATCCCCCAAGTGCTCCTAGACTGCAAAAGGGCACAGGCTGGGCTGATGGATGTCCCCAACGAGTGCACAAATATTGTGCACCAGGCCTCTAGTATATATATGAGAATATATATATATATATATATATATATATATATATATATATATTAACATAACAAAGATTAGAAGAATATCAGACATTCTTCAGACGCTTTTCAAGTAAGGAGACAATAGAGTGATATTGCTAAAGAATGGGGAGGGGAGACTGTCAACCTCAAATTCTATTCCTAGTCAAATAACCTTTTAACTTAAAGTCAACATATGTTTTAACATGAACAAAATGTAATGGTATTTATTGCTAGTATTTGTAAAGTGTAATGATTGTTGAAGGCAGTTCTTCTGGCAAAAATGTTATAACACCTATGGAAATAAGGATCCATAGAAATAAATGAAGCGAACAAAAATTTTAAAAAACATGGTTACATATAATTTACTATATTTTAAAATATATTTAAAAGATGATTGAGTAAATAGGGTAGAAAACAAAATGATATCTAAAACAAAATTGGCACAAATATGTATCCATGAAACAAAACATAAGCATAGGGCAAAAAGAGCTAGATGACTTAACCTTTTGCACTCGGATGTTGAGCGTGACTCGACACGGTTAGCATCGGTAGCAGCTCGAGAAAAAAGCAAGCGAGTGCAAAGGGTTAAATTTTTATAAATTTTCAATAGGTACTCATTGAAAAGATTAGTGGGTCCTACTGAAAGAAACAGTGGTACTATGATGATTTGTACTCCTAAATTTACATCATAGGGTATGAGGATGACCATGATAAGGTTTGAAAACACTATAGAAATCTTAGTCTTATGAATTGAAATAATCATTTAAATACCTACACAGAAGATTTTTGCTTGAAGTAGAAACTAAATCAGGCAGAACAGAGACAAAGAGCAAGTGCACACAAAAAGGAGACTAAAGCAGGGGAGGCACCTGTCAGAAAGTGGGAGGGAACATAGTCATCACAAAAGGAAGGAAGGAGCTGTAGAATTGTACAGGTGGGAAAATTACTCTGCAACCCGTTTTTCTGCAGAAACTGTGAAAAAAATATATTTCTTAAAAAAGAGCAGTGATAAAGGACTGTACTCAAAACCCATGCAAATTTACTATCTATTCCATATAATAAAGAGCTAATATGCTAATTAGACCAGACAGAAGAATGACCTTCCAGATGACATTCCAGAACAACCAGTGGGCAGGGCCTCAAGGCAGCCAGGGCTGTGATGGAACGAGCCCCTTGCACAAATTTTGTGCATCGGGCCTCTAGTATAATAAAAGCTTAAGTAACCCGACCGTTACAGTAGAATGACCAGTCACTATGATGTGCGCTGACCACTCAACACAGGAGCTGCCCCCTGGTGGTCAGTGCGCTCCCACAGGGGGGTGTGCCACTCAGCTAGAAGCCCTGAGCTGGCTCATGGTTGGCGAGTGCAACTGCAGTGGTGGTAGCCTCTCCTGCCTCTGCAGCAGTCAGACACCCCTCAAGGGCTCCTGGACTGCTAGAGTGCACAGACATCCCTCCCCTGCGAGTGCATGAATTTCATGCCCTGGGCCTGTAATCCTAATATTTAAAAACCCAGGGTCTGTAACATTCCAAAACGACCAAAGGTCCTGCCGCCTCTGTGGGTGCCCTGACTCAGCACCGACTGCTGAGGGGACTGCAGATCAGGCCCGAATGGAGTCCTGGAGAAAAAAGCAAGGTCTGATTGGTAGCCTCTGTGGCAGCTGTTGATCAGCACTTGCCTCTCTCTTTAGCTCCGGGCCTGGCCAGCACCATGTCTCTTTCTCTCCAGCCTCTGCTGGGGCTGCTGATCAGCCCCGCCTCTCTGATCAGGCCTATTGATAGGCCCAGAGATGCTGACACCAATCAGAACCAAATCTGAGTGAAGTATGAGGAGCAAATGGCTGCCTAGGAGGCAGAACTTTTGATGCTGTCTGGCATAGAAACTGACCAATCAGAACCAAATCTGGGTGAGCTGCAAAAGAAGAGCCTAAGGTGGGGGCTGAAAGGGGTTTTAAGGGCAACAGCTGTTTGGTGTAAGGTGTAAGAAAGTGGTTCAATTTTTTAATGACTGGTTTGGCAGTATAGTGCATATGGCTGGTTATCAGTCCAGATATAGGGAATATGTATTTTTGTATGCCAGGAGCATCTCCTCATGATGAAAAAGGCTTCCCACCCCCTTTTAAGCAACCCTATCCTATATAATCTATCTATACTACTAAAAGGGTAATATGCTAATTAGACCAGGTCGACCAGGCATCTTCTGGACGTCTGACTTCCTTCCGGACAAAGCCATGGTGGTGGGGGCCAAGGCAGAGGCCGTTAGGAGAGATCAGGCTGTCACGGGAGGGCGGTTGGGGGTGAGTACTAATATTAGTATTATAATCTAATAAAATATATTAACATTAAATAAAATGTTATCTTAAATAAATTTATTATTGTCTTGTTATTCCTAAAATATACTTTATATGATTTAAAGTCATATATTGAGAGAGTACCTGGGAAATTGGTGTAGAATGGCTAGCACTTTAAGTAACAAGTACTTAAATGTGTTTTTGTGAGTGAGGGCAGAGAAAGGGATATAGAGATTGGTAGTGAATTTTGATATGTTTTCTAATGGAAAACAGTCACCTCATCAAAAAAGGAAGATAAGACTAATTCTATCTAATAAATGAGTAATATGCAAATTGACTGTATCCCCACTACACCCAGAAGCCACAACCACCAGCCAATCAGGAGCGAGTATGCCAATTAACTCAACCAAGATGGCTGCAGCCATGGAGAGAGCAGGAGGCTTGAGTTGGCCCTGGTGATGGAGGAAGCCAAGCTGTCCGCCTGCTCTGGCCTGCCTTGGCCTCCGCTTAAGGCTACAAAGTTTCAATTATAGAAGATAAATAAATCCCAACAAAAATGGCTGTGGCCACAGAGCAAGCAGGAGGCTTGGCTCCACTCAAGGCTACAACGTTTCAATTATAGAAGATAAATAAATCCCAGATACCAGGGCTTTGGCTTCAGTCGCTGGGGGGCGTGGCCAGCCTGCAAACCACCACAGGCCCCTCACCTAGGCCACTCCACACACCAAGGGTATCCCCACCCTGATCCAGGACACCCTTCAGGGCAAACCAGCCGGCCCCCACCCGTGCACCAGGCCTCTATCCCATCTAATAAAACAGTAATGTGCAAATTGACTGTCACTTCAACACACAAGATGGCTGCCCCCATGTGGTCAAAGATGGTTGCCCCCATGTGGACACATGATGGCCGCCACAAGATGGCCAGCAGGAGAGGGCAGTTGGGAGGGACCAGGCCTTCAAGGGAGGGCAGTTGGGGGTGATCAAGCCTGCAGGGGAAGGCAGTTAGTGGTGACCAGGCCGTCAGAGGAGGGAAGTTGGGGGTGACTGTGCCTGCCGGGAAGGGCAGTTTGGAGGGACCCAAGCCTGCTGGGGAGAGCAGTTGGGGGGGACCAGGCCTGCAGAGGAGGGCAGTTAGGGTTGACCAGGCATGCAGGGGAGGGCAGTTAGGGGTGACCAGGCCTGCAGGGGAGGGCAGTTTGGGGCAAACAGGCTGGCAGGGCAGTAGTTAGGCATCAATCAGGCTGGCAGGGGAGTGGTTAGGGGGTGATCAGGCTGGCAGGCAGAAGCAGTTAGGGGCAATCAGGAAGGCAGGTAGGCGAGCAGTTGGGAGCCAGCAGTCCTGGATTGTGAGAGGGATGGCCGACTGCCCGTTTAGACCTGATCCTACTGGGATCGGGTCTAAACGGGTAGTCGGACATCCCTCGAGGGGTCCCAGATTGGATAGGTTGCAGGCTGGGCTGAGGGACACACACCCCCATTCACAAATTTTGTGCACTGGGCCTCTCGTAGTTTTAATATTTATTGAGGTAATACAAAGGTAACAGAATTTTTAAAAAATTAAAGAAAAAAATTATTGATATATATATAGTGTGTGTGTGTGTGTATGTGTGTTTTCATGTGTGTGTGTGTGTGTGTTTGTGTAGAAAGAGATCTTGTTAAGATTATCATGATTTTGCATAGAAAGGGATTATTTTTGCATAAGAAGGAAATCTTTACATTAGAAAACTAAATGCCAAATAACTCATTTTTCCCTGTGTTCATTTATAAATTTGATGTGAACCTAATCAAAATAACATGAGAAGCTTTTCTCTTATTATATGGGCAATATCTAAAATTCTGAGGACATATTCTCTTGACAATTCTTTCAGAGTATAGGCACTTGCATAAATTGCTGGTCTGAATTAAAAGGAATATAACCCTGGTTTCAGCTTAGATATGTAGAGAGCTGGAAAAACACCACTGTCTCCCACCCTGCAAATCAATGACTTTCCTTGAACTCATCAAATAACTAAGCTTGTAAAGCAAACAACCAAATCAAAGAATAAAATGTGATATGAGAATGAGGTTTTGAATTTAAAATGAGTGTTAACTCTAGATAGAGGTTAGGAGATTGCATGTAACTAGGCAGAAATATTTAAAGGGAATGTGTTTACAGGGGTTTGGTTCTCTTTTATTTATTTGATTTTTGAGAGAAAATAATGGTCTGGAAGCACAACTGTGCGGAAAATGAGCACTGATCTCATTTCTACAAAGAAGAAAAATTCACTGAGTTAAGCTAACCTGCAGCAAAAGATTTCAGAAAATAAAAATATTGCACACTGAGTTAAGTTGAAATTTCAAATAAATAACATATTTCATATGTATGCCCCATACAATATTTGGGGCATTTTTATATGAAATGATTATTCATTATTTAGATGAATATAAAATTTATTTGGCTATCCTACATTTTATCAGATAGCACTCTTTACAATGAATCTGATTAAATAAATTCATGCAACTAGTGTATTTAGAATATAAATTTTACTCAGACACTCTGCAAATTAGTTCTAAATAATGTATTTTTTTATTTCTCCTCGTTGTCCTGAACATATGTTTCTATATTACTTTATAATCCTAGCTTCTGTTTAAAACATAAAAATATTATAAATATGTCTAGTTGGATTAGTATATAATACAAGTGTAATTGAGTTGCTCAAGAATTGGGCATCATGACAAATTTGGTTATTTGATCATGAACAGAATTAGGGGATCCAGTTGTTAGATGAAAAGGAAGCAGCTGCAAACTGTAATTTCATATATCAATTATATTAATTTTCCTTAGTGGCATAGTGAATATCTAGGGAATGCCTAATGCCAAGAGTGGAACATAAATAAAGCAGAGGGAGTAGTGTAATGTGCAACAAAAAGATTCTGAAAAAATCAAGTGCAACCTCAAGAAATAACTCACTCTTTTGACCTGACAATCAGTGTGTGCTGAAATAGAGGATTAGCAAAGCAGTGAGTCCACATAAAATTTCATTCTGCATTTTAATAGGCTGCAAAAGATTTGCCAGAGGCAAATTATGCTTTATCCAGAAGTCAGGTGTCATTGCTATAATACATTTAGAAATATTTATGATGGTTTTAGTTGTTTGGTTTACAAAAGGAAAATCGTAAAAGATATATCTTTGGGCTTTATATTGCTAAACATGTCTTTTCTCTCTCTCTCTCTCTCTCTCTCTCTCTCTCTCTCTCTCTCTCTCTCTCGTTCTCTCTCTCTCTCTTCCTCTCTGCACCCCTACTCCTCCAGACATTCAGAAAGTATATCGTTTGGAAAGAGAGGTTATTATTGCTTGCCATAGCTTTGGTCAGTAAGCAACTCAACCACCACTGCAAAAAAAAAAAAGTATAATTGAACAGATATTTGCATTCCCATATTCACAGCAGCATTATCCATAGTAACCAAGATAAGGAAACAACCTAAGTATCGGTCAATGGATGAATGGACAAAGAAAATGTGGGATATCGACACAATAGAATTGTTTAGCCTTTAAAAAAGAAGAAAATCCTGCTGTTTATGAATACATGGATAAACCTGGAGAACATTATGTTAAGGAAAATAAGCCAAACACAGAAGGACAAATACTGCAGGATCTCCCTTACATGCAGAATCTAAAAAAGTCAAACTAATAACAAAGAGAATGGTGGTTACCAGGGGCTGGAGGGTGAGAGAAATGGAAAAAAAATGTTGGTCAAATGATACAAACCTTCAGCTGTAATCAAATAAGCTCTGGAAACTCAATAGTTACTATAATGAATAATAAGGTATCATGGACTTGACATTTGCTAAAAAAATAAATGAATCCCAAGTGTTCTCACTCCACACAAAACACACACACACACACACACACACACACACACATGGTATCTATGTTAGGTGATGTATATGTTAATTCGCTTGGTTATGGTAATCATTTTATAATATATACAAAGATCAAAACATCATGTTTTACATTTTAAATATATATGTACATATATAGACTTTTTATTTGTCAATCATACTCAATAGAGCTAGGGGTGAGGGAAGCATATTTGGACTAACCAGATCTCATTTATCCTTGTCTTATTCTGGATACAATAATACAACTCAGATTCTAAAAATAAAAACAATGAGGCATAGTTCAATCAATCAGAGAAATAAGATTAGTGATATAATTGGTTTGGATAATCTCTAACATTATTTTATTTTACATTTAGCTAATGAGAATTCCTATAACAGATTTATGGTTCCAATCTTTAATTTTCTGCTCATCACATTTCCATCACTGATTTTTTAAAGCTATAAACATTTTTCCATAATTCATTTTGTTTTTTACCAACATTTTAATTTAATAAACTATTTGATAATTATTTCCAACTAGAGGCCCGGTGCATGAAATTTGTGCCTGGGGGGGGGGTGTCCCTCAGCCCAGCCTGCACCCTCTCCAATCTGGGATCCCTCTCACGATCCAGGACTGCTGGCCCCAACTGCTCACCTGCCTGCCTTCCTGCTTGCCCCTAACCGCTTCTGCCTGCCAGCTTGATCACTCCCTAACCACTCTCCTGCCAGCCTGATTGCCCCTAACTGCCCTCCCTTGCAGGCCTGGTCCCCCCCAACTGCTCTCCCCTGCAGGCCTGGGTCCCCCCCAACTGCCCTTCCCTGCAGGCACAGTCACCCCCAACTTCCTCCTCTGATGGCCTGGTCACCCCTAATTGCCCTCCCCTGCAGGCTTGATCAACCCCAACTGCCCTCCCTTGCAGGCCTGGTCCCTCCCAACTGCCCTCCCCTGCTGGCCATCTGTGGCGGCCATCTTGTGTCCAAATGGAGGCAGCTATCTTTGACCACATGGGGGCAGCCATCTTGTGTGTTGGAGTGACAGTCAATTTGCACATTACTGTTTTATTAGATGGGATAGAGGCCTGGTGCACGGGTGGGGCCGGCTGGTTTGCCCTGAAGGGTGTCCCAGATCAGGGTGGGGGTTCCCTTGTCACATGGGGCAGCCTGGGTGAGGGGCCTGTGGTGGTTTGCAGGCCAGCCACACCCCCCGGTGACCCAAGCGGAGGCCCTGGTACCTGGGATTTATTTATCTTCTATAATTGAAACTTTGTAGCCTTGAGCGGAGGCCAGAGCAGGCGGGAAGCTTTGCTTCCTCCATTGCAGGGGAAACCCAAGCCTCCTGCTTGCTCCATAGCCGGAGTCATCTTGGTTTGGTTCATTTGCATACTCGCTCCTGTTTTGGCTGGTGGGCATGGTAGAGGTACGGTCAATTTGTATGTTTCTCTTTTATTAGTGTAGATTAATAACCTTTTATATTCCTTTAATCTTCTGAGTGACTTAAAATTTTATCTCTTATTTAACAGGGTGTTATAATTATTTTAACTTATTCATTTTAAAATGTGTTTGGTCAATGTAGAAAAATTAAAAAAAAATTAGAAAAGCTAAGGAATGTAATAATCATGCTCTTTCCAGCCATAAGCAAGAAATATTTGCTTCAGATATATTAATTTATTCAATAACTAAATTAAGAATATGCCTGGGCATATTTATATATAAAGCAATTTCATCCTATGGTATTGATGTTAATGCTGGATTAGCACATGGCGTGCAAATTAATTTCCTCAGCACATTCCTGCACACCAATATCATGTCCAGTTTTTTATCATTTAAATGGAACAACAATCATAGAATTCAATCTTTATGCCCATGTTTTGGATAAAGTTATGAAATCACAAAAGTCAATAAGATGGTTTTAAGGTTTCTCACTATTGCAAACATACTCTAGATGGATTGGACAAATATACAATTCATCTAGCAGTGTATGAGAATGCAGGCAAACTCAATTTTTTCTGCTTGTATGACTCTAATTTCTTTTTTGTTTTTAATATTTACCCACAACTTCACATCATTGCCATTCCAAAAAGGCTCTCTTGTGTTCTGAAAACAAAGGTAATTTTTCTCCTTTACTATGATTACAGTTCTTTATCATTGTATTGTTGATTTTCAAAGTACAATGTTAAGTATTAGCAGAAATCATTAGCTGTTTTCATCTTTGCCAATTTGCCACTTAAAGTTCGTTTGGTCTCTGGGCACCAAATTCTAGCATGAAATGTGGCTAGAATGCCTTTTCTTTCAGCCTTGCATGTCCATCTGGTCATGGCATTTCTGTTTCATCCACAGCTGTCAGGCCTGAGTCCATGTCTCTGCTACCTCCTTGTTTGGTCCCAGACACTTTGATACCTAGAGCTTTCTTCTCAGCAAAGTCTTCCATTGTGACTTTGCTTTTCCATAACTGTTCCACCTCCATGGAAATAAATATACACTGAGTGGCCAGATTATTATGATCTCTGAACACATAATAATCTGGCCACTCAGTGTATATCCTATATAATAAAAGGTTAATATGCAAATTGTCCCTTTGACCAGGAGTTTGACTAGCAGGCAGGCCGGCCAACCGCCCATGTCCCCTCCCCCTGGCCAGGCTGGCCGGACCCCACCCATGCACGAATTCATGCATTGGGCCTCTAAAAAAAAAAAAAAAAAATATATATATATATATATATATATATATATATATACACACACACACACACACACACACACACACACACACACACACTGAGTGGCCAGATTATTATGCATTCAGAGATCATAATAATCTGGCCACTCACTGTATATTGAATCTGACTTCTAGTTTGCATGTCTGTTTGTCATTAATTTGTCTATTTGGGATTTTTTTTTTCTTTAAGAAAAAAATAACAACAACAATAACAACAAAAGGAAATATCAATGAGATTGTAATTGGCCTCACAAGAAATGTGTTACAACCTCATTTTTTACTCAAGAAGGGAACTTGAAGGAGAACTTTGAGGGTAATAAAAACGTAACAGTTGTTGTGATGATTAAAGAAGATGCTACATTTTCTGTCCTTTGTTTACAATGCCCCCCTCATCTCCCTGGCAAGCTTTTGCTCACTGGGTAGGTCTCAGTTGACTTATCACTGCATTTGTAAAATATTTCTGTGCACTTCAAGAAAAATTAATTGCTGCTTTCTCTGTGTTCCCAAAGCACCTTACTCACAAGCACTTACCACATCATTAGCTACATTGCAGCTTGCTGTTAGCTAGCACAGAATTGTTTGTTTTAAAAGACCAATAATAAAACCTACTTGTCTTTAAAACCCTAGCACCTTTCACTTTGCCTAGCAAAGGAATAAAAAGGCATTCATTGACTTGATTTGAATTAAGTTGTCGCTTCTGTAGAAAAAGTAGTCCATCATTATACTGTCAGAAAGTTGGATCACTTTAATGCGGAGCGAAGGAGTAAAAACGACTTCAGTCATCAAGCTGATTGTCCAGCCTTCCTGACTGTTTTCTATGGGCAAGCCTACCAGACTGACCAGAATATCCTCATCTGGTTTCCTGGTGAGGTTCCCTCCCTCTTTGACAGATGTGAAGACATGCAGGTCATGTATTTTCTTCTTCAACTTTGTTTTAAGGACATTCTGAAGATAACTCATTGTCTTATTCCATATCAATTCATTGTTTCCGACAGTCAGATTATATTACAAATGATTATTCATAGCTATCATTTTTCTTCCTGTTCCACATCTCTCCTGTCCTCAATCTATCTAAAAATCAAGTAAAAAATGTTAAAAAATAAATAGGTGTTTATGTCTTTAAATTGGTGGTTAATTTTTTATATCATAATAAAAATTAATATACCTCAATTGCCAACTTATCATATGGTTTCTTTCTGGTGCCCCAACCTGAAGTATTCAATCTCACCCAGTAAAATTACTATTTATTATGGTGCCTTATTTATTTTCTTTATAGAACTTACTACCATCTGAAATTACATATGTTTGGGTTGAACAATAAGAAAAATCTAAAAATAGCTAATAATAATTGCATTCTTATAATGTATCAGCCCTTGCATATTATCCACTTAAGCTACTTTCTCACCTCATGAAGAAGGCAAGATGATTTGTATTTTACAGAAACTATTCTGAGACATTTGGAAGCCAGAAATTATCAACTGGTATGCAACAAAAATTTTTAAAACATACAATACCTGATTATTTAATCAAGGGCACTGACCTCTTTCCCTTAGAATGTCAAATTAGAAAATGACAACAACCTCTGAAAAGACCTATAGGGTGAGGAGGAAGGGGGATGGAAATCTGAAGACACTTTACTCTGACACGGTACTCAGTTCTTTTCACTTCTAAGAACTCCCCTGTCTCTCTCCCCAGATCTAGGGTCCATAAAATTGCAGGGCATGTTTAGAAAATGCAGTGCTACTAACAGGGTGGAAATAAGCCACCACATCTGAGCAAAGAAACTGGTACTCCTAACAGGTACAGGAAGCACACTGAGAAGATATATCTCTCCCCTCCTCTTGCTTTCCAGTCTCCCTTCTGGGTTCCCTATTGGAAGACAATGAGAGAAGCATCTGATGATGTTGAAATGAAGTTTACAGAGCTTTGACCCCATCATTGCAAAGCATAATATAGAGAAGGACTTGAGCTGAGAGACAATCCTATACAATAAAAGGCTAATATGCAAATATAATGAACAATGGAACAATCGGAAGAACCAAACAACCGTTCCCTATGATGTGCGCTGACCACTAGGGGGTGTGAAGAACATGGCAGGCATTGGCCATGGTGGGATGGTGGAGCAGGTGAGCAGGGGCGCCAGACAAAGATGGGGCACCGGTTGCTGTCATTGGGGCGAGCTGGTGGTATTTACTGAAAGTTTTTGCTCCTGCATGCCACAGTTCCACCTGGCGCTCGCACCTGCTGCCAGTGCCAGAGCCGCCTCTCACACCCTCTGCCAGTGCCAGAGCCACCGCTTGCACCGGTTGTCAGTGCCCGGCAACAGTCCTGATCACTCGGCGCCATCAGCAGGTGTGAGTGGTGGTTGCCGACCCCAATTGCCCCTGAGGGCTTCTCCACCTCTCTCTGCTCCTGAGGGGTGATTGGGGCAGCAGCCGCCACTCACACCCATTGATGGCACTGGTCCTGCTCTCACCTGCTGCTGGTGCCAAACCCAATCGCTCCGCACCATCAGTGGGTGCAAGCGAGGTCAGTGCCAGCAGCATGTAGGAGCGGTGTCAGCAGGAGCAGGGCTGCCTGCAGACAGGGGACCAGGGGTGGTGGCAGGAGTGGCCAGGTGGGGGTGCAGAGGATGGTCCAAGACCCACCCCTGTGCCTATCACATCCTCACAGCCCACAGTTCCTTTCAAGGTGCATGAATTTGTGCACTGTGCCCCTAGTTATTAAATAATAGGCATACCATTTGACTGTTAATATACATTTATCACCTTAGCTTCATTTTTTTCTCATTTCCAATGTGTGTGTTTATGTGTATGTATATATAAACAGTAAATAAGCATATGAAAAGATGCTCATTATCTTATACTAGAGGCCCGGTGCACGAAATTCATGCACGAAGATGGGGGGGTGTCCCTCAGCCCAGCCTGCACCCTTTCCAATCTGGGACCCCTCAAGGGATGTCCGACTGGCCTAAACGGGCAGTTGGACATCCCTCTCACAATCCATCACTGCTGGCTTCCAACTGCTCGCCTGCCTGCCTTCCTGATTGCCCCTAACCGCTTCTGCCTGCCAGCCTGATCACTCCCTAACCACTCTGATGCCAGCCTGATTGATGCCTAACTGCTCCCCTGCCAGCCTGTTTGCCCCCAACTTCCCTCCTCTGCTGGCCTGGTCACCCCTAACTGCCCTCCCCTGCAGGGTTGATCGCCTCCAACTGCCCTCGCTTGCAGGCCTGGTGCCTCCCAACTGCCCTCCCCTGCTGGCCATCTTGGGGTGGCCATCTTGGGTCCACATGGGGGCAGGATCTTTGACCACTTAGGGGAAGCCATCTTGTGTGTTAGAGTGATGGTCAATCTGCATATTACTCTTTTATTAGATAGGATAGAGACCTGGTGCACAGGTGGGGGCCAGCTGGTTTGCCCTTAAGGGTGCACGAATTCATGCACCGGGCCTCTAGTAAATGTATAATTACATATTAAAAGTGCATTGTGATGCATAAAAACAATGTAATAAATGTGCTTCCAATCTCTAATTCAAAAACTTCAAAGTCAGTTAACCTTGGGTGATCAATAATTAACTGCCAATCATTGTGCTAAGCACCTTACAAACAATTCCTCATTAAAAGTTAAGTCTGTTGGCCTCCAGTTCTTAACAATTGATCTCATCTTCCTGCATTAATGTCACCTTAGCACAGACCACCATCAATGAGATTTTGTTTTGTTTTTGGTGTCTTGTGATCATCCAATCTGAGTATAAAGTTAGTAAATGGCAGAGATTCAAAATATGTGTGTGGTATAGGTCAACAGTGCTGCCCTTTTCTTTCACATGCCTCCAAGAAGGATATATATTTTTAAAAACCTCATTATTACATGATAGAATGCATTTTGTGAAAGAAACACACTCTTTGTTCATTGGCTTCAAATAAAATAACTGTCTAAAAAGATAGAGGGAAATCAATTAAGGTGCTAAGATAAGAAAAATAATCTAAAATATTAGCTTCCATTCATTTTTGCAAGGATTACAGTGTAATAAATGGCACAGAATAGGACATTTTCCTGAACTTGCCATTTAATGGTTCCCTCTAAACATAATGCCGTGATTTCACTAGGCCAGCACCTCCCTGTGCACAGAACAAGCAAGAACAACAGATTTATTGTTATGAGGAACTCTGACTCAAACTTTATTTTTATTTCACTCTACTAATAGAAAAATATCAGACTCACCATCTCAAAGAAGACTGGGGAAAATGATACATGTATAACTTGCTATTTCTTCCATTCTTTCTTACAGTCTACTGTTCCTACTTGTATGCATTTGTGCGCAGGCACAGACAACACACACACACACACACACACACACACACACACACACCAATCTTCTTGCTTATCATAATTATGTATAGCAGGTTGTTTTAGTCCACTTGGTCTGTCATTACAGAATTTCACACTGGGTGGCTTTAAAAAAAAACAGAAATTTATATTGTCACATTTCTGGAGCCTAAATATACAAGATCACAATGCCAGAATGGTTGATTTCTGATAAAAGATCTCTTCCTCACCTGTGGATGGCCATCTTCTCTCTGTGTCTTCATATGATGGGGGCAGAGAGAGAACAAGCTCTCTCGTGTCTCCTCATATGAGGGATTAATCCCATTATGAGGCCCCCACTTTTATAATTTCACCTAAATCTAAATATCTCCCAAAGACCTTATATCCAAAAGTCATCATATTGGGGGTTAGGGTTTCAACACATGGGTTGCCTAGAGACACAATTCCATTTATAGCACATGTAATATTATATTTAAATGCTCTTATTAAAATTACTCAGGTAATATACATTATCCCTTTAATTTATTATTTTTTAATTCAAGTTATCTTTCTGAGTTATCTTCTTTAATAGAACATATATTTTAACAGAATTCAGTTTATTTATGTTATTTGTAGATTATCTTGAAGACAATTGCACTTTGATTCCACTTAGAGTATATGCTTTCATTATTACATATACTCTTAAAATATTGTTTTTGTCTGTTTCTGTCTGGATACCATGTAGACAATGACAGATGAGGCCTAATTCCCATAAAAATTTCCAAGTCTGGCTTTGTCTAATTTTATATATTCAGAATCAGAATCAATGTCCCAGAGGCAATTTTAAATTTATAAATATATGCAAAATCACAAAGAATATAGAGATTGCTCAGTGAAGACTTTCTGAATCCTACCCATGTTGCTCCTTCATTATTTTTCATTTCCCTTGAAGAAGAGCTGACATTAAAACAGATAATTTTATTAACACTTTCATACTGTTATTTATCTCAATTATTTTATTTAACATATAATGGTCATTATTATTTTAATTTTGATTGTTAACTTTAAATTACATGCAGAAAAGTAAGTCTTTTTCGTAACTGAGTTTCATACAGATATAAGTATTATGCTATGGATATCTTGTATGTAACACACACACACACACACACACACACACACACACACATAAGAATTAGCAATTTCAAATCAATTGTTTAATTGGTTAAGACTGTGGGACTTTATCTCAAAGTACTACTTGGAGGTAAAACCCAAATGTAAAGTCACTATGCCATAGTGTTCATGTATAAGTTAAGGCAGTCTTTTTTTATGTACATAAATTTTGAAATTATTTGCTTAAAAACTGTGATTATCTAATAGAACAAACTAAAATATATTTACAAAGAATATATTTTTTAAAAAGGACTTATATTCAAAATATGTAAAAATTCTTATCAACAATAAGAAAACAAGCAACCTGATTAAAAACGGGCAAATGATATGAACAAAGAAATATATATATATATATATATATATATATATATATATATATATATATATAAAATCATCATATGAAAATATGCTCAGTATCTTATATAATTAAGAACTTTCAAATTAAAATTAAATTGATATACCCTTACACATCTATTAGCATGGCTAAACCCCCAAAATATGACAATTCCAAACCTTAAAGAGGATGTGAAGCATCAGGAACTCCTATACCTTGCAAAATAAAAGTAAAAAGAAAAGAAAAAAATAGATTAAAGAGATATCTTTACTGTTTATTTTGAGCTCTAGGAAAATATAAATTACAAAATAGTTAGTAAGACACATATTGCAGTGTTTTGTTGAATATAGCAGGTTAGAGATACATTTTATTTAGTTTAAGTTTTTACTAAATGGTTGCAAAATCTTTAGACAGGTAATATGTATATATGAAGTGAACAAGATGAATAAACTTAGCAGTTGGAGGGATTATGAGCCAACATTTTATAGAGGAGATGAGATAAGATAATGAGACTAGAAAGTAGATAAATGGTTGGATAACATCTGGGCAATAATCAACATGAATTAGCAAAAGGAGAACTCTCCACAATTTTAAAAAGCTTAAAAATACTGCAGTAGCTACAGGTAAACCAGGCTCAAGAGGCATTTTTATAACATGGGGCTATTGAACACATAATATTGGTTAAGGACAATTCACTACTTGGAACACACTGATTATACAAAAGAGAAAGTATATGTATACTGCAGGAAGTTTTTAAACTACATGGCCAGGAAGAGCAACAATGATTTAATTTAGGAGAAGTGGGGTCAATTACTTCAACTTATGAGACTAAATAGACAAGGCTTGCATTTTCAATAATGTTTCTAAATTTGTAAAAGGAACAGTGATTTGTGGGAAATTATGCAAGATTGCTCCAGTTATCTTGCAGTGGGAAGGAAAGAGCAAAGTTCTCCTTTGAAAGTCAGTTGGAATTTCTCTCACTGCTCTCTTTTAGGATAGTGTTTAACAAATGGGTGAAGAAAGGTGTTGGGGTGAAATAAATGATGGATAACTGGTTCTGAAGACTGTCCAGTTTGAAACCAGAGGTTTTAGCTGTGACCATCTATCCTAAATGAATGATTTTCTCCAGTTGCATGTGGTAATGCAGATGTAGGGTTATAACAGTTATCCACTTTTTTTTTTTTCTGGGTATTTGTGGCTGAGGTAAGGCATTAAAAGCCACTAGGTATTGGTAAGAGAACATGTAAGTGTAAAACATAAGATACAGATTGAATGGGTGTTTAGCTGATCTGTATTCTGAGAAACATAGAGGGGTCACAAGAGCATAATTCTACAAGTTCTACCATCTGTGAATGAGAGTGCAGAGATAAAAGGTTATGAGGTTGTGGCCAAAGATGATAGCATTGGATTTTAATATTTATATGGTGAAAGAGCCCTTGGAGATAAGACTATCTAGCTTAGTGTTTCCCCAAGTGTGACTGGGAGAGCTACTTGAATCAGAATTGCTTAGAGTTTTTAAAACTATGCAGACCCTAGGGTCCCTTCCAGATATAATAGAAACTCTGAGGGTGCTGCTAACAGCTCCCCATTGTTAACATAAACCAGATAATTGTCTATAAACTAGAGTTGAAAAATCACTGACAAAACTTATGACCAGTAAGAACACATTATATATGAAGTAAAATTAATTAAAGCCTACAAATTTTAAAGTAGGGAGGGTAAAAGTCTAAAACTTTAAATCTTTGACATTAATGATTGATGTTCAAGTGAGGAGAAAAAATAAAATAAAGAATAGTGAACCTGTAAAATGACTAATGTCCACATGCTAGTCTGATTTTTCTTGCTAATTTTGGTGATCTGAATTAGGTGATATGATTGGATTATGGCATCTGGGTGGATAGAAAGCTGAGCAACAGTGAATCAGAGACCAAGAGTAAATACAAGGGCAGAGCTTTATGCAGCAGCCACTGGTTCATTCAGTATGCCTTCATCAAATAGGTATGTCAATTTAATGATTACTGTCACCAGCTTTTTGAATACCCGAAAATTCAATATTCCAGAACACCCAAAATATCTTACTTCATCATTCCAGCACTATTAACATTGCCCCATTCTTGCCCCAAGGAAATCAGCTGATCACAAGAAAAGCTTGGCCCAAGGAAATCAGCTGATGACATGAAAAGCTTGGCATGGCCTTGACTTTTTACTTAAAGGAAGTAAGATAAATACTCATGGAAAGTGATTGAGGATTTGAATATTTGGAGCAACATACTAGTAGTCTGTAATTGAGAAAGCCTGGGAGTGGCTGCCACCATGAGCACCTTGGCAGGGCCAAGTTTAAGGCATTCTGAGTACCACACGACAAAATCCAGATATTTCCCTACTCTTTTTTTATGAGGAAGTTCATTGTCTGGTCCCTTTCCTGTACAGAATTACATCAGGAATGTGTAACACTAAAATTTGAGAATTTGGCAGTCTGGACTTCACCTGGAAGGGCGACTGACATTCAGAGGCAGATCCACTTAACTTTCAAATGAAGCACCGATGTCCATCACCACGACCTTTGGCTTTAGTGCTCTCTGGCGTGGAAGGAAGTGCGTCCCCTCTGGAAGCAGTATTGCATAAAGACAACATGTGGCAGTTTGACCGATTATGTGGAACAGAGGAGAACCAAACAGAAAATAAGCAAAATCACAAACTTAGGAACTCAAACGCACTGGATAGTGTGGAATAAAGGTGTGTTTTAAATATTAACACCAGGTTTAAAAAAGTGTCTTTCTCTTATTCTTCAAGTTTCAATTGTTCCTCAGTGTAAGAGCTCTCCAGACAGAAAACTAAGAATACACTGAAATGTGTAGTCAATTGATCTCACTCAATTTGGTTAATTACCTATATAGGGAGCCTACTCTGTTTCCAGGATTTCATATTATACTAGACTCCAATAAAAAGTATTTGTGAAAAAAAAAAAAAAAGTATTTGTGTGTGTGTGTGTGGGGGGGGGGGGTTGATGAGAGAGAGGGAGAGAGAAACAGAAACAGGGAGGAACAGGGAAGAAGAGAATGAGAATATAGGTGAGTTTGAGTGTATGGTGTATAGTATGACATGTGCAAAGCCTACATCTTCATGTATTATTTTGCATTTTGCTGATGTGCTTACTGAAATATCAGAGGTCAGGCAGGCAATGAGAGTTACTTTTGTTCAAGCTATTTTAGATACTGGGATATTTTCAATATATGGAAGTGTTGTGTTGGAAATGGTGTTCTTTCACAGAGTTGCAAGGAAAGCATTCCAGAAGACCCACATATGGGAGGATGTGGTCTAGCTGTGCGATTTATTTGAGTGGAAATAAAAGGCTGCTTCCATGTGCCCAAAGTCTCATCTCCGTCCGCCATGAAAAAAAAAAAATCCCACCCTGTTTTCATCAGGCCCAGAAATAGGGCCAGTGTCCAGACATTTTGTGCCATTGGTTCAGTCCATGTCTTTGTCATCAGCTAGTGTAGTCTGTGTTCCTGGCTGAGTTCTGGCTGGCACTGTGCCCAGGCTCGCACGTGGAGCTCACACAGCCAGGCTGCAGCAGCTGCTAGGGCTACATGGTTGCTATGGAAAGAAAAAGTGCAGGGAGAGAGAGAGAGAGAGAGAGAGAGAGAGAGAGAGAGAGAGAGAGAGATCTTTGTTAAGTTGATTAACTTACCTCAGCCTTGGGAAAGACCAGGTACCCTTTCAAACTAACTAATCAACTTCCCAATCTTTCATAGGCTACACTAACCAATCTATTTCCTATATCTTCCGAGGTTCTGATCCTTTTCCCAGGCTAGACAGATAGGTCTCTGTGATGCCCATCTTACTGGTAGCTCCTACTGGCATGCCTCAGAGTAGAAGGACCTTCTGCTGTGCCACCTTGGCTTCTACTAGGCATGTTCTCAGAGAAGAATTTCCCCTTTATTGTTCTGTCCCTTTCTCCAGTAATCTGCTGCAGGGACCTATGGTTCCCTGGGGAGTGGTGAAGCTCTAGCTTCCCAGGGAAGCAGGCCCAATATTGGATTCAACTTTCCAGTTTACTAGGCTTCTTGATATCTGATTCTCATTGCTCCCTTCCTTTATTAATACCTAGATACTACACTAATAGAAGATCCTTGACACATTCAACTCTTTGTATTGATTTTAGAGAGAGAAGAAGGGAGAGAGAAACATCTATGTGAGAAACATAGATTAGTTGCCTCCCGTATGCGCCCTGACCAAAGATAGAGCCCACAACACTTTGGTGATAGGATGATGCTCCAACCAACTGAGCCACCTGGCCAGGGCTGCCATATTCAATATTTAAAGCATGAGTGAAAGTGTTATTACAGCTGTAAGGTGTTATAGTGCCATGTGTTGTGTACAGAAATATGGAAGGATTAAAACATAACTAAATTTTCTTTAATAACTTTATTAAAGTTTACTAAGATGCTCTCTGATTTAGAGGTAATTAAAACAGACAAATATATAACACTATATAAAAAAAGTAAAATATAGAAAAAAATGCCACTGCTAACACTAACTACTAAATACTTGTTAACCTGTGTATGCAGTACTAATTTCCTTAACCCAATCCAAGTAATCAAACAGATGACTCTTCGGTCACAATGTTGTTTCCTAAAATATTCAATACAATATTTTGAATGCTCTTAGATATAAGCACAGTTTTTTTTTTTTAATTAAAATAGATTGATAGCCAGTGAGATTATTACTACCAAACCTACCTAAATCAGCATTTTTAGTTACCTGGAAGAAGTTGCCCAACTGCTGGTTGTCAATTACTTGTAGGCAAAATCCTGCTGCTGTGAGCTCACTTGAATGCTGCCACCTCTCAGATACCCAGCTGGTTCCTAGAAATCTCTTTGCTGAAGCAACCAAAGAATTGATTCCTGGCATAGCTGGTGTATCTAGGATCCTGCTACAGCTGCAAAGCCAGCCTGTATTCTGATGGGTTAAGAATTGTTGAAGTTCTAGAATATTGCCTCTGTTCTAAACTACCATAATTTGAACTCTCAAAATATTGGAAGGTGATATACCATAAAAAGCAATGAAAAATAAACAAACAGAGGCACACTTTTTAGTTTGTTTTATTTTCTTTGATGCTGAAACTCACAGTTTTAGGAAACTGAACTGAACTATATGCAGCAATGTGGTTTTTGATAAACTGTTGTGGTCGAAATATCTTCATACCAAAACAACACACTTATTAATTACAGGGGAGAGTATTCTATAAGAGAAAGGGAAGAAAGAGCTCAGGATTTAGCATTTGTCTCAAGGGCCTAGTGACGATCTGGCTTAGGCTGTTAGACTGCTGCTGGTGAGACTCTCCCTTCTGGCTGTCAGATGGGAGGAGAGAACACATAGCAGACATCTGGGCCTGCACACAGGGGGCATGCCTTGGGACCCATTGCCGCCCAGACAGCATATGGGCAAGGCAGAAAGGAGACTTCTGAGAGCATGCCTGGATCTTATATCATAAACTAGGCTGGGGCTCACTGCAGCATAATGGTGTGGAAAGGAGGAGAGTAGAGACAGAGAAAACCAACTCCTTGCACATCAGATTCAGCACACTTGGATCCTGCCAACAGGTAAGTCACTATTCGTCAATCTATCAATCAGTTTAGAATTAAAATAGCCCGGCCTGGGTGGCTCAGTGGTTAAGTGCCCTCCTATGAACCAGGAGGTCATGGTTTGATTCCCATTCAGGGTACATGCCCGGGTTGTGGGTTCCATACCCAGTAGAAGGCAGCCAATCAATGATTCTCTCTCATCATTGATGTTTCTCTCTCTTCCTCTCTGAAATATATATATTTATTTTTAAAAATGAAGTTTTCTCAGTGAGTTAAGAATTTGACCTTATTCATACCTACACATACTATAGGGATAATAAACATAGCATTTTCATATATTTTCTTATATTTTGCATGTCATACTTTTGAAACTCAATTTGCATAAATGTTGAAGTTGTCAGAGTTGGGACTATAAAGAAAGAGGAAGGTTGATTGTTAAGTCAGGACTTCACAAAGGAGTAGAAACTTGAAGGTGAGAATCTGACCCTTAGTTTTAGACATGATATTTCTTCCCACACTTATTTTCCCCAAGTTTTCAAAAGAACTAGTGTATAAACAAGCATTTCTTCTTTCCTCTACAGAATCAGAGCAAGGAAAGTTACCTGGAGGGAACAAACTATGGGGTCTGTAATACACAGCACTGATATAAAACGCCCTTGCTATCTAGTTCAAAACACCTTTGTTTGTCTGAGCACAAGGCCTCTGGAGAGAACTCAAGACACACTGATATATCCCTACACTGAGAAATTCTCACTTTGCTTAACTGATTTTATTGTGCATAAAGTTTTCTACATTACACTTCTTTTCATTTTAGCCAGGTTTAAAATGACCTAGTAGCCATCTTGCTTAGATTTAGATATATTGTCACTCATCTAATTGCAGGACATCTATTGGAATGAATCATTTCCGCAGATATTACATCAGATTCATTAGGTATTGGTTTTTAAAGCTTATCTGTCAAATAGTCATTTTATAATCAATCTCTGAAGGAAACTTCCTCTAGCCCCCTGTATTCCAAAAACATTGTTGTACCATCCAATCCCTAGAATATGCAGGATTTTTACTTAATGTTGTTTTTTTTAAACCTCAGCTGAGGAAGAGTGCCTCTTTCTTTTTTAAAACATATTTTATTGATTTTTTACAGAGAGGAATGGAGAGGGAGAGAGAGTTAGAAACATCGATGAGAGAGAAACATCAATCAGCTGTTTCCTGCACCCTCCCTACCGGGGATGTGCCCACAAACAAGGTACATGCCCTTGACAGGAATGGAACCATGGACCCTTGAATCCGCAAGCCAACACTCTATCCACTGAGCCAAACTGGTTAGGGCTTACTTAAAATTTTTATGTTGTTTTGTTTTTTGTCAAATTCTACTCATTTTATTTTGCTTACTGTGTCATATATTGATATCATCCATTATTCCTTGGAGTTGCCCCCACCTACAGATTTCTTAGTCACACTTCATCATTAATTTAAGGTTCTGTCACCCAACTCATTGTTTGCCTCTTTACTTCAAATCTAGTAATCTATCATAGGAAGTGATTTAAGCATTCAAACAGATGTCCAACATGTGAACTTCCTTAGTTCTGTAACATTCTCAACTCCTGGGATCTTCACTTTGACTCTATTTCAGCCACCTGTTTCCATCATTGATCTAGAATTTCTTTAATTCTGCACTCTTGAAATCAAATATCCTACCTCCTCATCAAATCTGTCCTTGCAGCTCTCACATGTGGCTGCCCACTACATGTCTTTCAGTCTTACCAGGAGTTATAGTCTTATCACTGCTCTGTACCTCCACATTGCTTAGCCTCTTCCCCAAATCCCCACTACTGCACTTTCTATCTTTCCTATTTTTCTAAATTTAATGCTTCATCATTTTAATCATTCTCTTGCCAACATATTCATTTTTTTGTTTGCATTTCTATACATGCTGCCAATAAAAATGCAGTTTTGCAGAAGTCTAAATATTAGTTTCTCAGCTTTCCAACCAAGCTTTTTATAACTGCTGGAGCAATCAATTTTAGGCAGACTTGTGACATCAGGCTGCTCATGATTCATTCTGTATTTACTGGATCACAGTAACTATTTAAAATATTCTTTAATTTCCTCAAATAATCTATTCTACTGTATTTGCCCTTTATTCAAAACAAAATGACAGAGTAATAGAAGCTACTTTCAAGGGACATCATTAGCTTTTTACAACCACCTCACATCACAATATTAATTTGTGTTGACACCAGTTTAATACACCTTCTATCCTGTATCTTTCTGTGCACCTAACCTATTAATGTTTAAACACATTTGATAGTCTCACACATTGAAAAACCTATTTCTTGACTCCATGTTTTTCCCAAATAATAAGCAAAACAAATTAAAAAAAAAACACTTATTTTTTTAAACGTTTTCATAAATACCCTGCCTGACTCTATTTTATATCTTGTTGTTTCTAATTTTTACCTTCTCTGTACCCCTACCGTTAGGAATATGAGCTGCCACTCCATGAAAATCTATTTTTGTCTGAGTCACAACAGGCATATGTGCTGTTGATTCCAATGAATACTAATTAGAATTGATCACACTTGACCTCTCTCAAGAATCCTTAAAATGTAATCATGAAAATGTATTTTTGCCCTTGACTTCTAGAAGGCTATGCCTCTATTACCCTCTCACTGTTTCCAAATTGGTTTCCTAGCTTCTTTGTCTGGTTCTCTTCTGTTATCCCTAGTTTAAATGCTGCCTTTTTCTGAGTTTTTATCCTTGGAACTTTTGTTCTCACCATATGTATTTCCTGGGTAATGGCATTCAAAGGTCTCCATTTGTTAACTTTTCTTTGTTTGTTTCAATATATGCCCTAGATTGAGAACATTCACATTAGTAATAATTGATTGTAAAGACAGTTATTTTTTATTAGAGACAATGCCACCAAACCATTTTTCCATGCAGCATCTTGAAATGTGTAAATATAGAAAATGTATAGATTGGAAATGGTATCTCTGAAAGTAATAATGGATAACAACATTAGCTTTTCTCTTGATTCTCAATTCTATATATTAAAATTGATATTAAGTATATCCACTTGATACTCTTCCTGATACTTTAAATGCATCTTGTGAAATATAAAAATAATCATTAACTCCTAACCCCTCTTTATTAGCCAGGATAGTATAGTGGCTACAATAAATAACCCCCCAATCTTGCACAATAAAGATGAACACATGTGGTAGGTTGAATGAAGGCCCTTCACAGATGTGTAGGCCCTAATGCCCAGATCTGTGCATATTTTATCTTACATAGTAAATGAGACTTTTGAGATGTGATTATTACAGGATTTTGAAATGGGGAGATTACCCTAGATTATCTGGGTGGCTGGAATGTAATCATAAGGGTCTTTATAAGAAGGGGACTGAAGAGTCAAAGTCAGAGGAAGAGATGTGAGGATAGAAGCAGGAGTAATAGATAATGATTGGAAGTTGCTCTGCTGCTGACTTCAAAGTGAAGAAGGAGCCAGAAGCCAAAGGAAGAAGGAGCTGAAAAATGTAAGGAAATTAAGTCTTCCTTGGAGTTCCTTTCGCCACCCCCCACCCTCCAATACGCAATCTTTCCAACAAGTTGATTTTTAGACTCACAAGACTCATTTCCAATTTCTGATCTGCAGGAATGTGATACAGTGAATGTATGCTGTTTTGAGTCACTAAAGTTTGTTACAGCAACAATTGAAAACCAATACAAAAAAAAACCCACAAAGATTTACTTCTTATAACTGCAATCCAACACAGGTTCTCCTTGCTCGCCATCAAATGATGCAGATTTTTGATCATTTGAATGTGTCTTTTGGATGTCACAAGAGGAAGCGAGATTCTGGATAATCATGCTTGAAGTTATGGCAAAGCCTGGAAATAGGACTTAGCACTTCTTTATGTCACCCATTCTAATTATAAAGGAGCCAAAGATAGATAGTTTTGGTGGATACCCAGAAAAAAGTACCTGATATTACTGAACATCTAGCATGCCTCTGCCATTATCTGCCCATCCAGTCACTGCATTGAGGCCAAGGGTAAGGATTTCGGGATAATAATCAATTACTTTCATTAAGTTTAGATTTTTTTTCCCTCTGGCAACCAATAAACTTCAAAAGACAAGTTGTTTGTACCCTGTTTTCATTTACACCCCATTATGCAAAGATGTAACAGAGACAGGATAAGCCCATAAATTATCCTGATCAATAAATGTGAAACATGCAGTAGTCAGTACTTACCAGAAATTCTAAAACTCTGAGCAGATATTGTGAGGGGCCCCTTTCCTGGAGTGACAGAGATTTAATTAAGCCTTGATTCCAGTCTTTGGCAGAAACCACCTTATGCTCTGTTCTTCACAGTCATTTTGTTCTAATGATCCTTTTAGAAAGACCTTTATTCCAAATTTGTATCAAATTACATCTGAAACATCGTTTTCTCAATATAGTCGCCATTAGGTTGAGAGGGAGACATTTGGTGCTGAGAAAGTGGAGAAATAAGGGAAATTTGAGTACATTGTCAATGGAAGAACTTTGGGGAGAATTCCTGAAACATGTAACAGTTGAAAAGTTTTGTTAGAATAATCAGGCCAAAGAAAACACAAACCCAGACCCCCTGACCCTTGCCAAAGGAAAAAAACAACCAACCAAACAAAACTATTCAAAACATAAAACTGATTCTGAGAACTTAATTTTCCATGATCAGGAGGCAAGTTTTCAAAACTGCGTAGCCTCCCTGGAGGATATTATCTACAGAATCATAACTTTTAAAAGAGGCTTTGGGGATACAGGCAAATAAGCATATGAGTGTTAGTATTTTCAGTGTCAAGAACCCACAATAAGGAGGACATTTTATGATGCAAGAGTGGTGGTCAAATTAGATTGATGATCCCGAGGACTTACTTTGATGACATAAATTCCATTTAGGGTTGAGCTGTGGAGGATGTACACTATGGTTATTTTTCCTTTTCTGCTCTCATCATCTTTAGTTTTTCAAGGCTAGTGAATTCTATGAAAAGGGTCCAATATACTTGTATATTTCAGTAGAAAATTAGGAGGGTGTCAAAGCAAAAGAGTATCTTTGGGAGAATAATTTGTGACCACAGGCAAATGGTTAGAAATACCACCTCCAGCAAGTAGTACCAGTATATGATCAACTCAACAAAAGCCAGATGAAACCCATTTGCTCTCACTGTCATCATCCTGGCAAGAGGAGAGGGTCATCAATTTCATGCAGGCCCCACAAAGCATGTGTGTTTGAAGACACCATGTGTGTTTGTGGACATATTCTGTTACACAAGGTCATGTTTACTGCACCACTTCTCCATATACCTATACGACACATTAAAAAAAAAATTATGTGGAATCAGAAAATGAATTTTTATCAAAAAGAATGAGTTACTGCCTGCAGCGGTGGCTCAGTGATTGAGCCTTAACCTATGAACCAGGAGGTCATGGTTCAATTCCCGGCCAGGGCATGTGCTTGGGTTGTGGGCTTGTCCCCAATTGTGCAGGAGGCAACCAATGATTCTCTCTCATCATTGATGTTTATATTTCTCTCTCTCCCTTGCCCTTCCTCTCTGAAATGAATAAAATATATTTTAAAAAACAGTAAGTTACCAAAAGACTTGGTGATTGGCCATTATGACAATTTTCCTTTTCCCCACCTCACTCCTTTCACCAAGTACAGAGTAAGGGGGATAAAATCAGCCACAAAAGAATTAAGAAAATACATTTCCTTTGCACATGAAATGTAATATGTAGGAAATTTATGACTTCACTAGAGTTGTACTACAATTATTTCACTAATTATAAAATTCAATTGAGAAATTTAATTAGATTACAATTTTCTCATTAAGTGACATCAACAGACTTTTTGATTACTAAGTTTCTTTCCTATTTACAATTGTGTGTAAGTCCTTTTATCTTCAAGTCTTTTTCTTCTATCATACCACTTAGTTATCAGACTAATATGATGATGTCTTATTTATTCTTTCTTTGATGAGTTTTTTTGTCTAGCAGTATAAATAGTTTTCTCAACTGGTAGATGGTTAGAAGGATGTACAGTTTGGTGCTGCTAGGTGGGAAGAGAAAAAATGCCTTCAAGTTCAGCCTATACACATTAGCTTCATGTGAAGATTTAAACCATCTAATTTATATAACAAACATTTTATACCACATTATTTGCACCTGGTTTACAAATTTACTCAGCTTTTCACAACAATTATCAATGATAATATCAAAATGTCAAATATCCCAAAGTGACATTTTGTTAGGCAGTTATAAAAAAGATTTATTTTTCCTCTGGTATTTCTTGACAGTTTCATTTGTTGCAATTTATTATGTAAGGAGAACTATTGAAAAATACATCTCTTTTTTTTTATTATTTTGGTCAAGGAAAGAATGAAGAAGAAAAAAAGAGATAAAATTTTAGACCTCTCAATATCACATTATTTAATACCAAGGCATAAAGAAATACATACATCTTTTAAAAATATGTTTATGAGAAAAATAACTGGTATATTAGAAAATGTAGCTAAGCAAACAGCACACATTTTACAGCCTAAATCTCACTCCATAAAAATCATTGTTAAATTTATTTCTCTCAGCATTTTATACTGTGCCTTTATTCTTAAATACAATGAATCAACTGTACACCCGATTTTGTAATTCTTTCATTTATCAATATGTCATAAATAAGTTTATGCAGCTAGATATTTCTAGTAAACAATTTGCAATTTATATTGCATTTCATTGTATTACATTATAATTTATCTAAACAAAGCTTTATGTAGATAACTATAGCATTCCTAATTTTACTGTTTTAATGAAGAGAGTGATGAACATTGTTGCAGTGCAATCCTGTCATAGGACTGTATATTTTTCCTTGACATAAATATTTTGCATGTGAATTCTCAGGTTAAATTAAGATAAAATATAATGCTCTTTAATTAGTATTGCTAAATTGCTTTCAGTAATTTTTGCAAGGAAAAATATACTTAAAAGTGCTTATTGTTGGTATCATGCTTGGATTATTTCTATTTTATATATGTTTTATCATTCAACTTAATAAATTAGTACATAGAAATATATACTGAGAAGAATTATTGAGAATAGTCAGTGTTTTGGAACCTGTTGAGTCACAGGAGAATGTTTATATGATATGTTCGCAATATCACAAAGATCCTGAAATATGATCTCAGATCATTAGGAAAAGCAAAGGCTTCACTCACATTGAACCAACATTGGATTTGAGACCGAATTGTCAATTTAAAAGAGTTGTTGAACATTAATGAACACCACAGAAATTCCACAAGTAAGGAATTAAAGGTTTTCTAATACATGGTACACAAATCTGTTGCTGATCAATTTCCAAAATGTTTCTTTCTCTGTGGAGTCAGCCCATGTTTAAAGCTTCCCAAGCCTTCAGTGCCCATGCTGTTGTGGACCAGAGCTTTGATGAACCTGATCTTACTTCTCCAAGCCGACCTCAGCATTACATTTGAGGCCCAGCTGCACACCTGAGGAAAATCAACAAATGAGTTCCTGAGATGACAACCTGCCTTTCATTGGCCATTTCTAACTTAAAATCCACAAGCCTAAATCTGGAGGAACTGGGACTTTCCCTTACCTGGAACATGTGAGAAATATAGCATCCGGATATATTTTAATTGTGCTAAATTCAGATTCCCACCATGCTTCCTTCCTTACAGTTTCATGTTTTCATTTTGTTTTTTTAAAAAGATAGACATCACTGTTTTTCAATGCAACAAATGCAAGTGGCACAGAGCTCTATAAACTCTTCTCTCATTTCCCTGGAGTTTAACTATTAATTTACCTGAGGTCCCTCATAGTATATTTTAAAGGCATAATCGATTATTTGAGACATTTAATTCCATCTTTCTCTAAAATTTAAGAATGATATTTGTATAATCCTATCTAATAAAAGAGTAATGTGCAAATTGACCATCACTCCAACATACAAGATGGCTGCCCCCATGTGGACACAAGATGGCCACCACAAGATGGCCAGCAGGGGGGGGGCACTTGGGAGGGACCAAGCCTGCAAGGGAGGGCAGTTGGGGGTGATCAAGCCTGCAGGGGAGGGCAGTTAGGGGTGACCAGGCTGGCAGAGGAGGAAAGTTGGGGGGTGACCGGCCCTGCAGGGAAGGGCAGTTGGGGGGGACCCAGGCCTGCCGGTGAGGGCAGTTAGGGGTGACCAGGCCTGCAGGGGAGGGCAGTTAGGGGCAAACAGGCTGGCAGGGGAGCAGTTAGGCATCAATCAGGCTGGCAGGGGAGTGGTTAGGGGGTGATCAGGCTGGCAGGCAGAAGTGGTTAGGGGCAATTCGAAAGGCAGGCAGGCGAGCAGTTGGGAGCCAGCAGTCTTGGATTGTGAGAGGGATGTCCGATTGCCCGTTTAGGCCCGATCCTAGTAGGGCCTAAACAGGCAATCAGACACATCCCTTGAGGGGTCCCAGATTGGAGAGGGTATAGGCTGGGCGGAGGAACACACACCCCCGTGCATAAATTTCATGCACCAGGCCTCTAGTTGAAGATAATAATCAGTTGATTTTTAAATATCAATAGAAAGTATACTGAATAAACAACACATTTTTCTGGTTTTGTTCATATTAGTTTATTCAAGTGCAACTAGCATTTATTGGGCACCAGCTGTTTGCCAGGCATTTGCTTTGCTCTTTGGCTAAAGTGGCTCTTAGGGACACATTACCCTCCCAACATTTAAGTAATATATGCCCAACGTTTGAACTCAGGAGATCAGAAATTTAAAAAGAAAATTGCTATGATCCACCTTTTCGGGGGGAAAATAACAAAACTGTGAAATAATTGGTAGTATCAATGATTGCAAGTGATCTTGCTAATGACCTTAATGACTGTTTTTGTGTGAACATTAATATTTGGACAATATCCACTTATTTTATAGCTGATTCAGAGTCTGTGGATTGGAATATTGATCATACCATTGATTTACTGTCTGGCACCTAAGAAAGGCAGTTAATAGCTGTCAGTTAATACTTTTGAAAATATGGAACTGAATGTGCTCATAATACTGTTTTGACAATTTACTGGTAAAATGTCAAAATATTCACAAATCAACGTATTTAATAATGTCACTTTCATGTATTGCTAACATAAATGCCAATGCATAGTCATATTTGAAAAACTGCTAATTTACTCTTTCTTCCATGATGCCCATCACTTTACAATTGATATAGGGTAGAAATTGCAAAACATATGATGAAAATGTAGTCAAGGCAAAATTAAAAATTTATTTAAGGTAAAATTTTGACCTTTGTATAAATGTTCCAGAAAAGTAACTAATATCAATTTTCTGAGAATATCTTAAACATGTGCCTTTATAAAGCATGACATTGAAACTGATCTCAGAACAAATATGCATAAAAATGAAATAACACTTAAGAATATAAATGTAAATTATAACCCCAGATAATTGTGCTTTACAGATTTACAGATTTTAAACTGCATGCACGTACACACACACACACACACACATACACACACCACAGTTGAGCTAGAAGATGTAATTTTTGGCTTGCATAATAATGAACTGTAAAAGAAAGAAATGAACTTTTTATCAAGCACCTATAGCATGCTAAAACATGGGCTTTTTTTCTTTGCCATAATGTAATAGTTGAAAGAGAGGAAGGAAGGAAAGTAAGAAACCACAAAGGTGCATTTAGCAGCTACTGTAAGTCAAGCCTCATTCAATTTAGTTTATACAACCATGTAAAGTAGAAAGCACTTGAGGGGAAAGTTTAAGGTTTCTCTGAGCAAGTTAGAAAAAAATGAAGGTGGATAAGGGGGCTTTCCAACGGTTGTGCTAATTAATTGCACTAACTAGGTATGATGATAGTATATGGCATAATATACAATCACTAGAGGCCCGGTGCATGAAATTCATGCACGGGGGGTCCCTCAGCCCGACCTATACCCTCTCCAATCTGAGAGCCCTCAGGGCATGTCCTGCTGATGGCTTAGGCCTGCTCCCTGTGGTTCTCTGCTCTCTGCGGGGCTTGCTTGCGATGGGCAAGCAAGCCCTGCTGGGTGCTGCCTGCAGCTGCGCTTGTCTGCTCCCGGGTCGCCGCAGCAACAGCCAAGCAGGCCTTGCTGGGTGCTGCCTTGCCTGTTGTGGGTCGGCAGCAGCTAAGGCCAAGCAGGCCCTGCTGTCTGCTGTCAAGCTGAGCTGCTGGACCCACCCCCAGGCCCACCCTGAGTTTGCCTGCCCAGCCCTGCCTGGCTCCCCAGGCCCCGCAGCAGCTGTGGCCGTTGGGGTCTGGCCCTGCCTCCCGCTTTAGCCCTTGAAGCAGCCTCGGCGGCTGCTGACCAGGCCCTCCCCCAGTGCAGGTGCATGGAGGCGGGTCCAGGCAGCGGCAGCAGCAGCTGCCGCCGCCGCCCCCAGAGAGACCCCTCAGCATTCGCGGGTCTGGGGGCGCCACCACCGCTGCCACCGCTCCAACCAGTGAACGCTGAGGGGTCTCCCCTCAGCTGCGACAGATCCGGCCGTTGAGAGGCGCAGGGGGCGGGACTCGCGAGTCCCGCCCCCTGCGCCTCTCAACGGCTGGATTGGCCACCCCGAGTCCCACCCCCCAGCCTCCCGCTGCCCAATCGTGGGCGTAGCGGTGTGATGGTTATTTACATATTACTCTATTATTAGATTGGATAGTGCGTGTTATTAAGCAGATTGCAAAGGAAAACCCAAGGAGTTTGACCATAACAACTCCAATCATGGTGATGAGTCTAAACTCGGGACTGGCAACCTATAGTACAAGAAACAAATTGAATTTATTGTACACAACAGGTCATTTTTGTTAAGAAAAAGTTGATGGCCCAAGCTGGTTTTCTCAGTGGTTAGAGCATCAGCACATGGACTGAGGTAGTAGGTTCAGTGCTGGTTAAGGGCACATCAGGTTGCAGGTTCCCAGCCTGGTTGGCAAGAGTATGGGAGGCAGTAAATGTATGTGTTTTTCTCATATCTATGTTTCTCTGTCTCTCTCCCCATTCCTTTCACTCTTTCTAAAAATCAATGGGAAAAATATCCTCAGGTGAGTATTAAAAAAACAAAAAAGGAAGGAAGGAAGGAAGGAAGGAAGGAAGGAAGGAAGGAAGGAAGGAAGGAAGGAAGGAAGGAAGGAAGGAAGGAAGGAAGGAAGGAAGGGTGGTTACAGGCTCAACAGGGTCCATTTAATTTTTCTGTATTTAGAATTTTCTTTTTCTAATTCAGCCTCTTTACCACCAAAAGAGAGGGCCAAACCTGGAAAATTTAGATCTACTCTAAGCCCAAATTGCCTCATCTATAAAATGGGAAAAATATATTAATAGTGGTGATGTTCACATTGTCTGAACCAATTTCACCAATGTATAAAGCCACTTATTGATATCAGAGTGCATTCATTATATATTACTATAATGATTCTTCTATAAGTGAGGTAAATATGTATGTATTTAAATTTAAAATGTTATATAAATAGGATAGAAATGGCCCTGGCTGGGTAGTTCAGTTGGTTAGAGTGTCATCTGAATATGCCAAGGTTGTGGGTTTGATCCCTGGTCAGGGCACATACAAGAATAAATCAGTGAAGGCATAAATAAGTGGAACAACTCAACGTTTTTATCTCTATATGTTTTCCACTCTCTATAAAAATGAATCAATATTTTTTTTTAAAAAGCTGGCTCTTTAAAAAAAAACACAGGATAAAAAAAAGCAAATGTTCAAAATGTTAGTACTGCTGATTATAAAAGGTAATACTCCAGATTAGAATTCAGCTGACTAAGAACAGGCCAAATCCAGGTTTCCAACTGTTTCTCTATACTAGTATGCTAAGAATTATTTTTACATTTTTCACATAGTTAAAAAACAAAAGTAATAATATTTAGTGGCAGGTGACTATTGTATGAAATTTATATTTCAGTGTCAATAAATGAAGTTTTACTGGAACACAATCAGGCCTGTTCATTTTCATGTTTTCTATGGCAACTTTTTTATTTTTTTTTACATTTTTTTTTATTGAGGTATTATATGTGTACATATCTTACCATTGCCCCCCCCCACCCCACACCCATACATGTGCTTACCCCCCATCTATGGAAACTCTTATAAACACCATGTTGAGTAGTTGAATCCGAGTCTATATGACATGGCCCAGAAAGCCTAAAATATTTACTATCTGGCCCTTGATGAATTTTTGTTTGCCAATTTCTGCTCTAAGTTATTTCTGTAATTATTTTAATGCATGCTCTGATACTTCCAGATTTCCCAAATTTAGTTGAATTTTTTTTGGTAAAATTTAAGTAATTTTTTATTAACCAATAATTGTGAAGTCAGTTTTAAAACACCATCCTACTCCACTGAATTTATAATTCCATGACTCTTTAAAATATTTATTGTTATTACAATACAGTAAATATAAATGCATTCCAATTTAATCACTTAATTTCCAAAATATTTCAACTACTGTTATTTTAAAATTTTAAATGAAAATTCAATAGATATAATTAGATGTATGTTTATGCATTTCATTTCATTGCTTATTTGCTTTCTAAAGTTGATGTAGACAGTTAAAGTTTCTGTTAATGCCAATATTTGGCAAAATTTTAAGGTTAAATAATCAAAGTGAGCCAAATAATTTTTCTACCTGGCTTGTAGGCAAAATAATCTATTAAATGGAAGTATCCTGGAAGAATTATCTGGCCACCCTTTCAAATAATAAACAGTTTACTAGAGTTATAATCACTGCTTTCCTTCAAAAATGTCCCCCTCCCCCATATAGAACACATTGAATTGAAATAAAAAGTTTATTAGCTCCTGAGAAATCAATTGATTATAGCTTTTAAAGACAACTATTATAGAAGTATGGGTATATGTTTGCACATCCTATCTAATAAAGAGGGAATATGCTAATTGACCCTCATGCCATAGCAAAGATGGTGGCGCTCACAGCCAATAAGGATGGGATATGCTAATTGACTGCCCCTCCCTCAAAGATGGTGGTGCCCACAGCCACAAGATGGCAGTGCCCTGTCCCTTCAGCCCTGCCAGGGTGGCAGGTGCATGACAAGGCCGGGCCTGCCCCCAGGTGAGCCCAGCCGCTCTGCACGCCTGCCTCCAGAGTCCCCCAGTCCTCTCAGCCCCCCAGCTGCCCAGGGCCGGCCTGAGGCACAGGCAGGCCTTGGACAGCGGCTGCCCAGCCAATGCCCAAGGCACAGGCAAGCCTCAGAGATCAGCTGCCCAACCAGCCTGAGGCGCAGGCAAGCCTCGGATGGAGGCTGCCCAGCCACCCAGGACCACCCGAGGTTCAGCTAACCAGGGCCAGCAGTGGCAGCAGCAGAGGTGTGAAGGGGGCATCACCTTCCCCTGATGGCCAGGTCACCTCCCACCCCTGAAGGCTCCTGGACTGTGAGAGGGGGCAGGCCGGGCTGAGGGACCCGCCCCTTCAGTGCATGGATTTTCCTGTACCGGGACTCTAGTATATATATAAGTTTCCAAGTGAGAGAAAATATGTCCTCATACATTAACTCCTTTATGAACAATTTGCTGACTGTTAATATTCACTAGGCCAGTGATGGCGAACCTATGACGCGTGTCAGCACTGACACGCCTAGCCATTTCTGATGACACACGGCCGCTGAGGCGGCCGCCTGCCGAGGATGAAACATTTGCTGCTCCTGTGGATGAAACATTTGCAAAATAATGTTTTTTCCTCGAAGTGACACACTACCCGAGTTATGCTTAGTTTTTTGGCGAAGTTTGACACACCAACCTCAAAAGGTTGCCCATCACTGCACTAGGCGATACTACATGTAATATAAAGAAAAATATATATCAATTTCAATTTGAAATATAGAAAAAAGTCATCTGAAAAAGTAGTAGACAAACTTATCAGATACGTATTGCTTTTGAATATTTATGTTTACTAGAAGAAATAAAGTAGGGGGCTAGGAAGAGGTGTGACTTTAATATTCTAAGAGCAGACAAATAAATAAAAAAGATACATAATATATTATGCATCAAGCTCTCCAGGGAACAGCAATTTCATAACCTCCATTTGCTATGTATTCTGCTTCTGTTTGTTAGATAGATGAATCCAAATATTATACATAATTCGCACCTTTGCTTATGTATTCAAGATATCTAGAAAGCTTTTATGCATTGCTTTGATGAGCAATGCGTAGTTTAATGATGTTTATTCTAGGGGTGGCAAGTCGAAATTGGATTCCAGGAATTTAATTATAGATCATTTCGGTGCCTCCTTCTGAGTCTAACAGAGAGGCTAATTTGATAGCTAGTTGCAGGATTTCATTGAAGAAACTTCCCAAATGAGATGTCCCGCTCATGCCTTGCATTTCTCTTTATGCAGGTTGGTCAATGTTAGAATTGTTAAATATCAAGAAGCTCAATTACATATAATTTTTTCTTTTTAAATTTGTGTTTATTTTTCCCTTGACTAGAATTTAATATTTTTCAGACATAAAGAAAAGTCTTTTATTTTAAATTAATGTAATCAGGCATATTCTATGTATGTGACAGCAGGTTTACATGGAAGATACAGAAATGAAAAGGTAGTTGGCAGGTTTGGCTCAGTGGTTGAGCACCAACTCATGAACCAAGTGTTCAGTGATTAGATTCTTGCTCCAGGCATGTGCCCAGGTTACAGGCTTGATCCCCAGTGGGGGCCATGCAGGTGGCAGCCATTTTCTCTCATTGCTGTTTCTATCTCTCTCTCCCTCCCCTTCCTCTCTCTAAAAGAGATTTAAAAATTAAAAATGAAAAGTATACATCTCCTAGTAATTTTTTCAAGTCATTAGAATTATTATGAATGGGAGGAAAAAAGGGAAAGGGATGTGTTTTTACTTGTAAGTAGTAAACTTATTTAATATCAGACTATGATCAATTTTAAAGTTATGGGTTATTCCTATATTTAGAACAAATAAGCAATCCATATTGGGCAGTGGAAGGTCTGTGGTGAAGCTAAATGGGCTATGAGAAGTTTGGGAAACAGATACATTTAACTTTTTTTAATTATTATTTGAGCAGGTAATTTTTTCAGTATGTCCCTGGAAAAAAGTAATCGCTCCACTTCATTTTGCTGATTCTTCCTATTATAAGAACAAAAATAATCAAAAAAAATATTAAAAAACACAGAATAGCTAAAGGATGACAGAGCTTTCCAAAACTTTAACAATATTAATTAACCACATGGTGTCAAATACCATTGGAGCTTGGTCTGAATCCCTGTGCCTCTCTTACAAGTTCTCTGCACTTAGCCATGATCTTCAAGTTTTTCTGTTACCAGCCCCTACTTGAGGTCATCATTGGATGCCCTTGGCCACTAGAGCTGCTAGACATTCAAGGAAAACCAGAATTTTCTGAAAACTTCATGACCTTGGGGACAGTGCATGACTGATAACTGATATATAGGGTGGCCAAAAGGCTAGCTGATCCTCCAGAATTTACTAAGAGACCAGGAAGAGCCTGGATATCACCTGAAATCAAATGCTTCTTTGGCTTTCTCCCTTTTCTTAGCCTGCTTCCCCACTCTGTTACTAATTTCTCTTGGAGCAGCTGTTGCTAAATCATTTACACTCAAATACCTGTACTTGTGGGAGGACACAATAAGTACTAAAACATACATTTGCACCACATATAAGGTTGTCTTTTTCTGAGGCTAAGTCACCAATAGTACTAAAAATAATGTGCATTTTCACAATTAGGCTCTACAGTTAATTGCAACATATATCTATCATTTAAAATACATTTCCAAATGAGTCTGGTAAGACATCTATAGTCAGAGAAGATTTATGAATACTTTCAATTTCGCATATTAATGAAAAACAACTGCTTAGAATATTGCATGGAATGATGGATTAAAAATATTTTTGTTTTTCAATCAAATACTTTAGAGTCTGGAACACAAAAAAAGCTGAATAAAATTCTGTCCAAATAGCCCAGCCAGTGTTGCTCAGCGGTTAAGTGTTGACCCATGAATCAGGATCTTATGGTTTGATTCTCCATCTGGGCACATGCCTGGGTTGCAGGCTCAATCCCCAGTAGAGGCCATGCAGGAGGCACCAGATCAATGGTTCTTTATCACCATTGATGTTTCCATCTTTCTCTCCCTCTCCTTCCTCTCTCCAAAATAAAAAACATATTTTTTAAAATATTGTTGAAATATCTGCCAAATAATAATCAAGGCAAGAAGAAAATAGACTCCATTAATTTTACAATTATTATTTGATGATACTGTTTGATGAGTTTTGTTTGTTTATTTTTTTACCAAAGGAATTAACTATGCTTTGTTCTCTTCATTATTACAACAGCCCATGTTAGGTTTTTCAGCAAAGTCTATTTCCAGAGAGAGTTCCACTTATAAATACAGTACTAATAATTCCTGACAAGTACCCATTTATATAAGCTGTAGGGAAGGGCCAAAGTTACCTTCCTTACACGTAGGATCACCTAATTAAAGAAAATTATCAACAGATTAGCTATGCTCCTAAATTTAAAAAAAAATAATAAAATATAAAAAAAACTAAAATATATTATGGTAAGGGGCAAAGATATGTTGCAGGAATTTTTCTTCTATAAGAAAGCATTAGAGTATCTTATCAAAAACATCTTGCATTAGAGAAAGAAACTGATGATCTACATTATCTGAGCCAGGAATAAAGGTGCTGTTTAAAAAGATACTTAAATCAGAAACTATAATTCATGCCTGTAGCAAAGAAACTTGTTATTCTTCTTTCAGAAAAGAAAGTCACTATAAAATTTAACCTTGTAAATGAAAATTAAGAGTGGACTGTTGAGGATATTGGAAAAGTCTAACAAATCCTCAGAATAATGGATTTTTCAAGTTTAATATCTTCTGTCCCTGAAACTTTCCTGTGCCTTAAAGAAAATCTACTTTCTAGGATCTCAGCTAGAATTGGTATTTTGCTGGTAAATGATAAAAGGATGATTGAAAATTCATAAACACAGTGATTAAGAGTAAGTACTGTGGTGTCAGACTAGAGTCAGGATCTTGACAGTTAGATCTGTGTGACCCCACAGGGTCACAGAATCTTCTTTGGCACCGTGGGTTTCAGGTGTGTTAAAGGACAAGCGAGCAAGACAAAGGTGGGTGAGAAAGAGAAGAATAAAATAAACAAATCCCATGGTACCTAATAAGTATGCAAGAGTCTAAAATACTAAAGCTGAATCAACAGTGATAGCGAATACTGAATATGTTATTGGAGGAAAGCATGGGTGGTCTTTCTTCGTTGCTAGTGGGAGTGGGGGTCTTGGGGTACAGCTGGAATAAGCATTTCCGGAGGCCCCCGCAGGAGGATGAGATATAGTCGAAAGCTTAATTTCTCTGGAATTACATCTCTGGGTTTCCAAAGTCCCACGTCCAGTCATAGAAGAAGTGTAGCTGGAGTTTCAATAGAGCTAAAAGCAAAGCCAGTGTCCGGAGTGTTCTTTCTATGTTGCAGGCAGGTCCAGGTCAGTGCCAGGCTAGTTGCAGTCCATTAGTCCCTTGTGTCTGTGGGTCCACATGGCCATGGACCATGTGGGCAAATGCCAGGAAACAGGAGTGAGAGAGCCCTGCAAGCCAGGATCAAAGGGAAAACACCAAGAGAATAAGAGGAACCAAAAGAAACCAAGAGTGTGAACTCCTTTGTTTAAGGGATTAAATGTACCAATCTTCCCATCCTTGGTGTGGCCATGCCCATTCAGGCCAATGACCTATTCTCAGGTGTGACTAACAGACAAGCACTTTCCCGATGTCACCCCGACTTGACTGAGCATCTATTCTCCTCCCTATTCCGTCCCTTCCCCTGGCGATCTTCATAGTCAGGGAATAGACAAGTTGCTCCCTGGGGAGAGTAAAGCTTTAGCTTCCTGGTGAAGCTGTCCAAATGACATGTCTATAATATTTGGCCTTCCTTTTGCTCTTTTCCTGTTATTAATAACTAGCTCATTACAACAGTAGCAAACACACATTTAGCTGTCAAATTTTATTTTATTGATTGTTTTTAAGTTGAAAATTTTAATACCTACACCTACCACCAGTGCATATACATAATTAACAATTTAATAAACCCGGAAGCAGAAAATTTAAAAGAATGCTTATATTTCAAAGTATTAAAGGGAAAACTAAAAGTATTATTTACACAGATAACTACGGAAAAGTAAGAAAGTGTAAAACCAAAATAATATATTGCTACACAGCATAAATAAAATAAAAGAAGTAAATCAAACATAGAAATTGTAACAATAAATGTCAAAGTTTTACATGACATTGTAAATTGATAAATCTGTCAGGCACAGTAGAAAAATAAAAGGTTACAATATGCAGTGTAAAAATGAAAATTTAAGGTAAATGAATCAGAAAGAGACAAAACAAAAATGTATTACAAAAATGACTATAAGATAAGTGGGAGTTATGATATTAATACTAAATAAGAAGCTAAAGCTAGAGAAGAAAAATAAAATATACATATATAGACATTTATGTTAGAGAATGGAGCTCTTCTAATGAAAATATGCCTCTTGTATATCTACAGCATTACCATAGACAAATATATCAACAAATATGTATCTATGTAACTTGTAACTGCTACATTTTATTGTATGGTTTTATAATGACTGATTTATCTAATTCCCCATATGCTTGGCATTTTAAAGATATCTACATTTTGCAGTATATACATATATCAAACCATAATGTCAATTCCTTAAGTGTATATATATAATTTTTACTTGTCAATTATACCTTAATAAAGTGGAGGAAAATAAATAAATAGATGATTGATAATAAAAGATAGATAGATAAGTAGATAGATGATAGGTAGATGACAGATAGATAGATGATAGGTAGATAGATGATAGATAGATAGATAGATAGATAGATAGATAGATAGATAGATGATAGATAGATGATAGGAACTGCAGCAAAAAGGTCTTTAGTAGTGTGGTGCAGGAGGAACCTTCTATGGCAACATGATTAGATTTAAGTATTTTACTGAGCCAATGCCTCTGGTCTATGAACTTCACCAGAGCTTCTTAGCCACCCACTGTCGGTGAGACAGGATGGCTAGAATGGGATAATTAGCCCCTGGTTAGCTAGTTTGCCTGAGAGCATGGCTTGCTGAGAACAAAGTGCTTTGGCATATTTCTGAATGATTCCTTTTCCCTGCCCCTGAAATATGAGCGGGTATTTCTCTGACAGTCACTATGGGAACCTGGTAGAACTCCTGGAGGTAAATCTTTCATTATTGTGGCTCGTCCCCTTCCCTCACCCCTCATGACTAGGTTCTCCTGGACTTTTTAACTCCCAGAGTCTTTCACATTGAGTCTCCAAGGAATTCAGTGACAGTTCAGGTTTGCTTGCCGGGGTGCTGATTGCCACGGTGGGTTCCATTCACTTGTGTGGTCCACACTAGGAAGCCTCAACTTCCTATACTCACCTGTCTGTTTCTCCAGTCTTGAGGGCAGTCATTTTGCCCTGTGTCCTCCATCCTCTTCTGGATTAAATAAAAGTCTTTGATTTTTTTAATCTGTTTAGCTTTTACTTGTTGTTAGGACACTATAGTGACTTCCAAGCTCTGTACATGTGGAGCAGAAGTCCTCATGATACCTTTGAATGAAAATTTCACAATACAACTTAATTGTAAGAGCCTTAAAACTGTTGGCTTTTACATTCACCCCAAAATATGGTACCTTGGCAAATTGAATATCTTAAGCTGAAAAAGTTTAAGAAAATAAAGCCCTGGCCAGTGTGTCTCAGTTGTTTGTGTGTGAACTGTGCAGCAGGAGGTTGCTGGTTCGATTCCTGGTCAAGGGCACATGCCCAGTTTCGGGCTTGATCCTCAGTATGGGGTGAGCAGGAGGCAGCCTATTGATGTTACTCTCTCACATCAATGTTTCTCTCTCTCTTTCCCTCTCCCTTCCTTCCTCTCTAAAAATTAATAAAATAGTCTTTAAAAAACTGAAAACAGTGGAAACTGAAAGTTCCCAGACCTCCTCCCACTTGCCCATATAGCTCCCTTGTGAAAGGTACCTTCCCTGAAATAGGAGGAAAGAAGACATTCTTAATCCCAGAGACAGGGAAATTTGGGCCAAGAAATTACTCACCTCACCTCATTATTATGTTCATATATATAATGGAAATACGTATGTAAACAAAATTATAAAAAATATAGGATTCAAAATTGTATTTGTCATTTTTAAAAAATAAATATCATACAGCTACTAAAAGATAGATCATCAATTACTATTCAAGGAGTTGACACACACACTCGAAAAATGATGTTGAGAGAAACCCTAACAATATAGTCTCATATTTTGACATATATTTATATTATCATTTACGTATTTATTATGAGATATTTATCTCAATTTAATCTATAATAATTATATAATAATAAAAGCATAATGTGCTAATTAGACTGGACATCCTTCCAGAAGAAGCCGGGGCTATGACGGAAGCCCAGGTCCCATGGGCCTGCGGGCGGCCAGAAGAAAGCCTGGGTCCTGGGTGCCGGAGGGAAGCCAGTGCCAGCAGCCCGGGAAGGAAGGACTACTCTTGCATGAATTTCATGCATCGGGCCTCCAGTCATTAAATAATGCCCTTTCCTCCAAGCAGCACATCACTAATGAAAGTAGGTTGGAAAAGACAGATGGAGACTTAAACTTATTCAGTAGTTAAGATATGTCTGTGTGTAGTATTGTGTTTCATACACATCTTGTTAACTCTTCATAACAATGCTGCTAGTGACACCCTATCACAAAACTTCAAGGATTCATAAAATTAGGGAATCCTGTCTGGGTGAAGTAATTCCAGAGTCCAAACCTGGGTTTCCTGTCACTTTACCCCAGGATTGTCATTAGAATGGTCCATGATGTGCATAATACTCTTTTGCAACTGGCAGAATATCACGCAAGACCATCTATTGTACAAGAAAGTCTAAATCCAGAAATTTTAGCAAAAGAGAGTTAATGTTTTTCAGTTCTCCTTAAACTCTGGCAAAATTCTTCAGATCTTCCCAACTACTAAACTGGTGGGTGGCGGGGGGAGGAGGAGAGTGAAGGTAGCCTGTTTGATAAACTATGTGATTTTAAGAACACTGGGCTTCTGGGGAAAGATTTCTGAGATAAAAAAAAAAAAAACACAGCAAAAAAATACCTTACATATCACAGAGATATCTCATCTCATCCTCAAAAGTAAATCCCTTTAATTTAACAGCATTTCTTTTACAGTGCAAATGCTTTAACTTCTTTATGGCTCAAAGTAATATGAGTAAGAGGTCCATCTGAATGATAAATAAGGATCAACTTGAAAGAAAAGTAATAAAATTAAGGAATTAAGAAGTAGAAAGAAATGATTTTAGAATATTGTAATGAAGGGTTTGAATATTGAAATTTTGACAAAAGCAGAAGAGACAGGAAAGCACAAATTTGGGCATCTTAAATTTGTTATTCTAGTACCCACAGTTTCATCCCTGATCACAATACATTCTTAGTCCAAGGAGCCTGAGTTTGAGCAAGTCCTCCTTTGCATAAGTTCTTATTTTATCTGTGAACTTTACAAATATTCATACTAGTAAAGGTTTTTATTTTTTCAGCAGAATTCAGATCCACACAGGAAAATCTTTGGAGGAAAACAACAAATAAACTGGTAGTTGGCTAATCTCCTCTTCTCATTTCTTTCCTTCTTCCTTCTTTCATTCCTTCCTTTGTAGCTCCTTTCCTTTCTCACTTCTTAAAGTTCTTCCTTTCTTTTTTTCCTTCCCACTTTGGTTCTACTCTCCATGAATATTTATTTTACTTCTTAAATGTGGTAGATCCTTTTTAGATGCTAAATATTAAAAAAAAAAAAAAATGAGCTGTTATTCCTGTGCCAAAGAAATTCATAGTATATTTTTATATACCTACTAGAGGCCCAGTGCACAAAATTCGTGCACTCTGTGGAGGGGGGGGGGGAGTTCCTCAGCCTGGCCTGCACCCTCCACAGTTCAGGAGCCCTCAGGGGATGTCTGACTGCCATGGAGGTGGGAGTGGCTCTCACCCCCGCTACTGGGCTTGCCAGCAGTGAGCCCAGCTTCTGGCTCAGCGGCAATCCACCTGTGGGAGCACACTGACCACCAGGGGGCAGCTCCTGTGTTGAGCATCTTCCCCCTGGTGGTCAGTGTACATCAAAGATAGTTCTGCCTTTCAGTCGATTTGCGTATTAGTCTTTTATTATATAGGATAAATAACTACTAAGAAGGAAAGCTAGTTTCATCATACAAAAAAAAAAGTAGCAAGTTGGCTAAATTCTAAATTATCAACTAAAACAAAATTATATGTATTTATTTGGGATTTTCATTTTGTTAATGGAGAATATTAACATGGTGATGAAAAATTATCTTTAAACAGTATCAATGTTAGTATTGAGGAGACAGAAGAAAGTTAGGTAGCCAAGGACAGGGACCTGGGGGCGTGGGTAAAACCAGGAAGCCAAGTAGGTGCTGTTACTAATGAAACAGAATTTTTGGACTGAAACCTGGATTCTTTGTCCAGGCAGAAGTCAAAGAATGAATCCACAGACAGAAAGTGGTATAGCAAAGGTGGAGATTTATTGAAGAACAAGTACAGACTCCCACGTGGGGAGGGGGAAAGTATCCCACTGAGTTCCTTTTCCCTAGGGCTTATAAAGGCTGCAGATCCTGGTGCCTTGATATCCCCTCTGATTGGTCACTATTCCCTTAGACTGGTTACTATAGTAACTCCTGAGCTCAAAGGCTGAACCTCACATGTGACATGTGAAGTTCTTCCCCCTCCTTCCTCATTGTTTTCCTATTCCCTTTGGGCTTTCTTCTTCTCCTTCTGGATGAAGGACTCCCTTCCCTTTATTTTGTGAATATTGACCCTTGGCTGTTTCCAGCTCCCTCATTCTATGGAAATGTACCTGTTGCAGCTTTTCAGCTCGCCTATTCTGTGGAAATATACTTCTGCTGCTCTGCAGCCTGTGTTTCCTCCATGGTCCCCTTCATTTCCAAAATTTCTCAAATTTCCTAAAACCTGTCTTTTTCATCCCAAAAAATTTCTGTTTCACTAAGACACCCCAACTGGGCAGGGAAGGAAGGGCAGGAAGGGCATGAGCTTTAAAATGTATGAATGTTACCATGACAGACAGCTTGCAGGTAACCAATCGCGGGATAGTAAGGCGTATAAACCAATCCCAAAGATGTTGCTAAGGCAAAATTCCTTGAAAAGACCAATCAGGAGCTAACAAGCATATATACAAAAAAAGCCCTGCAGGCTTCCTCCTCTCTCTCCCACGCTCTAGACTGATGGCAGGAGATATGCTCCCCTGCACCCACATGGCTTATGGCCACGTGGGCCTCCACACATGGACTAATAGACTTTAATTAGCTGGGATACTGAACTACCCCTGCCTGTAGCATGGAAAGGAAGCGCTGACACTGGGCCTGCTCCTGGAACCCCAGCTGCACCTTTTCCAGGACTGGCTTCTCGCCATCAACTTCAGTTCCACTAACCATTTATGTCTGTGACTTCATTCTTCAATTTCGAACTCAGACTTAAAAACCTCACGTTTCGGTTTCAGTATCAGGATGTGGGAGCTTTTGAAATTCTTAATTGAATTCTGCTGTTTATGTGTTCATTCTTGATTTTATTATTTATTTTCTGCCTAGTATAATTTCTATGCTTCTGATTATTATTACCTGGAGGCATCAAGGGGCTCACACTGTAAGGCAGGGTCCACCCAAGGCTCTTGCCCCTATGGAAATGTTATTGTGTGAAGTGGAATCCTTGGGGTACCACGAGGAAATGAATTTTTGAGACCCCCATGGGAGGATAGGGTTTCATGGAAAGCTTTATTGATGATGTAAAATTATGGGGGTTCCCCTGCTGTTCCCATCTCCGTTCCTCCTGCCATGGAAGAAGTCCCATCTTGTCTTCAGCAGGGCCAGAATTAAGGCCACTTTTCAGAATTTCTGTCCCATATTAAAGTCCAGTCCAGCATCTGACTAGCTTAGTTTGTGTTCTTAGCTGCAACCCATTGTGTGTGGGGTTCCCACAGCTATGGGCCATGAGACTGCTTAAGGCCACATGGCTATGGAGAGAGAACAGGCCAGAACAAGCACACAAGAGCATAAGAGAGAGGGAACTCTCTGTCCAGGGATTTTACCCTTCCAAGATTTAGTGCTCTTGCAGTGAATCCACCTTCCTAGCCAATGATCTTTTTCCCAGGCTAGACTGACAGGCAATCACCGTCCCTAAGTCACCCCAACCCAACGTCACTGTACATGTACCTATTGTGATCTTCAGGGAATGAGTCCATGGTTCCCTGGGGAATGTAAAGCTCTAGCTTCCTGGTGAAGCTGCCCAGAAGACTATGCTTATAATGTCTGGCATCTCCTTTGCTTTCTTTCTATTACTAGTACTAATTAGCTAATTATGACAAAACAGAAGGATGGGGGTGGGAGGTTTTTGGAAGTGAAGGTCAGTGGAAATTAAAGAGGTGTAGCACACATTTATCCATGCAGTTTTACATGTATTTGTATTTGCATTATTTCCTGTGACAAGCATTCATGTTTTCATGAGATGTTTAGAAAGGTCTTGATTCTCCCAAGTTTAAAGACAGTGTGTCTAAATTCAACCATAAATTAAATATGCTATTTTTAATTTCATTAGTCCATATATATGTGTGAATATATATATATTCAACTTGTTCCATTAACAAGTAGACATTTTAAAAGCTTTAGAAAACATGCCAAGAAAATATATCTAGACTCAATTGAACATTTCTTTTGCAACTCTCTGCCTTAGCATAGCTGTGCATAATGCACTCATAGTAAGCATAATTTTGTTTCCAAAAATTTCATTTTACATAATACCAGGATTGTACTCTATATACTAGTCCAATTACAGAGATTGACATTTTGGATTCTTAACAAGAAAGTGATGCTTTGACCATTTTACTCTATGTAAATATTTGATTTCTTATGGCTGAGGGAATTAAAATATCATCCCCTGTAGCATCACTATACAAATCCAAACATATTCTTCTTCCAAAAATCTACAGTTTTGCATACTCTTTACTTCATGATGTAATATCTATGTCTACATTGATCAGTAAAAATGACAGTGACAATAGCAGCAGAAAATTAACTGAATGTTGAGAATTAATTAATCCTCCATAATGACTAAAACCTAAGCATTTCCTTTAAAAGATTGGCACTTAGTTTTTAGTGCAACCCACAGGGACGTAAGGATATACACAGTGGTGATTACATAGCAACAGAAAAAGCTATTTTGGATCCAAAGTTAATAGTTTGCCAGTAATCCAGATGTTGCTCAATGCTTCCAAGTACCCCTACTTTCAAGTTAGAGATGTTTAATTTTTGTTTATTGTTAAAAGTATTGCATATGTCCCCTTTTTCCCACCATTGACCCCCTCCATCCCACTCCTGCCCCTGTCCCACCCATCCAATATTCTGTATATAATTTATTATTAATTAATATTTTAAGCTTGGGATATCTGCACAAAACAATGTGTTTCATCTCAGAGAAGTGAGCAAACAATGAGGTTAATATCCTAGTATATAAAAACCCTGGGTCCATAACGTCCAAAACGACCGAGGACTCGGCGGAACGCCAGGCTAGGGAGCTGAGAGAGTGGGAGCTGAGCAATCAGTGGCAGTGGTGACTGGCGAGCGGCTGAAAGGCAGACCTCTTGGTCCCTCCTCCCAGCCCTCAGACTCCAATCAATCAGTGGCGGAGGCAGGGCGGAACTGGAAACTGGCTCCCTTCGTAGTCCTCCAGGTTCAATCTCAAGAGGACAGGACAGGCACCAACAGACCAGCACTGCTTGCATGATCCCGACAGCACTGCGGTTGCTTCCCCTCCCTAGATGCTCCACAAGGTCACTCCAGCCCACTCCGCTCCACACATTGTGTGATGACTGCACACGGAAGAAATGTAGTAAAAAAATAAAAAGCGGCCGAAACCGGTTTGGCTCAGTGGATAGAGCGTCGGCCTGCGGACTGAAAGGTCCCAGGTTCAATTCCGGTCAAGGGCATGTACCTTGGTTGCGGGCACATCCCCAGTAGGGAGTGTGCAAGAGGCAGCTGATCGATGTTTCTCTCTCATCGATGTTTCTAGCTCTCTATCCCTCTCTCTTCCTCTCTGTAAAAAATCAATAAAATATATTTTTAAAAAATTATAAAAAATAAAAAGCGATGGCCAAGGGCCCACCTCCACAAGCTCACAGGAGCCTCTGAGCACTGGGCACCCCAACTATTTTAGGGGCTTCAGGTGAGCGGGGGACACAGAGGGGTCAGGAAACCTCCCTGGAGGTCGGGCGGATTGCGGATCCACTCGCCCTGCCGTCTGCCAACAGCCGCCTCTGCAGAGAACGGGAGAACAAAGGGGAGGGGCAGTTCTGCAAACCCCAGAGGGAATCCGGGGTCCCAGGTACTCTGCCCCACCCGCTGACACTGCGGCTCTGAGGGCACTACTGCAGCCAACCAGCCTGATCCACCCTCTCCTTCCCCCCCCCCCCCCCCCGCACCCCCACCTGCTGGTCGCAGACTCAGGGAGCACCCCTTCTAGGGGAGACACCCCCCAGGTATACAGAAGGCATACAGAAGGCGTTCAGTGAGGAGTCCCCACGGGTTATGTTTGCACCTTCATTCTGTCCCCTCCCCCCTCCCCCCCCCCCCCCCCCCCACACCGCAATGCCGAAGGAAGCCTGATTCAGGAACACCCCCATGCTGACCACCCGCACAGAAAACAGCCTGTGATAAACATCACGTTCCCCAGAGGCCTGAATCCATCTCAAAAGGAAGACGCTACAGACCCGGAGCGGGAAGATGGGGACTGAGACAGAAGGTCTGGGAAGAGCAGGGCCTCCCCACCCTGCTCCCCGGCCCCTCCGTGTGTGAAGCGCCTGCATCGCCGCCCTTGGACCGAGGCCTGTGAAGGAGGGAAGAACTGCGGCTGTGCCTGTGGCTGCCCTCGGCCTCCTGACCTGGTGGATAAGCAGGAAACATATTTACGTGCCGGAATCTGAAACCCACTTTATCGGTAATAGAGCAAAAAATGCAAGACCTACACGTTGTTCCTAAACAGGACTCTGTGTGGCTGCATGTGAACCCAGATCGAAGGCCTGCTCTCCACCGAGGAGGCTGCAAAAGCTGCTTCTCTCTCGAATGAACTCAACCTGCAGAGGTTTAAAGGGAAAAGGAGACAAAAATAAAACAAAACAGCAACAAGCTCTGAAGCCGCTGCCGGTGCTGTCAAATCCTCTGCGCGGTGGTGACGTCAGAGCCTGTCTCCCCGCGCCTGGGGCTCAGACGGCCAAGCCGCTGACACCTGCCTGGTTGCCTGGCACCAGCCTCATCTACCCACAGCCGATTTCAACCTCCCGCCAGCTCCTGGAGCAGGTGGGCTTGTGGATGGAGGCTTCGGTGTTAAAGCAGCCCTGTTGGTGTAGCACAGACACGTGTGGGCTTTTTGATGAGAACCCATAACATCCCTTCATGAACATGTTTTTAACTGTCCTGAGATCACGCTCCCAGCCTTGGCGACTCTCAAATAGGCCTCAGTGATTCCACTCGCCCGATGCAAAGATTGACCCAGGTTTCAAGGAGACGGAACCCTCTGCCTGGAGCAGACATGTCCCTTCAAAAGAAAGGTCATCCTGGCTGCAGGTCCTTGCTCTTGAATATTTCTTGCCATGCCCTTCTCTACCCAGCAAAGCTCATTTGGAATTGAAAGTCAGATAAAGAGCTTCACAGACAAGAAAAAGCTAAAGGAGTTCATCACCCTGATTGGGGGCCAGCGAGTGGCCAACCGCCTGCAGCCCCTCCTCTGGCTGATGGGGGCCTCCGTCCAGGCCCCACCTGTGCACAAATTCGTGTACCAGGCCTCTAGTTAATTCTATAACAATAATGATCAGAATCAAATATTAACCCTGAGAGTTCCTGGTTGTAAAGAACAAATTATCACTTTTGGTTACTATTAGTTACTTCACCCACAAGTGACAATATTAATAGTATCTGCTTCATAGTTACATGAGAAATAACTCAGGTAAAGTCTAAGAATACTGATATATTATGCACCTTAAGCATTTACATTAGGAATTGTGTCATTAATCACCATTTTATATCTCCTAGATTTACTAAAATTAAAAAACCAATCATAGAGTTCACTTTGGTGTGAACAGACAATTTCAAATACAGTTGATTAGAATACAAATTGCACAGTATTTTTGGACATCATTACTCAACATTTTTTGGTGACATAAAATTAGCAAATTTTGGGCATTCCAATTCTCTGAGTATTTACTAGTATACTTGTAAAAATAAGAAATTTGCCAAGTATTGTATGAACAAATTTTTTCTTAGGCACTATTTACATTACAAAATTGAGAAAATGTAACTTCTTATAACTATGACTATCAAAGTATAGATGAATGATAAAGAGTTATATAGCCATTCAAAACCATATTTTAGAAAATTAATTATAGACATGAGAGAATACTTGCAATATAGTAATGTGTTCCTGCTCCCCCAATCCTACCCCAAGCTGCTTTCAAGATTTTCTCTATTTGTCTTTGGTTTTCTTCAGTTTGAATATGATTTACCTGAGTGCAGATTCTATCTTGTTTGTGTTCTCTGATCTTCTTGGATTTGTTGGTTGGAGTCTATAATCATTTTGGTAGAATTCTCAACCAATATTTCTTCAAATATTTTGACTACTCTATTCTTTCTTCTTTTTCTGGTATTCCAATTACATACATGTCATACCTTTAAAAATTGTCCAATTCTTGAATATATTATTTGATTGTTTCTCCTCTTTTTTCTTTGCATTTCAGTTTAGGGCATTTCTATTAATATATCCTCAAGCTTGCTAATTATTCACTATGTTGGTTCTACTGATGCATGAAAAATATTCTTAATTTCTGTTAGTGTTTTTTATTTCTATCATTGCTTTTTGATTATTTCTTAGAGTTTCTATCTCTCTGCTTGCATTAACTCTTTGTTCATGCATTTTATCAACTTTTACTCATAGCAGCAATAATAATAATTTTTAAAATTCTCTGATAATTTTAATTTCTGTATCATATCTGAGCTAGGTTTTGATGCTTGATTTGTCTCTTCAGACTGTTATTACTTACATGTATAATGTAATTTTTTTGTTAAATACTGCCACATTTTATCATATAGGAATTGATGAAAACAGGTCTTTAGTGTGAGCATTGTTATTAATCTGGCTAAAGTTAGACTTTATTTAGTATTTGTGGTAGCTATAGGTGACAGCAATTTCAAATTTCTTGAATGCCTTCATTTTTGTCTGCCTTTTGTTTTTGTGTGCTTCTAAGGACTTCTTCTTAAATAGAGTCGGAACCTTACAGCTCTATCATCTGTAACCCCTACTTACCATGCTGGAGAACTGTTAATGTGTAGGTTATATGTTAGTGGGGAGGGGAAGTTTTCTATAATTTGTGATTCAATTTTAGGGATCTTGTGTCTCTGTACTATGACTTCCACAGATGTTTCCTAGAGTTCTTTCACCCTCAGGTGAGATAGAAAGGGTAGGAGGCTGGAGTTAGGTAATTGCCCTTTTCCCAGGTGCAATCATGATCTGGTAAAGTTTATTTTTTTTCCTGCTGGAGAGCAGGCTTTTGTTATGGAGATTACTCTGGGCATATTCAAAATGGTTTGTCTCCCCTTCCCCATGCAAGAGATATGAGGACATTTTTTTAATTTTTTTTTATTGGCTCTTCACCATGAGAACCTACTGGAGTTCCTAGAAGTAAAAACCTCAAAACTGTCTTATTCTCATCCTACTCCACACTCAGCCACCAACCATTTGTCCAAATTGCCCATAATATTCCTATCAGTTTATGGCTTTAACAGATTCTGTTCCAGGTAAGTGGATCTCAACTGTGATTCTCTGCATTCACCTATGTATCCAGATTTCAGAGTAGACTTTTGCCCTGTGACTTCAATTCTCTGGTGGGTCCAAGAAAAGTCATTGATGTTTATCTTATTCTTGGTTTTTCTTGTAAAAACAGGGGTTAAGCCACCAAGTTGCTTTTGATTGAAGCTAAAGCCAGAAGTCTAATGCTTACAATACATACTAAAAGAAAACTAGATGTTTAAAGGAAGAAAACAGATTAAAATGCAGACCATGTAGAGATGATTACAATTCTGTCAAATCTACCAAAAGTTTTAAATACTTTCCTTTGGATTAGAGGATAGCACCTGATGGATTGCCTGTGTTGTTGTTGTTGTCTTTAATATATTTTTATTGATTTCAGAGAGGAAAGGAGGAGAAAGATAGAAACATCAACAATGAGAGAGAATCATTTATCGGCTGCCTCCTGCATGCCCCCTCCTGAAGATTGAGCCTGCAACCCAGGCATATGCCTTGACCAGGATTGAACGGTGACCTCCTGGTACATAGGTCAAAGCTCAACCACTAAGCCACACGGGCTGGGCTGTGTTGTTTTTTTACTTTTCAATATTTTTCAAATTGTGTTCAGTGACCACATTTTACTTGTATAATTATAAATGTATTCTGAAGTATCCTAGGATTCCAAGCAGAAATGTAATGCTGTTATTTAAGGACTGTGGAGAAAAGTTACCCAGGTTTCATTCTTGGCTCGTCTCATTGTGCTCCTGGGTGAATTTCTTAATTATTCATCAAAATTAATTATTCATCCAAATTTCTTAATTGTCATCAGCACAAGGGGTTAATATATGAAAATATTAAATAAATACTGTACTTACATTGTTTGACGTTAGCAATTAAGAAAGCATTTCATTTTTGAATTCATTAAAACAGATGTAATTTATTTATATCCCTTGATGAATCCATAAGCTGTGTTACTTACTCATCATCTTCTCAAGTGGGTCAATTAAATGTTCCTAACCATCTGGTTGGCCAGTGATCTAGTTTCTTACTTCCTGTAATATGCATTGGCCTTTAAGTGGGGGGATGTGAGAATGCTGGAAGGGCACTAGATTGGAGAGTAAATGGCCAGGAGAAAACAATGCAGGAAAAACAAACAAACAACTATACATATAGATATTTAGAGAAAACAAAATATGCAACTTTTAAAAATTGTGTTTGCAAATCTTATCTCTGGCTTGTAACTCAGACATCAGTACAATAAATATAAATATGTTTATCCGCCTGACAGTCACTCCTCTGTGAAATCAATGTGTGATTTGTATGAGGGATTTTAGTGGAGTTGGCAGGAATCATATTGGACATTCCTTTTTTATTATACTTTTTACTAATATTTGTTTGATGCTTATTTAAAAGAACAAATGTTTTTATTTCAAACTATTTTCTTTTTTTTAAACAGATGCGATGAATTTTGGCAGACTTGAATATATCAGCAGCTTCACTTGATGTTTTTGATTAACCCATTCTTAGAAAACTATGTGAATTTTGTCAATAATAAAAATAAAATAATAATACTTACTGCAAAAAGTCCCTTAAAGTATGCTGATCATCGTACTCTAACATTTTCCATTGTCTTTACTCCACGTACAGCTTTAATTGATACTTCAATTTTTTAGCTGAATGACAGTGGAATTTTTATTTAAAAGCTGCATTTTTAAATATCATATTTTTAAATGGATTCTAGGACATTACATGGAGTTTGAAAATTCTATGCATTATTTAAAAGAGGTTTGGTTCAAAGTCTTTATTCAGATTATTTATTTTGTATTCAGCAAAGAAAATATATAGAGTACAGAGAGATACAGTGATTTAAACTCTAATGTTGAAGTGTATGACAACCACATTTTTCTCTAATAAAGTGTCTATTAGATTTAAAGAGAGACAAATTTAAAATATAATGAGAAATGCTGATAAAAATAATGATTTTTAGCCGTTACACACAGTTTCATATGCTTTATATATAAAATCCTTTTTCATCTTCCCAATAGCCAATAAACTAGATGTTATTGTCATCATCACTTTACATACCTGAGTGATAAAATGAAGTCCTTGGAAAATCTAGAAGAAGTATTTTGTTATTTGAAAGATATGTGATGATTTATAACATTTTCTAACATTTGTGCACAAAGTCACAGACTCCTTAGATTTTTTACACAAGACCACAATCCATTCATGCATGATTAATAAAACCTCAAGTACCAAAAACAAATTTCTCTAAAGGAAGTTTGAGAAGTGTATTTTGCAATATTAACAAGTGTTCCATTTTATTTCATGCCATCCTCTAAGGTATAATGGCATTCAAAGCGGAAACATAGTTGTAAATAAACGTAGTTAAAAATTTATAAGCTCAAATGAATTCTATCCATCTAGTACTTGGAGATTGACTGTTAATAATATTTAAAATAATAGGGGGAAAACTGTGCAACAAAGCTGGTTCTGGAATAAATTTTCAAATGAGCAAGAAGAATCTGGTGGTCGAAGGTGACAAGTGATCATTCATTATAGTAGTAGTAACAATTAACCAAATATAGAGACTTGTTCTTTTAAAAACATGGCAAGTTACAGTAGGACTTTTTCCCCTCCTTCTGAAAACAAAGCATAGACAAAGATTTTTGAGGTTGAAAGTCTGAGATCATCATGTTCAGGTTTTGTTGAGGACGCTCTTCCTGGCTTGTGGATGGCTGGCTGCCTTCTTGTGCCCTCACATGGTAGAGAGAAGGGGAGAGTTAGCTCTATGGTGTCTCTTTGTATAAAGGCACCAAACCCATTACAAGGCCCTTGCCTCATGACCTCATCTAAATATAATTATCTTCTAAAGGCTCCATCTCCAAAGAGTAACATCAATGCTGTTCTTTCGGATTTCCTACACATATAAGTATCTAATCTGTGAAAAAGACAGTTTTCTGTCTTCTTTTCTAATCTTTATACATTTTACTTTCTTTCCTTGTGTTATTGCATATGACTTCCAGTATGATGTTAACTGGTAGTAGTGACATAATGTCCTTGCATTGTTCCTGATCTTAGGTAAAAAACATCTAGTTTGGTACCATTAAGTATAAAAGAGGATATAGAACTAAATGTTACGTTAAGAACAAGGAAAATTACTAAATTATCACCTTCAATGTCAACAAACTCGAGAAACAAGAGCAAAGTAAAACCAAAACAAAGAGAAGGCATAAATTAGTAAAGATACTGACTAAAATTAATAACATTGACAGTAGTGTGGTGAATGAAGGGCTGGGAGGGGCTGGTGCAGGGTGGCGGGAGGAAAAAGGGACATCTGTAACACTTTCAACAATAAAGATAAATTTTAAAAAATTGAAAAAGAGAAGGAAAAATGACAAAATACATGAAAAAGTGGTAACTTGAAAAAATCAATAAAATTAAAACATCTCTATAAAGATTGACAAAACAAATGTAAGAAGACACAAATCACCTACATGAATAATAAATTTGAAATATTACTACAAATCCTATAACATTAAAAGACTATTAAGGTAATACTATAAACACTTTATAGTCATAAATTTGAAAACTCTGATTAAATGTGTCAGTTTAAAAATAGATATTACCAAAACTTAACCATGATGAAATAGATAATTTGAATAGCTCATACCCATTATATAAATTGAATTTTTAATTAAAATCTTCTACGCATTAATCCCCAGCTCCAGATCTTTTTCTTGTGATCTTTTGCTAAGGCCTCTGACAGGTAAATGTTTGTAAAGCCATCCTTTGGCAGATTGGCACTGTCAATCTGAGGATATAAAAATAGGACTTTAAGTAGAGCAGCTCCCAGGAGCAGATGGGAGAGCAGAGAAACTTGAAAATCACAGGTAATGTTTTATGGGATTTTTTGAGTCCTACAGGATAGAATATAGCTGGACAAATCACACAGACTATATTAACAAAGACTCCTGAGCTGAATGTTTCCAGTCATGAGTGGGTTATTGTACAAAAGTAGGAAAGACAGGGTTCCACATCTGAAGGTACAGAAAAGGTTGGCTATCATGGGCTCATTGACATAGAAATACCTTTGTGACATTTTAATCCCTGTTTCAAAGCAATGGTGTTTCTAAAATCATCCAAAAATGCATTAAATGGGATTTACATATAAATTATTTTTAATCTTTATTTTTTGATTCCCTATTTCTGTCCTTCTCTTATTCCAATCTCACCCGTGAAGTGGCCACTTCAGTTGTACAATTCATTCTCTAAATTATTAGGTTTTATAACCAGCTCCCATGAGAAATGTAGAGCTATGAAGCAAAGATGAGATGAACAAAGCCCTAGCTCTCCACAGGTTGGCTGCATATTAAGACAGACAGATTATTCCAGGTAAAAGAGTATTTAAATACTACTATGCTATGTTAGACGTTTTACAATTCTATAGAGATATCTCATTTTAGGTAAACATGTTTCCTTTCTTTATCCTTCTTGATGAATTTATCTTTCTACCTTATTTGTCAAACTTTGAAGGAGATCCCATACATTGTTCCACTATGAATAGATATTTTCTCAAGCTATCTCCATACTTATAACCAATTTTGTAATTTTATGTTCTTAATTAAATAATACACTACTAAGGAAATCCAGAGTATTAAAGCAAGAGCTCCCAGACGAGGATTAAAGAGAAGTTCAGGAAAGTAGCAGATAAGATTATCCAAAGGCATTAAAGAGACATGCTTCCTACTGACTTCATTCAAGGCTCCACAAAGCCTGCTCACAGGCAAGAAGGAAATAGAAAACATCATCTGAGGATAACCCCAACTAGCCCATGGAACAATGAATGTCCCAGTGACAAACCACACCTCCCCCACTCTAGGGATGGTTCCTGTGCACACTCCAATAGGCAGTAGCAAAAACAAACCCAGGTACACAGTGAGTGTGTACATAAAACAAAACAGAATCTGTGTGCCTGGGAAACCACAATCTTGAACTATAGTGCCACCTTTGGGAAAATAAAAGATGTGACTAATAGCTGACCAGAGACATTGTAAGAATGAGAGAAGTCATACAAGAGGAAGAATCCTGTCACACGAGGGAACAAGAAGTGTTGATCAGGTGTATCCATAAAAAATCAGACAAAGCTCTATATATAAACAGGAGCAATGAAAAGAATCTCTCACCTGAAGACAGCTAATAAAGTTTATAGAAAATTAGTGCTGCTTCAAAGGTAAAAACAGAAATGCAAAACTCCAAGGAATATAAAAAGTCAAGGAAACGTTACATCACTCAAAGAAATTAAAATTATGGGACAGGATGGAGATGTTGGCTAATGATATGATGGTAATCATAAGAAAAGTGCCATTGAAAGGACCTGGGAGTCAACAAACTTCACTTAACATCCTAGCTCCAGCCCTCAGTAAACAGCTTTTATACCCTCAGTAAGTTATTTAAGCTTGTTGAACTTCAGTTTCTTCTTGGTAAAATTAAAATAATAATATCGGTACATATTATACATACTGATCAGCATTTCTATTTCATAATAAGCACAAATAAAAATAGCTATTATACTTTATTATTTGAGAGTGGTATAAAATGAAAATCATAAGAGAAGCTCTTGGAATAGTTTGCCTGACATGGAATAAGTACTCAATAATACTAGTAATTATTTCATTTTTATTCTCATAATTAATAAAGGGTAACAGAAAAGAAACTGCCAAACATTGTATAAAATTAAATCTTTTTTTTCTGTAAAACCACAATACATTCATTTTTATAAAATAAATGCATAATATGCCAAAGAATAAATTTAGGAGGAGAGAGCAAACTGCGAGAATGGGAAATACATAACTTTATTCATATACAAAATGAGTAAATAAAGGCACATAATGTTCACAGTTGATACAGTGCTTGTTCTGCTCCAGTCTTTTTAGCCCCTGAGAATTGCTTTCTATCAGAATTAAAGATGCTCGTGTGTCATTCAGATGCCTTTCTACTGAAATGGCCATAAATAGAATGTAAAATACCCTCTGTGCTTGCTTGTCTGTTCCCCAAATCCCCTGGCTCCAAGGATGGAGAAGGAAAAATATAAAATAAGCTGGATACCTGGTGCTTTGAACAAGTGTAGCTAAGTGTAGAAGCAGAGCAGACCTTGTAGGAAAGGCATTTGATTTAAAAGCTGATGCAGCCCTAGCTGGTTTACCTCAGTGGATAGACCATTGGCCAGCAGACCAAAGGGTCTCGGGTTCAATTTTGGTCAAGGGCATGTACCTCTGTTGCAAGCTTGAACCCCTGCCTGGTCAGGGTGTGTGTAGGAGGCAACCAATCAATGTGTCTCTCTCACATTGTCTCTCTCTCTCCCCCTCCCTTCCTTCCACTCTCTCTAAAGATCAATGAAAACATATCCTCAGGTGAGAATTAACAAAACAAACAAAACAAAAGCTGATGCAACTATGCTCCAGAGTAGAGAATGGAAGATGGCAGAGGGGAGTGTCTCCAAGGTCCTAGTAGACCCCTTATACCTGGATAAGTATTTCTAGTAGAAAGAAAAGGATTTATTGTGTACTACATTTGACCTCTGTGTGTCTAAAGGTAAGGTCATTGGTAATTGGTAATGGACTTTGAATAATATTAATTGTGCTTTACTAATATTAATATATAATAGATAGATAGATAGATAGGTGATAGATAGATGCCATTGTCATGCGATTTTTCCCCATTGTGTATACGGAATCAGACTCTTTTTTATAAAATATATTTTATTGATTTTTTATAGAAGGAAGGGTGAAGGATAGAGAGCTAGAAACATCGATGAGAGAGAAACATCGATCAGCTGCCTCCTGCACACCTCCCACTGGGGATGTGCCCGCAACAAATGTACGTGCCCTTGACTGGAATCTTACCTGGGACCTTTCAGTCTGCAGGCTGACGCTCTATCCAGTTTCGGCAGGAACCAGACTCTTAATGTGAAAAATGTCAAGGTCTCTGCACTTACTCCAATAATACTTTGGCCATATTTACTAAAGAAGGAAAATGAAGGCTATGACTGAAGTACATTTTAAAGATTACTTTTGTAGAGGCTACCTTTTGTATGAGACTCACTTGCTAGCTAGTGTGCTAGATGATAGAACTTCAAAAAATTTTAGAGTAAAGGTTAAATTATAGTGTCCTATTATGGTGTAATCATAGAGTCAAGTAAGGGTGTTATATTGTAAATCAGTGAGCTAAACAGAAGACGCCTTAATCAATAAGCCAAATTAATTTGGAGCCTTTATTACGCTAACGGTCTCATAGGAGTTGTCTCTCAAAGTCTGAGTAAAGCAACACGGAGGAAGTTTCCCTTTTATAGCCCCCAATCCCTTTGTCTCCTAAATATGGAGTTTCCGGACCCTTTGCAGGCTTTTCAAAGAGCCCTATGTAGATATTTGTTGCAAGAAGCTTGTAACCTTGAGCAGAGCACAACTCAGTAGCCGTGAGCATAGTATATTTCAGATAACTGGTGGGCACCTGGGATGGGAGTAACCAGGGACGGCAGCAGAGCAAGGTCAGATAGTTGAGCTTTTTTTCCCTATCATTCAAGCAAGCGAGCATGTTTATAGAAGCCAAGAATAGCAGGGTTAAAATTTCAAACAGCAGATTCTACAAAATAGAAATTATGGTAACAAGATGGAGTGCCTATGTGTCAAGGAAAATGCTTTCTTTAGATGTTTCCATGGGCTTGGGGTTTTACTTTTCATGAAAAAAAACACACACAAAACAATAAATGAGGTTCACCCATCTTCTTTGGCCCTGCTTACTTATACAAGTGCAAATGCAAAGCATAGGAAAGCTATTTTTTGTTTTTATTTTTGTTTATTTGTTTTGTCCATTTCTCTTGGAGAATGAGCTTTTCTATGACCTAATGGCTATTCCTATGGTTGCAGAAGCCCAACGACAAGCTGCATAGGAAACACCTGCATAAAAGTTAGTCTTGTGTTTCATTAGAAGTTGGGGGAGAATACATATTTTGACTCTTTTATGTCTTTTGGTACTCTGCAGTTTCTATTTTGTGCTGTTCAAAATATCAAAGTAGAGGCTTTCCCAGAAAGTGTACCTAAATGCTTATTTTATATTTTCCCTTTAGGAGTATATCTCATATTTTATGTCAGTATTTTCATCATATTTACACAACTTTGTAGGATTTTTAGTTTAAAAAACAACTTATTTTAATAAGCCTCTTTAAAGAGTTTTATTTTTCAGCCCCCAGTAAGTTTTTTTTTTAACCAATTCCATTATATCTTAAATGGAAAAAAAATGTTTTTAAGGACTTAATTCCATGGTCGGCATACTGCGGCTCGCTAACCACATGTGGCTCTTTGGCCCCTTGAGTGTGGCTCTTCCACAAAATACCACGGCCTGGGTGAGTCTATTTTGAAGAAGTGGCATTAGAAGAAGTTTAAGTTTAAAAAAATTGGCTCTCAAAAAAAATTTCAATCATTGTACTGTTGATATTTGGCTCTGTTGACTAATGAGTTTGCTGACCACTGACTTAATTTTAAGAAGCGTTTGAGGTTTATGGGAGGGCCTCATTGCTGATAATAATTACGTTTTAATTGAGTTATTGCCTAACATCCTATAGAGTCACAATCTTAATTAATCTGCACATTAAACCAATAATGCATAAATAATCTCAGATAAGTAGATTGCCAAAGTCACAAAATTAGAAGATGGGAGGGCTATGATTCAGACCTAAGTGGTGTTCCCTGAAAGCCCAAGTTTTTAACAACAGGGCTATAGTCCGGTGTGGGAATGAATGACTATGGATGTCTCTGTTCTGTTCTCACACAGGAAGGCAACTTGGCCAGTTAGATGAGTACAAGTGTTGGGGCAGAGCTGAAGGACATTGTTTTCTTATTGTTTATGTTGACATGTGAAAATGCTCCCATCAATATAACACTTTTATCCTGTCTCCACTTCACATTTCCTGATGTTTCTTCGTGGCTGGTGGAGTGATGAAGCTGATTGATGTTTGGGATAAGACAAATTTCGCTTGCTTAGTTCAACCAGATTCCTTTCATTTTTCTCCTTGGAGTCAGTCAGCTATCAATAGCAGGCATTCTGGTCTGCTCCTCCTTGTTTCAGTGGAGAGTCAGGCACCCACTGAAAAGACAGGCAATTGTGCAGCCCTGAAAGAGGCTGGATTGGTAGTACAATTCTTAGGTTCACTTTCCAGAAAGCCATTGTTTCTACATATCTAAACGATGTCCCCCAATCCAAGGTTGTTACAGTAGTACAGCTAAATGTTTTCGTATGTTTGTCTGAATATGCTGTCCCTGTTTATCTCCCTATTGTTTTCCAACTTAAATATGAAAGAAGGGTTTAATTTATTGACATTTTCCTTACATGTCCCAAAAAGTGATACAATCTTATTTCCCTTAAAAGTAGGTAGATACTTGAAAACCAAGATGGCGGCATAGGTAAAAACCTAAACTGCTGCCTCGCACAACAATTTCAAAACTACAACTAACAGACAAAATGGACATCATCCAGAACAACAGGAAGGCTGGCTGAGTGGAAATTCTACAACTAGAAGGAAAGAGAAAAGCACACTGAGACTCAGAGGAGCTGCAGGAGGCAGAGGTACTGAGATGCGTGTGTGGAGAAAGCGGGCAACTGAGTGCGCGGCTGGCTTTCTCAAGCAAGAGGGAGAAAAAAGCTCCCGACTGCACTGAACTCCAGTTCCGGGTGAGACTCTGGAGACCCAGAGTCATTAGGGGAGAAACTGGATTGTCTGGCAGCAGGTGGAATTTGAGGCCAGCTTTCTCTCAGAGGTGCTTGCAGCGATTACCACAGGACACTGAGACACAAGGGCCTATTAGGGCAGGGCTGATGGCAAACCAATGCTGTCTGCTCCTCCATGAGACTACGCCCCATCCAAGCTGAGCACAGAGGCTTTTGCAAGTCTTGTCTCATAAGGGTGTCTCCAGCACAGAAGTTCTCCCAGCGTAGACACAGCTGATCCTCACAGCCAATTGGCCTGGAGGTCAATTCCTCCCAGTGATACCAACAACAATCAAGGCTTAACTACAACAAGACTGTGCACACAGCCCACAAAGGGGTACACCAAGAGTGTCCACCTCAGGTAATGGAGAGGCTGAGCCACTGGGCCCTATAGGACACCTCTCACACAAAGCCACTCTATCAACTCAGGGAAGCAGCCAAAATGCAGAGACAAAGTAAGAGATCACAAATGAAAGAAATGGAGGAAAGCAAACAACTAGATAGAGAGTTCAAAACCACGATTATGAGGTTTTTCAAGCATTTTCTAGAAAAGGCCAATAAATTTAGCAAGACTCTCAAGGTTATGAAAGGGACCAACTAGAAATTAAGCGTACACTGACTGAAATAAAAAATATTATACAGAGATCTAACAGCAGACTAGAGAATCGCAAGAATCAAGTCAAAGATTTGAAATACAAAGAAGCAAAAAACACTCAACCGGAAAAGCAAAAAGAAAAAAGTATCCAAAAATATGAAGATAGTGTAAGGAGCCTCTGGGACAACTTCAAGCATACCAACATCCGAATTATGGGGGTGCCAGAAGAAGAGAGAGAGCAAGATACTGAAAACCTATTTGAAGAAATAATGACTGAAAATTTCCCCCACCTGGTGAAAGAAATAGACTTACAAGTCCAGGAAGTGCACAGAACCCCAAACAAAAGGAATCCAAAGAAGACCACACCAAGACACATCATAATTAAAATACCAAGAGCAAAAGACAAAGAGAGAATATGAAAAGCAGCAAGAGAAAAACAGTTAGTTACCTACAAGGGAGCACCCATATGACTGTCAGCTGATTTCTCAACAGAAACTATGCAGGCCTGATGGGAGTGGCAAGAAATATTCAAAGTGATGAATAGCAAGGACCTACAACCAAGATTACTCTACCCAGCAAAGCTATCATTCAGAATTGAAGGTCAGATAAAGAACTTCACAGATAAGAAAAAAGCTAAAGGAGTTCATCACCACCACACCAGTATTATATAAAATGCTGAAAGGTATCCTTTAAGAAGAGGAAGAAGAAGAAAAAGGTAAAAATTATGAACAACAAATACATATCTATCAACAAATGAATCTAAAAATCAAGTGAATAAAAAAATCTGATGTACAGAATAAACTGGTGAATATAATAGAATCAGGGGCAAAGAAAGGGAGTGGACTGACAATTCTCGGGGGGAAAGGTGTGTGAGGGGTGTGGGAAGAGACTGGACAAAAATCATACACCTATGGATGAGGACAGTGGAGGGAGGTAAGGGCAGAGGGTGGAGTGGGAACTGGGTGGAGGGGAGCTATGGGGGAAAAAAGAGGAACAATTGTAATAATCTGAACAATAAAAATGTATTAAATAAAAAAAAAAGTTGATGGATACCTTATTTTGATTATTGTAGTCAGTTACTATGTTCTGTTACCTTTCTAGGTAGCCTGTACTGTGGATCAGGCTACCTACAAAGGTATAACTTTTATTTTAAGGTTTCAGAAAAATTGCTAGTATGTTTTTAGGGGTAATCTAACTTTTATTGATTTGACCTTGCACCATATGGATACTACCAGAATGCTCACTAGAGTCTTCAACTCAAAAACATTATATTTATCACTAGAGGCCCGCTGAATGAAATTCGTGCACGAGGGTGTGTGTCCCTCAGCCCAGCCTGCACCCTCCCCAATCTGGGACCCCTCGAAGGATGTCCAACTGCCCGTGTAGGATCAGACCTAAACGGGCAGTCGGACATCCCTCTCACAATACAGAACTGCTCTCTCCCAACTGCTTGCCTGCCTCTGCCTGATTGCCCCTAACCGCTTTTGCCTGCCAGCCTGATCATCCCCTAATCACTCCCCTGCCAGCCTTATTGATGCCTAACTGCTCCCCTGCCAGCCTTTTTGCCCCTAACTGCCCTCCCCTGCAGGCTTGGTGACCCCTAACTGCCCTCCTTGCAGGCCTGGTAACCCCTAGCTACCCTCCCCTGCAGGCCTGGGTCCCCCCCCCCCAACTGCCCTTTCCTGCAGGCCCAGTCGCCCCCAACTTCCATCCTCTGCCAGCCTGGTCACCCCAAACTGCCCTCCCCTGCAGGCTTGATCGCCCCCAACTGCCCTCCCTTGCAGGCCTGGTCCCTCCCAACTGCCCTCTCCTGCTGGCCTGATCTCCCACAACTGCCCTTCCTTGCAGGCCTGGTCCCTCCCAACTACCCTCCCCTGCTGGCCATCTTGTGGCGGCCATCTTGTGTTCACATTGGGGCAGCCATCTTGTGTGTTGGAATGATGGTCAATCTGCATATTACTCTTTTATTAGATAGGATTGTTAGACAGGATAGAGGCCTGGTGCACGGGTGGGGGCCAGCTGGTTTGCCCTGAAGGGTGTTCCGGATCAGGGTGGGGGTTCTCTTGGGGTGTGGGTGACCTGGGTGAGGGGCTTGTGGTGATTTGCAGGCTGGCCATGCCCTCCAGTGACCCAAGCAGAGGCCCTGGTATCTGGGATTTATTTATCTTCTATAATTGAAACTTTGTAACCTTGAGCAGAGCCAAGCCTCCTGTTCACTCTGTGGCCACAGACATTTTTGTTGGGATTTATTTATCTTCTATAATTGAAACTTTTTAGCCTTGAGTGGAGGCCTGGGCCTGCCAGGATGTGTGTAAAGCTTGGCTTCCTCCATTGCCTGGGAAACCCAAGCCTCCTGCTCACTCACTGGCTGCAGCCATCTTGGTTGGGTTAATTTGCATACTTGCTCCTGATTGGCTGGTGGGCATGGCTTGTGGGTATAGCAGGGTGATGGTTAATTTGCATATTACTCTTTTATTAGATAGGATTATTATTTCTATTTATAGTTATTAATTTGCCAGTATATCAATTATACTTGTCTTGAAACTCTCATATTCTATCTTTTCTATTGTCTTGTCATATTGTTTTCCATGTATTGATTTCCTTATCCTATCTAATAATAGACAAATATGCAAATTGACCATGCCTCCGACACACCACAAGCCACACCCACAAGCCACACCCACCATCCAATCAGAGCGAGTATGCAAATTAATCCAAACCAAGATGGCTACAGCCACAGAGAGCAAGGTTTCCTAGGTAACAGAGGAAGCCAAGCTTTCCCCTTGCCAGGCCTAAGCCTCCACTCAAGCTACAAAGTTTCAATTATAGAAGGTAAACAAATTAAAACAAATGGCGGCAGAATGGAGCTTGAGAGAGCAGGCCAGGGTTGCCACCGGCAACAGGGGAAGCAAAGCTTTCCGCATACTCTGGATGGGCCCACCAGCTTAAGGCAACAAAGTTTCAATTATAACCCCAACAGAAATGGCTGCCGGCCTCGGAGGGAGCCCCAGGTTTGGCTCCGCTCCAGGCTACAAAGTTTCAAGTTGTAGAAGGAAAATAAATTCCAGGTACCAGGGCCTCCGCTTGGGTTGCCAGGGGGCATGGCCGGCCTGCAAACCACCACAGGCCCTTCGCTCAGGCCACCCCACACCCCAAGGGAACCCCCACCTGATCCAGGATGCCCTTCAGGGCAAACCAGCTGGCCCCCACCCCTGTACCAGGCCTCTATCCTATCTAATAAAAGAGTAATATGCAGATTGATTATCACTGCAACACACAATATAGCTGCCCCCATGTGGTCAAAGATCCTGCCCCCATGTGGACACAAGATGGCCACCACAAGATGGCCAGCAGGAGAGGGCAGTTGGGAGACACCAGGCCTGCAAGGGAGGGCAGTTGAGAGGGACCAAGCCTGCAAGGGAGGGCAGTTAGAGGTGATCAGTCCTGCAGGAGAGGGCAGTTAAGGGTGACCAGGCCGGCAGAGGAGGGAAGTTGGGGCAAACAGGCTGGCAGCAGAGTGGTTAGGGGGTGATCAGGCTGGCAGGCAGAAGTGGTTAGGGGCAATCAGGAAGGCAGGTAGGCAAGCAGTTGGGAGCCAGCAGTCCTGGATTGTGAGAGGGATGTCCGACTGCCCGTTTAGGCCCGATCGGGATCGGGACTAAACGGGCATTCGGACATCCCTTGAGGGGTCCCAGATTAGAGAGGGTACAGGCTGGGCTGAGGGATAACCCCCCTCTGTGCACAAATTTTGTGCACCGGGCCGCTAGTTTCAAAATATTCTTTGATTTTGAAATGGAATTTTTGGACTGGAACCCAGATTCTTTGTCTGTAGAAGTCAAAGAATGAATCCATGGATAGAAGATGGTATAGCAAAGGTGGAGATTTATTGAAGAACAAGTACAGACTCCCACGTGGGAAGGGGAAAAGAGTCCCACTGAGTTTCTTTTCCCTGTGGCTTATAAAGGTTACAGATCCTGGTGCCTTGATATCCCCTCTGATTGGTCACTATTTCCTTAGACTGGTTAGTATAGTAATTCCTGAGCTCAAAGGTTGAACCTCATGTGAGGTTCTTCCCCCCCCCCCCCCCCACCCGCTTCCTTGTTTTCCTATTTCCCTTGGGCTTTCTTCTTCTCCTTCTGGATGAAGGACTTCCTTCTCATATTTTGTAAATATAGACCTTTTGCTGCTCCCAGCTCCCTCATTCTATGGAAATGTACCTGTTGTTGCTTTTCAGCTCCCCTATTCTATAGAGATATACCTCCTCTTTCTCTGCAGCCCTGTGTTTCTTCCATGCTCCCCTTATTTTCTAAAATTTCCTAAAACATGTCTTTTTCACCCCTAAAAATTCCTGTTTCAATTTATAGGAAAAAACCATTGTTTCTATTTTCTCTTTAACTTCAATTCTAGTTTACTTCAATGTGAATTTCATTTTTTAGTTTCTTTAGAATACTCATGTTTAAATTTTTAAAATTTATTTTCTGCATTTTTTTAGATTATTCTGTGGTTTTTATCTGTTTTTATTGCTTTTTACATAAATGCCATTTTCTCTCTTTTCATTCTCTTGTTTTATTTTTATCAAAGAAGAAGAACATACTTTAGAACAATTTATTTTTACAAGGTTTATACCTAAAATATATCTTACCTAGCCCCCCTCCTACCCACAATTTCATAGTCCTCAGATATAATACATAGTTAATTTTGCTATTTAATTTCATATCTAAAAACACAAAATTTTTTCTACTTATTATTTTAACTTCAATTTTACTTTTGTGTATTATTATTACCTTTACTAGAGGCCCAGTGCATGATTGAATCATGCACGTGTAGGGTCCCCTACACGCTTTCGCTATTCGCCATGGAGCTGGGTGCCTGTCCGCAGGTGCCGTAGCAGACAGGCACCCAGCTCCCCCACTTTTGATGATCCGCGGCCGCTGAGGGGGGGCTACCCTGCTGTTGAGAGGCACAGGGGGTGAGACTCCCGCCCCCAGCGCCTCTCAACGGCTGCTGAGGGTGGCTACCGCGGACACCTGGCTACCCTGCCGTTGAGAGGCGCAGCTGGGTGTCCGCGGCAGGCCCCCTCAGTGGCCGCGGATCTGGCCATTGAGAGGCACAGGGGGCGGGAGTCCCGCCCCCTGCGCCTCTCAACAGCAGGGTAGCCCCCCTCAGTGGCAGCAGATCCGTGCCTCTCAATGGCCGGATAGGCCACCCCAAGTCCCGCCCCCCCAGCCTCCTGCCGCCCAATCGTGGGCGTAGCGGAATGATGGTAATTTACATGGTACTCTATTATTAGATAGGATTATTGTGATTATTGAAAGTAGTTTTTAGGGGTAAAATAGGAGTTTTTAGGGGTGAAATAGGCAGGGTTAGGAAATTTGAGTACTTAAGGGGTCCATGGAAAAAGCACAAGGCTACAGAACTGCAAAGGGTACATTTCCACAGGATAAGGGAGCTGGAAACAGCAGAAGGCACATTTCCATAGAATAAGGGGACTGGGAGCTGCAGAAGGGTGTACATTTACAGAATAAAGGGAAGGAAGCCCCTCATTCACAGAGAGAAGAAGAAAGCCCAGAAGGAATAGGGGAACAGTGAGGGAGGAGGGAAAGGGAGCCTCACATGTCCCATGTGAGGTTTGACCTTTGAGCTCTGGAGTTGCTCTAGGGACCAAATCAGAAGGGGATAGTGACCAATCAGAGGGGATATTAAGGTACAAAGATCTGCAGCCTTTATAAACCACAGGAAAAAGGGACTCATGGGACTCTTTCCCCCTCCCCATGTGGGAGTCTGTGCTTGTTTCTCAATAAATTTTCACCTTTTCTTATACCACCTTCTGTCCATGGTTTCATTCTTCGACTTCCCCGTACAAGAGCCCGGGAACCATCCTGCCCAGGGAAACACCACGCGTTCCAGTCCAAATTTCCCATTTCATTATTAAATGTTGGGCATTGTGGAAGATGAAATTTTTTTCACTCTCCTATCTTCCCTTCCCATTATTCCTCCTTCCATTTTTTTTCTGTCTGCAATTATATGTTACTATAGTTATGTAATAATTTTAACTTAATACTAAAGGTTTACATATTAAGGATTATGTGAAATTCTTATTTATGAATATTTGTCTGTGATCCTCTGAAAGACTGCTTTGAAGATTACTAATCTCACAGAGTTTTATCATGTATTTTTAAAATTGTTAAACATCTTAATATGTTTAGTACTGGCTGAGAACTGCAATTCATTTTCTGTTATACTTTTTCCTTAGCTATCCTAAAACCAAAAACTCAGAATAAATTTCTTTAAAGATTGTGATCACTTTATGACAATGTCATCAGCAACTTTTCAAAAGAATAAGAAAGTAACAATCTTTTTTCTGTAAATAATAATGAGCAAACAATATAACAAAGTGTTTAGCTTACCTTCTGGCTTTTCTGTAATTTTATTGGCAAAATTTAATTTGATTTTAAAAAACAAATACATATCAATTATTGGCTTATAAGTATACACAATTTTATAAGATAATATTTGGTCTTAACTTACTTATTTGAATTTTAAACTGTTGTTTTATGAAATTATGCATTTCTATGTAATGGAATTTGAATTAAAATTATATTTTGTCTTGTTTTTATTTAATCTTGATAACTCACAGTGGTCATAATTCTCTGAATTAATTTTTCAGGAGTCATAAATTCTATCTTTTTGCATTTAAAAAGATAGTTGATTAACTACTTTAACTCTTTGATGATTCAGATGGCTTTGACATAACATATAATATCAGATTGAAAATATGCACTCACTGTAATCATACTCTCTTTTCTTAATTCCAACCGGTTTTCAATAGCAAAGTGCCTTATGAAAACTCAGTATCATGAACTTAGGCAAGCATTTCTATGACATACATAAAGCATAAAATTATTCTTAATTTTAAAAAGATTTAACTGAATAAAATTACAAATAAATATCAATATATCATAAAAAAGTCACTTAAGGTTGAGGTACATGTAATTTGCCTTTTTTTATGAAAGAACTAGATCAACATATGGAAAGTGATTACCCAACCTATGTATAGGCATATTTTTAGCAAATGAAGCAGATGTTTTATCTTACTGAATCTGTGTGCTTTTGAATGAACTTTGAAGTTTCTACCATGTAATTAAGCAAGAATAGCCCAGAAAACATGTTTTCTATTGCTTAATATTTTAAACATCAATGTCCTGGTATTTAAATGCTGCTAACACTTACAGTTCATGATTTTTTTACTTTTAGGTAAATTTTATCAAGAGTATTAATGTGGTCACTCTTCAAACTATTTTTTTTTAATATGCATTTTTTAATTGATTTCAGAGATAAAGGGAGAGGGGGAGAGAGCTAGAAACATCAATGATGAGATCATTGATCTGCTGCCTCCTGCAGGCCCCCTAGTGGAGATCAAGCCCACAACCTGGGCATGTGCCTTGACCCGGAATCAAACCATGATCACTTGGTTCATAGGTTGATGCTCAACCACTGAGCCACACCGGGTGGGCCATTTTTTTTCATTCATTCTTTCTTTTTTTTTAATAAAGAGGCCCTCAGCTGGGTTCATCTGATGTTTCCTCATGATAAGATTAATGTGGTGTATTTCCAGCTGGAAAAATACCTAAGTGACATGCCTTTATATGTATCCAATGTCCTCTTCACTGGTGACATTAATTTGTTTATCTGGTTGAGGTGTTGTCTGAGTTTTCCACTATATATATATAGCTACTGTATTTTTTCTTACAACTGATAAGCAATTTTGGGAACCACTTTAAGACCAAGCAAATATCTGTTCTTCTTTGAAAATGTATCCTTTGGTTTAACTTCTATTGATAATTCTTGCTTGAAATAGTCTTTCCTTCAATCTTTTTTTTTTTTTGTAGTTGTTAGAATTGTCATATCTTATGAAGATTAATTTTAAAGAACCTATATTCAAATACACTTTAAATTATTTTAATTGATCTTTAACACACATGGTTGTCTAATGATTCTTTTTTTCTATGTGGGCAAACTACGGTCTTTATGAAGCTAAGGAGTTTTAAGTCAGAATTGATAGTGGAGGGAAGGGAGAAGATGTCAGCCTAACTGATGAGTGCTGCCAGTCAAGACTGAAATAATAATGGCCAGATGTTTGCCCCCATATACACTTTCCACCTTGCTGACATAAGTTCATATTTTTAATTTACCAAACAAGTAATGAACTCTATAATATTGATAGAATGTTCTTTACATAGATGGTATGAGGTTTAATAATATACCAAATGGTTTTGAAATATTCAGTAGAAATATCAAGTTGAATGTAGTATGTTAACATTTTACTATTTCCTCACTTGAGGTGTACAAACTATCACATATTTAATATAATCATTATTCTCAGGTTATGTTCTATCTTTTTTATTTTGTGTTTGAAATTCACTCACTTCTATGTTCTCTCCATATTGTTAAATTCACTAAAATTCATTAATAGATATCACATTGAACATTTTTTTCTCTTTTGATTTGTGAAAATGAATCTGTTTGCTTAAGATTCTCCAGTATTCCCATTTGAAAAAGAATGACTCAACCAAGACTTTTTCAACTTTTTATATTTTTTTATAGAATCAAAGTCAACAATGTCTTGGTCTAGAAGATAAATAGAACAGCAGACTATTTTCATCTCTTCAAACAGTGATAAAATTGTCCATTTATGAACTCGCAGAAAAAGTTTTCAAGTGACTGTTCTCTGGGAAAATCTTACATTAGTTTTTCTTACCAAATTGTGATGAAAACTAGTTTAAAAAATTAAAATAAGTGTGTAAGTATGATTTTAGTTTTTCTCTTCAAAAGTAACTTTTGGTTCAGTGGCAAGCAGCTTAGACAGACACAAGTAGACCCGGAACAATGAGCCTCTTACATAAGGTCATCAGGGCACAAAGCCCTGGGTGCCTAGCTATGGAGCAAAATTAGAAAACAAGGACCTCACCTCCGGGGTAATCTTTCTCTCCCAGCTTATCACTGGTCATGCGGTTTAGATCCCCTGACCTTTCCTATCTCTAGTCATGTAATTTGGACTCTCCCTTGACCCAGCAATCATGCGGTAGAATCCCTTAAAGGAGGAACAAGAGGCAGAAGAGTGGTCTTATGTGACTCCCATGGGGGCTCTTGCACAACAACTCCCTTAAGCATTATTCACAGGGATTATATATAGGCCTCAATTGTGTTTCAACTCCAGGCACAGAAAAACAGCAAAAAACAGCCTGGTGGAGCCAGGACCAGCTTCAATCATTAATGACTCCTTGCCTTGGCACTGATAATCAAAGGAGACCAGGACCATGAAAAAGATACACCTGGAAAGCTAATGAATATTCTATTGAGACCCTCCCCTGGGACCTCCCTTAAAACCCCCACCCTTAAAAGTCCTTAGGACTGAGAACTCAGCATTTTGTTCTCCCTCAGGAGCATTATTTCACCTTTCCACCCCCACCCCCACCCCTGTTTTTTTTCCCCCAGTCCCTTTACCTGTGCCTTTCTCCCTCCTAAACCCCTTCTTTTGCCTTTGTAACTGGTTTCTTGAGCCCGTTTCTTCTACGACTTGCTTCTTCTACCTCTGTGACTTTCTAAATAAACTCTCTTATAGTGTGAGCCTTGAATCTGAATTCTTTCTTAGCCAGAACTCAAGTACCCAGGTTGCTGAACTGAGGTCCAATTGCTGGTAACATTCTGGTGCTGTTTAGCCACCAACAGCTCAAATATTCTTACCCTATTTTTAAAAGCATAAGATTTGTACTGTTGGCTTCTGAATCTTAGTAATAAAAGGTAAGGAACACCATGAATTATAATTCTAATCATCTGTAGTTATTAAGTGGGATTTATAATTTAATATTTAATGTATCAACTTCAGCAAAATCTTTAACTCAAGTTATACATAAAGCATTTGTTTGCCTAATATTTGTGATATGACAACAAAATAAATTGATAATAGAATGTCTAAAGTCAGAAATGAATCTGACTTCTTCAATTTTTCAGTTGGTAATGGGGCCCTGGAGGGTTTACATCATAGAGTTATTATCATTATTTGTGGTATCTATCTCTTATATCTTTTTCTCTTAGCTTCACAGTAAGGATTTTTGACAGGAGCCCTGAGGACAAACACCTAGACAAAGAAAATAAAGCTAGCTTTTGGGGTCAAATTAAAATGATCTGGGCTTTATTCAGTTAAGCTATCTTATAGGGAATTGAATTACAATATGAAAGAAATTTTCATTTTGGTTTGAAGGAATTTTAAATGAACTAAGGTTACTCATCCTCTCTATCATTTTGCTGTTGTTTCTCTCCAGATAATATTTGTGTACTTTCTCTCAATAGTTTGCTGAAATTCTACCATGTCTTATAACCTAAAAGCCATATTCATGAATTTGTTGTGGTTTAGAATATGTTCACAGAATCAGAAAGCCTCTGAGTATTATATATAAGGACATAGAACCCTGTAGTCAAGAACTATATGTCTAAAAATGAGCTTACTCCTTCACACCACTAAGAATGACTAAAATTAAAAACACAAAACACCAACAGCTGAGTTGATATGAAGCAATCAAAACTTATATTGATTGCTGATGGAAATGTTAATGTGAGAAGTACTTAGTAAGACTGTTTGGCAGAACTTGAAAGCCATCTTTTACCTTCTAATTCAACCATTCTGTTTCAAGTTATTTATCTGAGAGAAAGGAAAAAAAATAAGTCTTCAAATATTTCTGTATAAGAATGTCCAGAGGAACTAGGGCCCTTTCTGTACTCTCTTCCTGTCCACCCCCACCCCCCTAAAAAGCCCTGAAAATCACCCACAGGTCCATCAATGCAATCATGAATAAAGAATTTGTGGTATATTATACATTGGGATACTTCTTAGAAACTTTTTAAAAAATGGATAATTGGATAGGCAGAAATACAAATGAAACTTAAATATTTTACTTGAGTGAAAGACTTCAAGATAAAAAAATAAATACTATATTTAAATAAAAATAGCAGTTCCTTTGTTAAAAATTGTGGTTTACTATAGAAAAAGGCAGGAGGGAGCCTCTAAGATGTTGGAGAGGTTCTGTAATGTGGTGATTACACTAGTGCATACAAATGTCAAAGTTTATTGGACACTTAAAATCTGTGCATTTTAAAGTATGTAAATTACATAGCTACTTGAGGCCCGGTGCATGAAAATTCATGCACTGGAGGGGGGGGGGGGCCCTCAGCCCAGCCTGCCCCCTCTCACAGTCTGGGAGCCCTCAGGGGCAGGAGGCAACCTGGCATTCAGGGGAAGGTGATGCCCCATCAGACCTCTGCTGCTGTCACTGCCCTCGGCTGGCCCTGGTTACCATGTGGGAGTCTGTGCTTGTTTCCCAATAAATTTCCATCTTTTGTCCCTGGCTTCATTCTTAGAATCCATCTGGACAAGAAACCAGGAAGCCACCTTTGCATCCTGCCCAGGGGAACATTATGAGCTCCAGTTCAATTTCTGTGTCTCAATAGTACCTTAGAGGGTTACTGGGAAGAATATAATAAATGCAACATGTTAGCTTTTGTCATGTTTTCATGACCTATTCTTGGTGTTTTTCAATTATAACCATGTTAACAATCACAATAACTATAATATCTTACTAACTGAACTTCACTGTGTGCTATATAGAAATTAAGAATTTAATATATTCAGAATTAATTATACATACCTATGGATAAATAAACTACACTCAAAGAGCTTAGATTACTTGACAACAACCACAAAACTAGATTTGCTTAAGTTATTAAATTTAATCTGCATGATTTAGCCATTCTGAAGAGGAAAATAATGAATAAGGGAGGACTTTAAAGCTGAATTACTAAATAAATGGTTAGTTATTTTATTTTAAAACTTTATACAATCTCTGTATTACTTGGATTATTATTCTTCTGTTCCAAGAAGTTAAAAGAATTTATTCTGTCCACTCTAATTACAATAATTATGCTGATAAATTATTCATGATTTTAACATGGCCTCACTTTTGTTCTTAATCTGGCCTCTCTACTTTGAGGTAATTATATTTCTTTATATTTAACAATCTTATCTTGTTACAAACTATTTGATAAATACATTCCATCACCAAGTCTGATCTACATCAATTATTTTATCATTACTAATGAGAACATTATATTAAAAGTTATGCTATATGATTACAATTAATTGGACACAACTTTTTAATTATTCTCTATTTCTGCCCATGGTTCAATGCTGCTGTTATAATTTGGTTAATAGGCTCTACACATAAATTATTGACTTTTTCTTGGAACCCATATTTCATATACTCTTTTTATAATATGGTATAAAGACCAAATATATATATATATATATATATATATATATATATATATATATATATATACACACACACACACACATATACATATGCATATATATATATATGGCTAATATGCAAATTGTCCTGCTGGAGTTCGATTTGAAGACTGGAAGTTTGATCACTCACTAGGATGTGCACTGACCACCAGAGGGAGGTGCAGAATGAAGGAAGGCCCTGGCTGGCAGCTGGCAGCTGGAGGAGAGAGGCCCCGGCCAGCATCTGGAAGGCCCCGATCTGCCCTGATCACCAGCCAGGCCCAGCGATACTACCCGTGCATGAATTTCATGGACCGGGCCTCTAGAAGTGAATAAAATCAATAGGACAATATTGTACTGCTTTTGCTTAATTTAGAGATGAGCAAGAAGCTTATGTAAAATAAGAGTGAGACAAAAACTTTTTGTGGGATGATTTGTGTATATCTTTTAAAATGGAAAAATTACTTATTTCAATGTTTTTTAGCTCACCTGTTACTGTTTCTTGGGCATAGACTTGCCACAACCTTTTGCAGCAAGGATTCAGAATCTGGAGAAGGGGTCATGCACAAATGGATATACTAGATAAGAAATATAAATTTGGAAGGCATTGGGGGAACCAGGTGGAGGCCCTTCTCTAGTGGAATGGCTCTCTGAATCTCTGGACCCATAGCCTTTTATTTACTGGACTATACATTTTCCCTTTAGCAATGCAAACACACATATCAAAGGTAAGGTTTGATAAACAGTAAAATATTATCAGGTTAGGGGATTGCCCTGAGCCACCATTGTCTTGACAGAATAATTGGTGAATAGCTTTTAGCTCTTTCTAAAGCCCAAGGTCCATCAGCCTTCTTACGGGCCTCTTGCATTTATTATGCTAACTACTTGTTGGTCTTTGCCTCCAGCAAGATTTAAAGAAAAGGGTAATAACATAATTTGTAATCTTCCAAATCTTGTAACCTGAGCCCAATATTAAAAACAAACAAACAAAAACCCAAACTTCTGGGTTTTCCTCGGGTTGGATAGGTTTTTTTGTTTTGCTTTTAAAGATTCTGGTTTAGTCTCCAGGCATAGTCTAAATATTAAAGTCTTGTGTTGCAGCACCAACATCCCACCTGGTACTTCTCTATGGCACTAATAAGTTTGGGATATACAGTGTTGTTTGGGAAGGTGGGTGGGTTATGGTGATGTTGAGGGTTAGAGATAACCACCAGGGACCAGAGGAAATTAGTGTTCATATATTCCAAAGATACAGCCAAAGAAATCAGAGGATATATTTTTAGATAAATTGCATTGCTTTAGAAAGATAATATTTAGCAAAAGTAGTTAAAAAATTTTATCTGTCCAGAGAGTAATGATCAATACACAAGTATTTTTTTATGCTTGCACATTTAAACAAAAAATATTTTAACTATATAAACCATGAGCATGTTGAGTATAACCTGCATTTCTTTGTATTAATAATAATAATAAAAAGATTACATGTAGAAACATCAAAATGCCCAGGATAGTGCTTCATTTACCTTTTCATCCTATGATGGAATTTACCTACTATTATACATCACAAACAGATCTATAAAGAGTAATCTCCATGGACCCTTCAATACATTGTGAGTCCTGAAAAAATTTTAAAAATTGAACTACAATTCCTTAATAGCATTCAACTATATCCATTTCTCTGTTATCTCAAATTAGGTTTCCCCAAAATATCCCCAAATCATTTAAGAATATAGGTATAAATAGTATTTGTCTTTCTCTGCCTGATTTATTTCACTTAGTATAATAGCCCCTAGATCTATCCATGTTATTGCAAATGCCAAGATTTCACTCTTTTTTATTGCTGTGTAACTGCACTTAAAAAGAATGTTAGTATATGAAACCAACTGGCACCAGAAATATAAATATTCATAACAAATATTACAATTGAGTAAACAAATAGACATCTTGTACTAGCCCATGTAACCTTGAGATTATTTTCTGCTTCTCTTCGATTCCTGCTCAGGGAACATGCCCTGAATGTGGGCTCTATCCCCATGATATTTTTCTCTCAAAACTGTAGCCATTTCCTCAATATTTTTTGTCTAGTCAATCTTTTAAGGAAGAAGATTACATCATGCTTTGTTTTATTGCCTATAGATGTATCACTTACATTTCTTCTTGTCAGGTTGCTTATCAGCTTTTATTAAACTTAATATTTTGAGATAGAAATAGACACAGATATGTAGTTACATATTAATTTTACATATAATGAGGATTTATACATGATGTGTTCTTTTAATCAACTTTTCCTGCTCCTGAACAAATCTGATGTCTGAGAGCTAACCATATCTTCCTGATTGTTCTCCAATGGCTAAGAGTCAGATTATATTCACCCTTTAGCTACTGCACTGTAAAAAAATTATTTAAATCTTGAGAGTTAATTATTCCTTATTTATGTAATTTATATTGGACATTTAAATACTATCTTAAAAAACAGTAGAATAGAGTAAAATAAATGATTTTGAGGGTTATTTTTGTTTGTTTTTTAAATGCTTGATTATATGTGTGGTAGTCTCTTAAACAATTGTCATATGCAATATCTAAAATCAATAGTGATTAAGTATTTTTTTTATTTTGTATTTATACTCTCATATGAGCATAGAGAGAAGTTTAACTCCTCGCTTGCATTTTTAATTAAACGTTGGTATTTTTTTCATCATCAAGCAATTAAAAGAAAATTTTAGCAATTTAAGAGTTAGAATTTAGGGAGCTGTTAACATGTAAAACAGAGATTATTATTTTTATTAAATTTGTGGTAGTTGCAAATCAAATGACTTAAATCTGTGAAAGTCCTTAATTGCCTCAGAGAGGTTTAACAATAATAAAGACTAAGCTGAGTCTATATTAGAATTGCCAGGTATTTTATTTGAATCCAGAATGGGGAAATAATGAAACTCAACTAGAAATGTTAGTTATTCTAACACTATAACTAAAGCATACCTATTTCATTTTGCAAAATTCAAACTTTTTAAACATTTTGTTTTATTATTTTAGTTAAATTTGTTTCAAAAATCCCTTCTGGTTATTCTTTATTTACTAGACCAGCTATTTCAAACCTTTTCACTCATGTCACACATAAACTGATCACTAAAATTCTGCGACACACCAAAAATATATTTTTGCCATCTCAAAAAAAAAAAAGTGTAATTTTGTTTCATCCACACTGGACAGCTATTGTTGTGTTGCTGTTATCATTATTATTATTATTTTTTGACAATCTAAGGGAAAAGAGGTCAGTGCCCCTGACTAAATAGTCAGGTATTGCACGTTTTAAAAATTCTTATAGCACACTGGGTGAATATTGCTATACTAGACCATTTCTGGTCTTCTTGATAAATCACTGCAGAACAAAATTCCAGAGTTGTTTTATTCAGAGTTTTATTTTTTATTTTAAACACAGTGATTAAGATTTAGTTTGAAAATCCCTTGCTTTTATTTTCAATGCCACTGTCAGTATTTGAGCAATCACTTGACCTTTCTTCTCAATTGTAGTAGCGGTGGAAGTAATGACTTTCTTCTATAATAATGATCATCAGAGAAGAAATACTTTTTGTAAAGACAGTGCACGTAGTGAAGAAACATTTTTAAAGTGATTTATTATCATTATTATGTAATTTTCTTGGATGCAAGGCAGTGCAATCATGAGACCTTCCTTTAATTTCTGGTACTTTCTGAGGAACGCTGAGTGACCTTAAATATGTTTCTTGTCTTTTTACAGTTGTCATCTGACTCAATCTCTAACCACTTATGATTCCCAAAGTATTCTGATTTTTAACTCATGATAAAAATAATCTATAACATCTTTACTCCATTTCTAAATGTTTTCTTTCTCCATACTTTTTCCCAAGAAAATAAGTACTTTTCCACTTACACCCCAAATATAACAAAGTCTAGAAGTGGGGCAATTGGCCCTCCTTGTTTCAGATGGCATCTGCCTGCCTCTTCCTAAAAACCTTCTACCTCTTTGAAACAATTATGAACAAGCTCATTCTCCCTTATCAGTGGATAATCATTAGTACCAGAGCATTATCTTTCTCTCCTTTACTTCTCTTACCATCCTTTTTGCATAGTCCATAATCAGTCCCATGCCTAAGTTTCCTGAATTACTCATCTCCCATGATCTCCTCCCTCCACCTGCCTCTCTCCTCTTGACCTACACATTTTTAATGTGGGAGCACATCTAATATCTCATTTGCTTCTTGATCACTACCTTCTACCTTCCTTAGTGACTCCATTACATGAGCATGGCATTCCCATTATAGCTTCCAATCGATCCATCTACCATTTTCTCAAAGTCCATTACTTTTGTTTATTTCCTCACTTTCCTCCTTGTCTTTCTCATCCTCTACAAAATCTTGTAAACTTATACCACAATTTTCCTTCCTCTTACAATGACATCTTCTGAATCCCCTCTAAAGCTAACTTCTCCATAAACTCACTAAATTGCATTTTCTCTGAAGTTAGCACATCTCTCTGCAGTAAAATCTATTTTTTCTTTCTGCTTTCTCATTTCAATCAGGATAGCAATAGCTGTAATATTTAAAATTTAATGAAAAGAAAAACTTTAGAACCTGGATTGCTTATCAGTTGGTTTCTTATTCTCATGTCATCTTTCACAGTAAAATTACTTAAAATGTTAAATATTTTTGTTTTCTCCACTTCTCTCAAAGTGGAAAATTTCAAAGTCGCATCCATCTAGCTTTGTCTCCACTATGTCTTCAGGATCTTCTTTTCAAGATTACCAAGAAATTTCCAGCTGCAAATCTAATCTTTAATTCTCATTTTAGCTGTCTCTGTGCAACATTTGAAAAAGATGGTCTCTCTCTCTTTCTCTCTCTCTCTCTCTCTCTCTCTCTCTCTCTCTCTCCTCCCATCTCTCTCTCTCTCTCTGTGTCTCTCTCTCTTTTTCTCTCTCTCTCCCCTCCCTCATCTTTGTAACATGTGAAACAATTTGGGATAGAGGAAGAGTAAGTGAGCCAGAATAATTGTAAGTTTATTTTAGGTTATTTTGAGTTTAGTTAGTAAATATATGTGTACAAATATTTCTCTCTGTATAATAGGCTCTATCATAAAGCCCATTTTACGTATTTCTAGAGTACCCTTGATGATTGAGGTTGTCAGCTCAATAAAGAGTATGTGAGGTCTGCACATTTTTTGGTGCCTCTGGATCACCCAAGAGAAGTCATACAGCAGAAAAGCTGTCTGGTTATGTGGTGTTAGCATTGCACACTTAGTGGGAGTTCCATGGGACTTAAGACAAAGCCTGATAAAATCAAAAGCATGAAAAACCACCACCAACAAAAAAGAGGCCTGAGAACCAGTAGGATGAAAAAGGTGTTCACTGCAGAAGAATCAATATTATGTTGTAAAAAATGCTCAAAATATTTAATGCACACAATTACACAAAAGTTAGTAAATTATAAAAACAAATAGTGGACCATTTCTACTGAAGCATAATTGAATTTGCAATCAAATTAAGTTATAGGCTCTGGTAACATGCTAATCACATGTACATTATTATTTTTACTATATGTCACTATTCAGAATGATCAGAGATCATGTTTATTTACAAATGCAAGTAGGTATCACTATATAAGAATTATGACATGCATCTAAAAATAACTTGTTTCTGATTTTATCACCACATTACACCTAAATTGAAGACAAAAGCAGATTCAAGAGCATGTTTCTTATTATTTCCATAATGATAGGACTGCAATGGCAGCCTAATGATAGTAGTCCCAGTGACTCCATTCAGGAATAGAAGTGAGAATTACACATTTATTTTAGCAAATCAGCATGCAGTTAATTATAACTCTTGGCTTTAGTCCGCCTTTCTCTTGCAATTTTGGAAGCTGGGTTCACATAGCTCATTAAAATAGCAGTTTTTCTAAGAGTTACAGTCTTTCTTTCTTTCTTCCTTTCTTTTTTTTTTTTTTTTTTTTTTTTTGTGTATAAAAACTAACCTGAAACCTAAGGAGAAAATCTTCTCTTTTATTGTGAGGACCCAATAGCTATTTTGTGTCTAAGCAATTGGAATTAAATACCAAAGTATTTATTACCAGTATCAATGTTTGTGTAGCTTTCAAATAGTTTTATACTAACTACCATAATTGATTTCCATAGAAGTCTTAACTATCTGCTTCCTGTATGTATCCCTGCATTTGTATGTACCTCACACACACTTTTAATCCTATATAATAAAAGGGTAATATGCAAATTGACCTAACTGCAGAACAACTGGTCGCTATGACGCACAGTGATAACCAAGGGGTAGATGCTCAATGCAGGGGGAGCACCGCTCAGCCAGAAGCCCAGCTGAGGGCTGGTGAGCCCAGCGGCAGTGGCAGGAGCCTCTCCCACCTTCAAGGCAGCGCTAAGGATATCTGGAGGGAGCAGGCCTAAGCCGTCAGTCAGACATCCCTTGAGGGCTCCCGGACTGAAAGGGCTCAGGCCAGGCTGAGGGACCTCTCCCCTCCAGTGCACGAATGTTGTGCACCAGGCCTCTAGTAGATTATAATAGATTTAAAAATGTTAAATGTGATCCCAGAATGGAATTATAAAGGTTATAGATTATAGTAGATGGAAGTTATAGTTTTTACATTTTTAAAATCTTTTTTGTTGAAAGTATTAGATGTGTCCCCACCCCCTTAATTGACCCATTCTAGCCCTCCCCCACTAAATTATTTTAAATGCAATTGAAGAATGAGGTTAGAGAATTACTAGGTGCTTAAAAGATGATGTGATGATAGGACACAATGGAGGTTGAGGAAACTGATGAGCTTAGTCTGAAGGAGTAGAAACAAAGGAACAGCCATGATCTTTGGCTAAGATAATTTAGTATACTAGAACTAATTTCACTTAGTGGGAAGGAAATCATTCCCTGTGTAATTTAAATTTGAGATTTTGTGGATGAGTAGGAGTTAATTTGATAACATCCACATGAATATTAGATTCACCCTAGATTATGTAATAATTGTTAAAAATGGGGTAGTTTTGAGTAAGCTTTACTTTTCCTGAAAATTTTTTAAAAGAGAAACAAATAAGTGGGCATATACTTCCTCAACCTTCTTCATTTCAACAGTGGATGGCTGGAGGCACAGCAGGCAGGCTATAGTCGCCAAAGGAAGACCTTGGGCACTCTGACATCACTCAGCAGCCTTGCCAAATCCAGCAACAGCTCTTTTCCAGACTTCCTGTCATGAGAGAAAATCAAGCCTGATTTTGTTATGTCCCTGGGAGTAAGATTCTGTAACTTGTTGCCCCAAACATTCATGGTTTGTTATTCCTAAGAAATAGACACAGTTAGATGGTATTGTCACATCAAGATCCAGAGTCTACGTTATAAAAAGCCACCAGAATAATGGCAACAATAATTAATCTAAGCAGGAAGTTCAGCAATTTACCTGTATCACCCACCCATCTATTTGAATAACTCATTCTAAATATATAATGTGTTTGGGCCTCAAGGGGATATGATGGTAGTATTTGCTGGCATGGATATTTCTGCCTCATTTATCTTCAGAGACTTAATCCCATAAATTCTTTGTAGAGTCCAAATGCAGAAACTGGGCTTTTGACCTGAGCTAGAGTTCTGATGACACTCTAATTTTAAAATGTAGCAATATATATATATATATATATATATATATATATATATATATATATATATGATGGATTCTAGAATATATTCAAATTCATATTATAATCATCTGGCATTTCATGATATTTATAGAAAGCTAGAGTAGGTCTGAGAATTTATGAAAGCAAGATATGTCTGGTTCAAAAACTCTAAAATTACAATAGCTGTTTTTCCTTTTATAGATGTTAAATGGATTTATTAACTCAAGGGGTCTCATGTTCAATAATATTTACTCATAACCATTAAGTATTTAAGCTTATTTATAAACTAGAGGCCCGGTGCACGAAATTCGTGCACGGAGGGGGGTTGTCCCTCAGCCCAGCCTGTACCCTCTCCAATCTGGGACCCCTCAAGGGAGCAGTCGGACATCCCTCTCACAATCCAGGACTGCTGGCTCCCAACTGCTTGCCTGCCTGCTTTCCTGATTGCCCCTAACCGCTTCTGCCTGCCAGCCTGATCACCCCCTAACCACTCTGCTGCCAGCCTGTTTGCCCCCAACTTCCCTCCTCTGCCGGCCTGGTTACCCCTAACTGCCCTCTCCTGCAGGGTTGATCACCTCCAACTGCCCTCCCTTGCAGGCCTGGTCCTTCTCAACTGCCCTCCCATGCAGGCTGGGTGCCTCCCAACTGCCCTCTCCTGCTGGCCATCTTGTGGTTGCCATCTTGTGTCCACATGGGGGCAGGATCTTTGACCACATGGGGGCAGCTATATTGTGTGTTGCAGTGATGATCAATCTGCATAGTACTCTTTTATTAGATAGGATGACATTTCTTTCTTTTTTTTTTTTTTTTTATCCTCACCTGAGTATGTTTCCATTGACTTTTAGAGAATGTGAAAGAGAAAGGGAAAGACAGAGAGAAACATCCAAGTGAGAGGAATACTTAGATTGCTTGCCTCCTTCCTGAGCCCTGACCTGGGCCCCAGCCAGGGAAGAGCCTGCAACTTAGGTACATGCCCTTGATCAGAATCTAACCTGGACTCTGCGGTTGGCAAACCTAGACATTATCCACTGAGCCAAACCGTGTAGGGCAGGTTATGACATTTCTTAGCCCTCCAGCAGTGGACCTTCATTTTTTTCTCCAGGAGTGTGGTGGAAAAGCCCTAGATCACTTTTTTGGATTCTTATACCCAAGTTACTAAGAATATTACCAGTGGCATACAGGGAGCTTAGCCAATGAGCGGTCAGAAAAGGTATTTCCTCTGTAGTTCACACCTATCTCCTGTGATCTCCGGCTCCACCCCTGCCAAGGACTAAAGCCTCCAGCCCTGGGCAGGGACCCCCAGCTGGCTCTGATCGCCCTGCTCTACCCCCAGCCAAGGCTGCAAGCCTCTGTTTGAGGCTCGGGCCCTGGGCAGGGACCCCCAGCTGGTTCCAATTGCCCACAGACACCCACAGCTGGCTCTATCGCCCGGCTCCACCCACGGCCAAGGCTGCAAGCCTCTAGGCTTGGGCTCTGGGCAGGGACCCCCAGCTGGCTCCGATCGCCCTCAGGGGACCCCAGCTTGCTCTGATTGCCAGGCTCCGCCCCAGCGGCCAAGGCCGCAAGCCTCTGGCAGAGGCTTGGGCTCTGGGCAGGGACCCCCAGCTGGCTCGGATCACCTGCAAGGGACCCCAGCTGGCTCCGCTGGAGGGCTCAACCCCAAGCCAAGGCCTAAAGCCTCTGGCTGAGGCTTGGGCCCTGGGCAGGGACCCCCAGCTGGCTCCAATCACCTGCAGGGACCCCCAGCTGGCTCCGCTCGAGGGCTCCACCCCCAGCCAAGGCCTAAAGCCTCTGGCAGAGGCTTGGGCTCTGGGCAGGGACCCCCAGCTGGCTCTGATCGCCCTCAGGGGACCCCAGCTGGCTCTGATCTCCAGGCTCCCATCACCAGGCTCCGCCCCAACGGCCAAGGCTGCAAGCCTCTGGCCAAGGCTTGGGCTCTGGGCAGGACCCCCAGCTGGCTCTGATCTCCCCGCTCCGCCCCCATCCAATGCCGCAAGCCTCTGTTTGAGGCTCGGCCCCTGGGCAGGGACCCCCAGATGGCTCTATCCCCCGCTCCATCCAAGGCCAAGGCCTCAAGCTTCTGTTTGAGGCTTGGGCCCTGGTCAGGGACCCCCAGCTGGCTCCAATCACCGCAGGGGACCCCAGCTGGTTCCAGTGGCCCAGCTCCACCCCCAGCCAATGCCGCAAGCCTCTGGCTGAGGCTCGGGCCCTGGACAGGGACCCCCAGCTGGCTCTGATCGCCTGTAGGGGACCCCAGCTGGCTCTGATCACCTGTGGGGGACCCCTGCTGGCTCTGATATTCCCCTCTGATCTTCGGCTCCAATATCCCAGTTCCAACCACTGCTCTCCGAGGCTGCAGCCATCTTGGTTAGGTGTATTTGCATATTCCCTTTCTGATTGGCCGGTGGGCGTGGCTTGTGAGTGTAGCGGAGTGATGATTTGCATATTACTGTTTTATAGATAGGATGGTTATCTGACTCAGAATAAACTGAACCCAGGTAGTTTGAAGAAATATTTGTCTAGGGTTCAGGTTTAGAATGTTGACCAAGGAGCAGAGTGCTTTTTCTAAGTACATTTGAATAAGTTTCCCACACCACAAATGCCATCTTTCTTGGATAGAGCACTCCCATCTTTATGACATCAGCATTGGGGAATGCAATAGCCCCACCCTCCAGACTCCCAGTGGTCACTAACCACAGAGTTCACACCCTATGGGGGAGTCAGCTGTCCGGGCCCTGGGTGTAGAAGTCTGGGCAGATCCTATGGGTTGTCAGTGACTGAGATGTGTGGCTATGGGGCAGGTGCCATTACCCTCCTTTCTCTGACCAGCACCTCCTTCTCACCAGGAAATCCACCAACAGCACCCTCGGGCCTCCCAGAGGCCCCACTTTCCAGACTCCTGGTGGCCCTGCCGTCCCATGCTCTAGCTCTCCGGGAGGTGTGGGCAGAATCCAGGAGAAACTGTGTGGCTCTGGGGCAAGAGTGATTCCCTTTTCCCTCCCGCAAACCTGATCAGCACCACCTCCCTCCCAGGAGATCCACTAGCCCCACCCTCCCACTTCCTGGACTCCCCATCCTGCTGAGCACAAAATATATAATGCATATATGAATTTCATCTCTCACTCCCTTCATCCCTTTCTTACTTCTACACACATGAAAAAATAACCACAGAAACCAATAATTTAAGTTATTCTAAAGTAAGAAAATATTTCCTTCACACCAGCAAGTCAATAAAGAGAAGTCTTCATCTGAAAATTGTTTTGCTTTCTCAATATCATTTTTAGAACTTAATTATTTACAGATGTTGTAGCATAGAAAGAACTATACACCTGAAACCTATATGTCATGTTGAGCAATGTTACTCCAATAAATTTCATAAATAAAACTTAATTCTTGAAAAGAACAAATAATATTTTATATGGTATCTACTAATCTATGTCAAATAAAGTATAATTAACACTAGAAATCCATGCTATCTATTATTTGTGTCTTGCAGATCTAGATAATGTGTTATATGGTTTCTTACTTCCTCGGTAAAAAAAACAAAAAAACATGCCTGCTGTTTTGAAGTTGAATAAAACAATGATTTGGGTTTCTGCAATGCTGATGTTTAATTTTTGTCTGTTTTAAAACTCTAACACTTCCTCAAAATAAAATAATTTCCCCAAATTTTTACTTCTGCCATAATACAAATCTGGCTCTGGGTTATAGTTATTTTTGTTCTGAGACAAAAATGTTAAAAAATGTAAAAAAAAACCAACAACAACTAAAACTAAAACCTTAACTGTCTTGTCACCCTGATTACAGTCTTTTAAGATGACTATTGCCTCTACTGCTTTTCCAATCAACTCAGAAATTTACATATTATAATGGAACAAACTATCTAGTTGTTTCCTTAATTTCTCTAATTTACCTTAGTATATACATTTTAAATATAAAAATTAATTTAAAAAGGCAATTGGATATTTATCATGTGATTAAATATTTCAATTATTGATTTTTTTGTTGGCTCTGCATAGGCACCAAAATATATAAAGCATCTCAATAAATATAACATTTAAACTACAATTACTCTAGGGTGCATAAAAATATGATTCTATAATCTTTGTAAGTGAAGAAAGGATGATTACTACTTTAGTATACCCCCAAGATAAGACTAAAGAAAAGAAATACTTTAATTTGATATATATGTATTTATAAAGCAAGGATGGTTCCAAAATATTAATTCATGTGTTTCTGTAAAGCTTAATCTGCTTAATCTATTTTACTGTTAAGTAACATCATCTTAATAGTGATATCCAAAAATATACACATATTTAACTGTACAAAAGATAAAATGAACACGATGCTTTATAAAAGTGTCTGATACTAAGACTAGGGTAGAAAATATATAAGATAAGCCTGGAGCACCTTTTAGTGCCAGAAATTAATGAAGTGCTCAAAAGCTTTTCTGCATGCACACACACACACACACACACACACACACACACATGCACACACACCATACATAAACACGCACACACAAAGTTCTGGGGGTATGTCAAGCAGACACAGGAGCCAACTGAATGAAAGATCTGTGATTAGCTAAAGCTAGGACAATTCGTGCAACAACAAAAAAAATAAAGTATTATTTGATCATCACCAAAGAATAAACTAAATAGCCATGAATCATTAATGATACAGATAAAAACAAGGGAAGTCAGAGTTACTGTAACAACCAAGAGTTGTGAGGAGCCGTACACTACCTTGATAAAAGGAAACATTGAAGTCCAGGTGCATTTATTAGTTTTATGATTACTTTTGCCATGGTTATTTAAACACAATTTTGGATTCTGAGCTGCAGCCTCTGAGGGTAGCACCGTGTAAATCAAATAATCAATCCAGGCAAAAAGCAGCCAGGAAAATGAAGTATTCTGGGGATGATGTTGGAGGAAGAATGATATGTCATTACTGTCTGCGCTGGGAACATTAGAAGGCATAGTGTGATATCCTGCTATTCTTCATCCACATTTTTCTCCTAGTTAATAAAAATGCATTATGTACTTTTTGTCCCAAAGAGAAGACTCTCTTTCACTGTATTCACCTTCTTGAAGTAAGCTTGGTAAACTATTTAGTTCCATTAAAAGGGCAAGTTGATTTATGGTCAGATATTCTGGTAAATAATTATTTTTATTCATATGTGTTCTACAGGGCATTTTATCTCACACCATGATTCATTAATTTGTGGAAGAATGAGAGGAATTCTCTTCTGTTTCCTACATCGACCTGCCCCTTGCTTCTGAACAGTCAATAAGTTATTAGCCCAGGCGTAATGTATTATTTACTTTTCCCTTTATATGGGCGTGTGTGTGTGTGTGTGTGTGTGTGTGTGTGTATGCTCAACATTGTTATTAGCTAACTGTATGTAGATAGCAAACTACGTACCCTAATAACATTTCTCAGATTTTATGATGGTTTCCCCCTAAGACATTTCAGGATTGATTAATAGACACATCTCATTGAGTACATAATTATTGTGCTTTCTTGTCCCTACAGAATTGCCTTTGTTGGTATTTTAAAGAATCACTAATCAGAAATGTTTAAAGGCTTTTGTAGCATTGCTTAAAACCCCCACATCCCATGCAGAAATTCTTTTCATCTTTATTGAGATATAACACACAAATAAAATAATAAGGTATTTAAAAGTGTACATCATGGTGATTTGATATGCTGTATGTATAAATTGTGAAAAGATTCCCACCATCTAGTTAATTACCACACCCATCAGCTCACATATTTATCTCTTTTTCTGGGGAAAATATTTTAATTCTGCTCTCTTAGCAAATTTCAATTTTATTATGCAGTGTTATCAAGTATAATTACCATGTTGTACATTAGGACCTCAGAAATTTTCTTTCTAGTCATGTTTCCCCATTGCCTATTAAAATCCTTCATCTAATGAATTCAGTGAGGATAGAATTCAGATAGTGCTGTGTTATTTACCAAAAGTGTTTCAGAGCAAAACCTGAGATATAACACCAATGTAGTTATAAAGAAAGAGAGAAAAAAAGGAATCTACTTTTTCTACTCTTTCCCAAGGGCCTACTCAATATCAGCAATCAAGATATTTTTTCCCTTTTAATTTGCTGGATGATGAATATGTTTTAAGATGTTTCTCTATCAGGTACATTTCCAGATGAATATCTCATTAGTTGAATTGGGCTGAGGCATATATTGAGCAGATCCATATTCAGTTCTTGTAATACTACCTCCTTTTCCCCTCCGCTCTGGCATCATAAAGCCAGTCGTCACAACATCTTCAAATAACCACCCGGAAGAAGGTGAAAGTTGTCAAAACTGCTCTGAGGTTCTATGTGACAAAGTTGTTTCCTACTCCCCAATGCTTCCCAACCAGACTGGAGGTTGGAGAAGAATATCTGCCTTGTCCCACCATCAACCATTGCCAGGACTTTGCCTCCTGGAACTGTAGATGTTAGTGAATCTTTATCGAATGAAGAAGGGAAGACATTGTTTCATATCCTCTCTTAGCATGTCGGTGGAAGCAGCAAGAAGTAGCTAACTCCATTTTGGTTTCACTGCGTTCTCTTTGTTGAACCACTTTACTATTTCAGGAAGTTTAACAGAGCTCTCCCCTATTGTCAGCCATGAGATTGAATGCACACATTTTTTATTTGACACAATATAATGATCTATTCATAACATTGAATGAACTTTTATGCATAGCATGTCATTCTCCATTTTCAGACTATAATCCACTCTAGTCAACACAAATACCAACAGTAGAAGCAGTAAATGGTTTGTGCATATTCATACAATACTATTCACTAGTAAAAATATACACATTATGTTGTACTCCAGAATGGATGATTTCACAGATGTATGCTGAACCAAAATAACAGACAGAGAAGAGAACATACTGTACATATGCATGCCTATATACAACATATGAAAACAGGTAAAATTAATGTGTTACAATCAACATTAGTTAATTTTGAGGTGAAAAAGTCTAGAAGAGGACATGAGTACTTGAGTATAGTTATTTTCTATTTCTCAGTCTCGGGGGTGGTTACAGTGTGTCTTTATTTGTAAAAAATTGTTGAGCTTTAAATATGCATTTATTCAAATTTTAAATGTATGCTGTGCTTTACTTAAAATAGTTTAAGTCAAATAAAATATAGGGGACTACAATAGTTGGATTCATAGCCAGATCAGTGCCAGTGTATTATAAAAGAACATGGAAGAAAGAGTTTTAGGGGAAAAAAAGCATTTCAATATTCTCAAATAGTTCATAGCAACAAATGGTGATACTGACTTGTAATCCTAACTATGGTTAAGGAAATATTCTCTGCTCTACCCACGTAATCATATGACCAAATCTTCTTTGTCTTCTTTTATTCAAGAGCAATTTTGTTCTTCCTACCCCACTGCCACAGTGAAAATGTCTTGTTAGGATAGGCATGGCAACACCATTACTGGTGAAGCAATACATAAAGTAATATTGTATGTTTTTAAAGAAATTCCAGTTATAAAAATAAATGTTTGTCCATATATGCAAAGCTTTAATTTTTCTAAAATAAGAAACTGGGTAAAACAGGGAATAATAAACATCCAATAGAATAAAAATAAATTATGGATGACAATGTAGATGTACTATATGCAGACTTAATTAACTTCTCTTGCTTAAATATGGAAAGCAATGAGGTGATTATTTTACTACTAGAGGCTTGGTGCACCAATTCATGCATGGGTGGGGTAGCTTGGCCTGGACAGCAATCCGGGCCCTTTGGCGCCGGCCAGATGAGGGGAGGGACTGTGGGAGATAGGCTGTCTGCCAGCAGATGCCATCAGTGGGTGCGAGCAGGGCAGGTGCTGTCAGGGCATGGAAGTGGCTGTGGCAAGAGCTTGGTTGCCCACAGAGAGGGGACCGGGGGCCACAGTGGGAGGGGCCAGGCAGGGGTGCAGAGCACAGGGCCAAGACCTGCCCCTGTGCCCACCACAGCCTTGCAGCACACAGTTCCTTTCAAGGTGCACGAATTCATGCACTGGCCCCTAATATATATATATAATATATATATATATATATATATATATATATATATATATATATATATATATTAACTAGAATCAAATACACAGTGGTATTTTCCATGTGCTCCCTCTCACTAATTCATCAGGCATTTTGTTTTGGCATACCCTGGTTCAGAAATATTTTCCTCCTCCTCACCTTTTCTATTTCAATAACTGATTGTTGCCCTCTCACCACTGGAAGACTTTAGGGGGTGTACAGCAGGGGTTAGTGACTACATACCTTCACACAGTGTGATTGTGTACATATTTCCCTGAAATTATACTATTTTGCTATTTTTTTTTTAAATCCTCATCTGAGGATATTTTTCCATTGATTTTTTTTTTTAAGAGACAAGTGGAAGAGAGAGGGAGAGACAGGGAGAAACATCAATGTGAGAGGAACGCGTCAATTGGTTGCCTCCTGCTTGAGCCCTGACCAGGGCCTGGATGGGGGGAGAAGCCTGCAATTGAGGTAGGTGCCTTTGACCAGAATCAAACCCGGGACCCTTCAATCAGCAGGCCGATGCTCTATCCACTGAGCCAAACCAGCCAGGGCTATTTTGCTATTTTTAAAATGTTACTATGTCTGTTAATCTAGATGTGTGAGGAATTGAAAATAATCAAGTCAGTACAAATATAACGTGATATATTTCCTTGTACTGATTATATTTTAAATATACGAAGAACCCTAAAAATGGGAAATTAATATTGTCAAGGTATGTTTCAGCTCTGATTAGACCGAACACTTCACCTATGGCTGCTGCCTTCATCCTTCACCTTCTCAAAGAGGGTCTTTTCAGCAGAGGCCTGGACCAGAAGGCACAATCACTATAGCCAACTTCCATAGGTGTTAGCTAACAGGTATTCATACAGGCAAAACCCAACTCCTGAGAATAAGCAGAATACCTTGGATCTTCTCCCAGAAGGAGCTGTCCCACGTGCCCTGAGACTCTCTGATAAACAGCCAAGTGCTTCACCCAGATGTGCTAGCACCTGCCGTCAATGTGTTCCCCTCCATCCTCTTTTGTGAAATGGTAGATGTCATACATCTTCCCAAACTCTATACTAGGACTTCCCTCTGGTACTTTCTAGAATGTCTAAATAGTGAAGTTACTTATCTAATATTCATGTCTGGGTCTTCAATGATCTCTCTGCCTTAGAAAAGGTCTGATTGTGTGGCTCAGTGGTTGAGCGTCATCAACTTATAAACCAGGAAGTCATGGTTCCAGTCCCTTTCGGGGCACTGTTAAGTTTGATCAAATAATTGAATCTATACCCTTCCCCTGTGAACTGACCTTTAGGCCACTTCACAGTGGACATTCCCTTTCCCTTAGACCACATGCCACTTGCTAAGATCATCATCTCTCCCCTCTGGACACACCCAGAGAATTCTCCACCAGAAAAAGCCTGCCTAGAGTCCTTTAAAATCTCTGACTCCCCATCCCAGAGGGCTGGCACCATTTTGGGGCTCAGCCCATCTGGTATCCAGATGCCCTAATAAATTTATAATCCCTTACCACTTTGGCCTTGTGCATTCCTCCTTTGGCGATCTTAATAGGCACATGCCCAGATTTCAGCCTTGATCCCCAGTAGAGGGTGTGCAGGAAGCAGCCAATCAAGGATTCTTCCTCATCATTGCTATTTCTATCTCTCTCTTCCTCTGAAATCCATAAAATATATATTTTTAAAAAGAAAGTTCTGATTGTTAAATTTAAATAAAAAACTTATTTATTTCTACTTATATTTATAAATTTCCTATTTATTACTCAATATATTCAACTGCTTAATCCCAGAGGTTGTCTTTATGATCATTATAGCCCATCAATGTATACCCTGGAATTTGTATGAATAACCTTTACACAAAGTTATATATCTCTACATATTATCCCTATATTATGGCTTGCTCCTGACCCTGTATTCTTTTCCCACAGTCTGACATTTACCTTCAAATGTGAATTAATATAATATGTTTTGTTACCAGACATTAAATAACTGGTGATAACTTTTGACTTTTCTATAAACTTCCCAATGTAAAATCCAATACAGTGATAAAATCACAGTGGCTTGAGATGAAATCTTAATTAGAGTTTTATAAAGTTGATATTTAAATTTTCACTCACCTAAAAGCCATTTTTTCCTATGTTAATCCACTGAGGTATTACAGGAAAGCATTTGTAGAAACAGAATTCACACATAACACTAGTGTGGGATAATAAACAACTTTGTATATGCACTGAATTTTCATGAAAAATGTCATTTTAAAAGAAATACATTAAATATGATACAAACCCTTTATTATTTAATAAGTATTTTTAAATTTTATTATTTAAGATCTTTCAAGCATTGCAACAAAACTTAATGAACTTTTATTATTTTGCCATGACAATTATTTTTGTTCATTGCAATTGTAAAATTTTATAGTAGCTTATCAACACTTACCTTCTTTTAGGAAAATGTACTGTGGTTCTTCAGGGTAATCATTGTGCCTCATAAAAACTGTGTTATTATGCTGGCTTAGTATAATATTCTTTTTTGCATAAAAATAACTTATTCTCTCCTCCATTGGTAATTATAACCTAAGTCCATTGCAGTAATAAACTTGGCTTGAGTACTTGATGGACCACTTTATTTTATGCTAACTACCCTATTTCTATTATGACTATTTATTATGTCTTCATAGATGTGAGGCAAAGCAATAGTGAAGTGGAAGACACTGGCACATCTGTTTTCCTAAGGTGAGTTTTTTCTCCTTAGGCAGATGCCCCAAGTACTATTTATTTGGAACATTGGAAAGTATTCTAAATCCATGTTGGCCTAGGTGTTTTCACCATGAAAAAGAGCTGTGTGAACACGTATTAATGAACTGTAACAACAGTCCCAATGACACATGGCATTGTTGCCTATCGTAGCTTCACTGAAACGAAGAATAAAGAAGCAGTCGGATTGAATACATAGAAAGTATTTGAGTAGGTGGAAATGTGCCCAGTGGTGTTTGTTATTGGGGTTGCAAAAAACTGGAAACTAGTCCAATAAATTTTCTTTCTTATGTTGGCAACAGAACAGATGAAACCATATATTATATCTTACATATGCCCCTTTCTTTGCATTCCAAGAAGCATTATTTTGTGTTTTGCTTCTTTGCTATATTTTTTGTAATTGTAGGTAATAAGAAAATTTATTGGCAGGGATAAAGAATTTCTTGAAACTGAACTGGCACACAACATATTATGTAATAAAGTGTTATAAAAGCATATGATAACCTCTCTGCCATGACAACAAGTCGTAATTTTCCATATAAAATTTTAAAATTCTATTCAACTACATTGTGTTGCTATCTCCTGTTTATACCCTACTGTGTGGCAAAGTAGTGTTTGCTATGCTTTCCACATAGGTCTTATGCTCTCTGCAGCCCTATAATTCCAGGGGAAACCAAAACAAACAAACAAACAAACAAAAAACAGAACCACACACACACACACACACAAAAGACCTAATTTAACTTGTGTAAATTTGTTCAGCAGGATCCATAATCAACCCATTAACATTCATTGCAAGAGGTATGTTACCTTTCTTTCAATACTCAATATAGCATTCTTTCTCTCAGCTTAGCCATCCATTCTGAGACAACTGAAATTTTATATATATATATATATATATATATATATATATATATATATATATATATAATTGTGTGTGTGTGTGTGTGTGTGTGTGTGTGTGTGTGTGTGTGTGTAAATTAGCTGACAGAGATATAAAAATTACATCAGTTGGGATTTAATGATATGAGTCCATTAAGCAAAAAAATAAAAAAAATAAAAAAATTGGATTCAGTGTTTTAGATGGAGGGATATTCTTACAGTACCAAATTCTGGACAAACAGTATTTTCTTCACCACTTTGCAGATGCCATTCTATCAATTCTATCATGTTCTAACTTACAGAATTTCTGGTGAAATAAGCTGTTACTTATTGAAAAAAATATGTATTTTTTTTTTAAATTGGCTGTTTATAAGTTTTCCTCTTTGTCTATATTTTTCAATACATTTTTGTTGTTGTTAATCCTCATTGTGAGGATATTTTTTCCATTGATCTTTAGAGAGTGGAGGTAAGGGAGGGGGGAAGAGAAAGAGAGAGAAAGGGAAATATCATTGTGAGAGAGGCACATTGATTGGTGGCCTCCCGCATGCACCCCCACCAGGGCCTGGGATCAAACCTGCAACCCTTGGCAATGAATTGGACCCAAGACCCTTCCATGTGTGGCCAATGCTATAACCATCTAGTGACACTGGCCAGAGTTTCAATACTTTCTTTTATTTAATGTATTTTGTGTGTGTGTGTGTGTGTATGTGTGTGTGTGTGTGTGTGTGTGTGTGTGTGTCTTATTGTGTTTGGGGTTTGTATGATCTCTTCAAGAGATTTTCCATTAATTTTGGTGAATTCTCTTTTAGTATCTCTTCAAAATTACTTGTGACACTTTCCTACATCTATGTTTAGGATTTCAGTTACCTTTATAATAGGACTTTTGAAGATATTTAAAAATCACTTCATATTATTTTCTGTATTTCTCAACTGTTTTCCCTTTTCTTCTTCATTATGAATATTTTCTACTGATCTAGAAATATTCTGGTGATCTGCTGTTTGCTCTCTAATATGGTCTATTCCATTTTTAAATTTAGTTGTTATATTTTTATTTCAGAACTTCAATCTGCTTCATTTTTATAGACTGAGATTCTCTGATGAGATGCTGTATCTTTCCTCTAGTTCTTAAACATACTAACCACCATTATCTGAAAGTCCATGTTTGATTACAAAATCTGAATCTATTTCAAGTATCTTTACATTACCTTTTGTTTTTTGCTCATTAGTATTGTTACATGACATGCCTATCATTTTTACACTTACTTTAGATATCGTGTGTGGGAATTTAACTTCTGAATGATGCCCTATGTCTCCTAGGAAGAGTTAGTGATTGTATGAATAGCAGTGAGAGTAAGAGGGGGGAGAAAGCAATTCATCCCCTGTGCAGTTGTATTGGTTCCGGTCTTTTAGGTGGAGGACAGGGGAGAGGAGACATGTATAATTCTAGTTTGCCCTTACTTCTAAGTAACAACTCATCAAGAATCTCAATAGAAACATTAGCATGTTGACCAAGTACATAGTCCCTTCCTAAGTCCATGTATTCATTGTTTTTGCTCCTTAGCGCTGTGAGACAGATTTATGGCTGGTTGACCAACTTCACATAAAGGTCAGGCTTGTGTCTATAGTTTCCTTTCCTTTGGTCTTATCATCTGGTTCTCTAATCTTTGTCCCAAGTCTTAGCAACTATTATGTGCCTGGATTCCAATTTTTTTTAATCTGGACTTTTGATACTTTGAAAAATCTTTTGATTACTGCTTTCTACTGGTCTGCAAAAATTGACATCAAGAATTAAAAAAAATAACATGAGAGGGGAAAAGATATAGGAAAGGAGGCTTCCTTCTCCTTCTTAAGTCTTGGATTTATTGCGTGCTCTCCTATACCTTCAAAGAGTTGGTATTTTTATTTTCATGTTACATTATCTAGTTTTATAGTTATTCTTAGGAGTAGAATTGATCTGATACAAGTGAAGTCACAATAGCCAGTAGTAGAAGAAGTCTGGTTCATTTAGTTGTAATTCTTTCTTATTATAAGTACTGTAACAATTTGAAAACATATAGTTACCTTACAACTTTTGTATAGTCAAATATCACAACTTCTGATATTTATTTTACTCTCTAGATTATGAAATATTAGTAAAACCGTGATTATTTTTTAAAATATTTTTATTGATTTCAGAGAGGAAGGAAGAGGGAGAGAGAGACAGAAACATCAATGATGAGAGAGAATCGATTGGCTGCCCCCTGCAAGCCCCCCACTGGGGATCGAGCCCATAATCTGGGCATGTGCCCTTAACCAGAATCAAACCCGGGACCCTTCAGTTTGCAGGCTGATGCTCTAATCACTGAGCCAAACTGGCTAGGGCTAAGCATGATTATTTTAAAGGGAGTTTACAGTTTTCCAGGTATAAGCGTTATTTGTGTGACAGTTTATTATTTATTTATAATTTTATTGGATTTCCATAAGAGAATTCCTTATACTATTTCTACTTGTATAAATTTATTAAAGATTCATTGTCCAATATATTATGACTGTTAAAAGTTTTTATGACATCTGAAATATTATATTTTGTTATGTCTATATCTCTTACAAATGGAGAGATTCTTGAGGGCACAGTATAAGCCTTCATTTCTGTATCTATAATTCCTGAAAAAAGGAAACTGCCCAATGAATTGTGCTGATGGGAATGCTAAATTAAACATAATTTAAATACTGCTTTTTATTTATTACAGAAAAAGACTCATTAGAAAAGATAAAGCTTTGTATTTAATTATATTAATAACTCTAAGTAATCCATTTTCTCCCCCAAAGGAGTTGACATTCTTATCATTGTTTTATAGTTGCTTAATCAACCTGTACCAAAAGATAATTAGAAATATTCTGTTAAAATAATTTTACCATAATATTGTGAATTCTCACCTCTTTTCTATTTTCTTGATTTTGCATATTTCCAAATCTGATTCACATAGTAGAGAGAATTTAAAAAAAATACAAAGTAGGCATTAAATTGCACATATAGTTTTTTTTTTAATATATATTTTATTGATTTTTTACAGAGAGGAAGAGAGAGGGATAGAGAGTTAGAAACATCGATGAGAGAGAAACATTGATCAGCTGCCTCTTGCACACGCCCTACTGGGGATGTGCCCGCAACCAAGGTACATGCCCTTGACCGGAATCGAACCTGGGACCCTTGAGTCCACAGGCCGACGCTCTATCCACTGAGCCAAACCGGTTTTGGCAATATAGTTTTTTTTGATAAAGTGATTTTCTTGTTTAAAGTATTACATGAGTCTCCTTTTTCCCCCATTGACCTCTCAGCCACCCCACCCTCCAGCACATGCCCTCACTCCCGAATATCTGTGTCCATTGGTTATGCTCATATGCATGCATACAAGTCCTTTGGTTGATCTCTTACTCCCTCAACCCTTGCCTTCCCTCATAGATTGGATAGTCTGCTTGATGCTTCTATGTCTCTGGTTCTATTTTTGTTCATCAGTTTATGTTGTTCATTATATTCCACAAATGAGCGAGGTCATGTGATATTTATCTTTCTCTGACTGGCTTATTTTGCTTAGCATAATACTCTCCAGTTCCATCCATGTTGTTGGAAATGGTAAAATTCCTTCTTTTTTTTATAGCAGTGCAATATTCCATTGTGTAGTTGTACCACAGTTTTCTAATCCACTCATCTGCTGATAGGCACTTAGGCTATTTCCAAATCTTAGCTATTGTAAATTGTGCTGCTATGAACATAGGGGTGTATATATCCTTTCTGATTGGTGTTTCTATTTTCTTGGGGTATATTCCTAGAAGTGGGATTACTGAGTTGAATGGAAGTTTGATTTTTAATTATTTGAGGAAACTCCATACTGTTTTCCACAGTGACTGCACCAGTCTGCATTCCCACCAGCAGTGCAAGAAGGTTCCTTTTTCATATGGTTTCAAAAATATGATCTTGTCAGTGGACTTAATTAATTCAGAAAACTTGGTCTCTTACTTTTTCTTTCCAAAATAAGAATTAGAAATTCTACTTATTGAAAAGAAAAATCCTGATGATAAACAATAGAGAAATCAATAGTATTGCTAGCAATATTTCCCAATTATCTATCATCTTTCCATCTATTGATCTTTCCAGCTATTTATCTATTTATATACCATATGGACCTCTGCAAGTAAGTGCACACTTGGGTATTTTCATGTATAGATTTATTTATACATACCTATGGAGTTTCCCTGGTTGTATTATTAATTAGTATAATAAAATAGTCACATTATTTTTAAATTTCTTAAAGCAGAGTTGGGAAGAAAAGCTATTGAAAAGTTTGTTTCAATGCCCATCTTTTCATAGAGAAGACTGCTATTTATCCTCTCATACACAATGGGAAATGTTCTCATTTTCATGTAAAGTTCAGAATTTTAAAATCTTATTATCTTTCAACATATTAGTAATGAATAATAATAAGAATTATTTTTTACTAGTAGATGACAATGTGACAAATCTTTTATTATGTACATTCAAACATTATTAGTTGACAACTTTAAAATAAAATTATGCTCTGTCACATAAATTTCATAAGTTATTATAAATTTCACTATTGATTCTTATAAATGTGCTATTCAAGAGTGGTAAAAATGTTTTTTTTTCTTTCTAAGAGTGAAAAAGATAAAAGCTAAAGCAATAACAATAATAAAAGTACAGAGAGCAAATATTCCATGTTAATATTTAAATATATATTTAGCAGTATATTCACAGCTGTGGTAAAATGACAGGATAAAAAAATACATATGTTGAATACTCTACAATTATAAAATTAACACACAACTACTAATACAACTGAAAGATGCATTCCTTTTGAAAGCTAGGGTTACTATATCCCAATGATAGGATAACTAATTTCAGAAAGGTATAAAATTACAAAAATATTGGAGATTCCAAGATGGCTGCAGAGTAGGTGGGAGCTATGCTCACTTCTTTCTGGTGCCCAACTGGAATGTCAGCTAAATTATAGAGCAATCAACCTGAATAACCAAATGAGGTACAGCTGAACAGGAGTGCTGTACCAAGGATTTACAGAAGAAGTCACATAAGACATTGGGATGAAGTGTAAAGATGTGGAGAGGGCAGGCCACTGCACTCACTCGCAGTGGCTGAGAAACCAGAGGGATATCATGGCTGCAAAAGTCCATCCTCAGCAGCATGGGATCTCAACATGACACTGGGATCCCCAACCCAGAACAGAATTCCTATCAATAAGTCAACAAAAAATAAGTGTAGGTGAGGATGAGTCAAACGGAAACCCATGTACACCATTGGTGGGAATGCAGATTGGTGCAGCCATTATGGAAAACAATATAGCTTCCTAAAAAAGTAAAAAAAAAAATTTTTAAAAGGAATTGCTTTATGACCCAGCAATTCCACACCTGGGAATATATCCTAAGAATCTAAAACACTGATTCAAAACAATATATGCAGCCCTATGTTCACTGCAGTGTTATTTGCAATAGCCAAAATTTGGAAGCCACCCAAATGCTCTTCAGTAGATGAGTGGATAAAAAAAGCTGTAACACATTTACCCAATGGAATATGTCTCACCTGTTTAAAATAAGGAAATCTTACCTTTTTCAACAACATTCATGGACCTGGAGAATATTATTCTTAGTGAAATAAGCCAGTCAGAGAAAGACAAATATTATATAATTTCACTCATATATGGAATCTAGTGACCAAAATAAACTAACAAACAAAATAGAAACAGACTCATAGATACACAAAACAGACTGACAACTTTCAGATGGGAGGCATATTGGGGGACTTGGTGAAAAAGGTGAAGGGATTTAAAAACCCCCACAAATACTAGTATGGTGATTGCTGGAACAAAAGGGGGAGGGGGAGGTAGAAGAGGGCAAAGAAGGGGATAAATGGTGGCAGTAAGAGACTTGACTTTGGATGATGAGTACATGATGTTAATGACGTGTACACTTGAAACCTGTATGACTTAATTCATTAATGTCATCCCAATAAATTCAACAAAAATAAATAAATAAAGTTGCAAAAAATTACAATGTAGTTACTATGTTCATTTTTTAAAAAAATACAATTACTCAGTGGGAAATTTAAATAATTTCAAAATAACTTTGTCAACCACACAGATGGCAAATGGTGAATTCTGAATTCTAACTCCAGCCTGTGTCCCTTCAAAGTACATGCACTTTCCATTATATGTCACTCCTTTCAGGCTTGAATCCAACAAGATGTATGATTGATACATCAGGCTGGGAAAACAATAGATCATGTCCTTGCAGGCCAAGTAGGGAGATTGTAGAATATAGTACAGAGTGATATATGGGTACTGTGCTAGGAAAATTGGATTCTATCATTTGTTCATAGGCTATATAGAAGCAGGTAGAGACAAAATAAGCAAGGGGAACTAGTTATCTATTCTAATTGGCTAAGAATAAGCCAGAAGGCTTTAGAAAAGGATGTCTTTGGCCATATTTTTTAAAGTAAAAAATGGGAGAGAATGGACAGTTCTAGAAAGAAAGGAATTAGAATAAAGTGCACCCAGGGATAAAAAGATGGGGCATTTAGAACGATATAAGATTGCTTGATAGGGAAATTAGAGAGTGTGGATATTAATAATAACTAACTTGAAACTACATCTGGTAAGCGTTGGGAGCTATATTCAATCCTTCATTTAGGATCAATATCATTCTTTTAGTAAAAATATATGTGGGGGTGTTTGTGTACTTTTAATGAAGCAATGAATAAAATAGAATATTTGGGGATTTATTGTCAGGAAACCCATGATATAAAACACATTTCCCTATTCTTTAATTTGTCATCTTTAGGAGAAAACTTTATTTTTGTCAGCTTTCTCTACTAACTTGTAAAACAGAAATATAAATGTGTATTTGCTAATATCACTGTGAAAGTTATATAAGATATGTATAACTTATACCCGATAGTGTAAGCAGTACATTTTAAGTTCTTGTGGATTATTACTGTATTATTACTTTGGCAGTGCACATAATTTCTTTTGAAAGTACATTTAAATATTTGGTATTATTTTTATAACCAGATTCAAAGGAATTATTTAGACAACATTTCTCAATATTTATTAAGTTTATATGTCACTAACTTTTATGTTTTCTTCTATAGTTAAGTTTAATAATTTGCGAGAGGAACACTCATTAAAATAAAACATTTTGAATTTTAAGAAGTTGATTTTTTTCAAAAACCAATATATTTTTGCATATAAAAACAACTTTTCTTGGTAAATGTTTTGAAGGTCACTCAGAAAATAATAGTGTTGCATCAAGAAATCTTGAGACCTATCCAGTTTGGAACAGTGGATAAAGCGTAGGTCTGCAGACTGGAGGGTCCCAGGTTCGATTCCAGTCAAGGACACATTGCCGGAGTTGCGGGCTTGATCCCCACTTGGGGGCATGAAGGAGGCATGATTATCTCTCATCATTGATGTTTCTATCTCTCTCTCCCTCTCCTTTCTTCTCTGAAATCAATAAAAATATATTTTTAAAAAATCTTGAAAAATAATCCTGGGTCTGTTGTGTTTTTTTATTTATTTTATTTTGCTAGACATGATTTGTCAATATTCATATAAACATCTTTAATATAAAACATACAAAGTATTTTTATATCATTAATTATATTTTTTTTTTACTTTTTCTTGACAGTCACATACAATCTTTGCATTGATCCTTCAATTTTTTCTTTATATCTGCTATCTTCACTTTTTTTTCATTAAAATATTAATACAGTAAAATTTCCTTGAGTTTGTTTTCCATGTGACAACTTTTTTGGTAGTATTAAATCAGCCTTGTACTACTGTCTGTGGATTCTATAAATTTGGTTTTATTTATTTATTCATTTCATCTTTCCCCACTTATTTTTATTTTCCTTGGGCTTTATCTCCTTTTGATTTTTTCCTATGAATTTATAAAAGCTATATATTTTACATTTTTGAGAATATAAAATGGTTTATCCTAAATCTTGCTTTGCATACTTTCAAATATATTTTATGATTTTGAATGTTTCCAAAATGGCTAGATCTATAGTCATAAGAAATATAGAATTGTAATCAATCTGTTTATTATTTATTTCTTATTAGTGAGATAAAATCATTTCTTAGATCAACAGAGGTTAATATGTAGAAATCCAAGTCAATGTTATAGGTTTTAAAGCTCAACCTTTAGCATATACTACTTCCTGGTTTCTTTCAATGTCTTTCTTTTCCCTAATATTTTACTCAAGTAGATTAAATCAGAAAATATAATATCGACCTGCTTAGCAAAGTTTGAAAAGTTAAGGGATTAATACCAATTTTTCATCTTACAATATTTTGTTCCTTTTATTATGCCTTGAACCAAAGATAATATCTGGATTTTTGTAGGTCAATTTCCATAGGAAACAGACTCTAAGACAGATTTGTATGCATGAGGTAATGATTGGGGAGAGATTTAGGAAAAACAAGAGAGAATGATGTCACGATTGATTAGAAGAGATATTGTATTATGATTCCGTTGCCACTGATTATGGAGTCAATTTGCCTTCAAAATCCCTATTCCAATTGTCACAGATCAGCTGGGAAACACTCTGAAATGGAGATGTACTTGTAGGAAGTTTATTGAGGAGAGATCTCAGTAACAACACTTACATAAAATGGGAGAACCAGGGTTCCACAGAGGGAGAGGTTGAACTGAGGTAAGTTATGGGCAGCTGCAGCCCATAATTGTCATGAACTGAGGTAAAAAAAATAAAATAAAAAAAATCTGGGCTTTTATATTCTGCATCACCCAATTATTGAATAGTAGCCATTTGATACCGTGATTAAATATATAGTCTTTGTTCCTGCTCCTATTTCTGGCACAGAGTTCCTAAGTGATAAGAGTGATGAAGGTGTCTTAGTATTCCTAACAAAAGCCTGCCAATCAACCTGAGTTTATGTTACTGAGGTGATTTTTTGGAATCAGCTGAGGATGGGGGCTGGTTACCAGGGGACCCAACTATGTGATTGGGGGGTTGGAACTTTAAGCTCAACCCCATGACCTCTATAGAGATAAAAATGGCTGGAGACTGACTTGTCCGCAGCTAATGATTTACTCAACCGTGCCTATGGAATGAAGCCTCCATGAAAACCCAAAAGAACAGGATTCGGAGAGCTCACAGGTTGGTGACACATGGAGATCCTGGGGGAGTGGTGTGCTGGGAAAGTCATGGAAGCTCTGTATCCTGTCCCTATACCGTGCCCTGTGCATCTCTTCCATCGGGCCATCGTGAGTTATATATATCCTTGTGTAATAAACCAGTGATCTAGTGAGTACAATGTTTCTCTGAGTTCTGTGGGCCCCTGTAGCAAATTAATTCAACTCAGGGAGTGTAGTCCTTGGAACCTCTGGTTAATAACACAACCTTGACTTGCAACTAGCATGTGAAGTGTGGGAGGAGGCAGTTTTGTGAGAACAGAATCTTTAACCTGTGGGATCTGACCATATCTTAACATGGTTAGTGTCAGAACTCAGCGGAATTGTAGAACACTCAGCTGGTGCCTGCGAAAAGCTTGATGGTGTGGGGAAAGCTTGCACTTTGAAAGTTGGTATTAGAATCATTTTAGTTGCCCTTTAAGGAGGGGTCATAACCTTGGGTGAGACTACTACCCTCAGTCAAGATCAGTTGAGGCAGAGGAACTGAGTCCTGCACCATTAATAGGCAATATTCCTGGCAGCTGGAGAGAATGAGAACCTTTGATATAAAGGGCACAACTGTGTCTACTACAAGGATATAAAAGCCATTATGCTGTGTGGAGGGGTAAGGCATAGTTTTAAATCTTTACTCATTAATTCTCTGATTCTGTGCATATTTTGCCTTACAATTCCACACTGACTGTATCAACAGATACATGATACTCCCCAGAATGAAAATGTTAGTTACCTACAAGTCTCAGATACTTTTGCATGATCATAACAATACTATTACTTTAAGAATCATTCTTTATTGAGATTAAAAAGAACGTTCTAAATTTTTTAGCATGACCATCATACCCGGAACCAGAATTTCAGGGCTTTATACCTCAGTGGTCCATGGAATGGAGATCTTCTCAGAGGGGAAAAAGGTAGAGAAAGTAGAACATTTCCATGTCAGAGGACTGCAGTTAAGGCAAGAGACAGACGTGCCCATGTTTCTGTCTTTTTCTTCCATTTCTTTCTCCTGCAGTGGAACTTCAAGGAGAGAGAAAACGTTGGAAAATTCCAATGAGTCAGGCAGCCAAGGATGAGTAATGCCACACTTGTATTGGGAGGTGTAAATTGGGAGATCCCAAATTTCTAAGCCACATCCCCTAAGTCCTAGGAGAGAGAGTATATCATTTGCTGTGAAATTGGCCTAATCCAGTGGTCGGCAAACTCATTAGTCAACAGATCCAAATATCAACAGTACAACAACTGAAATTTATTTTGAGAGCCAAATTTTTTAAACTTAAACTTTTTTTAACGCCACTTCTTCAAAATAGACTCGCCCCGGCCATGGTATTTTGTGGAAGAGCCACACTCAAGGGGCCAAAGAGCCGCATGTGACTCGCGAGCCACAGTTTGCCTACCACGGGCCTAATCGATAGCCTTACAGAGCATTCCTGGCTCAACGAGTTCTATACAGGGCTTCCATGCATTCCAAATATTCCAGTAAACCACAGTGAGGGAACATGGAAGGGCTGAGAAGGGGGGACAATGGGAAACAGTCTGTGGTAGAACAGACATGTGGAGAATGTGGATACTTTTATTCTGGTGCAGATTCATCCATCAACAAACTATGGCAGTGGGCACTGTTACAGTGCCCAGAAGACCAGATTGAATAGGTTGCATATCAGAGGTCAGCAATCCATTGACCAGATCAGCATAAAGCAGCACAGATCAGAAAAATCACTTGGCAGCCAGGATTCGAAGCCCTCTTTCCCAAGCACTCAGAAAGGCATCTAAGACATGAGCAGGCAGCATGGGAATGAGAGCACTCACCTGGCAAAGGCTGAGTCATCGAAAGGAGACTATTCAAAAAAAGGACCAGGAATCTGAATCAATTGCGAATTTAAGTGACTATGCAAACTGAAGGACATTATGAGATCATTAGTTAGCAAGCTTTTTTTTTTTTTAAATTTTTATTCTTTTATCCCTAGCTCCCCAAGTAGGAGAGGACAATGAAAGTGATTATCCAGTTATAGGACATAAAGATGCTACATTTCAAGTAGTGTAAGTAGTCCAGTGAATTTGTGATACTGTTCCAAAGGTGCAGGTGAATTGACTTCAATTCAGAAACTTCATTTAAAACCTTGCCTATCTTTTATTTGCTTACTATGGTTAGCATATAAAGGCCACCAGAATGTAAAAACCTATCAACTGAGAGTCAGGCTGATCAAAATCCACAAATATTATTCGTTTTAAAGTAAGAAAGAAGAGATCCTCTGGAATTCAATAAATTCAAGTCAAAATTGCAAAAAAAAGTAAAAGTGAATATAAACGTCCCTCTGGGTTGCAAATTATTTGAATTATTGTGTCAGAAAGATAAGCCATTTGGAATCCTGAATAAAGGAGCTTAAAATCAGGAGCTGGTCTTATTCATACTTCATTGTCTGGCAGATATGAGAATTCCTGTCCCAAGAAAAGAGTGATCTACTTCAGGTCAAAAGGTATGTTTATTCATTTATTCCATCAATGAATACTCGAATGCTTACAATAATTGAGGCCCTGTGCTGCGCATGAGGCATTCAATGATGAATAGGACATGGGCCCTGTCACTAAACACTTCACAGTCTTCTGAAAGTGATAAACAAAAAAAGAAAAGTATCACACAAAGCATATTATGTGATATGTTAGGAATCTATGCAAAGAGATAGGAAATGTCTGGCTTAGAATGTTCATGGAGAAAGGGTTTCTCTGAGGAAATGGTATCTCATACTATAGGTAGGAGGTGGACAAAATCATAAAAAAAATGAGCAAAGTTATTGGCAAAGGTATTTCTAACATGAAGAATAACATGTTATATGCCAAAGGGTGGAAATACTTGGCTAATGTAGAACACATTTAAAGAAGAATCAATATTTGACATGAGATATAGTAGGATATATTATGCGGAACATTAAGGTATTAATCTGAATTATAGATAAAAACAAATTCATAACATTTTGTTTTGGTTAGGAACACTTAACAAAACAAAAAAAAATGAATTGTATCTGTAAGTAAAGAGAAATCATTTCTAAATCTAAAGCAGGAGTATGGTATGATACTGTTTTTTATCTTTAGCAAATATAATATTCTTGCACATGGTTATTAATGGTTTGAATGAAAACAAGATTATGAGTATTAGGGGAATATTCCCAGGTTTTGAAAATATTCCAGCTTATTATTCATACAAAGTTCAATTCTTACAATTTTGAAAAATTTTAGTGACCCCACTTTACTGAATATGAAATAAAATTTTTCTTGTATGTTTACCTACATAAACCTTTCACCCTCACTAGAGTTCAGATGAGTAAATGTTACTATTTCATTTTTAAATATGTAAAAAATTAAATGGACTTTTCTTTTTTTAAAAAAACATATTTTATTGATTTTTTACAGAGAGGAAGAGAGAAGGATAGAGAGTTAGAAACATCGATGAGAGAGAAACATCGATCAGCTGCCTCCTGCACACTCCCCACTGGGGATGTGCCTGCAACCCAGGTACATGCCCTTGACCGGAATCGAACCTGGGACCTTTCAGTCTGCAGGCCGACGCTCTATCCACTGAGCCAAACCGGTTTCGGCATGGACTTTTCTTAAATATCACCTAGCATGTGTTATGTAAAATGTATTAAATAAGCAATAATTCATTCAAATGATTATTTTACCAGATCTCAGAACCCCATAGCTTGCAAATATAACTAGAAAAATCAGGTTACCTAAATGATTTTTAGGTAAACAAGGTCATATAGGGATAATAGAAACAAATGCTGGCAGTGTTTTAAAGCTAATTTCAGAAGTGTTGCCTACTTAAAAGGTATTTAAAAGATAATAGCCTCCCCTTATTCATTTGAAATTTCACATAATTAGTTGTTATTATTGTGGAAGTGAACAAAACATACAAGAAAAAATTCACATGGGTATTCATGGAGAGGCTTTTGTGTTGGATTAATTGGACTCTATGAGGGTAAAGCAATCCCAAGTATTTTTCATTAAAAGGAATGAAAAAAGAAAACAGAATATGTAGCTCTGCGTAATTTTTTTAGTTCCTAATTGCTACCAGCATCCTAATGATACATTCAATTCTTAATCTTTATATGCCTTTTGTCTAATTTAATGGATTCTGTTTAGGTTTCAGGCACTAATTTCAGAACTTCATAAATTGCTTTCTTTTCAACAATGAAACCATGGGGAGATAAGTTTAGTGAACTTATTAGGAAGTTTTCAAAAAACACTGATGGAATGCCTTAATTAAAATAATAAATTTATTCAAAGTAAGGAGAATCATATTAATTTAAATTATTATATTTTATAAAACTCTATCTAAAAATATGTTAAATCAATCCAGATGGAAGAGTAACATTTTTGTTCATCTAAATTCAAAATTTAAATTATAACTATCAGTGTTTGAAGCATATATAAAGGGCTAGAATTTAGTTAATAAATAGTGGATAGCGTCTTCACAACACTGCCTTTCATTTATTTATTCGGTAGAAAGATTGTCAAAATAGAAACAAAGTAACGTGGCCTCATTAACTATAATAATACCTGGTAGTTTTGAGGCACTTAATGTTTGCCAGGAATAATGTTAAAAGCATTTAAGAATATCTCATTTATTCATCAAAACAATCTTGTAAGGGATATATAATTTTGCTATTTTTTTTTTCTGAGAAAGAAACTAAGGCTAAGGCAGCTAAAGCAATCTCCTCATGATCTCACAGCTAATATATAGGAAATGAGCAAAAGTAAATCTGATTCTAAAAACTTTCTTCTTATCTGTGCAACAAATTGATTAATGTAGTTGGGGCTTTTTAACATACCATGGATTTAGAAATGTTTTTTTTTTTTTTCAGGCATTTCCAGTAATTCTCATATTCTAATAAATCTTTAAGTAGGAAACAAGGCAAACATATAGAAAACGGAAAATAAAAAAAAAAAACATATAGAAAACTGAAAATGATGGAAAAAATGGAAATGGGAGGAGGAGGAAGAGGGTAGCCAGCATTATGGTGAAATAAGCGAATCACCATGGGTTTCCCTTTTCTAAGAAAGTTACACGGAAGTTCACTGCTAGAAAAGTTGAAGACCACCAGGGCCACAGTAACATCCCATATAATAAAAGCCCAGCGACCAAACAGCGGAATGACCTGAAGGACCGGTCAACCAGTCACTATGACATGTACTGACCACCAGGGGGCAGATGCTCAACGAAGGAGCTGCCCCCTGATGGTCAGTGCACTCCCACAGTGGGAGCACCACTCGGCTGACCAGGATGAGTGGCTGCTCCCGCTCAGCTGACCGGGATGAGCAGGGCTCCCCCAGTGGGAGCAGCCGCTCAGAGGGCGGGTCCACAGCCGCTTGGCTGACCAGGATGAGTGTCTGCTCCCGCAGCGGGCCGATCCCCACAGGCATGCCCCCCCACCAGTGCACGAACCCCGTGCACCGGGCCTCTAGTCATTGTATAAAACCACAGACAATTACAAGGGTTCCCTGAACTCTTGAACCACGTTTAACTGTGCTTGTTCCCTCCCGCTGCTAATTTCTGTACACTGACTAAAAGGGAACAGTCTTTGTAAAGTTGGAGTAGCCAATAGATGTCTGTAATCACTGGAGAAATGATATATTTAGGACTAGTCTGAGCTGCTTTATATGCACCACTGATATTCAATGTAATTTTGTGATTAAATCCAGATGCTTTTTTCCACTTGTAAAGTCATATTAAAGAAAGTATAATGTACAACATTAATCATGTCATTTTACTTGATAAATCATAAGGGGTTCTTCTAAATAATTAAAGCCACTAAATAATCTAAAAACATAAATGCCATTAAGAGAGAGTAAGTGAAATTTTCCCTTGGGTTAACAGTTCAATTAAAGTGGATATGCTTCATCAACACCTACAATATGCAAGACAGGTAGATTAGCTAACACCATCCAGAAAGTAATGGAGAAAAACATCAGTGTAGCAGTAACAGCATAAAGGGTTTAGAGGTGGAGTCTACAATTTCAAATATTTGAGCTTAATTTGCAGCAAGCATCTTCATTAGCAAACTTCAGGGTATAATTCTAGTGATGCCAAAAAAATGTGTCCAATGCCTACTTGGCATGTGGTGTTGATTGAAACCCATATAAACAAAATGCCTCCCTTTGTTCACAACCTAATTGGGAAAGTGGATATAAATATAAATGTATAAATTAAAATGCAAAACTCAAATTATGCTATAGACACACAAACAACATTACACTGAAGCACAAAATCTGGATGAAAGTTACCTGTGGTTGAGAAAATAGATGCTTTGCAAAGAGTTTGTTTTTTTGGGGTTTTTTTGCACCAAATTTTGTGAGTTCCATTCTTTTGAGTTCAAGTCTACAAACAGTAATCAGAGTAAGTGTCTATGATTTTCAGGGACCCTTCAAGAGAAAACGATAGTGCTAACAATCATTTTAGGCTATACATACATTTGTGGGAGAGAGATAGAGAAACAGATTCTTTGAAATATAATGTGGTATTTTGAGATGTTAATGTAGAGATATTCACAGAGGGGATTATGAGGGATAGCAGACAAAGATGGCAGGGTACTGGAGGTTTAGGCAGCAGTGTTTACAGTTATGGAGATATGAATGAGAGACTACTTTCACCCCCAACCCTAAATAGTCAATATAATGAGTAATATGAGTCTGAAGTAGGTGATTTTCTGAAGTTTGAATATTTTCTGTGACAATGAGAGATGATGAATTTTAAGCAAAAGAGTGGTAGAGTTGAATTCATTTTTTAGGACAAGGAGGGGAAGAGGCTGACAGCAGGGATATAAAGCTGATGAAGACCTTCATTCATGCTCAGAAAGGGAGTCTAGAGAAGAAAGCCAGGATTTTTGAGACATTTTTGCAATATGATTAATCAAGGCTTGTGCATAAATGGATATGAAGTAGAGAAGGTCAGAGAGAAAAAAGTGAAAAATAATTTTGAGTTCATAGCTTTCTTCTCAGTTGTATAACACTGAATATGTAGTATCAACAGGCAGTACACTTAGAGGTTGGGGCTGGGGATTTTACAAGGTCTAAGCTGTGTGTTTGTGGATTTAAAAAAGTGTTTGAGATATCTGTGAAATATACAAGTGTAAATATCCTGTAGGCAACTGAAATTCTGCAAATAAATGACAGGCAGAAAAATTAAGGTCATCACCATTTAGATGCTAGGCGAAGCTGTAGAAATATTTTTCATCAGTCAGGTAGGAATTATGGATGCAAATAGGAGGTCTCTTCTACTGTTCATAGGCTTGTGAATATAGTGTGCTCTTGAATATCAGTTTAAATATGTTGGAGAATTTGTGGCCTCGTGATCAGTTTGAATCAATAGTGTTTTGTCTCCTAGATTATAAAGTGGAAAAGTGTTTTTTTTTTCTGTGTTAAAACATGTAGATAATATTCTACATTCAGTTTACCAGCAGTGTATCCCCTCAAGACCTAATCCATCAAAAGTCAGGGGGGAAAAGCAGCAAAATTGCATGCCAATTATTCTCTTTGAGGGCCAGCATTTATTCAGAAGCTGATTATAGAGTTGTCATTGCCTGCCATTATCAGAGAGTAAAAACAATACACACTGACCATTAGCTCCTCAGGGTGAAATACAGATCCAAATCAGAACTGATGGGAATAAAGTGTAGTGTGCAGAGAAAACTGACAAAGTTCACTCTCCCCATAGCTGTTCCTTTGCTTTGGCTCTCTCCTGGTTTCTGAAGAGAAAATGAGTAGCAAAGGAGGAATCTTCTAAGCGTATGTGATGTCATTTCATCAAGATATATTAATGGGGGAAAAACCTTGATGGAGTACAGAATGACATTTCCACTATTTGCTTCTCTGAGACTCTAACTCTCTGGCTTCTTGCTTGCATTCTATATGTTTATTCCCCCTAACCCCTAACTCCCCAGTTGTCTGTGTTTCTAAATAATTGATGTGTGCTTTTTCACACGTAAACTTTGATTCAGATGCTGCTTGATTTCAATAATCTTTTCAGGCCCCTAAAGCTCACTTAGATAATGGCCCTTTAGCTTGAATTTAGCTATGTATTATTTATTTCCTTGTTTCCTCTTGGAGTTGGATTTAATCAATCTGGTTTAGTTCCAAAGCACACATAGTTTTCCACACAGTGTTTGGGAAAGAGATGTATTTTATTATGCTCCTACTCATTATTATTTCCTTTGCAAGTTCTACTCTTCTCTCTCTCCCTTTCTCTCTCTCTCTCTCTCTCTCTCTCTCTCTCTCTCTCTCTCTCTCATCATTCTAGGGAAATGTCATTAAGCCGAAGTTTCTCTGGCATCACTTTTCCTCCACCATCACCTGCACCAGCGTCATTCCCTCCTATGAGTTCAACATTAGGCTCCTGCTGCTACTGCTGCACTCTTTATACTGGGGACTCATTTGGGACACTAACGAACTTGGTTAATGTACTTCCTTCCTGCTTGATATCTACCACATCCTTAACTCTCAGTGATGCACAATCTATAAATTGAAGTTACATTGCACGATGTAAACTCTATTTTGTCAGGTACATTGATTTCGATATTTTATATGTGGGCCCCTAATATCATAGGAGATATTATTACCAATTTCCACAAATATGGGAAAGTGTGAAAGGAAGCCTCTGAGATAGGGAGATAACCAATCCTCTGGTAAAGGGAGAACAAACAATGAAACAAACATAAAGCAATGCAAATTTTTAAGGCTTCATAGCACTTGCGCAAAGTTTTGAGGCCAGTAGTACCATGGGCAGGTAAATACTCATTCATTGCCCAGAAACATTAAGGACTTTTTCAAAGCCATTTTTTGTTGTTTTCTTTTTGCATTGGCTGATTTCAATATGTGAGAATGCAACTAATACTGGTATTCCTGATATTAGCACAAGCCACTAAATCTGCTGATGAGAGAAATAAGCTTCCATTCTCACATTTATATTACATTTTCAATAAGTATAATTTTCCTCCCAATTCTCTTGCATATTTAAATAACTGATTTGTAGCCAGTTTTGTTAACCAGTTGTTTCATTACAAGCTTTTACAAGTATTTAAATATTAAGAATTATTTGATATTTGGATTTGCTTTCATATTGCCTCATAGGTTGAGTACATCATTCATCATTTATCAGTTCCTTTTGAAAATGAAGAATGACTGCTGTCCAGTCTAATGACATATATATTAATGCTTCCTAGTAAGGTCTTCTCCATTCCCCTCTTCATTTTCATGAATAATTCTGTCCCCATCAACTTGTTTGCAGATATCAAAAGACCTATGGTTCTTTACTTTCAAATCATTCTTATTCAACTGATGTACAGAATATTATTTTTCTATAAATAATGACATTGATATTTGTCTTATTCACCTTGGACTGCCATAACAAAATGCCATGGACTAGGTGACTAAACAACAAAAATGTATATTTTCAGAGTCTGGAGGCTTGAAGTCCAAGATCCAGGTGCTGGCCAATTTGATTCTTAGTAAAAGCTCTCTTCCAGCCTTGTAGGTGGCCATCATTTATGTGCTCATATGGCAGGGAGAGAACTCTTTAACATCTCTTCTTAGAAGGGCACTAAGCCTATCATGTGGGTTCCAACTCATGGCCTCATCAAACACTAACTACATTCCAAAGGCCTCATCTCCAAATATCATCACACTGAGGTTAGTGCTTCAATATATAAATACAGAGGTTTGATGGGGCACAAATATTCAGACTATAGCAGGATTTATATTTGATTTTACAGTAAATTACATCCATTTGATTTCATCACTATTCCCTGCCACACTTGTTTACAGCTTGACATTTCCAATGTGAAAAAATTAGTTTTACTTATCTTTTAGCTATTTCTTATATTCCTTCCAGTGATTCTATTCAATTGTTTTTATTTTTATTTTTTTAAAATATATTTTATTGATTTTTTACAGAGAGGAAGAGAGAGGGATAGAGAGTTAGAAACATCGATGAGAGAGAAACATCGACCAGCTGCCTCCTGCAAACCCCCAACCGGGGATGTGCCCGCAACCAATGTACATGCCCCTGACCGGAATTGAACCTGGGAACTTTCAGTCCGCAGACCAACGCTCTATCCACTGAGCCAAACCGGTTTCGGCACTATTCAATTGTTTTTAAATGTCTCAGTGCCTTTATGATCTTAATTTTTTTTTCTATTACCATCATTACCAACAATAACAATAACAACACACACAAACCACCCCCCCCACACACACTATGTCTCTTGGGAACAATGTCTTTTAAACAATTTGCTCAAAATAGAAATACTTGCAATGTACATACATAAGCTTTAACTTAGAAAATACTTTCTTACACATAGTTCTTGAGTTAGAGCTCTCTATTTCTTCTTCTGTTCTTTAGAAACACCTGTTCCTGTCAATGTGGTTCTGAGTACTTGACTGCCCATATGTATCAACTTAAAAACAACACCATTTTCATTGATATAATTCCTTATTCTGTGAAGACTCTTGTGTTTGTCCTCAACATCTAGAGAGCAAATTTTCTTTTTTTTACTGTCCCCAATGTTCTTCACTGTTTTGTTATTGTATTGTATTTTCTTAAAAATGCTTTCTTATCTCGTGATTCTCCCTTCTTATCTCATTCTGAGGTATTTTTAGTCCTGGATATATGTTCATCTCCACCTATCCTGTTCCCTGCTCATGCTTTTCTCCCCTGGATTTATTAAGGCCATTTCATTGGAGTTTTATATTCTTTTAAGAGTATTAAGTGTTTGTTTGTTTTTCTGAGATCCTCCCCCTGAATTTACAGTAAAAACATTTTATTGTTATGCAATGCCTCTCTGTCTTGGAAAAAAAAATACTGTACTCTTCCATTGACTGCTTAAACACTATAAAAGAGTTAAAGATTTCATTGGCAGCAGGACCAGGTATTTATCTGGGGATTGTTGCAGGGTGGCACTAAACCTATTTCTAGAATCCAAGTTGTTGTACTTGTCTACTTACTAGTTTCTAGTGTGTATTATCCTACTCTAGACTGACTGTTCATTTCTGGCTTTGTTTTCTTTCCTTTATTGTATATTAATTTCATCTAGGTAAATTTAATGATCCACCACCTTGAGGTACTTTTCATGGTTCGATGGACCTAGCCTTTTCCTCTGTCCAGGTGATTTTATTTATCTGAAATTCTCATCTGTCTCCTTGGACTCTGAAAATTCTGCTTGTTATTGACTTTATCTCTGACAGCAACCCATTTTTTCATACTATATTTACTTTCCCGAAGGCATTGTGTCCATTCTGTTCTGTCTTCCTCTTTGTTCTCCATTGGTGTTCTGTGATGTAGTTTTAGTGTGATGGAATAGCAGTGCCTAAGCTCTGACACTTCCTAGCCGCTTGCCTTGTGCAAGTTATTTCACCAGTCACTTCACCTCTTCAAGTCTTAACATTTCCTGCATGCAAAATTAGTATTTTAATACTACTTCCTTATTGGTTTTTTTTTTTTAGAGCAAATAAACTATGCAAAGCTGCTTACATATATTACCTTACATATAACATGAGCTCAGCGTAAGTTAATCTAGTATGACTCCTGTGAGTTGCTGACTTTCAGGGATTATAGAAAGGTGAGCCAAATACTTCAGTGAACTGATCACAGGAACAGAAACAATTAGGTTCATGGACCAGAGCCTTACACTTTGGAGTTTAGACACAAGCAATAGAGTAGAAGAGTTAAGTCCTCTTATTTATTAAATAATTTAAGTTTCAATAAGTTAAAACTCAAAAAGACCAATGTGCAGGTAGTTTGTCCAAATTAAGCTATAAATGACTCATATTTAATACAAATTTCCCTCAATTAAAACTGGGATTAGCTTTTTGTTTCATTTTTATTTTTTGTACATATGTTTTATGAAAATGATTTTAGAATTTGAAAGTAGGTTAATGAAAGGTTCTTATTATGTTTTCCATCCTCAAAAACCTGCCTTTGTGCTAGCCAACTATCATTGACTACCAGGTATTAGGACTCATTCTTCTCTTTCTGTTTTATTTTTTCTTTCTTAATACTTGAGTGTACCTCATATAGTTATTTTAAGCAACCTTTTCCCTATGACTCTCCCTCCTTAGGCTTTGAGATTCATTTTTATTGGAATTGTATCATGCATATTTCTTCATTTGCAAGGTATAGTAAAAAAGGTACACAAATAGGTACATGCCACTCATATATTGATAAAAGAACATGAAATTATTTAGACAGATGCCTCAAGCCAATCTGTTGTAAACAGGAGAGATTTTAGATAATTGGGCTTTAAGGGAAGAGAAGAAGAAATAATTTCATATTTTAATATGGCTTTTTATTAAAGTAAACTAAAATTGTTCATAAGTGACCTTTTTAAATTGCTTGTTTTATATGCATGTTAATTAGGTTTTTTAAATTTAAGACTTTTAATATTCTAATAAAATAAATAGCAGGGCTGTTAAACTTAATTTATTGCAAATTCAGCAGTTAGCATCCAGAACAAATAGGATATGTTATATAGTATGATCACACTCAAAAGTGAGTAAATATTAATATATTGCTACTGATAATCATTATATAAAATTTTTATTATAGAAGATATACTTTAAGCTGAGTAGGGATAAAAGCATTATTATTAACGGCTTTAGTTCTGGTTCTTAGCACAGTGGCTGACACAGAATAGACAGTCAATTGATGGTTCCTGAATGATTGAATTAACAGAGATAGATAGGTATTGTAATTACTATTTGCCTTGTCTAATCCTATTCAGCTGGTTGCACAATTAGAAAAGATGTATTCTCTTTGATAATCTCTTCAATAATTTGCTCCTGAGATAATTTTAATCAATGTCTATAATGATGCTAATCAGAAATCATAAACATATTCAGGACCATCCAGTAGGCTAATATTACTCAGCAGACATTTCCGGCAAATGAAGTAAGACTAAATACAGAGAGGAAAAAAATGTAAAAACTATATTTGCGTAAGACCAAATTAATAAACTCATATTTTGTAATATTATTTATGCTTCCACCTTGAGGCCTAGTTGTCCATAATTTTGCCATACAAAATACCTAGAGGGTATTATGCTAAATGAAATCAGCAAGTCAGAGCAAGGTAAGTACCATATGATTTCACTCATATGTGAAATCTAATGAACAAAATAAACTAACACACAGGACAGATAGCTCAGTGGGGAGGGGCCTTGGTGGATGGAAGAATTGAGCAAAAAAGAAAAAAACAGAGAGCTCATGGACATGGACAACAGTATGGTGATTGCAAGGGTGGAGGTGGTCCGGAGGAGGCAGAAGAAGGCATAGGGGGGATAAATGGTGATGAAAAAAAGTAAAATAAAATGAAACAAATACATACATAAATAAATCAGCAAACAAAATAGTAATAGACTAATAGAGAACAGACTGACAGCCATCAGAGGAGAAGGGGTTTATGAGACTGAGTTAACAATGTGAAAATATTAAGAAAAGAAAAAAGTACTCATAGACACAGAAAATAGTACAGTGATTACCAGAGTGAAAGGGGGATGGGGAGAGGCAGAAGAGGGTGTAGGTGGAATATATGGTGATGGAAGGAAACTTGACTTGGTGTGGGGAGCATACAATAAAATATACAGATAATATATTACAGAATTGTATACCTGAAACCTATATAATTTTATTGACCAATGTCACCCCAATCAATTCAATTTTTTAAAAATTGAGATACTAAGTTTGTTTTGAAAGATTCCCACTCAAAGATTTCATGGGGACTCTAAACTAGATTTTTTATTTCTTCCAGAGGTTAATTTAGTGCTACTATGCCACCAAATCCAACTCTATGTATTATCTAATTCTCCTATCATGATATAAAGGCAAGAACACAGTTCTTTTAAGTGTGGGTTTAAAAAGAGCTAGGATATAATCCATGGTCCTTAAAAAGAGATAGGATATAGTCCCTACCAGAAGCTAACCAAGTTTGGCTCATCCCTCTTATGGGTTGGTGAACACATCTTTCAGGGCCTCAGTGAGTATTGTGTCTCATCCTAATAACCAACACATCTTAATAACCAACAGAGTAATCAGACATACACAGGATTTTCCCTGTATTTCTAGTATTTTGCCAAAAATCCCATGTTGGTTCCCCCCTCTCTCCCCTTGCTCTCTATATGACTAATAGTAAGAGGAAACTTCTCTTAGAGCAAATTGCTCCAAGTAGAATTGCTTTCTAGTGAGAATAACTGATGCCTTTTTGTAGAGAAAACTATCATTTTCCTTCAGTCATGACTTTGTTCCATAGTATATAGGAACTACTTTTAACCAAAATAAGCATAAAATAAAGTAACATGATACATCAAATATATGAGACTCGTGGAAATAATCTGCTAAAAGTCTGAACGCATGTGTGAGAGTCTTCCCAGAATAAATCTAAAGAATAGTAAAAAAAAAATCATTATTATAGAACTCATGTTTAATATTAGTGTGTTGCAACAGGTTTTGTTGGAATCCTAGTTTATTTTATCACAAAATTTTCCATTAAAGTATTCCAAATCCCAAAAAGTTTTGAAATCAGTGTCTAAATAAAGTGGTCAGCCATTATCATCTTCTGTGTTAAATACCAGTGCACAGGAGATGTAACTGAGAAATAGTCTTTACAACATGGAATATAATACTTAATTAAATGCATTTTATTTAAAAATAAAGTAATAAATTAAAATCTATATGAGCATATTCAAGTAGATTCATTGGTATAGATAAGAGACTTTTCAATAGACCAGCAAATTAACAACATATTCTGGCAACTACATGCTTCTGAAACAACAAAGATAAAATAAATGACTCTCACATGCACTTATTCAACAAACATTCATTGTATACTACTAGATGCCAGGTATTTATCTAGGTGTAGGAACACATCAAAGTCCATAACTCATAGAGTGAGCAAAGCTAATAAATATGTAAATAAATAAAATAAAATTGTGATACCTAGGATAAAAACACAGAGTAATGAAGCAGAGTGTTTGTTTTCCTTTAGTGAGGAACTTTCTGAGGAAGAGGCAGTTGAGCTGTGAGTTACTTGTCAGATACTGTGCCTGGAAAAAATCATATTTTATGCATAGAAAGCAAGTATCTGTAGAACATAAAATATATATTAGTTACTCTGGAGTTGCAAAATGATAAAAAATATATTCTCTTTCCTCTAGGAATTTGCAATATAATAACAGAGACCTGGCATATGCACAGAGGTTTAATATAGGGAAATGTGCTGAAGTAAAGTTACTTCATTGAGTTCATGCTCACTTATGTTCTGGTCCTTTACCAAAAATGTCCCATAATATTTCAACACTTTAAATCTTACAATAACATTATGATATAGTTTATATATATATAAGGAAACTGAGACTAAAAGAGTATATTTTCCAATGTCACAATATAATAGAGCCAAATTAGATTTAAATTCATATAATCTAGCATACAATCCACACTCTTAATATCCTACCTAATAATAGACAAATATGGAAATTGACCATACCTTCGCTATGTCCACTATTGGCCAGGAGGCGTGGAGGGGCGGGACTTGGGGTGGCCAGGGTGGCTGATTGGGCCGGCAGGAAGCTGAGCTCGCATCACCAGTGGCGGCGCGAGCTCAGCGTCTGTGCCATGGCTGTGCTGAGGCACAGAAGGGGCCTCTGGGACAGTGAGCTCACGTCCCGCCGTGGACCATCAAAAGCAGGGGAGCTGGGTGCCTGTCCGCTCCGGCACCAGGCCTTTCAGAAGCCTCCGCCGCGCCTGAGGCTTCTAAAAGGCCTGGTGCACCAGCGGACAGGCACCCAGCTCCCCCGTGATCGAAAGCGAAAGTGTGGGAGCTGGGTGCCTGTCCGCTCCGGCACCAGGATGGCAGGTTAGGCCTAGGGGACCCTACACGTGCATGATTTAATCATGCACTGGGCCTCTAGTCTATAATAAAGACTAAATTTTATGATATAAACACAGTACTATAAAATCATAAAAAGTGAATTTCTGGTTGATTTTCCCTGAGAAAAAGTGTCAAGGTGTATTTTTTTTTTTCCAAGTGTGAGCACCTTACTACCTCTCCAAGGAAATGTGAAAAATCAAAATAAAACAAACAATCAAACTAACAAAACCCTACAGGGATGCTTACAGGATAACTGTGACAACAATCACATTGGTATTATACTGGTAGCACAAGTGACAATAGCAACTTAAGTCATAAAAGACCCTCTAAATTTCACCAGGAGTTTTCTCTAGGGACATTTGCAATATATTCAGTTGAGTTAATATTATCATAACAAAAATGTCTGGGTAAAGGTAAAAAAAGAAGAGGCATAGTTATTAAGAAATTATAAAAGAAAGAATATGAATGTACAAATGTCTTATGGGAATACATTTATTATGAAGAGTAATCAAGAAAATGGCAATTTAAAATGTAAATTATGTCCCAATAGCATTGACAAGAAAAAGATCAGGCAAGTGGGAGCAGGGAAGGGAGGGAGAGAAGAAGGGAAAGAAAGGGAGAAAGGAAAGCAAGCAAGCTCAAGCCCTTGATCTTTGGTAAGGACTAAAAATTGCAGCCTTCATATTTTATAAGGGAAAGAACAACTGAACTATATTCAAAGGCCTTTTTAGAATTTACATTAATTAAAAAGCAGTTTCACTTCTTTGATATGAAAACATATATACATGTTTAACCTTAAAGAAATAATTTCAGAAGACATGAATGAACTATCATAAACACACACACACACACACACACACACACACATGCTTATTGATGTTTGTATCTTTCCAAAATAAATTGAGTTTAAAAAAATGTACATATAGATTTACTTTTGCTTCCTATAGATGGAAATATATTGATTTTATTTGTGTTTACTCAAAAATACAGGGAATGTCTGCCAATTCAGCCCTCTCTAACTATTTAATTTATAATGTCACATTATTATTCTTTAAGAAATAAATGAACTTTAAATTGCTTCATTGTGCCCTAGACAGTGTGTCTCAGATTGTTGAGTATCATCCCTCAACCCTCGACATAATTTTCTTCTGTATCAATTGACATAATCATATTTTGTCTTTTTAACCTATTGATATGTTGGATTACATTGATTAATTTTCAAATGTGCAACCAGCCTTGTATACTTGAAGTAAATTCTACTTAGGTGAATAGTATTCTCTATACATTGATAGATTCAGTTTGCTAATATTATATCAAATATGATGAGATATATTGGAATGTAGTTTGGGTTTTTTGTTTGTTTTGTATTTTTTTTTTTCACTGTCTGGTTTTAGAGTTAGGGTGATATTGTCCTGATAAAATGAGTTGGTAAGTATTCTCTCCTCTTTATTCTAAGTTGTCCATTTTTCCCAAGTTGTCAAATTTATGAACATAACTAGAAGCCCGGTGCATGAAATTACTGCACGGCAGGGGGTTGTCCCTCAGCCCAACCTGTACCCTCTCCACTATGGGACCCCTTGAGGGATGTCCGACTTCCTGTTTAGGCCTAAACGGGCAGTCGGACATCCCTCTCACAATCCAGGACTGCTGGCTCCCAACTGCTTGCCTGCCTGCCTTCCTGATTGCCCCTAACTGCTTCTGCCTGCCAGCCTGATCAACCCCTAACCACTCCACTGCCAGCCTGGTTGATGCTTAACTGCTCCCCTGCCAGCCTGTTTGCCCCCAACTTCCCTCCTCTGCCAGCCTGGTCACCCCTAACTGCCCTCTCCTGCAGGGTTGATCACCTCCAACTGCCCTCCCTTGCAAGCCTGGTCCCTCTCAACTGCCCTCCCTTGCAGGCCGGGTGCCTCCCAACTGCCCTCTCCTGCTGGCCATCTTGTAGTGGCTATCATGTGTCCACATGGGGGCAGGATCTTTGACCACATGGGTGCAGCTATATTGTGTGTTGCAGTGATGATTAATCTGTATATTACTCTTTTATTAGATAGGATAGAGGCCTGGTGCACGGGTGGGGGCCAGCTGGTTTGCCCTGAAGGGTGTCACAGATAAGGGTGGGGGTTCCCTTGGGGTGTGGGGCGGCCTGAGCGAGGGGCCTGTGGTGGTTTGCAGGCCGGCCACGCCCCCTGGCAACCCAAGCAGAGGCCCTGGTATCTGGAATTTATTTTCCTTCTACAATTGAAACTTTGTAGCCTGGGGCGGAGCCAAGCCTGCTGCTCCCTCCGGGTGGCAGCCATTTATGTGGCAGTTAATTCACCTTCTACAATTGAAACTTTGTAGCCTTAAGCGGGTGAGCTCAGCCAGGGTGTGCGGAAAGCTCTGCTTCCCCTGTTGCCACCGGCAAACCTGGCTTGCTCTCTCAAGCTCCATTCTGCCGCCATTTGTTTGAATTTGTTTACCTTCTATAATTGAAACTTTGTAGCTGGAGTGGAGGCTTAGGCCTGCAACAGCTATGGAAAGCTTGGCTTGCTCTGTTACCTGGGAAACCTTGCTCTCTGTGGCTGTAGCCATCTTGGATTGGGGTTAATTTGCATACTCACCCTGATTGGCTAGTGGGCGTGGCTTGGCTGGTGGGCGTGGTTTATGTAGCGGAGTGATGGTTAATTTGCATATTACCATTTTATTAGAGAGGATATGTCTTGCATATTATAATCTTGTTCTGAAGGTGGTACAGGATTTGCAGTGACACCCCTTTTTACTCCTGATACAGGTTATTCCTTCTTTTGATCTTGCTCAGCATTGCTAGAGATTTATCAATTGGTTTGATTCTTTATTTTTTAAAGAATCAGCTTTGTATCATTGACTTTCTCTATTAATTTCCCGTTTTCAATTCCTTTGATCTGTTATTATCTTGACTGTTATTTCTTCTGCTTTATTTTGGTTAAAATAAAAGCCTACTAAAACAACTAGTCCTTTTGTAGTGACTTCAGGTAGGAACCTTGATGACTGATTTGAGACCTTTTCTTTTTATTAATGTAAGCATTTAATGCTAAAATTGCACTTCTCAGCACTGATTTAGCCACATCTTACATAATTTAATATCCTATATTTATAGTTTTTGTTCCATCCTATGTATTTTTACAATTTTTTTTTGCTTTGAATTTCTTTTCAGCACCTAGATCACTTAGTAGTGTTTCTTTTAATTTTCAATGATTTATATATTTTCCTGTTTTCTACTGTTATGATTTCTATTTGTGTTTCAGTTTTTTTTTTAATTTCCCAGGATATGGCCTATATTTATGATTATTCCATAATTCTTGCCAGAAAATATGCATTTTATTGTTGTTCAGAGTGTTCTATACATGTCAATTAGATCCTCTTAGTTAATTGTGCTATTCAGACCTTTTAGATCTTTGCTAACCTTTGTCATAGTTTTATCAATTGCTGAGAAGGCGTTGTTTAAGTCACAAAATACTGTGGATTTGTCTACTTTCCTTTTAGCTCTATCGATGTTTGCTTTATGTATTTTGAGGCGCTGTTGTTTTCAGCACACATATTTAGGATCCTTAGATCTTAGTGGTGTAAGCTGTTTTTCATATGTTACATTGTCCTTTGTCTCTAATATTTTTCTATATTCTAAAGTGTAGTTTATCTGATATTAAAAGAGCTACTACTGCTTTTTCTTTTAAATTAATGTTTTCATGGTATATATTTTTCTTTCTTATACACTTTTTGTTAAGAATATAAGATATGTTCAGCTCCTTATCTGTCCCATGGTTTTATCAGATTTAGCAAAACTTGTTTTCTTTCCCTAGAATATTATTCCTTAAATTTTCCTCTTGGGTATATTTTAAACATTTATTTTAACTTAATTTTTTGTTCTTTTTTTAATTTACAAATTTATTTCTTTTAATCAAATTTATTGGGGTGACATTGGTTAATAAAATTATGTAGGTTTCAGGTGTACAATTATATAATACATCATTCTATCTGTTCTTCAAAATTTAGCTTTGTATCTTCTTTTATGGGAAACCTGGCCCATTCTCCCCAACAACAGGACCATGTCCTCAAGTTTTCCTATCCTTGGTTAAGAATCACTCATCTAAATTTCCATCTTATTCTATGTTTTCTGAAGTTTGGGCATGTAAAAAGTTTTATAATTACTGTTTTACTTATTCCTCTCCCCTACTGGACACTGGGCTCTTTGAAGCCCTTGCTTTCATCCTACTTCTCTCTGTATCTGTCACTTTACACTGTGTCTGGTTATATGAACACATTAAGATACCTCACATATATTTCTAACTAGTAAAAAAATGTAAACAAAGATGATTTTTATTATTAAACTAGAGGCCTGATGCATGAAATTCATGCAAGAGTAGGCCTTCATAGCCATGGCAGCTGCCTGGATCCCTCCCTCGCAGTCTCGGCGGCTTCCTCGATCCCGAGGCTGTAGCCCTGGCTTCGTCCAGAAGGTTGTCTGGAAGGATGTCCAGAAGGACGTTGGTCTAATTAGCATATTATGCTTTTACTAGAGACCTGGTGCATGAAATTCGTGCATGGGGGGTGTGTCCCTCAGTCCAGTCTGCACCATCTCCAATCTGGGACCCCTTGAGGAGTGTCCGACTTTCCTCTCACAATCTAGGACTGCTGGCTCCCAACCGCTTGCCTGCCTGCCTGCCTGATTGCCCCTAACCGCTTCTGCCTGCCAGCCTGATCACCCCCTAATCACTCCCTTGCCAGTCTGGTCGATGCCTAACTGCTTCCCTGCCAGCCTGATTGCCCCTAACTGCCCTCGCTGCCATCCTGGTTGCCCCTAACTATCCTCCCCTGTTGGCCTAATTGCCCACAACAGCCCTCACCTGCCGGCCATCTTGTGGCAGCCATCTTGTGTCCACATGGGGGTGGCCATCTTTGACCACATGGGGGCGACCATCTTGTGTTGGAGTAATGGTCAATTTGCATATTACCTCTTTATTATATAGGATTATTATATATTTTAGCTGCCCTCTTTAGAGAATAAAGTGGTTAATAAAAGTTAATAAATGACTTTTTTGTGTTCACTATGGAAATAGGAAGAGCTTCAATACCTAGATCAGCTTTCTGTTCTGACGTTGAGAGTGATTTGTTTAATGAGGCATGCTTTACAAAACAGCATAGACTGTCCAAAAACCCACTAGGGCTCAATGCATAGGTGAGTCTATGAGCTTTTGCACTAATCCTAAAAGAAAGGGTGAAAAATAATGTCTCTAAGCTATGCTTTCAAAAACAATTTGCAGTCTCTTACTAAGTTTACAAATCTATTATTTTTCTAATAGTTTATTTACAGATAGGGCCAACATCAAAATATCAGAGAGAAGCAGGAGAGAAGAAAAAAGTGTACCATATAAGTTTGGACTTTTGTGCCTTATTTTTTTTCTTCTTTACCAAAAAAAAAAAAGAATTATTGAATAAAATTGCATTTATGAATTTATTAATAAATATAAATTAGTTAATGTTATTAATGTAATTAATATATGTTATAAAATTGGGACTTTTGAAATATAAGCAACATTGTTATTAATCTGCTTATAACACCTAAAGTATGTTTGATGGTAGGAAACACTGTACTCTAACATTTTTAATTCAAAATATTTTTCATGAACACACATGTCTTAGAAGTACCCTTCCCAAAGCCCATAAATTCTCTGAAATACTCTCATATTAATGAACTTTAATGATGTACTTTAATAATACCTAGATTACTACAGCACTACTTAAGAAAGAAACACACTTTTCAAACCAATTAGAGTTCTTGAATGACATTGAAAGAGAGAGCTGGTTAAATAATTTTCTCCAGCACTAGGTTTAATTGACATAAATCTAATGCCAGTGATAATTGTATGCAATTTCAAGATCGGGAGTTTAATATATTTGGCAGTAAGGCAGGGATTTTCTTTCTCTGACAGTGTTGAGTAAACCTCTCTAATCCTTTTTCTTGAGCCTTCCCTTAATTCTAGGTTTAAGTTTAATGAAAGGCTAAAAAAAAAATATCGAGATTGCAGTAGGCTTCTCAAAGCTCAAGGATAGAGAGAAAAAAGATGTTATCTCAGAGAGGTTGTGGCTCAGAATCATTAACAAGACTAATGGTGGGAGCACAGGGCTGTGTTTACAAATCCCCTTGTATGTCACAGAGGCACCCTCTCTTGTAGTAAGCGCTTTATCTACTTTCATCTTGCTTCAAAATCACCAAAACAGAAGCAGGAGCTCAAGGGGGTTTGGATGATGAGAGTTAACAAGGTGCTACAAAATGTTTGGTGGATATTCAATTTGTCTTTCATATGAAGCTTGTTTATTCATTTACAAGTTACTCTAAAGACTTGCTGTATAGAAATAAGTAAATTTGACATAGTGAACTTCTGCAACATGTGTCTTGAAATGTTTAGTACTTTGCAGTTCAAAATTGTGATCATCTATGTGGGCCATTTGGCAGATGCTATGAGAAGCATCATATTTATTAAGGCCTCTGATATAGGTCAAATGAGTTTCAATGAAACAATTCTATGTTTTAGAATACATCTTTATTACACTTGTCTCTTCCCCCCCCCCCCCCCCATTGCCCTCTCTCACTCCCTTCCTCCCCAAGCCTTCACCACCCTATTGTCTGGGACTATGGGTTATGCATATACTCATATGAGTTCACGGGTTGATCTCTTCGCCCCCTCCAACCTCCCCTGCGTTCCCTCTGAGGTTTGACAGTCTGTTCCATGTTTTTATGTCTCAGGGTCTCTTTTTGTTCATCACTTTGTGTTGTTCATTACTTTCCACATTTGAGTAAGATCATGTGATATGTGTCTCTGACTGGCTTATTTCGCTTAGCATAATGCTCTCTAGGTCCATCCATGCTGTTTACAAATGGTAAGAGTTCTTTCTTTTTTACAGCAGCGTAGTATTCCATTGTATAGATATACTACAGCTTTTTAATCCATTCATCTGCTGATGGACATTTAGGTTGTTTCCAAATCTTAGCTATTATAAATTGTGCTGCTATGAACGTAGGGGTGAATATATTCTTTCTGATGGGTGTTTCTGAATTCTTGGGATATATTTCTAGAAGTGGGATCACTGGGTCAAATGGTAGTTCCATTTTTAATTTTTTGAGGAAACTCCAAACTATTTTCCACAGAGGCTGCACTAGATTGCATCCCCACCAGCAGTATACCAGGGTTCCCTTTTCTCCACATCCTCGCCAACACTTATCCTTTGTTGATTTGTTGATGATAGCCGTTCTAACAGGTGTGAGATGGTACCTCATTGTCATTTTGATTTGCATCTCTCTGATGACTGGTGACTTTGAGCATGTTTTCATTTGCCTTTTGGCCTTCCGTATGTCCATTTTGGAGAAGTGTCTATTTGGTTCCTTTGCCATTTTTAAATTGGATTTGTTTATCTTCCTCTTGTTAAGTTGTATGAGTTCCCTGTAGACTTTGGAGGTTAACAGATGTATCATTGGCAAATATGTTCTCCCAGGCAGTGGGCTCTCTTGTTATATTATTAAAGATTTATTTTGCTGTGCAGAGCTTTTTATGTTAATGTAGTCCAAATTGTTTATTTTCTCTTTAATTTCTTTTGTCCTAGGACCATGGTCGGCAAACTGCGGCTCGCGAACCACATGTGGCTCGTTGGCCCCTTGAGTGTGGCTCTTCCACAAAATACCACGGCCTGGGCGAGTCTATTTTGAAGAAGTGGCATTAGAAGAAGTTTAAGTTTAAAAAATTTGGCTCTCAAAAAAAATTTCAATCGTTGTACTGTTGATATTTGGCTCTGTTGACTAATGAGTTTGCCGACCACTGTCCTCGAAGATGTATCCGTAAACTTATTGCTATAAGAGATATATGATATTTTGCTGCCAATGATTTCTCCTAAGATTTTTATGGTTTTACATCTTACATATAAGAATTTTATCCATTTTGAGCTTATTTTTGTGTATGGTGTAAGTTGGGGGTCTAATTTCTTTTTTTTTTTGCATGTATCTGTCCAATTTCCTCAATAAATGGTGTTTGCCTCCTTTGTCAAATATTAACTGAACATAATAAATTATAAACTGCAAAGCTCAGGCAGGTCTGAAGTCTGTATTTTCCTACCCTTGAGGCATTCCTGCTTCCCATAAGTTTATTTTATGCTTTTCTTTGTAACTCCTTGAACAAAAAGTGCCCAGTTTGTAATTTTCTTTCTCCTTGACTCTCGTTCCATGTTATAGGTGTTAATATACAGCATTCTTATGTTTATTGTTTTCTAAGTCTTCTGTAATTATGGCTTTTAACATTTAGGTTCAAGAAGTATTTAATTAAAATATTTTAAAATGTTGATGTGGCTATTTTTCTTCTTTATATTCTTTTTGAAATCACATTTTAGGTTGGAAGTATTGTAACCATGGATTGTAGCATCTGAATCATCTCCCTTTGAAAATTCATTGAGGTTTTCTTTGTGGTCTAAGGTATAATTATTTTTTCTTAATAAATGGGCTCTGGCAATTAAAAGGGCAAGTTTTAGAGAAAAATTTAATAAAAACTTATCAAGTTCTCTGAAATCAGAAAATATAATATGCACCAGGTTTATCAAAAAATTAACAGCATCATTTTAAAAAGAGTAATGATATAAACAAACAACAGAAAATAGTTAAATAGATAAATGTAATTTATATGTAATAGAATAATATGCAACTATTAAAATTAATGGTGTAAGAACATTATAAGTGATGAAAACAGATTGTAAGAGTATACAAAGTATGTTAATAAATACAACTTGATTTTCTCCATAATTTCCCAAAGAATAGATAACATATTTAATCACAATAACTCAAGTTTTAATTTGAGACAGTACATAATAGCAACAATGAAGAATACAATATGATATAATCCAATGAAATGAGATGCAATTCTGGTTCTTCTCTTTTACTCTTCCCCTTCCTTTTTCTCCTCCTCCTCCTCCTCCTTTTTCTCCTCCTCCTCCTTCCTGATGAAGGATGGACTAACAGTTGAACATAGCAATGTCGAACAAGGAGCACACTAGTTTAAAATAAAGAGATCTATGGTAAGTAGAATTAACCAAGATCCTCAGGGAGAGGTTTAGATTTCAATTTGAACAAAATTTGAAGGAAATACTTAGAGTGTGATGAAGGTGTGAGGTGATAATGGACCATTAATTTCAGAGGACATATGGGAATGGTTTCAGAATTTGAGCAAGGATGGAAAATGAGAGAGAATACTAGAGGTACAAAGACATCTGAGGATTAGTGTGAATGACATAAGATGTTACCTTAAGAATAAGAGAGCATTATTGAGACTAAAACAATAGGATAAAATATATTCAAAGATTAATTATGATATGTTCAAGGCAGATTGTAGTGTTTGGGTCAAGATTTGGGGAGGGGTGGATATCTCTAGAGCTTTCTCTCTTTATGGCAAAGATGGTATAAATAACCAGCAAGAATGATCTTAGACCCTATATGCCAAGTCACTCAGACTTCCCGTTGCAGAAGGAGAGATCTTATTCTAGGTGTGTGTGCACTATCTTGATGGCTTATGAAATTCTGGAGAAGCTAGGTGTAACATTGATCTCACATAACACTCTTTATTGTAATTAAGTTGTGCCTGCATGTGTGTGTATATGTTCATATGTGAAAATATCTATGGACTTACAATCTCTCTGTCTGTAACTTTGTTAAATTCTCAAAGTGATATATTGAAAGCCTCTGTAATTTTTTTCCAGAAATTTCTCAATTTATTCTTTGCCTTTTATTCAGATATCTTTTATTTTCTTTTAACTTTACCAAGCATATCAATATCATGAGTTCAATTGCAATTGCTGAATTTGAATAGTCTGTGGGCCCTATACCTCATGAATATGTGGAATTAAAATCTCAGAGAAATCATTCATTTTTGCACTCCTTTAAAACCCTACCTTTATAAGATTTTTCCTATTAAAATTACTTCCGTATCTTTAGTACTTAAGAGGGATAATTCGCTATCCCTTTTTTTTCTCCTCCATTGACGTGCCTGAACCTATTGCTTACATGTCTTAGTGAACTTGCTCTAAGTATGGCTTCATTGGACTATTATTTTATTGTGTGGTTTTATGAAATATTGGTTACACTCACAAATCATTTGTAGGTAAAGCTCTTGGTTTTGCTTTGTTTTTGTTTTTTGTTTTTTTAATTTCAGAAATATTTTTCTCTTTTATGGCATTAGTATTTTCCTTGTACGTCATTCTTGCTTTGGGATATCAAATTAGGAAGTGTTAGCTTGACTCTATTCCTCAAACTAATATAAACTATTATTTAAACTAATATAAAAATTATTTATGCTTAGTGCTTACACTATGTGCTGGGCAGAGTTTTCCATCTCTGGAATGTGGCAGTAAATAAAACAAATTATAATTCTCGCTAATTATGTGCTTTATAATGAAATGGATGAGGCAAGGTGGAATGGGCAAAGGATATAAAAATAACAAAACAATCATAAAAGTATTAAATGTAATGGTGTGTTAGAATGTGATAAATGTTATAAAAATAGAGTAGGTTGAAGGAAATAAGGACTGTGAGAGTAAACAATGGGTTGTAATTTTATATATGGCTTTTGGGGCAAGTCTCACAAATCATGTGGTAAACGTGCAAATACTGGGGGAAGAGCAAATTAGACAAATGGAACACCACTGCTAAATGCCTGAAATGGGATATGACTTGTGTGTTTGAGGAACAACAGGTTCCCTGTGGCAGAAGCTACAGCAACAAGATTAGAAGGAAATTAGATCAAAGAGGCAATAGGGATGAAATAATTTAGGGCCTCCTGGGCTATTTTAAGGCTTTTCATTTGTGTTCTGAATAAAACGTGAGTATTGAATGATTTTAATAACAAAGCAACGTAATCTGACATATGTTGAAATGGATCACTCTGACTTCTGATAATAAATATGTTGGGCAAAGATAAAAGCAGAGATAAATTGTACAGGTGGCTATTGTACAGGGTTGGTGAAAGTAGGCTTACAGTTGTGAGTCTGCAAAAAGGTTTATTCTGTCTTATTATTTATTAATTATATCACACATTTTCATATGATCAACTGCAAACCTAGTCTTGCCAGACCTGGTATAAATTGATACCAAAAGACGAGCATGGCTTTGATCAGAGTTGTAGTGATATAGAAAATGGTTGTATCATAATGTATTTTTAAAAGTAAATTCAACAGGAGTTCTTGAGAGATTAGCTATAGTTGAAGAGAAATAGGAGGGTCAAAGATGACTCAAACATTTTGTCCTGAGCCATTAAAAAAGGAGAAGTTGCTATCAGTTGGAGTGAAGAGATTGTGTTGCATGCTTTCTTTGTGTTGGTATTAGATATCTTAGTGGAGATGTTAAGTAGGCATTTGGACATAGGCATCTAAATTTATGGAGAGTTGATCTAAAGATACAATTGTAATTCTTGGCAAATATTTGACTTTAAAGCCATCCAACTAAATAAAATGGTGATCCACTGCATGTGGATATAAAATAGAGGGACAAGGACTGACCTCTAACATACACAGTATTAAATGATTGGTAACAGGAAAAGGAATTAACAAATATCTCTGATTAGTAAATTAAGAGAACAAAAGATTTATGCAATACCTTGGAAGCCAACTGAAAGTGAATAAAAAGGGAAGATAATTATGATACTCATAATGGTGTATTAAATAAGATGCAAGACTTATAGTAACAGTCAGAAAATAAAATTAGGATAGTGCACAGGCACCTCACAGCTGAGAGGTTCATACTGGAGCAAAGTGGAAAGAAAATATGCCCAATAAGCACTTTTTTTTGAGACTAGAATGCTAATGCCCAAAAACTTCACCTAAAATCAGTGCTCATAGATTAAGTTAGACTTTGACTGCTAACCACATTTTTGGTGGTTCTCATGTGTTTGATCTAGTGATATTGTATATGTCTGCCTCCAAACTCTCTTCTGACAGTGGATCACTCATTCTCTGGAAATACTTTGGAAGGAAAAGCATTGCTAAATAAAAATTTCTTTGCATCAAATTCTAGAATTTTGTTTCCTCTGGTTAACACTCAAATTCCTCCAAGTTTATCTTATTTCTGAAAACAGGATGTATGATATCATGTAGAAATCTTGACATTTCATCACTGTCATTAATACATTCTGTTAAATTTTTGCTGTTTCCCTTCAACAAATGGAACTTGACCTTTGAGGTGAGTCAACCTCTTTTAAATCTTCCTTTAAAAATTAATACAACTGAGTTCTGTGAGATAAAATTTAGCTCCTGGGACAGTACTTTCCAGCAATTTTCAGGGCCTAAGATAATAAATCAATTGTTGTAAACCACCACATCAACATATAAAAAAATCATATCATATCATTTGATGATCAGACATTTCATAAAACCCAACAGCCATTCATGATATTTTTAAAAACTCGGGAAACTATAAATAGAAGATAACCATCATGATTTGATATAAGAATCTACAAACGCCCATATCTTACTTAATGTTGAAAACCTGCATACTTTCTCCCTAACATTTGGAAGAAGGCCAGGATGTTCTCTTCACCACTCTTATTTAACATTATATTGGAAGTTCTAGCAAGTACAATATGACAAAACAATAAAATATAAAGGCATAAATAATGGAAAGAAAAATATAAAATTACAGACAGCTACAGATGACATGATGGTCAATGTAAGAAATCCCAGCCCAGCCATTATGGTTCAGCAATTGAGCATCTACCCAGGGACCAAGAGATAATAGCTTTTTTAAAAGTATATTTTTATTGATTTGAGAGGTGAAGGTGAAGATAGAGAGAGGGGAGGAGAGACAGCATGTGCCCCTGACTGGGAATCAAACTGTGACCTCCTGGTTCATAGGTCAATGCTCAACCACTGAGCCATGCCGGCCAGGCAATAGATAACTGCTTTGATTCCAGTCAGGGTTGCAGGCTTGATCCAGTAGCGGGTATGCAGGAGGCAGCCAATAGATAATTCTCTCTCATCATTGATGCTTCTCTCTCTCTCTCTCCCTTCCTCTCCTAATGTTATTTTCTACGAAACCCAATGGGAAACATTCTGTACAGTAAGGGTTAGACACCATTTGTCAAGTAGGACTCACTTTTATCCTGACAATAAGACTGATTGTTCCATCCTATTTATATTCCACTTGCCCTAATGTTATACACTCTTTAAGGTCCACATGTTTTCCAAACATTTCAGATAGTTTTGTTAACTACTCAATTTCACAGTACCACCTGACATCCTATAGAATATATTTTTCCCAGTAGATTGTTAATTTCTATTTACTACTAGAGACACAACTGAAACATGTGGAAACCTGGAGTAAAACACCATTTGCAGTTCAGTCTTCTTTTTTTCCTATCACTGTAGCCAACATTGTTTCTATTGGTTCAAAATGACAATTCAGCCCTGGTCAGTGTTTAGAACATCAGCCACGTACTGAAGTGTCACAGGTTTGTCCTGGTCAAGGGCAAGTACCTAGGTTGCAGGTTGGATCCCTGGCCCGGTCAGGGCACGTGTAGGACGCAATCAATCAATGTTCCCCATGTTTCTCTCTCTCTCCTCTCTCCTGCTCCACCTCCTTCCCACCCTTCCACTCTTTCTAAAAATCAATGGAAAACTCATCCTTGGATGAGGATTAACAAAATTTATTTTTTAAACAACAAAGTAAGGTTACCCCATTGCAGTGGTTTATAATGACTATTTTAAAATTATGAATGGATTTTTCCAACAAATAAAGTATAATACTAAATCACATTCTATAAAACAGACATAATTAAAGATATCCTGGTATAAAACTAAGTAGAATTGAAGAAGACCTGAAAGAGTTCCATTCCCTTTTCTTTGCTTCTTTTCAAGGAGATATTTAATGCCCTTGGATTTCCTAACACAGTATAAAAAGCACTAGACTAGAACATAAGAATCGTGAACACCAATAAGCTATATTAATATTCCATAATTACTTGATTGTATATCCTATCAGGTTAAAAAACAAGTCTTATTCCATTATAGTTCTATTTACTTAAAAATTACACTCATGTACCACTATATCTGCATAGTGTATATTGTACATAATATACAAATGTTTGAATAAAAACATTCAAGTTTTACATTAAAAAACTAAATATAAATTCAAGCTCTCTAACATTTTTCCTAGCACAGTGATGCATGTTCTTGCACACCAAGTGGTTAGCTTACATGAGACTTCAGAGACCATTACTCTAGATCAGTGATCCTTAACATCCTGTCTTGGAAATAGATGCTCCGTTCGTGATAAAATTCATAATGGTATGTAGTGAAATAAAATAAATAAGAACAATGTGATAAAATGTTAATAAAGGTAAAGTAATTACATTTAAAGGTAATTATTTGCTCTGAAGTTATTTCATTTGTTTAGTTTAACATATTAGATACCTGTGTCTTATTTTCTGTGTACTACTGACCACGTAATGTGTGCATATTGTCCAAATTTTTAAAGTTAATACTCTGTTGACTTCCAAAGTCTGAGAATTAAAGTTTTGCTAGAAGTTATCCTATATAATAAAACTCTAATATGCAAATTGACAGAACCATGGAAAAACTGGTCACTATGACATGCACTGACCACCAGAGGGCAGGCACTCAATGCAGGGGCTGCCCCCTGGTGGTCAGTGTGCTCCTACAGGGGGAGCGCCACTCATCCAGAAGCTGAGCTCACAGCTGGCGAGCACAAGGAGCACAACGGCAGTGGCTGGAGCCGCTCCCACCTCCGCTGCAGGCGGGCGGTAAGGAGCGAGGGGTCCCAGAATGCAAGAGCGTGCAGGCCAGGCTGAGGGACCCCCCCCACACCTGAGTGCACAGATCTCATGCACCAGGCCTCTAGTTATATATATGTAAAATAAATAGAATGAAGTAACACATGTGAAGCTGATGAAATTTGCATTTGGATACTAACTATACCTACATTCTGAATAGATCTTCATCATGTCATAGGACAGTGGCACAGCTGTTCTACATGGTAACCAATGAGAAAAGACTTTGAAAATGAAGCCTGGTTATGGAAGTTTCCTCAGGGAACAACTTACTGGTGACATTTCATGGGTCCTGTTCCACCTGAAATAGAAAAGAGACTCTATAAGAAATTAAACACACACACACACACACACACACACACACCCCACTTCTCACTGGTAATGCTATATAAATTTGTGAGTATTTTCTGGGAAGAGCAAATACACCTACAGTAAATATAACCAAAGATGAGAATAGTCAATTAGCAGTCATCTTAATTCAGACATAGTCATAAAACTGAAAATCTAACTTGGAAAGCACATGCTACAGGGATCATAATTGGGAATTAAAGATTTACCTTATTGGCTATCTTATTAACAGGACCCCAGTGTTTTCACTCACCCACTGCACTAAACTCCAATGTGAAAAATGAAGGCAGAGCTGCTCCTTAGAAATTCTGCTCACACGTAATGTGTTAAAATGTTGAAGTCTTGTTCTCTGAACCTTAAGTAGTTCATTGACACTACTTGACTAGGTCATGCAAACAGAAATACGCATTCTCTTGAAATATCAACTTGTTAAAATATTTTAATATATAACTCTTGTTTTCCAACATTAACAGGTAATTATTTTCTCCATTTGACACATTTAACTTTGAGTAAATGCTTAAATATATACCCAATACCAAAAAATGCATAAAAATATTTAGGACTAAATTTGTTTTTTCCATTGTGGAATCTACTTATTCTGGCATAGGAGGGTCTAAGAAAAAAGCAAAACATAATTGGACTGATCCCTACTAAATAATATGTGAATAGTGCCAACTCAAGCAAACCCTAATAGTCAACATAACACAGGGCCTTAATTCCTCCATAAAACTATCATGGGAAAATAGAAGTTTTTAGATTATCTATTTTAAAAGCATCAATTTAGTATTTCAGGTATTCTCAGCTAACAGGTAAGCATGGTGAGATATAAAGCAGAATTAAAACTTAGCACTTCAAGAATTTAAGGTATTATTTTCTATATGCACCATCAACCTCCCACCAATACCTACATAGTCTATGAAAAGTATAAAAAAGTGACCACATAATAAATGGTATATTATGTTGTTCAAAAAAGAGGTATCAGAATACAGAAGAGGTGAAGTAGGAAGGCAGTAGGGAAGTTTTCCTAGGGGAAGTACAACTTAAAAGCAATACACAGAATGAGGGTCAGTTTTCAAGGCGTGCTCTGTCCTGATCTCTGGGCTAGCAAGCTTTGCAGTAACTTTGGCTATACAGTGTTAGAAGACATGGCCTGCAGCTTAATTGTGATGTGAATGGAGTTTTTCAGGCATTGTACCATCTATGCTTTAAATACTCTCTTCCTTTTCAAAGCATCACAAAAGATTGGCCTTTCTTTGTGAGAGAAGAGTAATACCCTCAAGAACTTGAAAAGAAAGATATCAAACTCATAGGAGTCTATATTTAAAAAGACCATTTCTCTCTTGAATAGCTGCCCAGCATCAGTCGTGCTCAGTGAAAGTGATATTGTCTCCCCTTTTCTAACCTGAACAATTTGTGGAGGATTCCTCTGTAAACCTTTGCAGGAAGTGTGTGTGTGTGTGTGTGTGTGTGTGTGTGTGTGTGTGTGTGTGTGCGTGCATGTGTGTATTTGAGATTGATTTTCTAGTTGGATGTTGGATAAATTATTTTGTTACTTATATATGCAAACCAATACCTACTGAGTATTTCAGTGTCATGATTGACTTTCAATCAAGATATTTAAATTAGATGAATACTATTATATTTAAAATATATAAATTGTAAAGATTTTCTAATGAATCCATCATGAAAGACAAAATTACCTAATATTAAATGTAGACCATTTTGACACAGTTGCTTGGAGATTCATAGGCAAAATCAATAAGAATGAGAAGAGATTGTATACTTATCTACATGCAATAAAGACTGAAAAATGTCTCCTATATGGAGATTGTATCAGAGTTCTTCAACAAAAGTAAAATTCCCCCCTTTTTAAGTGGCCTATGCAGAAATAACACTTGGAAGACATTATCAGAAATTAGGAAATAGAATACTGACTTTAAAAAACATAAATCAAAATGAAGCCTAGAGAGGTAAAAAGAAAGGCAAGCAAACACTCTTCCAGAGCCACAAAGTTAAAATGCATCTTTATAGGTGAGGCTGATAATTTAAATTCAGAAATAGCAATTTAGACTATATTTTATAATGGTATACAGGTACTCTGCAATGTTAGCTATCCAACAGTGTTATTTTTGATAGTTGTTGAGAGTATTCTTAATTCCATTGAATATCTGTATGAATTTTAGAATAAGCTTATCAATTTCTACTAATAAGCTGGGATTTCACTGGAATTTTGTTGAATTTGTACATCAATTTGGGAAGAATTGCTATCTTAACAATACTGAGTGTTTTACACATGAAAAGGGTACATTTCTATACTGATTTAGAACTTCTTCAATTGTTCTTAGCATAGTTTTCTAGTGTTCAGATCTTTTTCACTATTTCTCTGATTCACCATTATGTATTTTCTATTTCTGATGTAAAGGCAATTTAACTTTTATGAACTAATCAAGATAGACTGGCAATGGAATGTATGCTCCTTTGGAAATATAAGTAATAAACAATAAAGGAAGAAAGATAATTAGATATTTTGAAATGGCAATGAGAAAACAGGTAGAGAGAAAAGAAGGCAATTTGGGACAGTATCTGTATTTAGAAATAACAGTCCAAGAAAATATTATAAGGACAAATACAAATTAAAAAAACAAACACAGACATAATTTCTCCTTTTGAAAATAAGGGAAGAGGTTCCTTCCCCTTTTGTCAGAACATTTACCTTAGAAAACATATAAATATAATGTTAACCTAAAAATAAAAGGCCAAAGTGAGAGGCAAAAAGCATTTATTTGAGGACCAAAAGAATAGCTATTTGGGAAGCTCTGATTCAGGCAGAAACCCAAATACTATTCTAATTAGGGGGTAAAGACCAAGGATTTTTATGAAAATTGGAAGGGAAATAATTCCATAAGTACTAAAAGGAATCTCTATTGATGTTAATAAGTCAAGGATGAAATTTCTGTAGTTGTGCAAACAAACTACTCCTGAGCTATAAATGGTGGTGCCAATTCTAAAAAAATGTCTTTAATTTTTAGTCCGGTAGTCAGAATGTTTGCTTTTCTGTTAGCTTTGCAGTTTTTGGAAATTCTATGTTGGTTTGGCCCAGTCCAAATGTTATTTTGTCCAATTTAAGCATTCCAATGGTTTGAGAAGTAAGACATATCAGGCAGTTCCTCTGGGATAGCAACTCTGACTCCATTTTGAAGTGGCTTCATTTATATTATTTTTCACAGCAAGTTCATTCTCTGTCTCTTTGAAATTTATATTTCAGAAAATAAATAAGCCCTTTTTTTTAAACTTTGGGTTCTTGAAATAGCTTCCTCAAGAACTGAAACCCATCTTTTCAATTTCCAAGTTTCTGTGGGATTATAGGAAACTAGAGGCCCGGTGCACAAAATTCGTGCACGGAGGGGGGTTGTCCCTCAGCTCAGCCTGTACCCCTCTCACAATCCAGGACTGCTGGCTCCCAACTGCTTGACTGCCTGCCTTCCTGATTGCCCCTAACCGCTTCTGCCTGCCAGCCTGATCACCCCCTATCCACTCTGCTGCCAGCCCGTTTGCCCCCAACTTCCCTCCTCTGCCAGCCTGGTCACCCCTAACTGCCCTCTCCTGCAGGGTTGATCACTTCCAACTGCCCTCCCTTGCAGGCCTGGTCCTTCTCAACTTTCCTCCCTTGCAGGCTGGGTGCCTCCCAACTGTCCTCTCCTGCTGACCATCTTGTGGTGGCCATCTTGTGTCCACATGGGGGCAGGATCTTTGACCACATGGGGGCAGCTATATTGTGTGTTGCAGTGATGATCAATCTGCATATTACTCTTGTATTAGATAGGATAGAGGCCTGGTACAGGGGTGGGGGCCAGCTGGTTTGCCCTGAAGGGTGTCCCTGATCAGGGCGGGGGTTCCCTTGGGGCATGGGGCGGCCTGAGCGAGGGGCCTGTGGTGGTTTGCAGGCCGGCCACACCCCCTGGCAACCCAAGTGGAGGCCCAGGTATCTGGAATTTATTCTCCTTCTACAATTGAAACTTTGTAGCCTGGAGCGGAGCCAAGCCTGGGCTCCCTCCGTGGCCGGCAGCCATTTCTGTTGGGGTTATAATTGAAACTTTTTAGCCTTAAGTGGGTGAGCCCGGCCAGGGTGTGCTTTGCTTCCCCTGTTGCCGGGAGCAACCCTGGCCTGCTCTCTCAAGCTCTGTTCTGCCGCCATTTCTGTTTGAATTTGTTTACCTGCTATAATTGAAACTTTGTAGCTTGAGTGGAGTCTTAGGCCTGGCAAGGGCAGGCAGAAAGCTTGGCTTGCTCAGTTACCTGGGAAACCTTGCTCTCTAGCCATCTTGGTTGGGTTAATTTGCATACTCGCTCTGATTGAATGGTGGGTGTGGCTTGTTGGCATGGCTTGAGGGTGTGTCAGAGGTATGGTCAATTTGCATATTTGTCTATTATTAGGTAGGATTTTTGTGGATATCTTAAACATTGTGGACGGAAAAGGAGAATTTTCTTGTTTCAGATTACACAGTGTTTTACCAAGTATACTTTAAAAAGATATTAGCTTGTAAGAATATGTAATAAATAATTTCAAAATGCAATGGGTTTTTAATTTTAAGGCGTGGCTTTAACATTTATGTAAAATGTTTTTTGTCTTCATTCAATAGAAATTTATCTGGTCACTGGGTAAAGCTAGCAATAAAACTACTGGTCTGCAATGTGTTAAGTTGTAAGAGTACCTCCAGTCATAAAGATATGAGTTTTTTGTATGTTTGTTTTCTTTCTGTGGAAATTGACTTAAGTAACATAGATCATCACCTCAATTATCAGATAAGTTAGGATGCACTGTATGTGACCAAAGATGTTGTCAGCCCCTCTTACTTGAGGACTAGTTATTGTTTACCTCTAGAACATACATGTAATGGGTTGCATCTATTTGTCTGTATAAAAGGGTGAGATTACTTCCTGTCTTTGCAATCTCTTAGAGCAGGGGTGGGGAACATCTATCCCAAGGGCTATACGGGCCACAAAATCATTTGGTCTGGCCCTGTCAAGGCATTAGGGGTGACTTAATTAAATGTTTGACCAAATATAGCTGGCTAATTTTTAAGTTGATAATTTTGTATGGCTCGCAAATGATGTTATAAATATCCAAATGGCCCTTGGCAGAAAAAGTTTCCCCATTCCTAATGAGATTGCCTGTGATGTGTATCCCATTCTGGTTTAACGTTTATTTAACAGTGAAAATGTTCTCTTTCTCCACCAGCATTGTGAACACAATTTCTGGGTTGTAAAAAGTTTTTAGTTTTTTAAAATTGTATTTCTCCAACAATATACAAAAGATATATATATGCTGGAGAATTAACTACATTAAGTGGGACACACATATAAAGCCCCAAAGGTGGAGTAAGAGCTTTATATAGTTGGAACAACTGTAATAAAATTAGTGAAGTTGATTGGCATTAGAGAAACAGAGATGAAGTTGGAAAGAGTTATATCTACCTATATTACGTAAGTATATTTACCATAATCAGTTTATATTTTATTCCAGTTTCAATGAGTGAATGCTGAAGAGGCTCAGGCTATATCTAATTTGCATTTGCAAATGATCAAATCAGCGGTTGTGTTGAGAATTAATTTAAAAGTTAAGAATGCAAGACCAATTGGTGTTGCTTTATCCTTGGAAAGAGAAATAGTGGCTTTAAGAATAGGAAATACACATACAGTAAAAAAAAAAAAAAGTGGCCAAATATATTTTGTCATTAAAGCATGGAATATAGTTTTGGAAAAGATATAAAAACAAATTAGGAACCAAAATGATCCCCTAAATTTTAACTGGAGCATCTAAATAGATGTTAATGAGCTTTACAGAAATAGACAAAATTTGGTAAACATAGATTTGGTGGAGCAGAATACAATACTCATTTTGAGTATCATTTTTTATTCCCTTTGAACACAGTACAATATCTTATTTTTAATACTTGATTTTTCATGACATTATGATATTCTACCCTATGAATATGCTAATTCATTTGGACATCCTCTATTGTGGAATATTTTTCTATAATAAATATGTATATGAGTTGAATTTGTATTCTTTTCTAAGGGTAAATTTGTGCAGATAAAACCTTCATTTCCATGTAATGTTTCAAATGCTTTGATACTGTTGACTGTTGCCCTTCCAAAGGACAATAGTAAACGCTGTTGATTAAACAAAGCTAAGTTTGTTAGACTGCTACAAAAAGGGCAACCGCCAACTGGACATAATGTCAGCAGTGTGTCAGGAAGGGAATGTGGAGAGAGTAAATTTATAGAGTTTGAATACCTGAGTTGTATGATATTAAGATGAGACTTGCAATGTGTGGAACTGGTTGAGATTAGACAGAGTTTATGATAATCTGGGTTTGGATTGATGTACAGAGGGAGGTAAGGGTCTTGAAGTAATTCTCAAGCTAGCTATTAGTCTTGATAAGGAAGCAATTTTAATTGGCTTACTGTCACATCTTCTAGAAGCTTGCCCTTGGCATTTTAAGATTAAGACAAGGAAATGTCCTGGTATTGGTCAATACAGGAATAGAAAACTATTGAATTTAGACCTTGATATATATTGTCAAATTAATCTTAATATGTTTGCATCAGCTAGTGTTTTTTCTATATTTACTCTTTGAAATTTTATTGTTGTCACTGATTATATTTTTAGTTTGTTTTAGCATATGCTAATCTGAAAGTTTGTTTAATATAATCATATTTTAGTGTGCTACATTACCACATCTGATGTGTGATGCATGTCTTATTAGTATAAATCTATACCTTAATAAAGTAAAAGATAAACAATAGTTGATCATTAATTAGTTGATACATAGAATTATTAAATATATACCTATGCGAACCAATCATTAGTCTTCTGAGAAGAAATGTGATGAGAGAAAGGTGTTGAAAATGAACCATCCTAAACTTCAGGGAAAATATATGAATTTCTCTTGTTAGAGTCACTTTTGCAATATTTCTACTATAGCATTTCAACTGCCTGCAGGGTTTAGTGAGCAAAGATGACTTTGGCATATTTCCAAAATGAGCTCAGTATTGAATCCTTCATTTAAGGAGCTACATCACCGTTAGACAGATGATGATGGAGTCTCTTCCCAGTGGGAATACTTGGGTTGCATCTCTCACTTATCATTCTCATGAATAGTGACTATCAGAAATAGCTGTAGAAGATTGGCCAGTTTGGGCCATTATTCAAGCAAGTGCTTTCATAGCAGGTATCAAAAGAAAGACACCTAATGCTCTTAATCCTTGTGAAATATAACCTAACAGAGGGAAATTCACTTTTGTATAGAAACTTTTGCAGAGAAATGTTTTCTAAAGCAAACAAGCATTTCAGATAATGTAATACATAGGTTGGCAAAAATAGGTTTACAGTTGTAACACAAATAAATAATACAATGATAAACAATACAAGAATAAACTATGTTTCACCTACTCACAACTATTTTGGCACCCTCCCCCCTCCCCCCCGTATATAAAATACAAAAATAGTAAAATAAATGTTGTTGGGGAAAGGAGTAAGAAGTTTCAGAATATGTAAGGAAATAAAATCAAATGAAGTTTCAGAATATGTAAGGAAATAAAAGGTATTTACTTATGTGTATGAATTGTCTACTAATATCCATTTTTTCTTTAGAAAAAAGTGCATGTATTCTTGTGTGGGTTTTTTTATGTTTTATGAAATTAAATAGTACTGTATATTTAAATTGAACAGGAACTGCCTTGCATGACTTATTTTTAGAATGCATAGCTCTCTCTTCTTGTTCCCATTGGAAATAGTCTACCTGAATGGGATGCTCACAAATATATTCATATTTTTACAAGCTTTAAACTATAAAAAGTTCAAACAGTCCATCAGTATCTTTGAGTGCCAAACATATGGAGGGATTTTAATTAAATATGTTGTTACAAAGCTAAATAGAAAATGCTGCAGCCATAGTTTTGCTTTTACCAGTGCAGAAATCTTTTGCCTTTTGTTCTTCATATTTTTATCTCGAAAGCCTGGCACAGAGCACTGCATGTAGAGTGCTCAATTCTTTGTCGAATTTATATATAGAATTCCTAATCCAGTTGCAAAACTGTTGTTGATAAAGAATACAATTCAAAGTAAGTAAACGATGGGTATATAAAGTATTCAGGGGGAAAAAGAACATGTTACAAGTCATTATACTTTAAATTGCAAAATAATTACCATCAATGACAATTATTTGTTGGACTTCAGCTTTTTTATTTTGAGACACAGTATTCCTCTGCAGGTACTTAATGATTAAGCAATATTAGGATGAACTCTACTGAGGGGAAAGAAGATATTTAAATTAACATTAATTTTCTCTCTCTCTCTCTCTCTCTCTCTCTCTCTAGAGAGAGTGAGTGAGCCTTCTCCCACCCTTGCCAGCCCCCACCACAGCCTGTAAAGAACTGAAGAGAATTCATAGCCTTTTTTTTTTTTTTTATAAAAAGGTCTGTCTGATCTCAAAGGAGAAACATTTTACAGGAATTCTCATACTTTGTTTGCAGCTGGTAAAGGTTCTTAGGATTAAAATACATGAGAAAAGCAGAATGCTCTCTTTCCCTTTTAATATGTGGAATGGATGCTCTAAGATTTTTGAGAGAGTGTTCCTGGGTCCTATGGAACCTTAAACATTCCTCAAACCATAGGAAGTTAAAAGCACAGATATCTGAATTTACACATTTACAAGGTATAGAGTGGTAGCTTTTGAGATGTGTAGAAAACTAGGAAAGAGATTAATTTAACATATTAAAAATAGCAATAGCTAAAGTCTACACTGATGCTTTCTTTTGTCCCTTAGTGGGTGTATTTTTGTTGAGATGGAGATAATGATATGTGGAGGAAAGTTACTATTTTGGTGAAAGTGTTCTTATTTGAGATTTATGTAAAATTGGGTCATTCATGGTTTCACTTGGCATCCTATAGTCATTTCTCAGACTCTCTCGCTCATGCCCTTACCCTCACCCCCAGAGTTAGCTGAACTTTGAGGTTCAAGGCCCAGTCCTTCAGAATATCAGGTCTGTCCAAGACTTTGGCCCCCAACTGAAAGGAATTAGGGTCAGACTACAAAGTTAGAAGAAAAAGTCCCCACAAGATGACCCATATTTCTGACACCAACTGCAAGATTAGTGCTTTTCCCAAACCACCCTCAGATTTGATAATGTTCTAAAAAGACTCATAAGATACACTAAAAGCTGCTCTATTCATGCAAAATGCTCATTAGAGGGAAAATATACTAATTAGAACCAACCAAAGGAAGAGACCCAGAGGGCCTGAGAGTTCCATAAGTGAGTCTCTGTTGTTCTCAGGATGTGTTATCCTCCCAGCATTCATATAACAATATACATGGGATATTGCCTACTCAGGCATTTCACCCAAACTTCAGAGTCTAGAGATTTATGGAAAATCATTATGAAGCCATGATTAATTTATTGGCCACATGGTTGAACTCAGACTCTATATCAATTGAAAATTCTGACAAAAGCTCTACCCTAAGTCACATGATTAGTCTTTCTGTCATGACTAGCCCAAACCTTAAGACTATCAGGTGTGGCAGCTCAATCTCTGAGTCATCTCATTAGTGTAAACTATTAGTTGAGGTCATATGGGTTCCCCAAGAGTGAAAAAGGCATTCTGATCACTTACAAATTTTAAGGGTTTAGACTCAGGTTACCACCTAGGGGTTTAGGAAAAGATCAGATTTATCTTTGGGCATTCTTTTTACATCACTCCATCTCTTTCTCTCTCTCTCTCTTTTTCTCCATATAAGTCCATAAGGAACACTGAGCTCTGTTTATTCTGTACCAGTGTGGTCCCTGATGCAGGAGCAGTAGTGACACTTGAAAACTTTTTAGAAATGCATCCTTGAGCCTCACTCAGGTCTACTGAATCAGAAACTCAGAGAGAAGGCCAACAATCTGTTTGTAGCAAGCCCTACAGGTGATTCTCATTTATGTTCAAATTTGCAATCCGCTATTCTAATCCCCAAACCCTTAGTAGCCATGGAATAAGGAAGAAAAAAGAGTAGAATCTAGAAACCATCGCTGAGGAGTCACATCACTGAGAAACTCAGCAGTACTTGAACAGACACACCTCACTTATCTTCCTTTTTTTTCAACTTGCTTCATTTTAAAAACAATTACTTAAAATTTAGGTTAGTGGTAAGCATCCATGAACTGTACAGAAATAAAGTTAATAAAATAATAATTGGGCCTTCATTGTTAATGTTGAGTTTGCATTGAGCGTTTTTGTTCTCCCAATTGAAAACAAAGACCATTTGCTCATAAGTGGAGAACTTGTATCATATTCCTGAAACATGGGATACATTTTTTAATAGTTCAGCTATAATCCAATCAACATAAGGGTCCATGATATGAGGCCGACAGTTTGTAGTGTAGAGTTTAATTAAGTTGGGCACTGCTGTAATTAAAGGTTTTGAGTTATTAAGGCATCACTCTGACAAACATTTAATTTTTATCTCAATAGTGAAGTCCTTATTAAAACAGGATATTAAGACAGCTAAATAAAATTTGCTGCAGCAATGGTTTGAATTTTTAGATGTAATTCAGCACAATACACAGCAGTGATTGTTTTCTTCTTAAATAAAAATGAGGACTTTTGGAAGCTCAAGAAAATGAGCTCAGTCTGAGATAAGAGAACAATTTCATTTAAAAAAATCATATATCAGGTATAGCAAAACTTGGAGAAGACTTAATCTCCTTGCTCAGTGTTGGAAATCTATCTATACTCACCCTAAATCACTGTGGTATTTTGGGTTCTCAATATTGAGGCTAAGTTTCAGGTTATTTTTGTGTCACTTGTACTATTTTAACATATTTTACATTTTCAGTTGCATCAGCAAAAGGCAGAAGTGAAGATGCATCATTAACCTATTGATTTCCAGTTTCCTCTTAGAGCTAATATTAATTAAAACATCATCTGTATTTATTTATTCATGATGGGTTCCAGATGATTTCTCTAAGTAGAAGTCTTTTTTTTTTTTTTCTGGCCAGCATTCCAATGCAAATTTGTTACTGAACTAAAGGAATTTATTTTCCACCTTGCATCAAAGCCCAATCAAACTCCAACAGGAGTTTGCAGTCAGAAAGTAAAAGTTGGTTAATTAAGGAAATGGAGCAATGCCCAGGGTCACAGGTAAGGTCGGGCTCTAAGTACTGGCTCCAGAAATGGCTTCAGTGATGGATTATATAGGAGACTAAGGGAGTTAAGGTCCTGGTCTTTATTGATTAGTAGGCTCTAGAGTAGGGGATAGCTGATAATTGAATCTGGTCCTGATATCAGCCATAATATCACTCTGTATAGTTTCCTCAAAGCTGTGGTTGGTGGGGTCCTGCTGATTTTTGGGGTTTGGAGCTGAAACACACTAAAGCTTAGATGTTATTTCCAGTTTCACTAAAACTATCCATGTGATCAATAGACCCAAGGCTTTGCTCTGACAGATTATTTGATGCTGACCAGAACCTCATTGTCTTGAGGACTTACTGACTAAGGGAGTGGATGTGAATCAGAGAGTTGGATGAGAATTAAGTGTCCGAGATGAGGCCAGTTTGTCAAAAGGAAAGAAGGAGGAAAGGTCAGATTAAGGCAGTGATGGCGAACCTATGACACGCGTGTCAGCACCGACACGCATAGCCATTTCTAATGACACGTGGCCGCTGAGGCGGCAGCATGCTGAGGATGAAACATTTGCTGCTCCTGAGGATGAAACATTTGCAAAATAATGTTTTTTCCTCAAAGTGACACACTACCCGAATTATGCTCAGTTTTTTGGCAAAGTTTGACACACCAAGCTCAAAAGGTTGCCCATCACTGGTTAAGGAGATGAATTTTCTGCTCAGTTAAGGATAAGGTGATATTGTTTCTTCTCTGATACTTAGATACTTAGACTCTTAGCATGCAGAAACACAAGGCCAACATTTCTCAGAGAGAATTTTAAGAAATCCTGGTTTCGGGGATTAATCTGATATAGAGCAAACCCAAAGTTAAATTAAGTTGATAAATATTAAAATATATATCCCCCTTTGCAAGATTCAACTTACATGATAATACACTATAAAGTATGAGAAGTCTTATGTTTAAGAAATATAGGGATATTTGTTTATTTCAACACTTTTTAAACTTAATTTACCATGAGTATCTCCCTTCTCCTAACCATAATACTGTTCCACAGAGCACCCATCGGAAAATGCTGTCATAATAAAAAGAAAGTTAATTTAGGCATTAAGACACCCCAACTCAGTCCTGCTTCATTATTTGATGTGTGAGCTTAGAGAAATGAATTATGTCTGAAGATTCAGTTTCTCATGTCTAAAATAATGTTGATAATTTAGTACAGGCTTATTTTAAGGATTAAATAAATATATAGGTTCAGCAATATGGTAAACTTTAAAGTGAAATTGAAAAGTTTGTTTTAATGTCTTTCTCTCATACTTATCCACAAATTTGTCATGAACCTGTGAGTTTTTCAGGCACTTTTTCCTCCTTCTGTCATCCTATGAATTCCTTTGGACATCACTTACTCTGCAGAAGGTAATAGGGGTTTAGGAGGGATGAATAGAATTTATTGAGCATATTAGGGTAGATCCACTTTGCTAAATATTTATTCCCTGAATTTATTCAGGCACAGCTTATTAGAACATTGTACAGGAAATACTGTACAAGGTTAATTAATGTCATATTCTTTCTTATGTAAAGATACTTTGACTTGACAAATGTATTAGTGCTCATAATGTAAATAAACCACTAATTTTATCACACATTGAATAAATTTTGTCAAAACATGCAAGAAAGTGTGTTCAGGTATAATGAAAGGGGTGCAAATTCATATTCATGTAAGTTTCTAGCTAGGAATTATAGTTATTTTAAAAAAAAGGAGATATGTATAATCAGAAAAAATAGTCTATGTCAGACATGTAATGTGGATTATTCTTTCAAGACTTCAAGGGATAAGTATAAATTTAGTATGAATATTTGCAGAGATAGAATAGCAGAAAGGTTTTTTTTAATGCAATGGGGGGTGGGTGGGTATGATCAGTTTAAGAACAGAAGTGTGAAGAAAAGATTTAACCACAAGCCCATGATTCTCTTCTTGGAGATGAGAATCTTTGAGAAGATGGAGTCAGAATGACTGGTCTCCAGTAGAGTTTCTGATAAGCATGCTTACGATGTGTACCAGATTTCTTGTCAATGTGCTAATGGTAAATAACAGAGTTTTTATTTTTAAAAAAGTAAATTATTTTAGCAAAATATAATTGGTTTCTATAGATTGTTTCTTATGAATCATCCTAGAATTATAGATTTCATGTGTGCCTAGAGATGGGGTGGTAATCAAATAAACATTTTACATTCGTGTATCTAACAGAGTATAAAACTGGGAAGCCCTCAAATTCAAAAGGCTTCTTTTGTGAGCTATGTTTTTTGCATACATCATTCAGAATGTATCTGCTAATCCAATACCAAACAAGGTCCTAATACAAGAGAAATAAATTTCTTGGGAACCATGGTTGATTGTGGACAGCTCCTTCAAAAGAAAATCCTACATTTGTGTTTGTTTTTTGTTTAACTTCTTTAAATCATTAATCAAACATGGTGGTAGCTAAGAATTATCATTACATGATTCTGTTTCAACAATTTAACTCTCTGTGTCAACACAAGACAAATACATCTTTGTTATTTAACATCATCCATTACCACCCACTATCTGTATTTCTGTGGACAACATTCATCATAGTTTCTGGGGTGCTTTGACAATGCTAGACTCAAATCAGAACCTCTGAATATATATATTTTTTGTAAGCTCACATGCAGTTGTTAAGCTCCATGAAATTTTAGCATCACTGACATGGGCTGTGTTTGTTATTGACTAAAAATAATTAGATAATAATTATTCTATAGTTTCTCTCCCAAGACCGAGTGTATATCAGAAAAGTTCAGATACTACAGAGTAACAAGAGCCCACTAAGAGAGATATTCACATTTTTGTATACCCAAGAGGTAACTGACAGTAAATGATTTTAGTACAGGACAGTCACATCTAGAATATAACAGATTTTTACATAAATAAGAATCTAACCATACCATCTAATGCTTTAAACTTTCAAACACTTTCAATATTGAAAAGTAACTCTGTTATTGATGGAGAATATAAGAGATAAAAAGTCCCAAACAAAGAGATTATACATGCTTAAGTTTGTTAGCATGGAAAACAGTTTTTCACTCCTTGAATTCTTTCTCCAAAAATCTGTGATAGTGGCAGTATTTATCAACCTTATCAAAATCATATACTTTAAAAATCTAGTAGTATCTTAGTGGAATAGTCTCTATTTAAATGCAAATTTTAGCTTCCTTCTGTCATAAAATGGGTTTTTCAATAAAAAGAGGTATGTATGTTTTATGCTAATGGCCTGTTTATCCTACTACATGATGTGGCATTAATATCCAAGCCCAGGAGTTCTGTCTTTGGGAGGGGATAAAAATGATAGATGTGCCGAAAATTCCATCAATCTTCGCTGGGGTGGGGAAGAGATTTACTAATGGAATATGAAAATGTTTCTAAAGAATAATTATGAAAATAGTCTCTCTTATAAAACCCAATGCTATTTTACAACGAAATATAAAATAAAATCATCTTAGTGACTGCAGATTCCTGTAGGGGAAAGGATTTGCAGTTTTGTAAATCTTGCTACAGTGTACAGAGATATGGCTGGGCTCATGGAGTTCAAAATTTAAACTGTGCATTTACTATTTTTAATGTATTCTATTTTTTAAATGAATATTTAGTGTTGAAGATGTATTTGAATGCTCCTTATGCACCAGGCACCCTGATAGTTCAAGAGAGGGGATGGTCAGTGCTGGCTTTGCAATCTCAGGTTTCACTCACTTGAAAAACATAAACACGCTTTGTATTTTCAGGAACTCTTCAGATGCATTCATTGATTCTAACTGAGCAGGAAATTGGGTTGGTGCCACAGCCTCTCTACTTTAAATATAATATGAGAGAGTTGATACTTATCATTATAAAATATATTATACACATAATAATATTATTATAATGACTAGAGGCCCAGTTCATGAATTCGTGCACAGGTGAGATCCAGCCGGCCCGCCCCAATTGGGGGCCTATCAGGGCCAGGCCGGTGGAGGTGAGGGGTGCGGGGGTTGGCCATCAGGCCCTGCTCCTGATAGGGGTGTGTGGGGCTTATTGGGGGTCTGGACGTCCGCGGGGAGGGGCTGTGGGAGGTTGGGGAGGGCCCGACTGAGGCCCTTATTGTGCCAGTTGGCCGCCACAGTGCACGTCATAGTGACCAGTCATTCGGTTGTTCCGACATTCTGGTCGCTTGGCTTATATATAGATAATTATATTTTATTATATATTATATATTATTAATAATAAAAATAATGCACAATAATATATATGGAATATCTATATATAAATATCTCTAATACTAGGAAAATTATAAGGGAATTCAAGTAAATAAAAACAATATGCAGGGCTGGGAGGAGTTGGCAGGGTTAGAGAGAGGAAGAAATATTGTTTGGGTGCTTGAGCTTCAGAAATCTCTATCATTGAAATCTTAAAGCGGGGCAAATGTATATGTGGGGAAGTGATGAAAAAGTAAACTTTCTACTGAATAAAAATAAATTAAAAGACAAAATATTAAATTTTAGGAAGCTTTATTTTGTACAGTAATTTTAAAGCACTATTAGATAATGATAAGATAAAAGAAATATTTGGTTGGGGTAAAATTGAGGACTTTGAATAGCAAGGAACTTAAATGTAATTTGGGGAATAATAAAAGGAAAATTATGAAAGGCTTCTTAAGAGAAAATTCAGCCTGGCCGGCCTGGCTCAATGGTTGAGCGTTGACCTACAGACCAGGAGGTCACAGTTCGATTCTGGTCAGGGCACGTGCCCAGGTTGCAGCTCAATAGCAAATGTGGGGTGTGCAGGAGGCAGCCAATCAATGATTCTCTTTCATCAATGATGTTTCTATCTCTCCTTCTCCCTTCCTCTCTGAAATCAATACAAATATATATTTTTTAAAATATCAGATGTCAGAACTACATCACTTGCAAAAATTAAGAATTTATTTCTGATTGCATTATTTAATATATATTGGTGCTATTCTCTAGTGTTGGTTACATATCCTATATAATAAAAGCCCAGCAACCAAAATGGAAGAATGACCAGAACAACCAGAGACCAGAACGACCATGGCCCCTCACCCAGGCTGGCCCCACCGCCCAGTGAGTGGTTAGGGGCAATCAGGCAGGCAGGCAGAGGTGGTTAGGGGTGATCAGACAGGCAGGCAAGTTGTTAGGGGTGATCTGGCAGTCTTGCATAGGTGGTTAGGGGTGATCAGGCAGGCAAGCAAGTGGTTAGGGGCCATCAGACAGGCAGAGGCAGTTAGGGGTGATCAGATAGGCAGGCAGAGGGGTTAGGGACAATCTGGCAGGCAGGCAGAATGGTTAGGAGTGATCAGGCAGGCAGGTGAGCACTTAGGAGCCAGCTGTCCCGGATTGGGAGAGGGATGTCCAACTGCCAGTTTAGGCCCGATCTGTAGGGATTGGTCCTAAACCAGCAGTAAGACATCCCCCAAAAGGTCCAAGATTTCGAGAGAGTGCAGACCGGGCTGAGCCTTGCCCCCCCCCCCCCCATGCTCAAATTTCATGCACCTCGCCACTAGTATGAATATTAAAGAAGGTTATCTCTATCTTACTTTTTCCCCAAGGGAGGAAAGCACCTAACTCAAGACAATATTAAGAACATGATTTTGTGAATTAAAAAGTAAATTTCTCAAATATTGTAGCTTTGTGTTTTATATTCCTTTATCTCTCAAAGACATCAATTTAAGTCGCATTCTAATAGAATAGAGTTGGCTAAATTTCTCCTTTGGGGATTTCTAGGGATTAGCAGTTTAGATTAGCTTTTCTGTGGACCTTAGTAACAGACCTCTTTATTCCTTTTTATCTCTCCCTTCCTCTTTTAGATTCATCATTGATGCCTCATCTCATCATCAGAATAAATAAATAAATGATATAGTTCAACAGATTGACATTAGATTAATCAATGGGACAAAAGATCTGAGAGCCAAATCATATCAGATCCTCAACCTTAAAAACTTACTTTATTTACAACTACACTTCTGTAGGTAAAGTCTAGTGTGTGTGTGTGTGTGTGTGTGTGTGTGTGTGTATCTATATCTATATCTATATCTATATCTATATCTATATCTATATCTATCTATATCTATATCTATATCTATATCTATATCTATATCTATATCTATATCTATATCTATATCTATATCTATCTATATACACATACAGAGGCCTGGTGCATGAAATTCCTGCATGGGGTGGGGTATCCCTCAGCCCAGCCTGTGCCCTCTCGTAATCCGGGACCCCTCCCATAGAGTCCCTAGGCCTGGCTAGTGATCAGGGCCTATTGGGGCTTTCTTTTCCCTGGCTGTCAGCAACTGGACCCAACCCCGCCACTGCCACTGCTTGCCATCTGTGCGGTACTGACCCCCCCCCCCCCCCCCCGCCCGCCACCAGTTGCTTCCCTCTGCGGACGACAGGTGTGGGTGCGATCGCTTGGCTGGCCTGGGCCTCCCCCTGTGGGGTGATCGATCTCAGGGCCCCCAGATTGATCGCCCTGCAGAGGGAGGCCCTGCCCACCCACCACAGCGCTGCCAGCCGGGTGGCCTGGGCCTTTCTCTTTGGGGCAATTGATCATGGGGCTCCATGATCAATCACTCCGCAGAGAGAGTCCCCGCTCACCTGGCCGGGGCTCTGCGATTGATCACTGTGCAGAGGGAGGCTCTGCCTACCCACCACAGGGCTGCCAGCAGGGTAGCCTGAGCCTCCCTCTGTGGGGCGATTGTGGGGCAATGGCAGGGCTCCCCATCCAATCACACTGCATCTGCCTTGGCTGGCCTGGCACCAGTGCCTGTCATAGAGTGTTCATCTGGAAGGTCGTCCGGACAGTTGTTCTGTGGTTTCGTTGTTCGGTCAATTTGCATATTACGTTTTTATTATTATAGGTATTTTATTGATTTCAGTGAGGAAGCGAGAGGGAGAGAGAGAGAGAAATATCAACGATAAGAGAGAATCATTGATCGGCTGCCTCCCACATACCCCCTACCAAAAATCGAGCCCCAAACCCAGGCATGTGCCCTTGACCAGAATCAAACCCGGGACACTTCAGTCTGCAGATTGATGCTCTATCCACTGAACAAAACCAGCTAGGACAGTAGAGTCTTTAGACAAAAACTCTGAATTCTGTATTAGCAGAGAATTTGGAAATAGAATCTGGATGGCAGAAATTATCTGTGGGGCTGGTTGAGTCACATCTCAGAAGAAGCTAGTAGGTTCTAGGTTTTTTTTCCTTTATGCTCCATTTCCACACCTTTCCATCCCCACCAAGGAAATGTTCTATCTAGAGACAGAACAAGGCATCTGGAAATAGAAATGATTTTATGGCAAAGTCTTGAGGCCTCTTCTATAAGTTTAAAAATAAAGGCATTATTATATGACAAAAGTTCACTGTTCAGTTAGAGTTCTCTTACCTGCATTATATCTAGCAGGCACATAAAATATATTTTTAATGGATGTCACCTTCCTTTAGTTTCAATTGCTAGTGCAGGTTTTTCCTTACTTAGTATTTGTGTATTTCTGTGCTCTTCTCAATGAGAAACTTGGGCGAGTTTAAGGGAGGTGAGCATAGAAGCACGGGCTTCTAATATGTAAGTAGAGAAGAGGCTTTTGAAAGGTGCTTGAAGAACACTTTTAAAATGCTTCAAAGGTAGCAATATTTTATATTGAAAAGAAAAGCAATGTTGATTGAAAAAACTTATTACTTTGGTCACTTTTTCCCCCCTTAAAATTACCAGTGCTTTTGAGGAAATATGAACAAAAGTTTAGAAATGTAGAGGAACAGGGTCATTAGAAGGCATTTTTTTAAACCACTTATTCTGATAAGAGGAAAAGCTCTTCTATGAAGAGGTGTGAATTGTACTTCTAAAGTTACCCGTTGAAGGCAGAAATAGGCAAAAGAAATATTACTTAGACTCATTCTTAATAAATTGTCACTGGGGATAATTTTGCCCACATTCTAAAAAAGAATGAAATCTTACCTTTGTGACAGCATGGATAGTCCTGGAGATTATTATGCTAAAAGTCAGTAAGAGAAAGACAAATCCTATATAATAAAAGGGTAATATGCAAATTGACCAAACAGGGGAATGACTGGAACGCCCATGGCCTGTCCCCTATGGCCCCCATCGGAGCAGGCCAGCTGGAGCCCACCAGTGTATGAATTTGTGCACTGGGCCTTTAGTACTATATAATTGCACTTATATGTGGGATCAATGAACAAAATAAATGGACAAGCAAAACAGAAACAGAGGCATGAACACATGGCACAGACTGACAGCGGTGGGGGGAGGGTGTGACTGGATCAATGAAGGTTGAACATGTTACCAGACAATCAAATTCCCCTGTTGCTCTTGGAAGAGAGGTTCTTGCCATATCTTCAGAAAATGAATTTCCTTAGGTTCACACAGGAGGATGGGATGTGGAAAAGATTTTATTGGTGTGGAGTTACATTTCTCAGGTACCAAAGTCCCATGCCCCTTAAGCCAGTCCTGGAAAAGGTGCAGTTGGGGTTCTAGCAGAGCCAGAAGGAGGGCCAGGGTCCAGAGTTTCTGTTCCTCGTTGCAGTGGGTGTGGCTCAGCATCTAAGCTAATTGAAGTCCATTAGTCCATGTGTGGAGTCCAACATTGCTATGAGTCACATGAGCCCTGGGAGCGTGCCTCTGCAACAGGAGTCACAGGAGTCCCGTGCCCTGGAGAGTGGCTTCTTCGTTTAAAAGTTTATATATTTAGATTTCATATGCTTTCGAGTGGCCACACCCCGCCTGGTCACTAATTTGTTTCCAGGTATAACTGGCAGACAGGCAGGCACCTTTATTCATCATTCATAATTTACTGGGCCTGCGTCTAAACTGCTTTGTCCAGTCCCTTCCCCATTGATCAGCGAGCAGGGGAAAAACCTGGAGAATGTTAAATGCAGCTTTGGGGGAAAACTGTATAAATGCCTATACTATTTGGTATTTCTTTGCTACTTTCCTGTTAAACAATAACCAGGTTATTGCAGTAGTGAAGCATCCATCTTATATAAAAACTGCTGTTTGAAATTTTAACCCTGCTATGTGGCTTCTGTAAATGCTTGCTTGCTTAAGTAATAAGGAAAATAAGACCACTCCCACTTCAGAGAGGCCATTAAACCTTCCCCGGACAAAGTTATCAGTGCTGGCACCAGGCCAGGCCTTTGGTTGAGGTCTCAAGGCCCCAGCACATAGGGGCTCTTTAAGAACTTGCAAAAGGGGCCGGAAACACCCCATATTTGGGAGACAAAGAAGGTAAAAACATATATATATATATATATATATATATATATATATATATATATATATATATAAAATTCCTCCATGTTGGGGCCCAGAATTTGAGACATATTTTCCTCTGGACCCGCGCGTAATAAATGTAACTCCAAACTCTCCGAGCATTGCTTGATTTATTCCAGTTTTCTGTAACAGTAACATCGAAGGGATTAGTCAAAGAACATATATGCATAACCCATAAACACAGACAAGAGTGAGGTGATGGCCAGAGGGAAGGGGTAGCAGGGGCTGGGTAGAGATGGGCAAAGTGGGAGGGTGGAAATGGGGACATCTGTAATAGTGTCAACAATAAAAATAGAATTAAAAAAGTCTTCAGATCTTAAATTAATAACAATAATCCTGGAATCTATAAGAGGGAAAATAAGTGGAGTTTGTACCAGGCTAATGGGGTCTATTTGCCTGCGCACATCAAAGTCCAATAAGACAGGAACAGGAATTTGTGGCAAAGGAACTAAGGGTTGATTATAAGAAGAGGCCCAGACCTGGAGACAGGTGAATTGATACACAAAGACCTGGCTCTAGGGGGCTTCCTGGAATGAGTTATTTAAGGGAAAACTCATTAATCATGGGACTAAGGGAGTTAAGGTCATGGTCTCTACTGATCGATTGGCACTGGGGTAGGGGTGGTTAATCATTGCATCTGGTCCTGATGTCAGTCATAATGCCACTTCCTATGGTTTCCCTGCTTCGGGGGCCTGGACCTTGAACAAAACTAAAGCCTAGATATTATCTCAAGTTTGACCAAAACTTTGTTTCTGTGGTCAATAGACCTGAGGCTTTGTTCCTAAGATTATTTGATGCTGACCAGAGCCTCATTGTCCTGAGGGTTTAATAATTAAGGGAGTGGAGGTGCAAGGGAGAAGGAGGCAGGTGAGTCAGGGTCCTGGATAAGGCCAGTTTGAATCAAAAGGAAAGAAAGGAGAAAAAGTCATATTAAAAATAAAGTTTCTACAGGGTTACAAGTTGTCAAAAACAAAAAAAAATTTGCTGAGAACTCAAAATGTTCACAATGACTAGTAAAAATTAGGTTCTAATAATACATTGCAATAATAATAAGAAACTTGCAGGCCATCAGAGCTAAAGGATTTCTGTCCAAGCTATGTAAAACTTATTTTTCTGGAATAAACTCCTGTGAACTCACTATCCACTTATGTTGTTGACAAGAGACATATGAACTAAATTTAGCAGCAAGGCTGAAATCTCATACTTTTAGCTGCTATAGACTACATGAAGGGAATCTGAAAATGGTAGGAAATCACTAAAAAGCTGTCTATATTTTTAAACTATAGGTCCAGATTCTAACCATTTTCATTTTTCTTTCTTTACCTCTACTGATAAGGAGAGTAAGGGACTTAGGGAACTTGAATAATTTATTTTATTAATTCATTAATGAAAATTCATCCAGAATAGGAATAATGAGTACTTATTATTCTCTCTAATATTCTCCAAAGTATATTTACCTAAAGTATATAAAAATAATTACTCATGACCATTATTTGTATATATTCCATCCAGATTTCTGGAACTCTCATTTTTCTACTTGTTGAATGTCCCCTAAGCTTCCTTTTCTTCTAAGCTTATTGATCTCTATTGTACTTGGAATTATACTCTCATTATTTCTATTGAAATTTATATACACTCTCAATGCTTGGTTTTATTTCTGTTATATAAACCAAACTACAAAGAATTTGCCCCTACTTGCTTCACTTTCTTAATAAATAAATTATTGTCAGATTATTTTTATTATTTTATTAAAATATATATTTTTATTGGTTTCAGAGAGAAAGGGAGAGAGATAGATAGAAACATCAATGATAAGAGAGAATCATTGATAGGCTGCTTCCTGCATATCCCACACTGGGGATTGAGCCTGCAACCTGGGCATGTGCCCTGATCGGGAACCGAACCCTGACCTCCTGGTTCATAGGTTGACGCTCAACCACTGAGCTACACCAGCTGGGCCAGATTTATTTCCTATTCACTAATCAGTGCCACTTAAAGCTAGAATGTTTCAGTCTCTATATCCAGAGCTTGTTGAAAGGGATACTTTTAATTTCCACAATACCTGGAGTACTGTGTGAGTGGAATTACTTGGGACCAAAAAAAAAGGATCATTGTAAAATTTATTTCATTACACTAGTCCTCAATTTTAATTTGATAATGTTGTGTTATGCAGGGGAAAAGGTTAGTTTATACAAAGTCTAAAGATGAGTATGAAAATAAAAGAAAACAAAACAGCTCCAAAATTATCATGTGCATCAAGCTAATGTTTCCCATTGAAGAAGACTCTAAGTAAAATTGCTCTATGGGTCTAAAAAGGAAATAATCTGCTCAGCATCTTCTTCTGGCTTTCAAAAGGAAATTATCATTAAGATAAAAGGAAAATTATTCTTTCCTTACACATTGAAATGAAATAATATATTCTTAAATTGTAATAAAAGATTAAAAAAAAAACTTGATGTCAGTCTATGAAAACAAAACAGCATTATTTTGTTATCTGTGTTTTCTAATTAGTATCCTGTAGGAATAGAAAATGCAATTATGGTTTCATTGTATTTCCCCATGCCTGATTAAGAAAGAATTGCATTTTACACCCAACTGAAAACAAAATCAATTACACATCATAAAATCCAAAGTCACAGAGTTTTAAAATGGGAATATTGCATATTTCATCTTTTATTAAGTTATAGGTTCACATATACAGATTGGCATGTGTAGGCCTTATATTAGGTGCTATAAATAGGACTGCACTTGGTATTATCCCAGATGAGCTTCGCCTTACCTGCCCTCTGGGTCTATATGCTACTTACCTTGGTTCTGGGCTATAGCTGCCCCGGTGATGGCTCAGGTCATTCCCAAGGTCATAAAAACCTGCCTCCGCTGGTATGACTCAGCATCAGGGCGTCATTATTGATTAGACCACACCATCAATCAAGAGAAGCAACAATCAAGAGAAACAGGTCTTGAACTTAGGTCCAATGAAATGAACCACCAAAGCTCTAGTTTCTCTGAGGCTGCATGGAGGGGCCAGGTAACATAAGCAGGAGCACCAATAAAAAGAGGAGGCAGGAAGGACCCAACAGATAAATAGTTTGTACTTCCTGCCGACTGTTATGAGAAGCCAGGGTCATACTAGAGATGTCTTACATGCACCATAGCCCCTGTTTTCTTAAGATTTTACCAAATCCATAAGGCATCTCCTTGTGTGTGTTTTCCTTATTCACTCTCCTCAACCCCTTCCATTTCCCTTTCTCCCTTATTCTGTCCTCTCCTAATGAAGTGTTAGTTTGAAAATGTGCTTTAGGACCTGTTTCCTGGGAAACCTCTTTTCTTCTCTTGAATAGCCTCTTGATGAGAAGGTCAAGGTTCCTATAAAATAACTTATTATTTTAAAATACTAAATTATAATTTTCTTAATGATTTTGACACCTTTATTTATATCACCTATGATGGATAAGAAAAGAAGAGCAAATGTCAGCTGGTGAGTAGGTAATTTTCTAAACAATAGGTAATTACGATTACTTCTTGAAATGTAAGCAAATGACATTTTGAGAAGATTTGCTTTTAATATAAATGAATCAGAGAAAGCCTTGTACTACTCAGCATTAAATTCACAGAAATATTAAAAAAACCCAATTATTGTTTAAATTCCAATATTTTTGAAAAAGCCACTGAGGCAAGGGCGACTAAGTTTCTAATTCTTTGAGTGACATTCAAAAAATATAGGCCAGTAAAAGATAACTCCCAATGCTGATATAAACATATACTGGAGGATGTTCATTACAAAACTGCCTTTTGTAGATGATGCAAACCTAATAAAGTACCTCTTCGAATCTTTTCCCCAAGTGGTATGAAATGACCTCACATTACCAAAAGTCCTATGTAGTACCATATCTTCAGGATCATCTGAAGACAGAAATGTTAAAACTACAAAATAATTCATCATTAAAATGTCCATACTATCCAAAGCAATCTATAGATTCAATGCACTCCCCATTTAAATATCAATGGTATATTTCACAGACCTAGAACAAACTCCCCCCAAATTCATCTGGAATAAAAAAAAAAAAGACCCCAAATAGCCACAGAAATCCTGATAAAGAAGAACAAAGTAGGTGGGATATCAATACCAGATATCAAGTTGTATTACAAAGCCACTGTTCTCAGAACTGCTTGGTACTGGCACAAGAACAGACATATAGAGCAATGCAATAGAATAGAGAACCCAGACATCAACCCAAACCACTATGCTCAGTTAATATTTGACAAAGGAGGCAAGAATATACAATGGAGTCAAGACAGTCTCTTCAATAAATGGTGATGGGAAAATTGGACAGATACATGCAAAAAAAAATGAAACTAGACCACCAACTTACACCATACACAAAAATAAACTCAACATGGATAAAGGACTTAAACATAAGACGGGAAACCATAAAAATATTACAGAAATTCACAGGCAGCAAAATCTCAGACATAATGTCAAAGCAATATCTTCACCGATACAGCTCCTAGGGCAATGGAAACTAAAGAGAAAATAAACAAATGGGACTACATCAAAATAAAAAGCTTTTTCACTGCAAAAGAAACCATCAACAAAATGACAAGAAAGTACACTGCATGGGAGAACATATTTGCCAATGTTATCTCCAATAAGGGTTTAATCTCCAACATTTACAGGGAACTCATACAACTTAACACAAGGAAGATAAACAACCCTATCAAAAAATAGGCAACTGACCTAAATAGATACTTTTCAAAAGAAGACAGAAGGAAGGCCAAGAGACATTTAAAAACATGCTCAAAGTCACTAATCATCCAAGAGATGCAAATCAAAACAATGATAATGAGATACCATCTCACACCTGTCAGAATGGCTATCATCAACAAATGAACAAATGAACAAATGGCAAGTGCTGGCAGCGATATGAAGAAAAAGAGACCCTCGTGCACTGCTGGTGGGAATGCAGACTGGTGCAGCCACTGTGGAGAATAGTATGGAGTTTCCTCAAAAAACTAAAAATGGAACTCCCATTTGACCCAGTGATCCCACTTCTAGAAATATATCCCAAGAAACTAGTAACACCAATCACAAAGGATATATGCACCCCTATGTTCATAGCAGCACAATTTACCATAGCTAATATTTGGAAACAGCTTAAGTGCCCATCAGCAGATAAGTGGATTAAAAACTGTGGTACATCTACAAAATGGAATACTATGCTGCTGTAAAAAAGAAGGAATTCTTACCATTTGCAATAGCATGGATGGAACTGGAGAGCATTATGCCAAGTGAAATAAGCCAGTCAGACAAAACCGGTTTGGCTCAGTGGATAGAGCGTCAGTCTGCAGACTGAAAGGTCCCAGGTTCGATTCCGGTCAAGGGCATGTACATTGGTTGTGGGCACATCCCTGGTAGGGGGTGTGCAGGAGGATTCTGGTCCATGTTTCTCTCTCATCGATGTTTCCAACTCTCTATCCCTCTTCCTTCCTCTATGTAAAAAATCAATAAAATATATTTAAAAAATAAAAAAAAGAAATAAGCCAGTCAGAGAAAGATACATATCACATGATCTCACTCATTTGTGGAATATAATGAACAATATAAACTGATGAAGAAAAACAGATCCAGTGACAGAAAAGCATGGATCAGATCATCAAACCTCAGAGGGAAGGTAGGAGAGGGGGGTAAGGGGATAGATCAACCAAAGGACTTGTATGCATGCATATAAGCATAACCAATGAACACAGACACCAGGGGGGTGAGGGCATAATGGGGGAGTGGGGGGGGGCAATGGGGGACTAAGGACATATATGTAATACCTTAATCAATAAAGAAAAAATAATCCTGAGGAAAAAGAGAGAGAGAGAGAAAAAAAAAGTATCTCAATGCCAAGTTCTCCCATGCTTCCAGCCACCCTCTCCTCCCTGCCAGAGCTTAGTGGCAGGACCACAGTCCTGAGACTGAGATGAAACTGGAAAGATTAACTCTGTCCTAAAAATTAAAAACATTAGAAAAAAAGGTAATCAAGAATATCAGACTGTGAACTATGTGGAAAGGATTCAAGGTATTCAATTCTTAAAGGGACAAACATCACAAAAAGTGCCAGGCTTGTGATTGTGATTTCAAGGAACAGGCTCTATTTAACAAAGCAAGCTGATTTAGAAGGACAAGCACAATTTAAGGGAACAGTCCTAACCCATGAATTCTGGACTTTGCTAGACTGACAGAAAGTATCATTAAACTAGGAATCATGTAAAACACCTCAGTATAATAAAAGTTAACAAAAATAAAGACTATAGAGGACGTAAGTGAAATAACTATGAACTAGAGAAAATTGTAATCTACATTTCAAAAAGAATTTACACAAACAGATATTTTAGAATAGAAAAATAACCTTGCAATGTAAATTCTCTGTCTACTAGTTCTGAAATTTTTCTCTAAGTTGAAATTTAGTTCCCCTTTTTCCACTCCCACAAATTAAAACAAAAATAATATAAAATAAGAATATGGCCTCCCTCTGATGAACAGAAATGCATGGCTTGTTGCTATGCTGCATCCCTCTTGTTTAATGGAGACTCTGAGATGCAACCTTACTAATGTAGCTTTCCTAGAAAAGGAGGAAAAATGGAAGATGGTCTCAGGTGAAACAGTACAGATTATATGATAAATATGACATCAATTGTTCACTACATGTATCTAGAGGAGAAAAATGTCCTGAACAAAAGGACAGTCTGCATTTGGATTACATATGGAATGACAAAATATGAATCTGATATGCACTTGTCTAAAATGTTCACTAATTATGACTTTCTCTCAAAAGGCTTTTTTTAATCCTTTTATAAAATTTTGCTCAATCTATATTACTCATGTGTGAATAGTAAGCAATGTAAAATTGCGGTTTCAGCAGTCCTCTAATTTAGATTACTCAAATAATTTCTGCATCTTATGGTTCATTCTAGATTCCCAGACATTTGGGTAAATGTTTCATTTTTTATTGCTTTATTTCCCTCTCTTTAAAAATATGAAATAGTATAATCAGGATAAACATGAGGAACATTGAATATTTTGGATAAATATATTAAAGTTACTCCTACATTTTAGAAGTTCAAACATACCCACTCAACCCAGGAGTTTCCAAAATGGAAGTCATATGCCACTATAAGTAGGTAGAAACTGTATCAAGAAGATTCACATGTTTTCAAGGAAACCATTGTTTAAATGAATCCTCCAGAAAGGAGAGCTAAAACCAGTGAATCTTACCAGGAGGTGGCTGAGAAGAAAAGTTGTGCAATCTATATCACTTTTGCAGCTGTGTGGTGAGGAATGTATTATGAATGTCTAGAGTTAATTTAGAAAATATTAAACAAATCAAAGTCACTGGAGAACAAACTCTTAAAAGAAATTTGGAGTGTATGAATAGTAAATAGTCAAACCCAAGGTTAAAGATTATAATAAAAAGAAAGATCCAAAATAAGTTAAACTTTTCTCTGGCTTTCATTTGGTTTCTATTCAAACATCTATGATAACACTAATTTCATTGTGATTGGACTGGAATCTGGATTCTTTGTCTGCCGGAATCAAAGAATGAATTCACGGACAGAAAGTGGTATTGCAAAGGTGGAGATTTATTGAAGAACAAGTACAGGCTCCCACATGGGGAGAGGGAAAGAGTCCCACAGAATGGACTCCCAAGTAGGGAGGGGGAAAAGGTCCCACTGAGTTCCTTTTCCCTGTGGCTTATAAAGGCTACAGATCCTGGTGCCTTGATATCCCCTCTGATTGGTCACTATTCCCTTAGACTGGTTTCTATAGTAACTCCTGGGCTCAAAGGTTGAACCTCACATGGGGTATGTGAGGTTCTCCCTGCTCCTTCCTTATTGTTTTCCTATTCCTTTTGGGCTTTCTTCCTCTCCTTCTGGAGGAAGGGCTTCCTTCTCTTTATTTTGTAAATATAGACCTTCTGCTGTCCCCAGGTACCTCATTCTATGGAAATGTACCTGTTGCAGCTTTTCAGTTTCCCCCATTCTATGGAAATATACCTTCTGCTGCTCTGTAGCCCTGTCTTTCCTCCATGGTCCCCTTAATTTCCAAAATTTCTAATATTTCCTAAACCTGTCTTATTTTACCCCCCAAATTCCTGTTTCAATTGTATTGTTATTGCTGTGCATATTATCTGTGGTTAGTCATGAGTTCCTAACTTAGCATAATGCCTGGCTCAAACCAGATACTCTATGTGTGCTACAAAGCAAAAGGTAAAGATAGTATATTAGTCATTTCAGCGGGTGTTTCACAGTAGAGATCCTACTTCTAATTTTTTTTCTTCAAAAAGTACTGATATTTCTTAATGTAAAAGTTATGTATATTCTTTGGGATAACTTGGAAATCAAAAAGAACAAAACATAAAAATCACCCAGGGATAACCATTATTTATGTGTATAATGTTTTGTTTCATTGATTTTTCCAGCAACTTGTATCAATACAGTTTAAAATATATATTGAATTATTCTCATTTGCCAAATATTGGCCTTAGATTCAAAGAAAAACTAAGCATAATTCCTTTTTGGGAGAGGCTCACATCGGGTGTGGTAGTTGAAACAGAAATAAACAAGAAAATGTTTTAAAATGGTCATAGAGAAATGGAAATCGGGGGAGATTGCCAACCAGCATCTAAAAGAGTAGCATAATTAGACAAAATATGGGACCTCATTGAAAACTCAGAGGGAGCTCAAATCTGCTCTCAGTAGAAGTTACCCTCATGCTGAGCACCCTGCTCCTAAAAGGGACTTTGCAATGTGCTGCACAACTTAATCCGCATATTTCAATTTGGAAACTTCAAAGTGTTAGTTCCAGACTTTGCTCACCTTTAACATTATTTCTAAGGTTTTCAAAATTTGTCACCTTTGCTAAATTGTGACAAAAGAACGCGTGCATTCATTACTGAAAATACCGCAGAATTCACTTTTCCCATAATAGTTGTTTGGCATGTTTCTATTTAATATGTAAGTCAGGTAAAGATAACTTTTTTCAATGTTTAAAATTTTGCCAGTAAACTCGTATAATGGCACAAGTAAATGTAACATTCAGCTAACTTAATCTATTTGACATTTTGTTTAACTTACTGATTCTCTAAACAACAAACCTGGGGAAAGGGAACTAGTAGTTTGGAATCTAGGGTGAATTAGTTTTGTGACATGGGGCTTGACAGTTCTGAGAGTTTGTATCTCATTTTCCTCCTTATAAAGTATGTTCTGTTGGTGGTGGTGGTAATGATTTCCAAGAATATTCAGCTAAAATTAGCTTTAATCAGTAAACAAAGTTATAAGTATGATCAAATAAAACCTATACCCTTCCACTTTATTAACTCAGTATCTCCATCCAGTGGTACCAAACAGTAACTTCAAGTAATAGAAGCTGCAGGAAAAACATGTTTTGCTTCTGAAATGTTTCATCATTCTGGTATTCAGGAAAGTATTATGCCAAATACTATCTATTGCTCATAAATCAGCATAATAAAATATTTTTGTTTCTAAATTATGAGATATAATATACTAAAGATGCTCAGGTTATTTTGGACGGGGCTGAGGAGAAAAAGACTTTTTTGCTGATCACATCATAAGATGTATAAATGTCCAATCACTGTTGTACATCTAGAACTAATAGAATATTTCATTCCAACTGTATTTTAATTTAAAAACTAGAGCAAACAATGGTCAAAAAATAGATATGTAGATCAGAAATCCTAACTGAAAATATGAAAATATTTATTCTCCATTTTATATATATTAAGATTTGTCTCTTGGTACAGAAAGAAATTATGACTGTAAAAAAGGAGATATTAATTATAACTTAAGATTACTAAAGAAATAACAGTGTTAAGTTTTGACAATAACTTATAATGATAATAAGTTAATGTAGGTTATTAAAGGAAACATCCAATAATTTTTTCTCTCAATTCTTGACAGTTTTAAAAAACTAGTACCTTTTGTTGTTTAATTGTCCCTTTACTCCTTAAAAAATACTCAACAGAAGTCAAGATTTCTACCTCTGACAGAGAGCATTGTTGCTATGGAAATAATTGTGACTTTTGGTGTGGAAGGATGAAAAAGCTGAAGAATTTGAAATGTTAAGAAATAAAAATATGCTATTATCATGCAAAACTGCCTGGAAGAAAGAGACATTATAAAAAGCATATACTGAATTAATCAGTACTTATCTAAATAGAGCATTTCCAAAATCTTAAGTTCTGACAGCTTCAAAACTTCAATGTGGTGTATGCAGCAAGGGAATGGGAACTGGGTGTGTGGACATTCTATCATGGCTCATGAATTACTTATAATTGGAAGCAAGACATTTTTAAGAATTGAATTAATTTTTCCAACAAAAAACTGGAAGCAGATTACCTGGCACCATTAATACAGTTATCTAAAATGTCATATTTGTGTATATTATTTTCCACCTTAAATTATGATTTTACTTTGCCACTTTGAGGTTGCCATATTTTTCCCTTCTCATCCCACAATGCCTTATTCATAAAATAATGTCTTATAATATCTTTTGTAAAAAATTATATTCAGTTATTTTAAAAATGGTATTTCACATCATTCCAACAGGCAGCCTGTATTAAATATATTTTGGAAAACTGTCCATACAGAGAGAATACTCATGGGTGAATAAATAGAACTATTTTAAGCCTTTTTGTTTTATAGGGAATCTTTTTTTTTTTTTTAAGTCTTCACCCGAGGATATGTTTACATTGATTTTAGAGAAAAAGGAAGGGAGAGAGAGAAACATCAATGTGAGGAAGAAACATATGCACCCAACCCACAACCTAAGCATGTGCCCTGACCAGGAATTAAACCTGCTACCTTTCAGTGTAAGGGACGACACGCCAACTGAGCCACAACCAGCCAGGTCTACATTCATTTTTTTCTTAACTATATATCACATACATCTTTCCATGTTAGTACATAAGTATTTACTACATACTCATTAATGGCTAATAGTGGTATAATAGTATTAAAATTATCAATGTATTATAGTTAATACATGTTTGATATGTACCGAGAATTTTAAAATATGTTATAAAAACACATAGATTACATAGTTAAATACATGTAAATATGAAATACCAAAAAAAAATTTACACCAATTTCGTAAAATCTATGTTTACTCTCATACTTTTTAGACGTATTGAAGTTATTTTTATAGGTAAAATTCCTACCTATGAAATCATATTGCAAAAACATATTATTGAAATTTTGATAATTTTTTTCCAAAATTGGCCTTTGTAAATACTGAAAGAGTTAATAATGCTATTTAATCTTAGTAGTGAAAAATGTCAATATTTTAGTACTTGAATTAATTTATTTAACAAATATCCATAGATTGATTATACCATGTGAGGCATTTTGTCCAATTCCAGTCTTGAAGTAGTTAATAAAATAGATACAAATGTACCTTTTAAAAGAAGGTAGCTTTCAAAAAATATCAAAAACTTTGGTGAAAGTTATTATGTAAAAATACTAATTGATATTGACATGCCCTAGGGGTTCTGGAAAAAAATTGAGATGCATCTGAGGGAATCCAATTTAAATATCCCATTAATGTGCTAAGTTTCACTTATCATTTTTTCTTTATATCACATGAAGTTCTTCAGGCAGTAATGCTTAATTTGCTGGAATATCTTGAAGTAACATTTCTGAGAATGTGCGGAATTATAACATTTCTTAAACTTTATAATTTGAGACCCACAAGCATCGCAGTAATGGACTTCAATAAACCAGTGAAATAACATGTGAAAGGCAAGGATGAAGCTGCTCTGTGCTTCTACCACACGTACAGGAGAGAACTTTCATGTTCTTTCTTTTCGGTTACATTTTCCTTCACATTGCAATATGGTTCACAGTTACCCCGCCCATGACCATAACAACTCATTCAAATGGTAAGAAATGGGTACAATCAGGGCAATGGCAGGTCAAATCTGAATGGCCACACTTACCCCAGGGTAGAGATACTGAGACTCAGTGGCCTCTTATACACGACCATGAATGTGAGTTGTCAGCACCAACACTGTGGGTGGCGCGTGAAGAACATATGTCCCTCAACCAGTTGTTTCAGATGATAAGCAAATAATAGCACAAATGTGCTTTTCAAAAAATTGACAAGCACATAGAATCTAATATGTTAGCCATGGAAAATCAGTCACTGTTGTGATTAATCTTTCACAAGACACAAACAATTTGCATATCAAGCTGAAAGAAAACCACCAATATCTAGAGTGACAGCAAGATGTACTGCTTCAAGTCCAAGGCATCTGAGATTCAGCAATCATCTTCATTTCTGTGTTTTACCAATGATTTTTGAATGATTCATATTTGAAACTATTTGAGGGTCAAAAAGCTTCCAAAATTCTAGTGACAAGGGGAAATGGTCAAAATTTCTCAATATTTAATATCAATAAATATGATTGTTCAGCCCCAATTTAGACATTTTGAAAACGGTCAATGATGCCCATTCTTTTTATTTATTTATTTATTTATTTATTTAGTTAGTTAGTTAGTTAGTTATTGTGATCCCCATTGTTATTAAGCCAACCCCAGTCACACCAGAGAGAAGTGTGATGGGATTGCAGAATGTCACGGTTTATTCTCAATGGTGCTGATAACTTTAGCAATTATAATAAAAACCAGTTATAATAACTGCAGAAACTGATATCCATTTATTGCTTAAATGGTCCAGAGCGTATGTGAAATGCTGTCTAAATCAAGATAAAATAGGATAACTTTGAATTAGGTAAACACATGCACTCACACACACATTCACATCCACAAACACACACGCACAGAGTCTGTTCTTGCTTATACAAAATCCTCTGTCGTTCTGAGAAATCTAGAAGCTGCTGACCTTGGTGGAGCTGCTCAGTGGGAATGGCTGCAGTTCTGTGGTGCTGGCCTCCCAACACGTGGCCTGGGAAAGGGAAGAGGCAGAGAAGACCCCCCTCACTTCTGCTCTCAGCTGATTGGCAATACGGCTCTGCCATTTCTACCGAAGAAGAGAAGAGGGACAGGGCGTATCATGAGCAGGATGATCTCAGCCACAGGACAATCTGTGGACGATCACTTTCAATGTTCATAAGGGTCCTGCACAAGAGAGAAAAGTCACCCGAACTAAGCAGGAAGTCTTATGATTAGAGACACCTCATTTTATGTTTGCATCCTTTGCAAATGTCTTCAAATTGGAAAAAAAAAATGCTCCATGCAAACAATTACTATAAAAGAAATATTGTTAAGCAAGGCCACTCATTCAGATTGTGTAAATATATGGGACACAGTGTGTTTTTTTTTTTCTTACTCTGAACTTTTAAACATATTACCAATGTAAAAGCTTTTAATATATCAATAGTAAATGACATTTTAGATTTTAAAAATACCCAGTATGGGTATATGTGTTTTAGGCATAGATAATGAAATAAAAAACATAAATAATCAAAGAACACTAACAGCTGAATAGCAAGCAGTTCACGGAGTACCTTTAAACCACGCTTTCCCTTGATGAAAAGCAGCTGAGCACAGTGATTAACCGTGTGGGCCCTGGAGGCTGAGTGCCAGGGGTGCACTTGGTAAATACTTAATTCTGTACTTCTTTATTCTATCTGTACAATGTCAGTGATGATAGGACCTAGCTCACAAGGCCATGCACAGATGAAATGAATGAATACGTATAATATCCTTAGAATCATGCCTGGAATAAGGAATCATATAGTAACTGCTAGCTGGTTTTATAACTATTATGATACCCCTCCAAGCTTGTAAGGTATATTATGGGCCAGTCTCTTTTACTGCTAGAGAAAACCCAGCTTAGGAAGTGGAGTAATTAGTCCAAATATCACACAACTGGGAAGAAGTAGAACAATAACTTAAACCCAGAGGTTATTTGGACTTTATATGTAGATCTCCAATTCTTCCTTTATTTAAGTCATTAAAACCAGTAAAATGCCCATGAATGCTTTTAGTGTTTAGGTGGTTATCCTCTGTTTGACATAAAAGGCTCACGAATGAATGGAAACTAGCCTAATGCCTTATAGGAGTTTATTCACAGAATTAAAGTTGTAAATTACACAATGGCAAATAACACATAATGTGTCTCTGTGTAAAAATCTTCATTTTTTAAAATTAATCCTCTGAGTTCAAGTACATGGGTGGGGTGTGTAGGGAGGTAGTGATGTGATTTAGTAAAAATAGAGTATTTTCTTAGTCACAGAGATCTGGATACAAAATATACTTCTGTCATTAACCAGCACACTACAATAGAAATGCCTTTTTAAATTTCAGCCCTCTGCTGTGGAAAAGAAATTAAAATGCTTCCCTCTATGTTACTGTGGACATTTAAAGGTAGTTTAAGTTTTTCTTAGTAATTTAAAAATTACTCAATGTGTGTATTTTCTGTTGGAACACAGATTTTCACGAATTTATAAAATGGACAAGTTAAGAGTCAAACTATAATTATTCAGTAAAGAAAATAATGAAAATACTATCATTATTAAAATGATGGTATCCTCGGAGGTTTTCAGGGATGTGGCATGGCTTGCCCTTTCAAGAAACTAATCTAAGTTCAGAAAAAGGAAAAGTAATAGTTGGCTTTTATATTTAATTAACAGAGAGAGTTATTAAAACATAGCAAATTTCAGCCAAAAAAAAAAAAAAAAAGAGCAGCTGGAAATTAGCTGGTGCAATTTGTCTCAATTGCAAACTAAAATGTCATGGAGTACCAGAAATTATGAAAAGGCAAAAAACCCCTGAAAATTAAGACTAAGGGAAGATTTAATCTGCAGTTTTGAAATCTCCCCTCTCTAAAAAGCATGTAGCACTGAATTAAAAAACAAACAAAACACACAACACAAAACAAAATATGCAGAAGCCTAATTAACAGAGATCATTGGGATAAGGGGAGAGGGGAAGAAAGCAGGGAAATATCCTATACTCACTCCATTTCTAACTATGGCTGGGAGACTAAGGGACCTATTTTTCTTCCTCCCATTAATTAGTAGACTTTCACATTATACTTTCATACATCTCTTACGTATTTCAGAAAACAATAGGGCAAAAGTGTAATAATTGATGGTGCTCTGTAAACTAAAAGTTATGACATATTGATTAAAAGATTATTTCTGAAGTGAAATCTTGGACAATATATGTAATGTATAAAATACAATGTGTAATACTTACCTGGTAGGATTGATATATAAATTAAATTAGAAGAAACACTTAAGTATGGTAATCCATTTAAACTTAACAAGTATATAGTAAGTATCTGAGTAATGTTAGCTAAAAGCATTATTAGTTCACACAAATAAATTACTGTTATGCAGAATTGGAGGTTAAAGCATTGTAGCATTTCAGTTTAGATGTTTTTCTCATGTCCTCTTTAGACGCCTGTTGGAGAACTGGACAGACCTGCAAACTCTCACCTCAGTGGAGTTGAACTAGCCTGATAGAAATGGCACTTGGATGCTAGTTTGTTTGGGAACCTTTCACTGAAGGATGTAGCACATCAGAGTGTGCTAATGCATGTACCTCCTTCTGTATTTGCAGGTGGCATTCTCTCCTAGTGAAAAGGCGACATTGTCTATGTTTCCGTTTATAGGAGGTCACCCCTACCCTGTGCTCCAGGTTCCTCTTCCTTCTCCCTATTCAAGGAAACCACTCCAGCCACTTTCCATTGCCCCTCACCCCCACTTTGTCATTTTTTCCCTAATTTCTGTTATATCTTTACTGCCCTCAACTATTCAATTCAAAGTTATTCACTTAGTTTTGCCCCTACCTTGCTGGCTGCTCAGTCCCAATTTACTGTGGAATTACCTACATTCTCTTTGCCATTGCCAATGAAGCTCTCATTCTCTGGGATCCTTAACTTTATTGTCCACCGTTCTATCTCTTACTTATTCTTATCAACCCACTGGCCTCCTTTATGTTCCTACAATAGAAACACAGTGGGCATTCTTTAGCTTCACAAACATTATGAATATCCCCTTTATTAAGAGCTGATTCACAAAGATATCTTCATGATTCTACCTTTGCCTCTTATAGATTTAAAAATATCATCATTGAAATTTTTGGCCACAATATTTAAGGTTGAAAATGCAAACACACACACACACACACACACACACACACACACACACACACACCCTTCCTTTTCATTGCCATAATGTACTGCTAGGACATTATTTCGCATACCACATAATTCTTATTTATTCTATTTATGGTTGGCACTGTCACTTTATAAGGACAGACAGGTCAATAATTTTGTTTATGTTTACAACTATAGTGCATGGAAGAATGTTGGGCTGATTGTGGAGGGCAATCTATACCTGTTAAATCAACAAATGAACATAGAGAAGTGAAAGACTCAGAAAACAATCAAACATTACAGAATTAAAACAGATACCTAAAGTCAACATGCAGCAAACGTAGTGCTGTAAGAAATGTTCCAAAGCTAATATAACTTTGCATGGAGGGCTTACTGTGACAGGCACTTGACTGAAAATTCTGTGCATTTTCACCTATTTAGTCCTCTCACTAGTCCTTTAAAGCAAATGCTGTTATCACCCCCCACTTTTCAAGAGGGCAAATTGAGGCCTTTGATTGTTTAATTAACTTGAGTGAAGTCACACTTCTAGGGAGTGGGAGAGCTGAGGAAACTGCCTAATAACCTGGCTTTAGAGCTTGAGCTTTGTAATAGTTAAAAGGGAGGATTAAATGAGTTAGAACATGTGAAACTCCAAGAAACTTTCTATGCATAATTAGTGCTCAACACAAGTTATCTATTCTGGTTTATAATTTATATTTGAATGTTGTGCTTACTTATGGTTTCTTTACTATATTTTTCTTTTATGTGCGGGCTTGTGCATAATTATTTTTTTCTTTCTGTATTTTAGGAAATACATAATTCTCCATCTATGGTCACTTTTCAGTGTACAAATTTCTAAGACATATAATTTCTCTACTAACCAACTTTAAGGATAAAGCAATGCTTGTTTACTTCCCCTATGTAATGACAGGTAATACACATTCTTCCTTTCCCTCTTTATCTCGCCTCTTAGATTCATGGGAATAGCCCATAATTTCTTTATCACATGCGATGTTCTTATTTTTTTTTCTAAAGAAAAGAAATAAATGAGACCTGGATATAATAATTTATACATCCTGATTCCTAAATTCTTAGAAATATGAGAATGACCGACTGTATGGATCAAAGGCACTTTTGCTGTATGTAGAACTCACAGTTGACAAAGTTTGGGCTCAAAGTTGCTTGTGTTTTGTTCAGTTGTCACACAATGCAATGTAGTGCAAAGGAATGAGAATGCCAGATTTTGAAACACAATAATAAAAATTATTCTGAAGTTAAGGTATCTAAATCCTTGACTGGTTTGTGAATTCAAAACTCAATAGTCAGTGGATAGAAAAGATTAGTTACTAAAAGTTCTCACATTATATCTAGACAAATAAATTGGTACAAGTAGCTGGAGGAAACGTAATGTGGACAAAAATCCTAAAAGTTTCCTTATTCTTGATTAATTGATACTATAGCTATCATTTATTACTAAGGACATATGCAGGAACATGCACAAATATATAAGAGAAAGAATTTTTTTATAATAATGAAAAACTAGAAATATATCCTATATAATAAAATTCTAATATGCAAATTGTCCCCTCAATCTGGAGTTGGACGCCGATGGGGGGCGGGGGAGGGCGGCTGGCCAACTGCCGCATCCCCTCCCACTGGCCAGCCCAGCCAGATCAGCCCTGATCGGAGCGGGCCAGCCAAACCCTACCTGTGCACAAATTCATGCACTGGGCCTCTAGTTTTGAATAATAAAGATTAAGTACAGCTATCTAATACAATAATGTTTAGCCACTAAAAACAATGATACACACAGAGAACAAATTGGTACTTGAAAAAGAATGCTTAATATGTTGAAAATATTTATTAAAATAATATTTATAATGTGATCCATTTTAGATATATAATTTACTGTTTTGTTTTTTTACAACAAAAGTCTTTATGGTTTTGGGTACTCTAAACTTTCTTTTTTTTTTAAATTTGGGATGAGAGTCAATATGAACATATAGGTTTTATGTGTGGATTACTAATTTACAAAGTCTCTATATATGAGCATGTACCCACTACCCAAAGTCAAATCTTCTTCTGTCACCTCATATTAGGACCTTGAGAACATTATGTAAAGTGAAATAAATCAAACAGAAAAAGCTAAGAACTATATGATTTCACTCATATGGAATATAAAAGTGAAACTTATGAACACAAACAGCAGTGTGGTGGTTGCCAAAGGGAGGGGGGAATGGAGAGAAAGGGCTACTTAAAAATTCTAAAATGACATGTGTAAAGAGTTAGCATGCTTTTTCAAGGAGTTGACCCTCAATTTCTCTATTTTATTATATTTAATTCCTCTGCTATAATTAATTTTGAGATTGAATCCACTTAATAAAATAATTTAGGAAAAATAAATTCAAATTTTAAAATGTAACAGATATGTTTGGGTGTGTTTTTGGTGGTATTTTGACCTTTTTAATAGTCAAGACAAGATACGTAATTGATGCTTATTCTTTAACTAGAGGCCCAATGCACAAAATTTGTGCAAGAGTAGGCCTTCCTTTCCCCGGCTGCCAGCACCAACTTCTGTCCGGCACCCAGGACCCGAGCTTCCCTCACAGAGGGAGGCCCTGCACATCCACCACAGCCTGCCAGTTGGTGGCCTAGACCTCCCTCTTTGGGGCGATTGTGGAGCCCCCCCGATTGATCGCCCCACAGGCCTGTGGCTTGGGCCTCACACTGCGGGGCGATCATGGGGCAATGGCTGGGCCCCGACCAATCGCATCGCACCCGCCTTGGCTGGCCTGGTGCCAGTGGGTCCCAGATGGTTGTTGGGATGGTCATCCAGATGGTCATTCCACTGTTCAGCCATTCGGTTTATTTGCATATTATGCTTTTATTATATAGGATTATATAGGATTGCTTTAAAGGAATAAGTAAAAGTGACATTTTCATAGTGGTTCCTCTTAGTGATGGTGCCAAGGCTGCCATTGGCATAATAGAATGTACAAAGCTGGGCCCGTGTGTGTGAGTGTGACTGAATGTGTGTGCTCTTTAAATACTCATAATGAAATTGAAACACTAACTCCACTTAGGCTTCCTGCCAGCTGGCTCTGGACAAGTAACACTCAGCTCATTTATGATTCACCTTCAGGTGATAGTTACATTGCAAGTTATTATTATTTTTTTATTCAGTCCTGGATCTCTTCTAGCAGTATCCTAGGCTAAATATTAAGTACTAAGATCAACTATACAATGATCCTCTGTTTATAAAAAACAATCATTTTGCAACCATTACCCCTTTTTTTTCAGCATAGAAGGCAGATATCTACACAGCATTATTTCACACAGAAAAAAAAATAACAGAGGTTAACTAAATACAAAAATTAAATTTAAGCCCGTCTTATGATTATTATACATTTTGTTATCTTCATCACAATATGTATCTTTACATAAATAGAAATATTACAGAAAACTTTATAAGTCAACATTTCTGCAAGAAAATGCATATTAAAATTTTTTCAGAGATACTTACACATTTTGTTTAACTTAGAAATTTATAGTTTACTTTATTAGAATTAACTGCCAGGGTAAAAATCCATCAGAAATATAATCAATGCACATTAGACTGGCCAATGAAATTATGCCCTCTTCAGTTTATTCTAACTGTATAATTAGTCTACACTAAAGGATATACATTTATAAAATTAAGAAAGCTAAAAGGAAAGGCAAGATATTTTCTCACTTCTCAGTTCCAGAATCTGAGAAAAAAAAAACACAACCAAAGGCAAATTCATAGTTATTGCTTCATTTTTGAAAAAGAAAAAAAAAATGTGTAATAAGAGAAAATAGAGGAAAACAAAGATATTAACTAATTTTTTAAAACTCAATAATATTCCTTTATTTTTCAAAGAAGCACAGTTTCTATTAAAATCTAAAAATAATTTAAATTTATTAGAGAAAATTTGAAAATAAAAATTGTCTTAGAGAAGTTAAAAATCAGAAAACATTATGATCAAGAAATTAAAGGTGATTCAATATTTTAAAACCAAACATTTCTTTCTTCACATTAACTTTTATCTTAATGATGCAGAAAAAATAATTTACAAAATCATTACCTGTCCATGATAAAATGTCTTAGCAAAGTAGAAACAAAGGGAACTTTCTCAAACTGAGAAAGGCCACAAAAAAAAGTACAGCTATTTACATACTTAATGATAAAATATGAATTGATTTCCTCCTAATTAAAATATGGTAGTGTGAGTCTTCTATATTTATTCTTCTTTATCAAGATTATTTTTATAAATCTATAAAATTTGTATCACTATACAAGACTTGCTGATATATGACTTTTAATTGCATTAATTTTAGAGATCAACTTGTGAAAAAGAGACATTTCTATGATGCTGAACATAACATCTATGATCATTGTATATCTGTTTATTTATTCAGATCATATTTATTTTTTCTCACTAATGTTTTTTTGGTTTGAAGTCAGCAAATTTTGCACATCTTTGGTCATATTTCTTATTAATTTAAGTTACTTTAAGTATTTTCTACTATTATAAGTAGTTTTTATCAATTACATTTTTGTTTGTGAATAGAAATTTATGTTTATGTGATTTTTGCATATTAACTATAATAATTAAAATACTTAGGTGTTTATGCAAGACTAGATAATGGTCAATGGAAGAGAGGACAGAATTAAACATATGTAAATATAGTAAAATGATTTTTTACAAGGGTACAAATGAATGCATAAGGAAAAATATTTATAAGTATTACTAAAACCATATCCACATAAGAGAAAAGAGAACTTGATTTCTACTTCACCACATATATAAGTTGATAAAAAGGGATCATAGATCAAAATGTGAAAGTAAAAAGTATAAGGTGTTAAAAAGAAATGTAGAAAGTATTAATAGCATAGAGTAATAAAATGTTTTTTAGACAAAACACACAAACACTAAGCATAACATAAAAGTAAACTGATTAAATTATTAAACTTCAAACCCTCTGCTTATCAAAATAGGCCAGCTTTAGATGTAAAGAAAATATTGATTATATGAAATGTTTCATATCTAAAATATATAAAATAGCTCACATCCAGTTTTTTAAAAAATAGGCAAATATTTGGAGAGACACTCCACAAAAGAAAATATATGATCGGCCAATAAGAATGTGAAAAGGTACCCAGTACCACTAGTCATCAGTGAACTGCAATTAAAAACCCATAAGAATGGCTAAAATTAAAAGAACTTAAGATACCTAACAATAGGAACTCATAAATTACTGGTACAAAACTCCTTAGCAGCTTTATGAAATTTCAACATATAGCTGGCATATGACCCAGTCTTGGGGTATCTATAGGACTATAAATCAGAGATTGGTTTTACCTCAGGGAGGTTGGTGATTCACTGTAAAGGTATGTAGAAGGTAATCATTGGAGTTTTGGTTACACAAGTGTATAGACTAGTCAATAATCATCAAACATCCATCCAGTGTTTAACCATACACCTCAATTTTTTAAAATATATTTTTATTGATTTCAGAGAGGCACGGAGAAGGAGAGATAGAAACATCAATGATGAGAGTAATTGATCATCTGTAAGCCATCACCCCCCCCCCCCAAATTGGGGACTGAGCCTGAAACTCATAAATTACTGACCCGGAATCAAACAGTGACTTCCTGATTCTCAACCACTGAGCTGCACTGGCTGGCTCATGTTTTAAAAGTATAGGAATTTCTCAAGAACAAAAAATTCACCTGTAATCCTTGGATTAATGTAAAAATGTTCTTGCTATTTTACTGTATATCTTATCTGTAGTTTTCCTCTGCATATTTTTAGAGTCCACCATGTAATAGATATAAAACATAGTTGCTGGCTTTTTTTTTCAATTAATGTTGAACCAATACCTTTTTTCTCTGACACTTTAATGTTATTAGCTGCTTTTACCTCATTCCTCCAAAATATAAATACATACATATTTTAATAATATAAATATAGATGCATGACAAAATACATAACCTCTACAGGATTTCACGCATACTAACTATAAATTCAAAGAAGTGAAATTAATGAGTCAAAAGTATCAGCATTTTTAAATCTCATAGATGTTAGCAAGTCTATCGCAATGGAAGAAAAAAGTGATCAGCAAGAGATATTCATTTTAGTTATTCTCAAGAAGTTATCTATGGAGCTGTTAAACATACAGACATATACATTTATAGGCACATACATAATTTCATTTTACCCATGTTGCTTTTCAAACCATGAGACATACACTAATACAGACTTAATGTGAAGTTGATTACCATGGAGAAGTTTGAATTCTAATGTAATCATCCTTTTGCTTCAAAGGCTAAAGGATAATTATATCATTTAGATATGTTCTTTGTTCTATAGGACTAAAGATGTGTAAGTGAACCCAGAAACAGATTTAGTGAGAAAAAAAAGTGGGATTAAAATGTGTAAAAGGCTGAAATCATGTATAAAAATGAATTCAAAATTAGAAATGTTCAAGACATTAACATTTATTATTCCCTCTCTCTGTAAATTTCTCCTAGGACCCACATGATAAGCTTCTTCATTTCCTTCACTCTCTGTCCTCCTTCTCTAGCTTTATTTTTCTTCACAGCACTGATCACTTTATGTATGTTTGAGAAAGAGAGAGACAGAGACAGAGAGACAGTGCCGGATATAAGTTTTATATTTGTTGGCTTGTTTATTTAATCATTTTGACTGCCTCTGTATGTGAGTGTGTGTGTGTGTGTGTGTGTGTGTGTGTGTGTGTGCGCTTGTGTGTGTATGTTTGACTTCTATTACACTACAGGATGAAAACAGAGGCAGTTTTTACATTTCCAAATTATTCCATTTTGGAAATACTGTGTTTTAACATCTTTTATATTTAAGTGTAGTAGGCAACTGACTAGCTGGTCAGTCCTTAATCTGGTCCTTGTTATAGATAATGAGATAATTTCATGTTCAGAACACAGTGAATTGGTTTCTTCTATTATATTCCCCCACTTTCTCTCCCATGATATTTTCTACTTGTGGGGATTTTGTGATTTTAGTTCTGGCAATTATAATACTAATTATATTTACATGTGTGAGTACATTCAGCAACAAAGAAAACTTGAATCTTCAGACCTGGTTCTAACTTCATGATTTAAATACTTTATCTGACATTTTAATTTTTTTCTAGAGCTATTATTTACATAATATACTGAGTTGTCAATGTCATTGAAACTTTGCATTTCTGTTAGGTGTTTAAATATGTCACTAAAGGGTTGCAAGGTTACTGTTGTTGCTTGATATCATGATATTAGTTATCAGGTTAATAGTTAATAGATGTGTCTTAGTCTCATGCCTTTTACAACATTTATATTGTTAAATTTTAAAATCCACTTCAGTTCATGCTCTAAAAGGGTTATTAAGAATTTTAAAAAGTACTTTTTCAGGTCCTGTTCATTACATATCTATAATAATAAAAGTGTAATATGCTAATTAGACCAGACAGCCGAACGACATTCTGGACATCATTCTGGATGTCCTTCCCGATGAAGGCACAGCGGCGGAAGCTGAGGCAGAGGCATTTAGGGGCAATCAGACAAGCAGGCAAGCAGTTAGGGACAATCAGGCAGGCAGGCAAATGGTTAGGGATGATGAGGCAGGCAAGCAGAGTGGTTAGGGGCGATCAGGCAGGCAGGTGAGTGGTTAGGAGCCAGCGGGCCAGGATTACATGAGGGTGCAGGCCAGGCTGAGGGGACCCCCTCCTCCGTGCACTAATTTCATGCACTGGGCCTCTAGTATATTATATTATTGCAGCTTACTGATAATATTAAGTCTCACATGTAACACCTTTCATTCTAAATAATTGTATAATTGGTAGTGGAACTACATTGGCATGTCTTTGCAATAAACACATGAGAGAAATAAACATTTGTAAGCAAGATGCATAATTTGCCAATTTTCAGTATTTCATGAAAGCATGTAATACACATAAGCACATTAACATGTTTTATTTTCCTTTAACATCAATGTGTTACTATCAACTAGAAAATCATCTGTTGAGTAAAAATTCTTGTAATATGATAAAAATTCTTGCATCTGATTCTAGAGGTTATGTAGAACATTGCTACAGATAAGAGGTGGTCAAACATATTTTCCATAGTAAATACTTTATATTTTCCTAGTCAGACAGTCTCTGTTGCAACTGTTCAACTCTGTTTTTTCAGCCAAAAGTGGCTCTAGAGAATATGCAAACAAACAAATATAGCTGTGTTCCAATAAAACTTTATTTACAAAACAAGTGGAGACCTAGATTTTGCTTACAAGCTTTAATTTATTGACCTCTTCTTTCAGTCAAGCATTGGAAAAAAATAGTAAGCTTTTAAACTATGAAACTAATATTAATTTGTTAATAATATAAAGGTATTAAAATGCTGATTTAATTTATAATGTATACCAAGGAAATGCACAAATGGATGTATTTATTTATTCATAAAAGCTATAAAAGTAACAAAGCTCGAGGGCTACAAGCAGAAACAGTTTTATAATCTATCACCATCTCTTTACATTTGTTCTGTGAATGATGCTTTGCTGTTTGTGGATAAAAATTAGGGTGAGTTCCTTAAATTTTTGTGTCTCCATCAGGAAAGATAACAGTGTTGATTAATAAAGAACATGTCTGTTCAGTTTAGCATAATCATAAAGCCTTTAGACTTCACTCATAGTTGTGGCTGCCTGTATGGGAAGCAGGATGGCTTCAGTATTGATAAAGGGAGGCATAATGGTCACATCCATTTCCCACCCAGTTTATTCATGATTTTTAAGCTATTCTGATGTGCTCAGTGGAGAGAGAGGTGAGAAAATAAGGAGTGGAGCTCTATTTGACTAATATTGGCAGTAAGTAGCATCATGTTCTTTGGCTATCGAGTGTATTTAATGCTAATTCCTTACTAAGGTTCCCTTTGTGGGAACTTACTGGAAGCCCAGCTGCTCAGCTGGCGCTCTGGAACCTGAAGTACCTGTGCAATGTGAAGAGGAGCGCTGTCTCAGCACTTGCTGATCACCCTGTTTCTTAAGCCACTGAGCACCACAGGGGTCTTCACTTGCGTTTTTCTGAAGTATTTACCCATTTCATGTGACAACCATACCATGGACTTCTCACCATTGTGGCCCATGTCTTGTCCCATAGAAGTTACTCCCTCTTCTTCTGAAATACTTTGCAATGTCAGTCCAATCCCAATACAGTCACCTTTCCTTGCCTCCATTTTCAAAGCAGCCTGGGCTGACCACCTCTTCCCCTTTAGATTCTCTAGAGCAGTGGTTCTCAACCTTTCTAATGCCGTGGCCCTTTAATACAGTTCCTCACGTTGTGGTGACCCCCAACCATAAAATTATTTTCATTGCTACTTCATAACTGCAATTTTTTCTGCTGTTAATGAATCGTAATGTAAATATCTGTGTTTTCCGATGGTCTTAGGCTCTACAGCAGCGGTTCTCAACCTGTGGGTCGTGAGTAGAGCCTAAGACCATCGGAAAACACAGATATTTACATTACGATTCATTAACAGCAGAAAAATTGCAGTTATGAAGTAGCAATGAAAATAATTTTATGGTTGGGGGTCACCACAACATGAGGAACTGTATTAAAGGGTCGCGGCATTAGAAAGGTTGAGAACCACTGCTCTAGAGAGAAGTAAACACACGGTCCTTCAAAGCTGTAGGAATCATGTCATCATGTCTTTTTCACTTAGGGTAAAACAGAAACACTAATAATCTTCAAGATATTAGAAGACTTTCTTTAGTCTCCAACAACTTCCAACTCATGTAGTGTTGTTGTGAGGCAAGATTTAAGGGCTTTGCACCTAGCTCAATTTCATTCTTAATAAATCCTACATCATAACTGTAGTACTTCCCTTGCAGTGTGGCATTTATTGGTTTAGTGACCCAGGGACAGGGCTGAATCTCTGATGACAGTGACCATTGTACACAGTGAAACTTAAGAGTTTGTGTTAGTGGAATTTCCTTTAACATCATGTCATTTTACTCTTCTGAAAGTCATTCTACTTTCTTTGGTTCTTCTTACCTATTTGCAAGTTCCTCGTCCTTTCTCTACTCTTAAGTAATAGAGTTCCTTAAAACTCAATTCTGGACATTCTTTATCTAGCAATGTACATTTTCTCTACAACATCTCATCCAATTTACTGAATTGCTGTTTGTATACTGAGGTGTTCATGATTTACAATTTTAAGTCAAACAGTGCCTTCATAAATCTGTCTACCTAATAGATCTTTGGATTTCTTAAAGGTTTTTCAAATTCAGTATGTCAACAACTAAAGCCATGATTGACAATCCCACAGCCCAATCTCCTCCATTTCTTTTTAACTTAGCAGTCAGCTTCATCCATTCAAATAACACAGGGGGAAATCTGATCACATGCATTTTCTTTTTTAAAGCTCTTCAAACTTTCTTATTGCTCTTTAAAGAAACTCACCTAACTTTTATGGCCTCCATGCTCCCTCTCCCTTTTTGTAACCTCTCTAGACTTGTTGCCTAATATTGTCATCCATGTTGTGTGTCCTTTTGTTTCTTTGAATGCAATATTGATACTATTAATAACCTGGTTATTATTAACAGGAAGGGAGTAAATGGAGACTAGATAATGTAGGCATACCATTATACATCTTCGCCAAGAAGGTGCAGTTAACATTCTCTAAGTCTATTTCCTGCAGATCTCTGGGGGAAGGGACTGGACAATACACACATGCCCAGGAAGGTCTGGGTAAAGTGGGAAGACACACACCTATTCTGGGTAGAGCGCTTGCTTGTCAGTCACACCTGGTAACGCGTCAGTGGCCAGAATAGGCATGGCAACTGCAAGCAGGAAGATTTGATATTTAAGTTCTGGAATAAAGGAGCCCCACTCTCCTGCTGCGTGTACCTGCCTCCTGTAGCAGGGGTACACTCCCTGCATTTGCTCACATGGCTCATGGCCAGGTGGGACGCACACAATGGAGTGATGGACTGAATCTAACCCGATGCTCTGTTGGACTCAGCTTCACCACAGAATGGAAACTCTGGACACTGCACATTTTCCAGGACTGGTTTAAAGACAGTAGACTTTGCAAAACAAGACATGTAGCTCTACACAAATAAAAAAAACATTCGCTCCCATGTGCTAGTCTTAGAAATTCATTTTCTGAAGATGTGCAAGAGCCACCCCACTCCCACTAGCGACGGAGGCATCCAACCAACTGAATCCTCCAGCAACAACAGGATGCATCAGTTATGAGCCTCTGTCGAGAACCACTGTCCTCCATCCTCCTGTATCTACTTATAGGAGAATTGCTTACAAAAACCAGACCTCAGTTCAACTAGTACCTCCTTGGAAAATAATCTGTGAATCTTCTACACATGATCAGGTCTCATTTTATATAGTTGTCATCTGGCTTCTGATTAACTTTTTCATAACACTTACAAATGCTTTTTAACATAATTCTTGTCATCCCTGTAGGTTCTGTGAAGATAGGAACTCTCACTTTTTCTTCGCCATTTTAACACTAATAACTGACCAACTATCACTTGGTAAATAGTAGGCTATTTCTGAATGAACATATAAACACATGTTTTTATAGTATGTTATGACATTTATGAAAAAATGAACAAGGTGTGATTTTTTTCACTTCTATTCTCGAGGCAAAATATGTAAAAATAATAAACAGTAACATGGAAAAGTGAAAGCAGTTACTATATTCTAGCAAAGAATAAAAACAATCTAATATGAAAAGGAAAGATTGAATGGGAGGGAATACTTTCAAACAATATTATCTCATATGGGATTAATATCCAAAACGTAAGAATAACTCATACAACTCAATAACAAGAAAACAAACAATATGGTTTAAAAAATAAGCTGAGGAACTGGATAGACATTTTTTTCTAAAGAAGACATCTACATGGCCAATAGGTATATAAAGAGGTGCTCAAAATCACAAATCATTAGGGAAATATAAATTAAAACCTCCAAGAGATATCATCTCACACTTCTTTGAATGCTTATCATCAAGAAAACAAAAGACAATAAATGTCAGAAACGATATAAATGTCAAAAATGCTTGTGCATTGTTGGTGGAAATGTAAATTGGTGCAGCAACCATTATGTAAAACAATATAATGTTTCCTCAAAAATAATCAAATAAAACTACCATATGGGTAGATTGCCAAGGGAAATGAAAACTGGATAATGAAGAGGTATATGCACTTCCATGTTTATTGCAGCTTTGTTCACAATAGTCCACTCCAGGATATGGAAACAAACCTACTAGTAAGTGTATGTAATGGGTGAATAGATAAAGAAGATGTGATCTTTTTAATTCATAGTTAATAATTTATTCCTTTGAAAAAAAATAATAACTTATTCCTTCGACTGCCCCCAACACACACACACACAGACACACACAGACACACACACACACACACACACACACACACACAGGAAATTTTTTCAGCCACGAGAAAGGACATCTTGCCTTTTGGATAAACCATGAGGGCATCATGCTTAATAAGATAAACCAGATAAAGACAAATATTGTATGATATGGGTAGGGGGGTAGTAAAGGGTAAAGGGGGCCAAATATATGGTGACAGAAAATGATTTTATTTTGAGTGGTGGGCATACAATGCAATTATATAGGTCATGTGTCATAGAAATGTACACTTGAAATCTATATCATCTTCTATACAATGTCACCCCAATAAATGTAATAAAATATTGTCTGATACCATTTATATGTGGAATCTAAAAAGCCAAACTCATAGAAACAGGAAATAGAATGGAGGTCACCAGGGGCTGGGATTAGGAGGGATGGGGAGATACTGTTACAGGGCACAAACCTTCTACTGGAAGATGAGTAAGTTCTAGAGATATAAAAGTACAGCATAGTGTGTATAGTATATAATACTATATTTTATATACTTCAAAATTGCTAAGAAACTAATTCCTAAATGTTCTTACCACAAAAAAGACATATAATTATGTTACATGATAGAGGTGTGACCTAAAGTTATGATGATAATTATATTGCAATACATACATGTATCATATCAAAACATGTGCATCTCAAACTTACACAATTTTGTATGTGGAATTTATCTCCATTTTAAAGCAGGGGATTGCAATAATAATTAATTGATTGTTTAAATAATTTGGTAATTTTCAGGGGAGAAAAGCCCAATCAAAAGCCCAGTGAAGCCATATTGGTCTGGACTATGTGGGACTGATTTTAATGAATATTTTATTATTATTAATTATAAATGTTCTTCAGTGAATATATATTATTTTATTAATATTAAAGATCCACTAGTAATAAAGTTAAATTGGCACACTAGGAAAATGTTTATAACAAATGTAAGGTACCTAACATTTATAAGTAGAACTCCTCACTACTGGAAGAATCCCCATGCATAAGTGAGAAAAAAAGATTTAAAAAACAAACAAACTGAGAAATAACTGGCAAAGTTCAGGGGAGAAAAGCCCAGTCACATAATATTATAATTCCAGGTAGAGATATTACATTCTGCAACATTTTGTTAGTATTATTTGGAATTGTGCCTTTTAAAAAACATCATATTTAGTCAAGATGCCTTTCTTTTAGTAATTGGTCTTAATGATTTATTGGATTATCTTTGGAAACTTGATAGCACTTTTTTCTTCTCTCCAGTATTCTTGCATACTTTTTTATTTTACTTTATTGAATATCTCAATTATAGAGAATGATTTGCCTATTTTGATATCACTAGCTTACCCCATGCCACTTCTCATTTATTATATAGGGAATGTATTAGTTAGGATATTAGTTGTAACGCACAGGACTCAAACAGTATAAAGACTCATGTGATAGAAGTTTATTTTTCACTCACGTGGAGTCGAAATGAATATTTCTGATGTGATGTTTCTCAAAGTGGCATTGCTCCATTCTGCAGGCCTGCTCCATTCTAAAGCTCTACCCATCTTCAAAAGGGGGCTTCTAAGGCCTGGGTGCTCACCATCAACAAGTGAAAGTGGAGTTTGCAGGAAATTATATGGAAGGTTTAATGGACAGACTTGGAAGTGTTGCACATCACTGCTGATCACCTCTGTTGCCTATGACTTGGTCATAGCGACCCGCCCCCACAACTCTATGATAGGTTAGTAAATGTATTATAGCAGTGTTGATGAATACTCTGCTATCTCTGCTACAGAATTAAAGAAAACTTATGTTCCCAGGGAAACGCTTTCAGCAACACATATTAGTATTTTCTCTTGTGTGTTCTGAGTTTAAATGTATGCTACATAGCACCCATCATGTATTATAATTCATTTCAAAATCAAAACATTTAAAGTATTCATGCTTGGTTTAAAGTTTTTCCTTTCTTTGTTCTGCTTTATTCTACTTCTGCTTTGTAACTGACATCCACTTTTCAAAAAGCAACCTTTTGCTCTAAGAGGATAGAGTATGGGCCCGTAGACTGAAGGGTCTGGGTGTATGCAGGAGGCAACCAATCGGTGGGTCTGTCTCACATCGATGTTTTTCTAATCTCTGTCTCTCCTCCTCCCTTCCACTCTCTCTAAAAGTAAATGGAAAATATCCTCAGGTGAGGATTAACCATAAATAAATAAATAAATAAATAAATAAATAAATAAATAAATACCAACTTTATTTTACCTATTCCCTCTTAAATTTTTTCACTCCTTCCAAATGTATTTTACCTCATTGCTGCTTTATCTTTTGATTTTTTATTTCATCCACAGTCCTTTGATGTAAGCTCTATAAAATGAGTTTAATTTTTACCCAATAATACTTCTTATCCAGATAATAAATTAACTCATAAAGTTATGTGTTTCCTGAAAAAAAATGTGGACTATCAATAAAGACCAGCTATGAAAGGAACAAATGGAAATTACCTATTGTTTGTCTCTTCACCCCATAGTATGTCTCTGAATCTTAAATGTTATTTACTTTCAAATTACCTTGTTTACCAAAGTAGTATAAATGCATGGCTTTAAAAAAAATGAAATAAGTTTATGTTGATCATTATATCCCACATATGAGTGAGATCATGTGATATTTATCTTTGTCCGACTGGCTTATTTCGCTTAGCAACATAAACTGATGAACAAAACTAGATCCAGACACAAGGTAGCACTGAATAGACCATCCAACCTCAGTGAGAAGGCAGGAGAGTGGGGAGTTAGAGATAAACCAAAGAACTTGTATGCATTAATATTAGCATAACCAATGGACACAGACACTGGGGCGGTGGGGGCTTGCCCTCAAGGGTGAGAGTAACAGGGGTTGTCAATCAGGGAAAAAGGAAACACATGTAATACTTTAAACAGTAAATAAATAAATAAATAAATAAATAAATAAATAAATAAATAAAACCTAAAAACACTTATATGAAAAACAACATGCCTATCCCCCTATTTCTACCCTAACTCCCAATTCTCAGAGTTACCATATTTTCCGGCATATAAGACCACTGGGCGTATAAGATTTTCCTGGGTTAAAAAGTCATCTTATACGCCGGAAAATACAGTAGTCCTCTGTATTATTGTTTCTTCCTACAGTTACTTCATCTTTATTTTATCTACATATTGTTTCTACTGTTATTTTCTTCCAAATACTCAAATAGATACTTATTAAAAATTTGGCCAAAGTTAAACCCACTAAATATCTAGCTGTTCAATATTCCCTAGGGCCCTCTCCCACCCACCCGTGGAGATTTCACAGTGCTCAATCTTTCAGAGTCAACTTAAATTTGGCACTGTCTTAGGCTGGTCCAGCTGTGAACTGGAACTTTCTATCTCTTGTCCACAGGGTATAAATCTGCTCACTTGTTTTGCAGGAGCTGGACCTAAGAAGGGGTAGATGTGTAGCAATTAACATGCAGGCTGTTAATTAATTCTCCAGTTTTCAGTAGGTAACTTACTCCAGCCTTCTCAAGTGACGAGCTCCTGCACTTAAGTTCAGCTTGCCTACAGAGTATGTGCCCTGTGAGTGTATGAAAGGGTTGTTGCTAGGTTACTTTCAATGTGAGGGAGAGGACCTGGAGATTCCAATTGCTCTGTACTTCGATTTTGACAATTTTTCTTTTCAATCTCTGCCTTCTGCACTACCTGATGCCTTCACATAATGAGTCTTGGAGGGTTCAGCGAAGAACTTTTCTTTTAGCTCATTGATATCTCATACTCAGGTATTCATAATAAAGTTGCTTCCTAAACCAGTCACCATTCCTCCATTTTCCCTCTTGTCTTCAAAGTTTGTTGAAATATCAGGTATATTGTTGCCTTTTCTCAATTTCTCTTTTTCCTTGGGAAAAGGCACCTCTTTTTTCATTATTGGATTGAAAAAAATATGTGTAGCTCAACCTCCATTCATTCATTCATTCATATACTTTCTAATTAAGTTTTAGGGTGACAGCAGAGAAGATATTATATATGCCTGAGTTGTTGATTTTTTTAAAAAATCTTGCTTATTTCAGAAATCTGTGTTTTCATTCTCAAGAGATCTAAGCTAATTAGTCCAGAAGTATCAAAAATTTGTTTAAACTCTTAAGCCTAGACCCAAGATAGATATATATAATACTAGAGGCCTGGTGTACGAAATTCATGCATGGGAGCAGGGAGGGACGGAGTGTCCCTCAGCCCAGCCTGCACTGTCTCCAATCTGGGACCCCTCTCACAATCCGGGACTGCTGGCTCCTAACCACTCGCCTGCCTGCTTGCCTGATTGCCCCTAACCACTTCTGCCTGCCAGCCTGATTGCCCCCTAACCACTCCCCTGCTGGCCTGATTGACACCTAACTGCTCTCCTGCTGGCCTGATTGCCCCCAACTGCCTTCCCTTGCCAGCCCTATCATCCTCAACTGCCCTAACCTGCTGGCCTGGTCACCCCCACCTGCCTTCCCCTGCAGGCCTGGTCCCCCCCCAACTACCCTCCCCTGCCAGCCTGATAGCCCACAACTGCCCTCCCCTGCTGGTCATCTTGTGGCAGCCATCTTGTGGCAGCCATCTTATGATGACATGAGGGTGGCCATCTTGTGATGACGTGAGGGCGTCGTGCGAGGGTGCGAGGGCCACCTAGGCTTTTATTAGTATAGATATGCCATTTGCCCAGAATGATGCCAGGAATCAAAGAGGTTATAAAGAAGAATAAGGTGCTAATTCTAACTTCATATTCATAGACAAAGAGAACATAATTATAAAGAAAATATGGGAATAATTGTCAAAATTAGTGGTTCTGTTTTAGTTCAGTGAGCCAAAAGTTCAGAGTAAGGTAGAATAGGGAAATTATTAAACTTGAGATGCATATTAATAGAGAAATTATATTAGTAATAGTCAACTAGAATAGTAGAGTACATTAAAGCAGAAGTTATTCAGACTCTGAAGAATTAAGTGTTTAAAGAGAGAAATTAATATTAACACATCATTTTAATATCTAGTATTCTTAATACTAAAATATTCATATTTATGAGTAAGGCAGTGTTATGACCATGCTCAATGATGATTTACACAGGAAAAAAGCATATAAGTAGAAGAAGAGTAATATCCAGGAAAACATAGAGTGCATATAAGGATGAAATATTATATTTGTCTTTTCTTTTCCCTCTCACTGGTGGTTGTTATAGACTTTAATTCCTATTACATACTTATATTATTTAAGATATTGATAAAGCAACTGTAAAAAGACCAAAATTCCTGTGAATTAGGCGAGCTTCTTGGTTGTTGTTGTTGTTGTTGTTTTTAATCTTTTTTTTTAGGTATATGATCCAGATGTAATGATGTTAATAGGCTTTAGTTCCTTCCATTTGTGACTCTGTAGTTTCTCAATGTCAGTCTTCTAACATCTGATCCAAAACCTCTTTTCATTTTTTACTGTCCTAATTGTTTTTCACCTAACAGATAGTAGGTAGAAGGGTATACCAAGTCATAATGAAGCAAAATAAACTAAGTTCATATGACTCAACCTTGACTGCCTATTAAGATCACCTGGGACCTCCCAGAACATCTGCAGAACCAGTCAAGGGTAGTTTACAAAGCTCCACAGGTGATTCTAATGTGCAGCCAAAGTTGGTACAGTAAGTCCTCAATATTTTTGATAGGTTCTGTAACTTTAAGGGAATCAATGTAAAACACCAGTTTTATCACAGGCTCAGTGGAATAAACGAGAGTTAAGTTCCTCAGCATCTTTATAACGAAAAGATGTTGAACAAAACAATATTGCTTGAGGGCCTGCTGTACTGCTATCCTTAGCTGAACTAAGATCATTGTGTGAAAAGTGACTGAAAATAAAGAATAGGTAGTTTCCACTGAAGTAGAACTCAGAAAATCCACATGAGAAATTTACATACAAAGACAAAATTGAATTTTTAAGGGAAATACATTAATAGATTAAATATTTTCATGATCAAGGATTTTGAGTTGGAAATTCAATGAACAAAACAGAAGTGAGATAGTCACCATTAAGAACCAGTTAAGTCTTATGTAATTTTAAGTGGAAGAAGCATCTTCAAATTCATAGCAAAAAATGGAAAAAGATGGAAAATTGAGTGAAAAGATAAATGACTTGGTGTACTTATACATGAGTTATAATATGGATCATATAGCCTTGCATAAAAAAAGTAGAGATAAATAAAATTTGACTCAATTAGTAGGAAAAAAAATGGTCACTGTGTAAATAATGCATTGATTTAAAGCTTCCATAAGGTTTAGGAAAGACTAATGTAAAACAAAGTAAAAATTAAAATGGAATGTCAATATTAATGATTATAACTTGGGAAATGTTTGAATTACAGATTAACAAGAATGATCTTATAAGTTGAGGACAAATATATTAAAGAAAGAAAATTTAACCACAAAATTCTTTGCAAGCAGAGGAGGCTATAAATGAACAGCACCATATAGAATAAAAATTAAAGAACAGAGACCCAAAAATATTATTCCCAGTTAAAATATTACTCATGTGTCAGGGAAAATAATTTGTAATTACCATATTTTCTGGCGTATAAGACGAATGTGCGTCTAGAAGATTTTCCTGGGTTAAAAAGTCGTCTTATACGCTGGAAAATACGGTATGTAAGAATTTAAAAAAATGTAGCATCCATGTAATTAATATGAGGAAAATGCTTGAGAAAATGCCCTAACCACCACCAACAACAATAAAAAACATTAAAAAAAGTAATATGATCAAAGCAATATATATAATAGATAACATTATAAACAAAATTTTAATATATATGGAAGAATATTTTTAAAATTATATAATCTAAACAAAGTAGTTGAAAAAAGTAAATGAAGATGGGGGAATAAAAATTCACTGAAGTAGTCTAGCCATATGTTTTTCTGGAAAGCACAGGATAGCAAATATTTTATGCCCTATGGTCTTTGTCACAACTACTCATCTCTGCCATTGTAACACAAAGACAGCAAAGGTGGGCATGGACAACAAATAAACAAATGGGATGACTTTGTTTCCGTAAAAGTTTATTTACAAAATTAGGCAGTGAGACGGATTTGGTTTATGGGCAGTAGTTTAATAACCTCTTCTCTACAGAATTTGTGTGTGTGTGTGTGTGTGTGTGTGTGTGTGTGTGTGTGTGTGAGAAAAGCAAACAGGCCAATGAAAATATCAGGACAGATGAAAGAAAAGTAGGGAAGTAACATCATGAACAGCAGTATGAGGAGCTCAATGGATATGCTCTTGAATGAAACAACCATAACATCTAAAAGTTATCTATACTTATAAAAGCATAATAGCTAATTAGACCAGACATCTACCAGATGTCCTTCCAGAAAAAGTCACGGTGGCAGGGGCCGAGGCAGAGGCAGTAAGGGGCGAACAGGTCAGCAGGGTGGAGCATTTAGGGGGCAATCAGGCTGGCAAGGGGGAACAGTTAGTTGGCGATCAGGCCAGCAGCGGGGAGCAATTGGAGGGCGATCAGGCCAGTGGGATGGGGACAATTAAGGGGCAATCAGGCCGGCAGGGGTGAGCAGTTAGGGAGCGATCAGGCTGGCAGGGGGAAGCAGTTAGGGGGCAACCAGGCTGGCAGGGGAGGGCAGATAGGGGGCAATCAGGTCAGCAGGCAGAGGCGGTTAGGGGCGACATGCACTGACCACCATGTGGCAGTCGACCGGTTGACCAGTTGCTATGATGTGCACTGATTACCAAGGGCAGATGCTTTGACTAGTAGGTTAGCTTGCTGGTGGGGTCCGGCCTATTGGGACTGAGTGAGATGGGCCAGACACTCCCTGGATCCCTCCCACAGTCCCTTCCTGGCCCGATCGTGCAGGTTCCTCAGCCTGGCCTGCGCCCTCTCGCAATCTGGAACCTCTCGGGGGATGTCAGAGAGCTGGTTTCAGCCCAGTCCTGCAGGCCACTACCCTTGGGATTGTACCAGATGCAGGGATCATGGCTCCCGAGCACTGCTGCCGCAGCGCGAGCCTCTCCCAATCGGGACTGATTGGGCGCAAGCCCGCAGCAGGCACAGTGGGGCCTGGATGAGTGGGAGCAGCAGGTAGGAGCTGCAGGTGTTGTTGGACTGCAGGTTTCAGCTCAATCCCTGCAGGCCACCCAGAGGCACCCCACCCATGCTCAAATTTGTGCACCAGGCCTCTAGTGTTTAAAATAAAAGTCTTTAGAAATTGTCCTAAGGACATACACCAAATGAAGAAACCTTTATTCAAGAAATTCCATTAAATCTTAGTATGAGAGTCCATGGCACTTGAGCCATGATCCACTTCCTGCTCCATAACCTCAGGTCAATGTGACCAAAGCTTCATTCTGAGTAGGTATGGCTAGCATTAGGTTCCCTCATCCCCTAGCTCAGAGTCAAGGTTATGCTATTTCACTAGAAGGGACAAACACCTTATTTCTCATTTCCACAAACTCCATGTTACAGAGACTAAATTCCAGGTGAGAAAGGCCAAGAGAATAGAGCTTCTGCTCTCTCCTGAAGTATACTGGGGAATTTATCTTTCTTACCCAACTCACGCATAGAGATGATATTTCAACCAAGAGAGATAAGCCAAAAATACTAGCATTACTGTCTCTGCCTGGTACCTAGCTGGTAAAGCATTGTTGTCATCCTAAGAAAAGCAAGCTACTGTCACTGAATTTTAGGTGATAATTAAATATTCTGAAAAGCTACAAAGAAAGTAATTACAGCATTATTTCTAGTTTTAAAAAAATGATTACAAATTAAATAAATTAAAATTTTAAGAAGTAAAGATTTTTAAAAAATCATGCCATAACACAAATTTTTAAAAACTCCTCAAAGTTTGAATAAAAAAACAAAATCAAGTGAGAGATGTAATTAATGAACTATAAAACAAGGACACAACAAAAGGGATTAACATCTAGAATTAGTTGTAAAAGATACAAATTATAAAATAAGTGGCTACAATTATCACAAAAAGCATTAGTGAAAAACATCAATGAAAGGAATGTAAAAATGAAGGATATATCCATATCTACATATATTAAAGAGATGAAAAGCATATTATAAAAATATTTTATACCAATATAATTGAAAATGTAAATGGAATTGCAATATCATAAAAAATACAATTTACCAATACTAACACAATTAAGAATAGAAATTCTAAATAACTCTAGACCTTAAGATGACATTATCAAGCTGGCCTCGTGAGATAGGCTGGTGACAGTTCTAGCCTATCTCATGAGGCAAGCTTGATAGGAAATCATAACAAGAGTAATATGAAAAGGGAAGTTAACCTTTTGCACTTGGATGTCGAGTGTGACTCGACATGGTTAGCATTAGAATAAAGGAATCGAGAAAAAAGCAAGTGAGTGCAAAGGGTTAAAGTCTAAACTCAATCACGAACATCAATAAGATAATATTTTAAGATTTTATCAGTAGTTATCCATCACTTTACATAAAGGAGTAAATATGACCAATTTGTGATTATTTTGGCTACTGAATGTTGATGTAATATTTAAAAAGCATCAACATCATTTGGCAAGTTATGAAATATTTGTGAAATATATGTATAATATACACTTGTAACTTTTTAGGTTCTACCTTCACATAGTATCATACCATTTCACACAGAGTATAAGAGCCTTCTAATAATATCCTTCCATTTCTTTTCTCCTGCCTTTTGTGTTAATTTGTCGTAAATTTTACTTATACCTTACACTTCACTTATCTATAATAATAAAAGTGTAATATGCTAATTAGACCGGACAGCCGAACGACCTTCCAGACGCAGCTGGGGCTGTGAGGGCCAAGCCCCTTACACAAATTTTGTGCATCAGGATTCTAGTATGTTATAAACTTTATTCAACATTTTTATTTATTTTATTTAAAGAATCATTTATTTAAAAATATACTTAAATATTAAGAACAATCCTACCTAATAAAAGAGTAATATGCAAATTAACCATTACTCCGCTATACCCACAAGCCACGCCCACCAGCCATGCTCACCAGCCAATCAGTGCAAGTATGCAAATTAACCCCAACCAAGATGGCTGCTGCCACAGAGAGCAGGAAGTAGGCTTGGGTTTCCTCAGCAATAGAGGAAGCCAAGCTTTCCACACACCCTGGTGGGCCCAGGCCTCCACTCAAGAATACAAAGTTTCAATTATAGAAGATAAATCCCAAGAAAAATGGCGGCAGCCACGGAGCTGGAGAGAGCAGGCTAGGGTTGCCCCCGGCGACCAAAGAAGCAAAACTTTCAACCTGCCCTGGCTGGAGCAGGCCTCTGCTTAAGGCTACAAAGTTTCAATTATAGAGGGTAAACAAATCCAAACAGAAATGGCAGCAGCCACGGAGCGAGCAGGAGGCTTGGCTCCGCTCTAGGCTACAAAGTTTCAATTGTATAAGATAAATATATCCCAGATACCAGGGCCTCCACTTGGGTTGCTAGGGGCGTGGCCAGCCTGCAAACCACCACAGGCCCCTTGCCCAGGCTGCCCCATGCCCCTAGGGAACCCCCACCCTGATCCAGGACACCCTTCAGGGCAAACCAGCCAGCCCCCACCTGTGCACCAGGCCTCTATCCTATCTAATAAAAGAGTAATATGCAGATTGACCATCACTCCAACACACAAGATCAAGATAGCTTCCCCCATGTAGTCAAAGATCCTGCCCCCATGTGGACACAAGATGGCCACCACAAGATGGCCAGCAGGGAAGGGCATTTGGGAGAGACCAAGCCTGCAAGGGAGGGCAGTTGGGGGCAATCAAGTCTGCAGGGGAGGGCAGTTAGGGATGACCAGGTCGGCAGAGGAAGGAAGTTGAGGGCAAACAGGCTGGCAGGGGAACAGTTAGACATCAATCAGTCTGGCAGGGCAGTGGTTAGGGGGTGATCAGGCTTGCAGGCAAAAGTGGTTAGGGGCAATCAGGAAGGCAGGCAGGTGAGCAGTTGGGAGCCAGCAGTCCTGGATTGTGAGAGGGATATCCCACATCCCTACATGGGCAGTGGGACAGCCCTCGAGGGGTCCCAGATTGGAGAGGGTGGAGGCTGGGCTGAGGGACACCCCCCCTGTGCATGAATTTCATGCACTGGGCCTGTAGTTTTATATATTTACATATATTTACATACCTACCTCTTTCACTACTCTTCATTCATTTGTGTGGGGATTAATATTTTTATCCATTGTCATTTTCATTCTGTCTTAAGGACTTAAGTAATATAGTTCTTTTGGTGATACTCATCTTCCTGTTGATAATGTTATCATTCCTATTCTTTGAATTTGTTCTGATATGCTGTTAAGTTACTTAAAAGGAGTTTCATTTTTGGGTTTTGGGTTTATGATTTGTGAGACTGAAGGCCATGTCAGGCTATGGTTGTTATACTCCACTATGGAGGCACTACCAGTCCATACCCTCTACACAATGTCCTGTGAATCAAGAGGTTTTGCATCTATGATGAGAATGAGCACTATTCTTAGAACTGTATGAGTACTGTGCACATATTACTAATCTTTTATGATAGTTCTTTTCCAAACCATTAATTTCCTTGCATACTTGCCCTGATCAGAAGTCAGTGAAATATGCAAAGGGGGCATATCTAGACATCTAGATATGCCTAAAGTTATCTCTCTGTGGAGCTCTGTTCTATCCCACACTTGGTCCTGTTAATTAGAACCACCTAGACCAGGAAATGCAGGTCTATCTCTTCAATTCAGGAAGTCCACCAGTTTTCACCTGAGTATCCTATTCACCAGCCTAGAATCTTTCTCAGACTGTGTCATTCATAAGCTCACCTTGTTTGTTTTCCAGTCTTACGGATAACTGGCCAGATATGTTGAAAGCCATTGTTTCATAAATTTTGTCAGTTTTATTTCAGGCGATTAGGTAAATCTCTCTTGTTTTATACCTTGGCAGGGTTGAAATTACCTGAGAGTTGCAAATGCTTGATAAAGTTAGTTAAAACAACAATATATAATAACTTTAAAAATAAGCCATGTAATTAAAACGAGGGTTTACTTATTTAAAAAAAAATCTCTTAATGCAAATAAATATTAACCTGTAATTTAAAAAATAGCCTTATGTATTTGAATGATTGTTTCAAAATTATCTTTACAAAACTAAGTTCCTGATGCTTTTCCCATTTTTTTTTCTGGAAGTATTTGCATAATGCTAAATCAGCATATGAGGATTAAAGCCACCAGCAAGCCAATTTAATATTTGCTAAATTCATACAAATTAAATTTGTAGATTGCTGGGTTTTCTCCAAATTGATTCCTAAAATCTATACCATTTTAATTTGTGAATGATTTATGGAGATTTTAGAGAATTTAGAAAGTATGGGACATTTACTAGAGTTTTTTAGGCCCTGGCCTTTTACTTTAGGTCAAAGCAAACACTTTACATTCACAGAGCACAGCTGATGACAAAAAAAACAAAACAAAAACAAACAAATAAAAAAAAAACCTGACACTTCCATAAATGTGTGTTTTTTTTCCATTTTTAAACATTTGATAATTTCTTATACATCCCATGAATTACAATATAAGAAAGTTTTCTTGAAATTATAGTTAATGCCACATGACTTTTTTAAAATCTCAAAACATTACTATGGGAGCCTATTACACAGAGCCTTACATTAAAATATATTTGTAAGAATTGAGGGGGAAAATAAGATTACAATGTTCTTCAGTGAATGCTCTTACCATGGAGTTTTGGCTGAAGTGATCAGTCATTATTAACAACTATCTTAATAAGAAACTTTAACACAGAAGTAAACATCACCCACCAATGAAGATAATTTTGAAGTAAAATTGAAAAAAGGCAGTTAAAATGTTGCCAAAGTATATGACTTAAATGGACAATGCCAACAACAAAGCATGTAATCAAAAGCAAAATGTGTTACTAAAGATACTAGAGGTTCCTAGTACCATACTTGTAATGTATTTAAATAGCATAAGGATAGATAATTGAAATGATAAATTGCCATAAGCTTTTTCAGAAGTTGAAATTTTAGTCTTAGCAGTTTTCAAAAGAACCTAATTGTGATTCTAACTATAAATAAAAGTGGATATTTATTTTCCTATAGAGTCTTTTTTTGACATCTGTGGAATTGGAGATTCATATTATCTTTGAATATAAAGGGAATTGCTATTGAATATTAAAACACCTCTTGTAACTATAAGAACTTTGGTGTTGTTGCTGTTGTTAAGTAATAAGAAATTTATATGAATAAACATTTTTTCAAGTTGAAATTGAAGGGAAAATTTAAGTTATAAAAATAATTTAATGAAATTTAAATTGTAATCATTAAAATGTAATCATTATTTTTATCTTAGTTTTTATTAATATGAATGACAAATAATAGGTTCGCAATACAAATTCTGCCTAATTGAATTTGAATTGATACAAGGACAAGGACACCAGAATAACTTGACAAAAAAAGAGAACATATACCCAAAACAAAAGAAAATGAAATTCCTCCAAAATTGCCTGTATTTCTTTGCAAACAAACACACACACACACACACACACACACACACACACACACACCCCAAATACACACACATACACAAAAACAAAACATTTCTTAATACTATTTAAAAATCTTGTTTTCCTAAAATGGAGCACGTGAACAACCAGCTCTAGAATAACATAATAACTTTTTTTTAAGTAATTAAACATTGAGGCCAGTCACTGGGGTGACTCTAATGCCTTGGTAGCCCAGTAAGCAAACCAAAACCTAAGCCACAGTCAATGCACTTGAATCAGAGAAAATAAAACTTAAGAACAACCATTCACAAACTGCCAGCTAAGCTCTCCCAAATAGCTGTAGTCAATTTTATACTTAAAAGCTGCTAAGAGAGATATTAAATGTTCTCAACACATACACACACACATACATACACACATGGTTATAATGTGATCATGATATAGGCATAGCTAACAATAGTAGTAATTATCTAGCAATATATAAATGTGTAAATCAAAATTCTATACACCTGAAACTTAGAGATGTTATATATGTCAATTATATAGTCAACATACAGTCAAGGAACAGTAAATTTTGATTATGGTTTTGTTTTTATAATGTTAGTGTCATCCAGTGGCATTAAACTAGTAATAAAAGCTAGGATACACTGAAAATAAAATCTGGTTATAAACAATAACAAAGGTTATAAAGGAAAGAACAGGGAGGTATGACAGAACATAATAGGGGCCAGCTAATCTTTCAGTGAACAATGTCACTAGAATTGAAAATTGACATATAAATAAGATTTAATTTGATCCAGGTATGGGAGCAAGGGTTCTAGTAGGAGGAATTTTATGAGCAAACCTCTATGAAGGATGAAACATGATGTGCTCAAGGAACTGAGAGAGTATTGCTGTGTCTGAAAAATAATGAGGAAAAGGAAATGAGTTTGAAATGAGTATTGAGACTAAGAAGGAATCTCCTACAGTCAATCTTTGTTGGCCATGAATTTAGCTATGATCCAAATTGCAATGGGATATGATTGCAGAGATTGAAGCTGTAGTACATGAGGAACTATGTTCTGGCAGCTACATATAAAATGAATTGGGAAGATCCAAGGTAGGTAGCAGACGTTTAGAGACAACACTGACATGCATTAAGTGGTTTGGGTAGATGGAGAGAGGTGGCATGAGGAATGTATTTTGGATGTGGATTTTGATGTAGGAGGGTAAAATAAAATGACATGTCAAGATTTCTAGCATTATTACTAGATGTAAGGAGTAACATTTACTACATGGGGTAACAAAAAGGAAGAAAAAATTTTGTAATGAGATAATAAAAGTTAATTATTGACTTTCTAAGCTTGAGAAAAATGATGTAAAACATACATAGGGAGATGTCAATAGGTAGTTGAATACATGGAGTTTAGAAGAAAGGTCTGGGCTTGATCTGAAAATTTGAGAAATGAGTGCATCTGGTTATTTTTGTAAAGATTTAAAAATAAATGAGATTTGTACAGAGAGAGTGGAGAGCAGCAAGATCCAGAGGAGAATATCAGAAATAGTAACTTAATTGTCAAGTAAAAAATGATAAAATGTGGCCAAATGTGTACAAGTCAGGGAAGTATTAATGAATTAAATGCTCTTAAGAGGTCACTCATGTGAAGCAGACTAGTGAGCAATAAGCTCACTAGTAATTGAGTGTGAAGACATTTTGTGTAGTGTTGGGATAGTATTCATGTCACAATGAGTCAAAAAGCACATTACTGGTAGAGAAAGACAGAAAAAAAGATATTTCAACTTCACTAAGAATTGCCTATACAGAATTGGAAAGAGAAAGAAAAACATTGGGGTGGCTTACAAAGTCAAGAGATGGCATTTTTTTCTTTGAGTTTTTTAACTTCATTTATTTTTAATTGCATTTATTACTTTGAACATACAATTGAAAACAAGCAAACATAGCTTATATCTACCAGTGGATATTTGTATCAGATCACTTGCTGTTAAAAAATAGTACTGCTAATTTCCCATTCCAATTCTTATTTTCCCTATCCAACCTTCAAGGAGGCATTGCCTAACATAAGAGAAGAGTGAGTCATTCTAATACAAAATTTTTACATTTTACTTTCTATAAATTTTTAAATAAATATATACAAAAATCTGTTTTATGCTTTAATACTTGTATAATTGTCCCATTTCCATAGTGTTTCATACTTTGACATCTATATTTTTAAACTTGAACTTATGTCTTTAACATTGATTCAGGCATACATATAGTTAGAACTCATTTTAATTACTTTTTTCCACTGTTACAATAAAGTAAAATGTAATTACTTTATTCACCTTTGAGGGACATTTAAGATTTCCATGTTTTTTGGACTTTATAAACAGAGATACTATAGCTTTCTTATATGTTTATTTTTGAAAGCATAATAAATTACTTAGGGTAGACGCTTAAAAGAAGAATTGGTTATTGTAGGTTACATGCTTTTTCCCTTCACTTGCTCATTTTTTAATTATTTTGGTATATAATTATCAAGTTTACTGTTTCTAAAATATATGAATTTCTCTTCTCCTGTTCATTTTCCAAATCTTAGACATTGGTTTTCTTGTTAATTTATTCAGCAAGAAATGCCACTTTACTATTATATTACACTTATTAATAATTAGTAGTAAGGTTCAGTATTTATATATTTGATTATTGGCCTTTTAGGTTTCTTTCCCTGTCAACTGTATGTTCATATATCTTTTATCCATTGTGAGGTTTCTTTTGAGTTGTAGGTGATCCAACGTGTGAATAATAGGGGATCCTGGAGAGAGGGTATAACTAAAAAATCTTTCATCATATCGAGACTCTTGAAAATCTAAAACTAGTCAAAAGTAGAGAAAGTTTATTAAATGTTAGCTTTACTTCTCTTTCTCCATCTTGCCAGAGAGCTTCAGCTTTCTTTTTTAAAAAAAAATATATTTTATTGATTTTTTTACAGAGAGGAAGGGAGAGAGATAGAGAGCTAGAATCGATGAGAGAGAAACATCAAACATCTGCCTCCTGCACACCCCCTACCGGAGATGTGCCCGCAACCAATGTTCATGCCCTTGACCGGAATCGAACCTGGGACCTTTCATTCTGCAGACCAACGCTCTATCCACTGAGCCAAACTGGTTTCGGCTTCAGCTAAGTTTCTATCTGCTTTTATATATAAACTAGAGGCCCGGTGCACGAAATTCGTGCACGGAGGGGGGTTGTCCCTCAGCCCAGCCTGTACCCTCTCCAATCTGGGACATCCCTCTCACAATCCAGGACTGCTGGCTCCCAACTGCTTGCCTGCCTGCCTTCCTGATTGCCCCTAACCGCTTCTGCCTGCCAGCCTGATCACCCCCTAACCACTCTGCTGCCAGCCTGTTTGCCCCCAACTTCCCTCTTCTGCCGGCCTGGTTACCCCTAACTGCCCTCTCCTTCAGGGTTGATCACCTCCAACTGCCCTCACTTGCAGACCTGGTCCTTCTCAACTGCCCTCCCTTGCAGGCCGGATGCCTCCCAACTGCCCTCTCCTGCTGGCCATCTTGTGGTGGCCATCTTGTGTCCACATGGGGGCAGGATCTTTGACCACATGGGGGAAGCTATATTGTGTGTTGCAGTGATGATCAATCTGTATATTACTCTTTTATTAGATAGGATAGAGGCCTGGTACAGGGGTGGGGGCCAGCTGGTTTGCCCTGAAGGGCATCCCGGATCAGGTGGGGGTTCCCTTGGGCTGTGGGGCGGCCTGAGCAAGGGGCCTGTGGTGGTTTGCACGCTGGCCACGCCCCCTGGCAATTCAAGCAGAGGCCCTGGTATCTGGAATTTATTTTCCTTCTACAATTGAAACTTTGTAGCCTGGAGCGGAGCCAAGCCTGGGGCTCCCTCGGAGGCCGGTAGCCATTTGTGTTGGGGTTATAATTGAAACTTTGTTGCCTTAAACGGGTGGGCCCGGCCAGGGTGTGAGGAAAGCTTTGCTTCCCCTGTTGCCAGCGGCAACCCTGGCCTGCTCTTTCAAGCTCCATTCTGCCGCCATTTGTTTGAATTTGTTTACCTTCTATAATTGAAACTTTGTAGCTTGAGAGGAGGCTTAGGCCTGGCAAGGGCAGGTGGAAAGCTTGGCTTCCTCTGTTACCTAGGAAACCTTGCTCTCTGTGGCTGTAGCCATCTTGGTTTGGGTTAATTTGCATACTCGCTCTGATTGGATGGTGGGCATGGCTTGTGGGCGTGGCTTGTGGGCGTGTCGGAGGTATGGTCAATTTGCATATTTGTCTATTATTAGATAGGACTAGAGGTCTGGTACACAAAATTTGTGCACTGGGGGTGGGAGGGTGGGGGTGTGGGGTGTCCCTTCAGCCAAGCCTGCACCCCCTCACAGTCCAGGACCCCTCAGGGGATTTCCGCCTGGATTTCCATGGGGATTGGGCCTAAGCTGACAGTCAGACATCCCTCTCACAGTCCAGGACCCCTCATTCTTTACCGCTCGGCTTGCTGCTCCTTAGCACTGCCAAAGAGGTGGGAGAGGCTCCTGCCACTACCACTGCACTCACAAGCCGTGACCCAGGCTTCTGGCTGAGTGTCACTCCCCCTGTGGGAGTGCACTGACCACCAGGGGGCAGCTCCTGAGTTGAGCATCTGCCCCTGATGGTCAGTGCATGTCATAGCGACTGGTCGTTCTGCCGTTTGGTCAATTTGCATATTAGCCTTTTATTATATAGGAATAGGAACTTAATTAGTCTTGCTATATATATATGTGGTCTCTTTCTACCAATCTGAAGATCTGCTGTTATGTACCAAAAATCTCAACATACAGAAACAACACCATAACATAAATAGGTTGGTGTTTATTTAAGGAAAATGATTACCATTTTATTTTTATTACTTTAAAAATCTTTTAAAGTCATTATTCTAATTAAGAAAATGTATGCTTCAGAAACAATCATTGTAGTGAAAATAAGCAACACTGGGGAAAAAAAGCACTTTAATGCACATATATTCACTCCTAACAAGCTTAAATGGGAGGACTAATATTATCATGTTGGTGTGAATACTGTTACTGTTTTTGTTGTTTGAGAACTGTACTGCTGACAATGTTTACCAGCCTGGAAGACTCCTTAAACAAAGTAAAAATAATGGCAATAAAAATGATAGTCATATTAACACCAAAGCTTACCTTCCAAAGAGGATTTTTTCATACTCTGATTTCTTTACTAGAAAAACAAAAAGATGCAAATATATTTTCCATTGATAAAAACCATAAAATCTTAGTCTATGAAGTATTCAGTTCAATAAGTGAAGTGTGTACCTCAATCAGGTACAGTGAATTGGGCAAAACACATTACATTAGGGAACTTTGTTTCTGGAGTTGTAGAGCAATCTGAAATTTGAGTAAGTCATAGAATCTATGAAATTATACAACATTTTAATCAATCAATTATGTCCTGAAGTGCCTTGACAAGAGTAGTCAAATCAATAAAATCTGCAACCATTCATAAAGTAATGCATATTGATAATCACAATATATTACTCTCTCCCAGTGGGTAACTTTGAAATTCATCATATTTATTTCCATCTTTGTATGTAGTTAAAATCCTAACCTAATCCATTCCTTTAAAAAGATCATATTTTGTATATACTTTTCCCATACTCTCACACCTAATATATCCCAGAGTTCAGCATTAACTGGGACCCAGATAGTACAGGAACAAATACTTATTCAAGTAAATGTTAAGTGCAAATATAGCCTTGAATTCTGCAAGCACCCTATGAAGTCATAAGAAAAGTAAACTCATTTTACACTTTGTAGGTGTGTCAAACATAACACAAATTCCAGATTCTGTATTTAGCTAGATCTACAAATGAGTTCACCATGACCCCATAAATTTGCAGAGAAGATTCAAGGTTGTCTTGATAATTGTTTTTCCCTTAAATATGAAGAAAAAAGGCTCTTCCTTGTTTTAGATGAAGCACTTAGAGAATAACACTAGCTTTCTTCCTTTTAATGTAAAGTCAATTATTTTATTTAATTGAAACCTTCGTAATAGAAAAAGTATAATTGGGAAGAAGAGGATACTACTCTTCTTTCACTTTCTCTGGTTGCTTTTGTTCCTGAATCCTGGGTAACTTTTTAAATTGCTATTCTTTTATTTCCAGTTCTCCATATTTCCAATTTAGATGATAATCATAGATTACTCTGCCATAGTATGATTCATCACATAAGTACGCACTTCACAAATGTACACACCCACATGCATAAATATACACTTTCCACTGTGGATCAACTTCCAAAAATGTTAACAATGTGGTTAGAGCTATGAATCACCTTGAATCTTTAATATTAATATAACATACACTGTAGGTTGTGCTTAGATGTCAAGACACTCACAGCCTCTTAATCAAAAAAGATTAGAAACAAGACATAAATATAAAAGAAGAAGTAAATGTACAAAGATAATAATAACAGCATGGTGTAGGGATATAGGGATGTAGTGAGGAGGAATAAACAAAAATGTGTGAAATCTTAGCATGACTTGAAACATGTAGACCCAAACCATTATGGACTACTGAATATTTTTACCTTCCTACATGGTACAGTAATAAACTTTTTCAGGAATTGATTTTTTAATTAATTTGAGCTTCAAGCAGTGACCTCATGCCCTACAGTTCTGGAAATAAAAAAATAGATTTATAGTTGTTTGTACAGAAAATAATACAATAATTACTAAATAATAGTAGAAGAATAAACTGTGTTTCACATACTCACAACTGTACAGGTTTGCCCCACTCTGTATATAAAAATGAAGGATCTCCTATCCTATGTAATAAAAGGCTAATATGCAAATCGACCAAACAACGAAACCACCAGTCACTATGATGCACACTGACCACCAGGGCACAGACACTCAATGCAGGAGCTGCCTCCTGGTGGTCAGTGCACTCCCAAAGGGGGAGCGCCACTCAGTGAGAAGCTGTGAGCCCGGAGAAGTCCTGAGCCAGGTTCATGGCTGGCGAGCTCAGTGGTGGTGGTGGGAGCCTCTCCCCCCTCCACAGCAGTGCTAAAGGATGTCCGGCTGCCAGCTTAGGCCTGCTCCTCAGCCTAAGTTGGACATCCCCCGAGGGCTCCTGGACTGAAATGAAAGTCCACCCTTTCATATCCTCTCCATTTATGTCTCCTCTTAACTTCTCCCACACTCATGCAAACAATTCTCCTACCTGAAATTATTTATTACTAGAGTCCTGGTGCACAAAATTCTGCACTCAGGGGGGTCCCTCAGCCCAGCCTGCACCCTCTCGCAGTCCGGGAGCCCTCAGGGGATGTCCAGCAGTCAGACATTCTTGGCGCTGCCACAGAGGCAGGAGAGGCTCCTGCCACCACCTCTACACTCACAAGCCGTAAGCCTGGCTTCTGGCTGAGTGGCACTTACCCTGTGGAATTGGGATGAAACTGGCTCTCTGAAATCCCCTGAGGAGTCCAGATTGTGAGAGGGCGCAGGCCAGGCTGAGGGACACCACTGGTGCACAATCAAGGCCAGGGAGAGATGCGGGAGGTTGAGGGCCAGGCTGAGGGACCCCCCGAATGCACAAATTTTGTGCACTGGACCTTTAGTTTGCAAATATTGATGATAGAATGGTGTGTAGATGGCAAAAAAGCAATGCAAAGAGCTTCTTGACTTTCCTAGACATGAATAACTAACTGCTCTCTCTAACAGTAATAATTTGGGGATCTTGAAACAGAAAGGGTGCATACTATTATTTACAATGTGTGCCAGGTCCTGTGGATTTACTAGTAAGATGTATGATCCAGTATAGCATAGTCTATCAGAGAATATTTATCGATAAGCAAAGGTACAAATATGATTGGGAACTCAGAAGCAAAGTGTTGAGCTGAAGAATTTGAGAGAATAGTGTAAATCATGTAGCTTACTATGAACACAGCAATGAAGGGTCTAATTCAGTTCAAGCAAAGTGAATAACATTTGCAAAGACACAAATTATAACGTTGAAGGAACAGAAATTTTATCAGAGTGGCTGGGCATTGATTATAACTGGAAATGCTGTACAGAAGCTTACTATGAAAAGTTCTGTATGTCAGATCTGAAGGCCTTAAAATTTGGAGAAAAATCATGTATTCAAGATTTTTCTGTATAGTAATAAAACCTAATACTTTAGCTGGGGACATGGCACATCTAAAGACTACATTTCTAAGCCTTCTATGTCACTAATATAGGTCATGGGACCATGGTTTAGGCCATGATAGATGAGACGAGGTGTGTACAATTTGCAAGTCCTGTCTTTGAAAGGAAGCAGCTAACTCTCCAAGATAGTGTTCAAAATTCTCCTACTTTGGAACTTGGATATGGTGTTTAGTGACTCATTATATTGATCAGAGATAATTTAGGAGATGGGAGGGTAAGGAAAAAAGAAACGTGAGTCCTTTGCTTAGCCTAGTGAATCAGAATCCTCCTGTGTGTTTTCACAGCCTACATACTGAATATTTTATGTAGGAGGGAAGGAAAAATTAAAAGAGCTATTTCCCCCTCTACTTTATAGTAATTTATATGCCACATAAGTCAGCTGTCCCTTAAAAGTCTGATGAAATTCAGTTATAAAATAACCCAGAGTTAACTTAGAAATAGATGTTCATTCACTTGCCTTTAAAAATAGTTTTGTTAGAGGTTGGATTGCTAAAAAAAAGTTTATAATGTGAATTTCCTAGCAAATAGTAATTATAAATCTAGATCTTAATCCTAGAAGTCCACCCTTTCATATCCTCTCCATTTATGTCTCCTCTTAACTTCTCCCACACTCATGCAAACAATTCTCCTACCTGAAATTATTTATTACTAGAGTCCTGGTGCACAAAATTCTGCACTCAGGGGGGCCCCTCAGCCCAGCCTGAACCCTCTCGCAGTCCGGGAGCCCTCAGGGGATGTCCAGCAGTCAGACATTCTTGGCGCTGCCACAGAGGCAGGAGAGGCTCCTGCCACCACCTCTACACTCACCAGCCGTAAGCCTGGCTTCTGGCTGAGTGGCACTTCCCCTGTGGAATTGGGATGAAACTGGCTCTCTGAAATCCCCTGAGGAGTCCAGATTGTGAGAGGGCGCAGGCCAGGCTGAGGGACACCACTGGTGCACAATCAAGGCCAGGGAGAGATGCGGGAGGTTGGCCAGCCAAGGAGGGACTGCGGGAGGGCTCCAGGATGTGTTCGGCCCATCTCACTCAAGCTAACCAGTCAGAGCATCTGCTGCCTGGTGGTCAGTGCACATCATAGCGACTGGTCAACTGGTCGACTGTCTGCCCCCTGGTGGTCAGTGCAGGTCATAGCAAGTGGTTGAGCGGCCTTAGCATATCATTAGAATATTATGCTTTGATTGGTTTAACAGCTAACCGGTTGACCAGACATTTAGCATATTAGGCTTTTATTATATAGGATTCTCCTCTTTTCCCTTGAGAGTTCAAATAATTTGTATATTTTTCAAATATATTTATCATTTAGTTTTGCATGCTTTGGAAATTTATATTAAATTAAACCTGCCTGAATTTATGCTATAATTTCCCTTTTTATTTTTATTTACATTTATTCTATATTATTGTACATAATAGAGGACTGGTGCACAACATTTGTGCACTGAGGGGTTGGGGGAAGGTCCCTCAGCCTGGACTGCACCCTCTCTCAGACCAGAACCCCTCAGGAGATGTTCGCCACCCAGCATAGGCCCCGCTCATAGCGACCGGTCGTTCTGTCGTTTGGTTGATTTGCATATTAGGGTTTTATTATACAGGATAACAATATATTTATGTCCATGTTTTATTATTTATCTAATATTATGTTACTAGAGGTCGGGTGCATGGATTCATGCACATTGAAAGGAAATTAACCAGAAGGTGGCTGGTGGGGTGGGACTGGATGAGACAGGCCCAACACTCCCTGGAGCCAACCTCCCATGGTTCCACCCTGGTCAGTCACACGTGGGGCAGCACCAGGGCTCGAAGGGCTTCTACAGAGTGAACGAGGTCCCTCTGGCAGGAGGGGTCCCTTGGCCTGGCCTGCAGGGATCATCCCTCACTAACCCCCCTGCCAGCCTAGTTGTAGGCAGCCATCTTGTGAGGTTGTGATGGTCAATTTGCATATTACCTCTTCATTATATAGGCTAGATTATTTATTAATTAAGTTCATGCAAGATTCTATGCCACTATAGTTCCTTCATTTTTAACATTATATTGTGTGAAAAATCCACATTTGTACTTATAGATATTGCTGTTACAACCTTGTATGGACAATACAAAAGTTTTAAGGATGTTTGAGTAAAAGTGATACTTCTGAGTCACAGAATTTGAACATATTTGGTTTTATTAAATAATGCCAAATTATTTTCCAAACTGTTACGGGGCAATTTTCATTTCCAACAGTTGTAGTGCAGGCATAAGCAACAGTCTTGACATTCACTGTCAAACTTTTTAATACTTGTCATTCTGGTGAGTACAAATATTATTTACCTATGTATTTGTTATTTGTATTTCTCTGTATGCTAATGAATGTTCACTTTTTTTCAATGTATTTACTGTCACTTCATGCATCTTTCTGTGAACCACACACTTATTTGCCTCTTTTCAAGCATATACTATCTAACCTCAAATGGAAGACGAGGTGGGTGGTGGTGGGGGGAGATATCAGCCAAAGAACTTATATGCATATATGCATAACCCATGGACACAGACAATAGGATGGTGAAGGCCTGAGGCAGGGATGGGGGGACAGGGATGGGCTAGAAGAGGTAAATGGGGGTAAAGGAGGGATATATATAAAACTTTCACCAATAAATATTTTTAAAAATGAAAACATATATTCTGGACACTTAATATCCTTTGCATGTTTATGCATTTTAACCTCTCTCAGTAATTTTATTTTACCTTATCTAATATCTGAAGCCTTAATTTTAATGTAACTTTTTTTACCAGTTATTTTTTTTTACTAGAGGCCTGATGCATGAAGATTCATGCAAGAATGGGCCTTCCTTGCCCTGGCTGCCAGCACTGCCTTCGCTCTGGCTGAAGCCACCTTTTCTATCTGGCCCGGAGCCGACTTTCTGCCTTCCCACGCTGCCCAGAGGCCCAGAGCATCTGGGGCAGTGTGGAACGCCTGCATCATCACCATGGCGACAACACAAGCATCCTGCCCCCGGCCACTTGGCACCTGCATATGCAAATTAACTCGCCATTTTTGTTGGGTTAATTTGCATACTCACTCCTGATTGGCTGGTGGGTGTTGCAAAGGTACGGTCAATTTGCATCTTACTCTTTTATTAGTGTAGATGGTCTGGACTTAAGACTTTTATAGAAAAATTCAGACGGTACTCTTTTTTGAGGACTGAACCATTTGCCTTTAGCTTCTGAAAATGTTGACAGCTGAATCTTACTGTCCACCTACCCTCTACTACACACTCACATACACACACACACACACACATTGCCTGGAGTTTACTGTTGGCTGAAAAAAGTCGCTTCCACAAAGCTTTCTTCTGTTCCCCAGAGGCATATTGTGTACAATGACTGGTCAATGTGGAGACAGAAATGCATGGCTTCTGGTCCTACATTAGGACAATGTGATAAGGCCATTGCAGTTCTAAAGCTCCCATGAGACTAGATGAAGCCCATGATGTGCCTGCATCAAAAACCAATTTTTTTCTTTGACCAATCATGCTTTCTTGATGGACAACCAATAAAAGTGCTCCTCAATCTTTACAATTAAAAACAAGTAAGAGTGACTGATTAGGAAGCTGAGGGCTATTAACCACACCACTTAAAAATAAATTGAAATCTTCGTCTTAAACCCCCAAACCATTAACTAAATTAGAGACTAGGACCCCATGAGAAAGTGGAATGGGATTCCTGTGCAATCCTATCTCATGGGTATATAGTAATGATTCTCTGAGTCCTTCCTCAAATAGTCTTACTCAGGTCATCACATACTAGGAAAAGGGAAATACTCAGAGATTTTGAGAAATGTTAAATACAGACATATGTTGACGTTGACATTTAAGAACCTAAAGTGTCATTATACAAGTAGTTCTTTAATAGATTAAAAGTATATGAGACAGGCAACAAAGGGATTTCTGGCCAAGGTGTGGTTAACATTGGATATACTGGGTACACAGACCCACTAGGGGTTATTTCCTAAGTCTTGACTTTTGTACTTGGAATTGACATACTTGTTAACTAACCCAATAACCATTGACTTTTCGAGAGCTACCATAGTAAGGGAGGTCAAATAGAATTTTTTGACATGATATTGCCCTTTCCATCTTTAGTAAAGATAGTAAATCAGAATCAATAGTGCATATAAGAGGAATGATAGATACTAGTGACATTCTTAAAGACCCAGATGATATAGGAGCCATAGTCCACACCACATGTGAATATTTTTCACTCCTATTAAAAAACAAATGGATTTTGGAAGAAACAGTGGGCTACTGCAAATTCAGCCAAGAAGTATTCCAATATTATTGCAGATATGTTACCTTCATTAGATTAGGCAAGAAAACTAAGGCTAATGATGATTACATTATTAATACCGCACAACCAAAAGTTGACTTTTGACTCAAGATCCTGCTGACACAAAAGTTCCTGTTCTTAATAAGTTTGAAATATAGCCCATGAATATCTTTCTTTTTCTACCATCAGCTTTTACTGACCCATCACTATTTATTCCATGAAGCTACCTAATACATGAGGGAAATTTAAAAATATATATATTTTTTTATTGATTTCACAGAGGAAGGGAGAAGGAGAGAGAGAGACAGAAACACCAATGATGAGAGAGAATCACTGATCAGCTGTCTCCTGCACACACCCCACTGGGACCCGGAGACCAAACCCACAACCTGAGCATGTGCCCTGACCAGGATTCAAACTGTGACCTCGTGCTTCATAGATCTATTCTTAACCACTGAGCAATACTGGCCATGCAGAGGCAAATTTTGATGATATTTGGTAAAAAGGAGAAGTCTAATTACTAAATAGATTTAAAATAAAGTTAAATAAACATAAAATCGACTTTTGCCATTTTTGGTTTTCCAAGCCCTTTCTCTCAGGGAAATAAAATGACAAAATAAGCCAGGAGTAGGTAGAGTCTAACCTATCTCTACAAGTGTTATTGTGGGTAAGATTTTATATCACCTCAACCCCTGATGATGCTGCTTCAAAATTACTTGTTGCAGATATAACAGTCAGGAGGGCACAATGGCAAGGCCGTAAATGGGCATCGGCAGGTTGGACAGTGGATAACATCTAAACAACTCTTTCTGTGATGAGATTTTATTTCGCTCTGCTTCACTTAGTGCCCACATTCACCAGGTTTCAAATAGTTTTTGAGTTACTCATTGTGACCCAAAAGGATACAAAAGATATCTTCAGCAATTTCTTGAGAGATTAGCTAAAGACCTCTTAACAGCATGATAGTGATTATTCTCAGCAATGGACAATCAACATAGTATCCTGATGTTAGGGGGCATAGAAGTATTCAAGAAAGACAGAGAGCAATGAGTAGCGTTTCAAAGATAGATAAAAAGTTAGGTTGAAATGATCATTCTATCAATATATTAGGTAATGGCTAATATAAAGGAACATATTATGGCAGTCCATGAAATAAAATTTTATAAATAAAATTAAAAATTATTATGTCAGTTAAACAGATGTTTGACTGGAAACCCAGCAATAACAGTTGGCTCTGGGATGTAGGCGGTATCACCAATGTAGGTAAATATTGTAAGGTAACCTTGAGCCTCTGAAAAATATCTAAAGGATCGGATTCCTATTTCTTTTATTCCCCAGAAGTCTCTCTAAATAAATGTACCACATTCATGTCCCACCAGGGAAGACCTTCTCCAAATGCAGGAATCAGACAAGGGTCTGCTATAATATCATTCTTCCACAAGAGAGAACATTGGGTTGGCAGGTAGTACAAACATATTCCATTATTAAATGTTTAGTTGGTTTCTACCACTGTCAGTCTGCTAAATTGCTTTGCACTTGTCACATGCTTTGGGTGACCCTACATGACAGATCCCTCACTTGCTCCACAAGGGAAATTAAGAGTGTGGTCACAGTGTGTTTTTCCTTCATTACAAATGTTTGCATTGATTCGATTTGTGCTCGTTTCTATTTTCTGTTTCTGGTCAGAATAAACTTTGCATTAACCCTCACTGCTTAACTCAGTATGAAGTTCCTCAACTGAACTATATTTCCTAATTCAAAACTAAAATAAGACTTCTGTGTAACAAATTAATTGTTTTCTTTTTGATTCTTTATGTCTCTGAGTTTCAATAGCCATACTAACCCAGAACAATGACAACTCATTTCCTAGTGCCAGTAAATACTGATGTTTTATTATTCACTAGAGGCCCAGTGCACGAAATCGTGTGCGGGTAGGGTCCCTAGGCCTAACCTGCAATCAGGGCCATCCTCCATTCGCTCTCCAGTCCCCAGTCCCGCCCTGCTGCCACCCACCCGATCCCCCATGGTTTCCCGTTCGCCATGCTGCGATCGGAGCCTGAGGGCCTGGGTGAGGGACCAAGAGGTGGTCAACGTATCTCATAGCAACTGGTCGAGTGGTTGTTCCATTTGTTATGCAGTTATTGTCACTGGGCTTTTATTATATAGAATTCTGCTTTAGAATAGTTAGACTTCTTAGATAATGTTATTGCTCTGTCCCCATCCCCACACTTCCCATATTGTGATGACTGTTTCCTTATCTGGAAAATAACTGTGTATCCTCTTCATGCTTTAGAGTGTAGTTGGAAACTGAATATGATAATATCCATGATATTGCTTTGTATTCTTTAAAGCATAAAAATACTCATGAAATATGCTGTCTATTGTTATAGTAATGTGATGTTTTGATCAACACTGGTATTTCTCTATTTTTTTCTTCATTATCTCATTCTTGCATCTAACTCTCATTGATTTAGCTTTTCTATACCTCTGTTTCACAAGAAAATAAAATAAATACTTTGACCTTGGGCAAAAGTGATGAAAAAATTAGTATGAAAGCAGACACCAGGTTCAAAATCAGTAGAAAAAGTTATTCCCCACATCTTAAACAATTGTTTTAAGACTACCTTCTCACATTATTTTCACCCTATAATCCTTTACCCATCACAGTAGTCAATTGACTCCAATCAAACTGAATTGTTCATATGCTGCAAATATAGTCCATACTTCCCTGTCTTAGCAAATTTACTGAAGTTAACATCATGTCATTCTTCCTGGCCATCTCCAGTAATTTCTGATGTGATCTCTTTCTTTCCAAATCTCTAGGTCTTTGCATTTTTCTTAAGTGACTGCGCACTCTCTATCTTATATTAGAAATATTGTTTTACTTATCTTCTCTCTACATACCTGTAAGTTCTCTGACAGCATGATACTACAAAGTGTACCATGCTGACAGCAGGAACAATTAACATTTTGAACTGAATTAAATTGAAATGATTTACAGTCACATGAGCCTTTTTAGAAAGGATATTAAAAAGTTTATAACTCAGCCAAGAAAACTCTTAAGCCTAAATTATCAATGTGAGATTGATTGTATTAGATACAGATAAAAATTTCTGACTGATGGTTGAAAGATATTAAGTGTTCTCTAGATACAATCAATCAGAAGATTTTGCCACTAATCTATGGCTGTTCTGAAATTTAAGTGGCAAGAACATTTTCCAAATTAAATTTATCGGGGTGACATTGGTTAATAAGATTATATAGGTATCAAGTGTACAATTCTATGGTACACCATCTCTATATTGCATTAGGATATTTCAGTATAGCCATATTTTCTTCTACTCTCTGGTGACCATGTGGTTGCTGCAGTGGCTCCCTACTTCAAGATATTCATGATTTAAACAATTCTAAATTTTTAGACTAAAAACTTTCTTTTTGTCCCTCAGAATGTTTTTACTTTATCTTAACAATAAGAACAACACAGATAAAGGTTATAACTGTTCCTCTGGGAGGACATTATGGAAGGAATTTCCCAAATACTGATGAGGCAATGCAAAACAATCTTATCTTCTAATGAAAAAGTTCAAGAAAATTTATAGAACTTCCTCAAATCTTTCTTTATTCCTGGTACCTGAAGTTGTCTCTCTGACATAATCACACCTTTGCATTTACTTTTGAATCTTATTATTGTTGACTGTACCCTAATTAGTTTATTTATCTGAAAAATTACCAAGTCTTGAATATTACCTCTATGAAAATCAGAATCTACATAAAATTTTCAGACTATTTCTTTTACCAACACCTCAATAATCATCATTCCTCCAGGTCCCTTGAAGAGAAGGAATATGGCTATATGTATACACATAGAGAGCATAGATGTCACCCCCCCCATACTTTTGTACCGAGGAATTAATGACAAATAAAACCTTAAAAACTTCATCCTATCTAATAATAGAGTAATATGCAAATTAACCATCACTCCGCGACAAAATGGCAGCCCCATAGCCAGAAGATGGCGGCGCCCAGTACCCTCAGCCCCGCTGCTGGAGTGTCAGTCCTGTCCACGGGGGCAGCGAGGCTTGATCTGCCGCCAGACACTGCAGACAGAGCCTGGACAGCAGGACATGGGGGCTTCCTTAGCGTGCTGACAGCGGGGAAAACCCAGGCCTGGCAAACAGAGCCCGGAGAGCAGGGCATGGGAGCTTCTTTAGTGCAGAGGCGATGGGAGCACCCCAGAGCCCAGACAGCAGGGCATGGAGGCTTCCTTAGCATGGAGGCAGCAGGGAAGCCCCAAGCCCAGCAAACAGAGCCCGGACAGCAGGGCATGGAGGCTTCCTTAGCGCGGAGGCAGCGGGGAAACCCCAGGCCCGACAAAAAGAGCCCGGACAGCAGGGCTTGGGAGCTTCCTTAGCACGGGGGCAATGGGAGCACCCCCAGAACCCGGACAGCAGGGCATGGAGGCTTCCTTAGTGTGGCGGCAGCAGGGAAGCCCCAGGCCCGGCAAACAGAGCCCAGACAGCAGGGTTTGGGGGCTTCCTTAGAGCAGAGGCAGCAGGAACACCCCCAGGCCCAGCAGACAGAGCCCAGACAGCAGGGCTTTGGAGCTTCCTTAGTGTTGCAGTGGCAGGGAAGTCCCAGATATGGCAGACAGAGTCCAGACAGCAGGGTTTGGGGGCTTCCTTAGCAAGGTGACAGCAGGAAAACCCCCAGGCCCCTCAGACAGAGCCCGGACAATAAGGCCTGGGGGCTTCCTTAGTGTGTCAGTGTCGGCAAAGCCCCAAGGCCCAGCAGACAGAGCACACTGCAGGGCATTGGGGCTTCCTTTGCATGGTGCATGGCGGAGGCAGGCAGAGTGGAGAGCAGGGCATGGGGGCTTCATCTCCATGGCTGCAGGGAAACCTCCAGGCCCCGCAGAGAGCAGAGAACCATGGGGTGTGGGCCTAAGCCATCAGTAGGACATCCCCTGAGAGCTTCTGGATTGTAGAGGGTGCAGTTTGGGCGGAGGGACCCTCTGTGCACAAATTTCATGCACCGGGCCTCTAGTTACTAATATATGGCAATTTTATGACTTCAAAAGAGAGTGCTGAGGCAAAAGGAACCTTACCTGCATTTAAAATATTTCTGGTAGCTGTATAAGTCCTTGAGAACACTATATTTATCCTTTTTGTAATAGCTGAATATTATGAATTTTAAGTCCCATACTTCTGAGAAACTAGAAGTACAAAGATTGATGGTTTCATAGCTGTTTATGATGGTCCCTGAATATTTCTTGCCTGGTAGTTTCTCTGTTACCTTATTAAAAATCCATACTCATAAATCATTGTGTGGCATGTATAATAGCATTAACTTTTTGGTAAGCAATTTGGTTATGGTTATGATGGTGATGATTAAATATAATTGAAGTTCAGGACCCTATAATAACCTATCACAGAGTTTGGGGAAATGTGGGTGAAGATACCACAGGGTGAGCATTTTAAAACAAAAACATGATTCAGTTTCTTTCCCAAATATTGACATAATTTTAAATAAAAAAGGACTGAATATATGCACAATTAGAGTTTTATCAACAAGTGTATATTTACTATATAATTGTGTTTGTGCATGTTAAAAAAACAAAGTACTAAACTAAAAACATGATATTAACATGAGTTATTTTTTAGGAATGCGCTCTTAATTTTGTTTTTATTTTTGTGTTTTTTGTATTTCCTAAACTCCTTCAATAAAACAACACAAATATTTATTAAGAATGAAATAGACTTTTAATTTCACAGGTCAACAAAACTATGGCCCAAGAGCCAAATATGGGCCAACATGTTTTATTATTTTTTAAATAAAATTGTATTAAAACACAAGTATGCCCATTTTTGCCCATTTGCTATTTACTGTCTTTAGTCTATTTTATAATATAATTGCAAATTTGAGTAGTTGTTAAAGAGACAGTATAGCCAGAAAATCTTAAAATATTCATTATCTGGCCTTTTACAGAAATGTTTGTGTACCCCTATTTTATAGTAACTTTTTTTTTTCTCAACTCACCATATGTAGCATAGCAAGAGGACCATTTATAGGCCAACGCATTATTTAAATTATAATATTACTTTTACAAGGAATAAATATGTGTCCTATGATTAAGTTGTTATGCAGCCAGTTTGAATTCACAGGTGGAAGAATATGTCAACAGATGCAAAATTTGGACTCCTGCTATATTTTAGTAAGCTATTTCAATAGCAATTTGTATTTAGTTAAAATATTTTATTACAATTTAAGCTTAAATAAGCTCTGTGTCTGTCTGTTATGATACTTTCATTTTCTGGCCTTTCTTCTGAAACCTTTTCTGAATAAAAAACAGATGGGATTAAGAAACTATAGAAACTGTATGCATATTTGAGTTACTTTTTTTTTAAAGGGCAACACAAAAGAAAAGTCAATAGATAACTTAAATGTATAAACCAGAAATGTAATGCCTAGTATGTACTTTGTTCATGATGTAAGTTATTCAACTATTATTTAAGTTATATAATTTATTCAATAGTTACAAAATATGTGATTAAACAACATAACAGCACCAAACAAGTGGATTCTACAGATAAATAACACACAGAAACACACCAAAGATAGATCAAGCTATGGCGAGATAAAATAGAATCAGAAAAAAATTTCAGTATTTTATTCATGACTCACAAAATTCTTATAGATGGGCCCCAAAGTTGATTATGATTTCTCATAGACAACATGAAAGAGAAAGCTTGCTCAGTCATAAAGTTAATTATTCACAAGCAAAACATAGATCCATTGTCCAGAAGAAACACAAATATCCCTGTATACTTAAAAGTCAGACAGTATTTCTTCATTAAGCCACATAAAGAGGGCCCTGAGCCTCCTCCATCTACTTGATGTAACAGCTTGGAAAAGAAACAAAATCATTATAATAAAAGAAATTCTGAATTAACATTTCAGTATAAATTAATTATGTCATATGATGAAAGACAATTTATTTATTTCCTTATTTATTTTTAATAGAATAATATGAATGGTAGCCCAGCTCTCTTATACTCACATTTGATTCAAAGGTAAGTGATAGACTAGATCACTTGGCCGGCCCTGGTTATCTGAGCCTCGAGTGGCCCTGGGTGATTGGGCAGCTGCCATCTGAGGCTTGCCTGCACCTCGGGATGGCCCTGGGTGCCTGGGGAGCTGAAGGGACTCTGGAGGCAGGCGCCATGGCGGGGCTGAGGGGACAGGGCACTGCCATCTTGTGGCTGTGGGTGCCACCATCTTTGAGGGCATGGCGGTCAATTAGCTTATTCCCTCCTTATTGGCTGTGGGCGCCGCCATCTTTGTGATGGTGTGAGGGTCAATTAGCATATTCCCTCTTTATTAGATAGGATGGTGTCCCCAAAAATGTATACCACACTTTTAATAATTATAAAGGCTATGTTTATTAAAAATACATTTCATTTTCAAATTGAGCTGTCAGCTGTAAAAGTGTGTATACATTTTCCCCCAAAATCTAATTTTATGTAAGGGTTGGAAATGACCTCACTGAAATGATGACAATATTAGCAATGGGTTTCTTCTATTTAGAAGAAAACTGGTTAATTTGGTTTGTTTCTCTGTTTTTTTCTATAGCTAAGTTTAAAATAGTCAAGTTTTACTGCCATAATAAGAAATACAAGTTAATCTGCCATTTATCTTAATCCAGGCATCCTCAAACTACGGCTTGTGGGCCACATGCAGGTGTTGTTGCCATTATGTTTTTTTACTTCAAAATAAGATATGTGCAATGTGCATAGGAATTTGTTCATAGTTTTTTTAAACTATAGTCCGGCCCTCCAACGGGCTGAGGGACAGTGAACTGGCCCCCTGTTTAAAAAGTTTGAGGACCCCTGCTAATTGGTCCATTATGATACTCTCTGAAATTATTGCTTTTTCTACCCTTAGTTAAATGTATTATATTTTATGCGGTTTTATTCTCCACACATCTATTTATTAATTTAAATTGAAGCTGATCAGAGGTTTGAAGCACCTTTGCCACCACTAAGTAGTAGTGTGTTAAAATCACATGGGCAGACTTAAGAGCTATAATTAACTTATGAGAGAAAACATCCATGATACAATTATAAAACATAGAGCCACCCTTAATTTAGTGTCAATGCATGTGTCATGATTTATTTAAAACTCTAAATTATCTAGTAAAAAACTATTAGCTGCTCCTTGCAATCATCACTGTAATCAAGGAAACAGAAATTAAGAAAACCACAAAATAACATGGTGAGCTATTAACAATGCTGTTTTTTAGTGCTAATTTCAGCATTGGGAAAAGTGTGTAGGAATTCTTGAAGCACACTCTAAAATTATTATTGAATCTGAAACTTCTGGACAATAGTTTGGCAATATATATCAAAAAGTTGTTTTAATTAAGTGATTAATTAGGGGATCTTTATACAAAAATAGCATAACGATATGCCAAGATTGATAAACAGGGATATTCCTAATTATCAGTCAGCTCCAATAAGCAAAATAAAGGGAATTTAATCTAGAGACCTGGCTGCACAAGTGGTGGAAGATCTAAGGGAGTTAGAAGTTGACAAGAGCAGGAAATTGTCACCACTTGAGGTTGGAGGTTCAAAATAAGAACTGAGAGATCAAGGTCACCTGGTAAGTGCTGGAACCATGGTGCACATTTCCTGCGGGTGCTGGGGCGTCAGGGAAGACGACATCAGAAGTTTCACCCAAGATAGAGAGAAAAGGATAAAAGGCACTCTCTCTCCTCCTGTCTTCTAAAGGCCCATTGGTCAAACTGGAAGACAACTGACCTACACACAGACACACACACACACACACACACACACACACACACACACACACACTGCCACACACACACACACACACTGCCACACACACACACACACACACACACACACTCACACGCTGTGGGAATCTGTCTCCTGAGATGCAGAGATCATGGTTGGAATGTCTCAGAGACCAATAGGACCAACAGGACAAGAACTAGAAAATCAGCAAAAGCCATTAATAATATTCATGTCAACGTTTATTATACAACCACATGATAGAATGAACAGCATGCATCCATGGGATATGACATATAAAATACCTTATAAAAACTTGCATGATGTGTCATAAAATCCAAATAGAAAATTTTAAAAATGTGATTCAAATATTTTACTTTTCATTAAAAAAAAAAAAACACATATTATCTCTCCCTACATACACAATCTCTCTATCAAAACAAAAGGGCAGATAAATGGTTAAACACATATCTAACACTCATTCTTGTTTTATTTTTCCATGTTGATAATTATAAGGGGCTTTGTTTACATAGGGTTAGCCTAGAACTGTGTGCTCTCAATATACACAACATAATTACCTTACTTAGATACCTTTTAGCGAATGACAGAAAAATCTTCATAAAATCAACAAATATATTAATTTCTCATGCTCAAAGCATTTAAACATACATTTCAATTTTAATTTAGCAACTTTGTTTATGCAGAACTTAAAGAATACTTAATTTAGATTTGTTTTCCTTTCCAAGATTAAGGTGTTCATATATTTTTACAAAGAGACTTAGCAGGAGAGAACTGTGCTGTTAAAAGTTTATTCCTGGTTGATCAAAGATGAAGAAATAAGGAGAGAGTGAACACATTCTCATCTCTATATGGTGTGAGGAAGGACAAAACCAGGAGTTTGGTTATGGTATAGAGCGATATGGTGACAAAGAAAGGGAAGATCAGATACTGTAGTGTAGGAATGACTGTTCTGGTTTAAAACCGGATTGCTGATGCAAGGCAGTGGGGCCAAAGAAATCAGCCTTTTTATGAAAATAAATACTTTCTGAATGCTTCATCACCTGGAAACACTGCAACCCTTTTAAAATATGTTTACCAGCTTGTCTTTCAAATAGCATTGTTGACGTTTATTTAACGTATTCCTAAAAAGTCATATTCTCTGCAGAACGGCACAACACTCCCCTGCCTGAATGCCAGAGTCTTCCTCTCATAACCTGTAAGGAACATTAAAACAAGGACTAGCTCTGAATTCCCACATTACCTCGTATTTAAATTGCTTAACACATATCTAAAATTGTAAAATGTGTAGAACTGTTAGAATGGAAAATAACTTTGATTTGAACCACCTTTTAAAAATAATTCATTTTCTTAAATAACTGCCTCTTTGGTATGGACTAAATAAGCCCACTGCATGAATAAAATTAAGTTGTAGAAAATAATTTGATTTTGTTTTCATGTAAAGGGGATATTATAAGTTAATATATTTTATAATGTTAACAAGTTTAAGAAACTGCAAGATAAAAATAATAGTGTCTATATATTTCAAATAACAAGTATTGCTATACAGTTACTTTGTGTGTTAGTTATATGAAAAGTAATTTGCAATCAAAATGAAAAATAAGATTTGGAGAGCCCGGCCAGTGTGGCTAAGTGGTTGAGCATCGACCTATGAATCAGGAGGTCGTGGTTTCATTCCAGGTCCTGCACATGCTCAGATTGCAGGCTCAATCCCCATTGGGGGGCATGCAGGAGGCAGCCAATCAATGATTCTCTCTCATCATTGATGTTTCTTTCTCTCTCTCCCTCTCCCTTCCTCTCTGAAATCAATAAAACATATAGTTTTTAAATGTTTGGAGAAAACTAAGAAAGCTTTCCCATGGTCTACAAGGCCCTATATGGTCTGGTTCCAAATTACCTCTAATACCTTACCTTACACACCTCTCACATTAGCTCACCCTGCTCCAGACTAGCTAATTTTTTTTTTTTTTTCCAAAATGGCAGGTTAATTCCCATCACCAGGCCCAAAGTATTACATGTTATATGGCAGATGACGTTATACTCTATCTTTCTCTTTTATTTTTAATAACAGTTTATTGATTTTTTACAGAGAGATAAGGGAGAAGGGAGACACATTGGTGTGAGAGGGTAACTTTGATCAGCTGCCTTCGCACAGCCCTTACCAGGGATCGAGCCAGCAACTTTGTGGTGCACAGGAGGAGACCAACAAACTGAGCCACACCAGCCAGGGCTATGTCTCTTAATGTAGTGTCAGTGCTAAAATAAAAGGAACTATGGTTTTCAAATTACTTACATGTATTAACACACAGACACATATACAAATATACATAAGCACTTTAGATTTAATAACTTCTCAGTTCATCTTGCAATGATTTGTAATAAAGCTAAACTATCTTGTTTGTTCTTCATTAAAACTATAATTAAGAAGTTCAGAGATAAATTATTCAACAAGTAGGGAAATAGTAATATATACCTAATACACTTTCTTATTACTTGATCTCACAAAAAGAGTGCTTGTTAATATACAAATATTTTAACTTTATATTTATATAAATAGCTAAATTAAATTTTATAATTAAGTTAGATATTATTATACCAGTGAAAATAACATTGTTTAGATTTCATATTGCAAAGCCATTGACAAATTAGTACTAGCATGTTTGTAATAGGTCTTTTAAATTACAGTTATTAAACCTCTAGGGTTTTTTTTTTAATTCTTAGAAACAAGTTCCCAGGCTTAACAAATGAAACAGAGCATTGAAAATAGTTCTCAAATTATTTTTTAATACTAATAGCAACAATACAAAATTGTGATGACAGTGCAGTAAAAAAAAAAAAAAAATCTATAGAGCCATAATTTATAAGAATAAATTTTAAAATACCGATACATTTGTTAGGTTTGTTGAGCAGTGTACTAATAGAATAATATAACATTCAAAGAATGAAATATCCTAGAAATTCAAGGCTGGTTCAGTAATAGAAAATATAATGATTAATTTATTTATTCACCATATTTTTATTGAGCACATACTATGTGCCAAGAACAATTAAATGACCATGGAAAACAAGCAGTGTAAAATTATATGCCCTAATAGGACCTAAATTTTGAATAAGAAGAGAGAAATAATATGAAGCACAATAGTTAATATATACAATAAGTTAGAATATGAGAACTCTTATCAAAAGAGTATAGCCCTAGCCGGTTTGGCTCAGTGGATAGATGGTCAGGCCTCAGAGTGAAGGTTCCCTGGTTTGATTCCTAGTCCAGGGCACATACCACCATGGTTGCAGGCTTGATCCAAGGCCCTGGTAAAGGCATGTGAGGGAGGTAACCAATTGCTGTGTCTCTCTCACATTGATGTTTCTCTCTGTCTCTCCTCCTCCCTTCCAATCTCTCTAAAAATCAATGAGAGAAAAAAAAAGGTGAGGGAAAAAAAGTGGACATAGAAGAAATTGGAATTATTTACATTAATAGATTTGATGAGAATTAAAAATATGAATATTAATAATTAAATGATATATACTAATTTGGAAAAATATATCTATTTCAAATAATGTTTGGAAAATAGGAATCTTATATAATAAAAGAGTAATATGCAAATTGACCATTACTCCAACACACAAGATGGCTGTCCCCATGTGGACACAAAATGGTCGCCACAAGATGGTTGGCAGGGGAGGGCAGTTGAGGGCGATCAGGCCAGCAGGGGAGGGCAGTTGGGAGAAACCAGGCCTGCAGGGGAGGGCAGTTGGGGGGGACCCAGGCCTGCAGGGGAGGGCAGTTGGGGGGGACCAGGCCTGCAGGGGAGGGAAGTTGGGGGGAACCAGGCCAGCAGGGGAGAGCAATTAGGGGTGACCAGGCCAGCAGAGGAGGGCAGTTATGGGTGACCAGGCTGGCAGGGGAGGGCAGTTGGGAAGGACCAGGCCTGCAGGGGAGGGCAGTTAGGGGCAACCAGGCTGGCAGGGGAGGGTAGTTGGGGGTGACCAGGCCTGCAGTGGAGAACAGTTAGGGGCAACCAGGCCTGCAGGGGAGGGCAGTTGGGGGCAACCAGGCCAGCAGGGGAGGGCAGTTAGGGGCAACCAGGCAGGCAAAAGAGGGTAGTTAGGGGTTACCGGGCCAGCAGGGGAGGGCAGTTGGGGGCAATTGGGCCTGCAGGGGAGCAGTTAGGTGTCAATCAGGCTGGCAGGGGAGTGGTTAGGGTGTGATCAGGCTGGCAGGCAGAAGCAGTTAAGGGCAATCAGGCAGGCAGGCAGGCGAGCGGTTGGGAGCCAGCAGTCCTGGATTGTGAGATGGATGTCCCAGATTGAAAAGTGTGCCAGCTGGGCTGAGGTACCCCACCCTCTAGGCACAAATTTTCTGCACTGGGCCTCTAGTAGAATGATAATCCTCTATCATAAAAATATCTAGACTGCAAGTTTATATTCAATAAAATTATTTTAGATTAATGTGTATTATTTTTAATCTCCTTGTTCCTTTCTTTATCTTGCCAATTTATATATTTTTTGTCCTTTGTGATAACCTTGGATTAAACTCCAGCTCTTCTTTTTGCTGGTATAATGTTTTTCTTTCCTAATTTTTAATCTTATATCTATTCATTCAATAAATATTTTTGAGAGCCTACCAAATGCCAGGCATAATTCTTTAGAATATATCAGTTAATAAAACAGAAACAAACAATAATTATCATTAATGATTTAATGGTAAAATGTTAGGAAGTTAAAAGTGTTATGGAAAAAATAAATGAATATAGAATTAATAAATTGCTATTTTAAGTAGGTTGGTTAGTGTAAGTGCGTTGAAAAGGTAAAATTTTAGCAAAAGTTTGAAGTGGGTAAAGGAATTTTTCATGAAGATAATAAAATTTTACCAGACAGGAATCATCTAGTACTAAATATAAAGGCTAGAGGGTGCCTGTCTTGTTTGAGGAAAAGCAAAGAGGATCAACAGCTTATGTGAGGTACATAATAGTAGAATGTGAGCTCAAAGAAATAATGGAGAGATTTTTTCACAATTCTCTGTGACTGCCTTTTACCTTGAATAAGATGCAGAACCATCAAATGGCTTTAAAGAAAGGGGAAAAGTATTATCTGTTAAAGAGATCATTGTTTTTTTTATATACCTACTGATGAGGACAAGGTTGCAAATGGAGAAACAAGACTTTATTCCAAAAACTACCAAAGAGATAATGGGTGGAAAGTACTAGAGTATTAATTTTGAGTTTTCAACAAGTAATATAATTTTATACATATTGTGAAGATAGATCAGTAGGACTCCCTGGAATATTATATTTGGTGTGTTGGAAAAAGGCATGTTTCTACATGAAAGAAAGGGTAAAGAGGGAAAATTAACAATGCATGATTATTTTTCTCAACACACCAATTGAGCAATTAGATTATGATATTTTTCTTCCAACACACCAATTGAGCAATTACATTATGAGTTGTCATTAACTCAGAGGGGCAGATTATGTATGGAATGTGTTTCAGAGGAGAAAACAAAAGTTCAGTTTGGATATGAATGTTGTTTGGATATGAATGTTGATGTTTATTAGACTTCCAAGTGGAGATGTTGAGGAGAGATGTTGTATATGGATCTAGAGTTAGAGAATTAGAGCTATAAATACAAATTTGTGAGTCACTAGAATTTGGGTAGTGTTTTAAAATATTGCAAAGGAAATTAGTGTAATTAAACAAAGAAGAGAACCAAGAACAGAATCAAGGGGCACTTCAATGGTAAGAGCTTTGAGAAAAAAAAAAAAAAGATAAGACAATCTGATTGAGAAGGAATAATAAATGATAAGGAACACAACCAGGTGAGTACACTATATTAGAAATCAAGTGTAGAAAGGAATGAGTGATGAACTGTGTCCGATGTTTCAAATAGGATAGTTACTTAAAATTAACCAGGTTATATTGATGCAGCAATTATGAAGTTATTTATGACCTCCGCATGAATAATAAAATGGCTCAGGAAGCAAAAGCCTGATTTAAGTGAAGTTAGGAGAGAATTAGAATACAGCAGTTAGAGACAGAAACAGGAGATATATTTTAAAGGAATTTTGCTGCAAATGGGAGCAGAGAAATGAGACATAACCTTGGAGAAAAGTGAAGAACCGATAAGATACTGTTTTTTAATATAATGTTGGAGAGAGAATAGCATGTTTCTATATGAAAGAGGGAAAATTAACAAAGCAAGAAAGAGGGGGACATCCTTGGAAAAATCCTTAAGGAACTGAGGAGGATGAGGTCTAGTAGAGTATATAAGCAGAGATATTGGCTTCGTATAGAGCGCAGATGGTTCAACACAGAAACAGGTGGGAAGGTAGACAGCATGGCTGCAGATGGTGGACGGTTGGGGAATGAAATTGTGGGCATATGGGGAATTTACTTCTGACTGCTTAATTTTTCTCAGTGAAATAGAAAAATGTCATCAGCTGAGATTAAGTATGGGGAAAGATGTGTTGTAGGTTTCAAGGATAAATCAAAGTTAAAATAGTTATCTAGGGAAATGTTGGAATATATGATTAGAAAATGACAGTGCAATTGCTATGCAGTATTTAGAGACCACATCATTCATGATCGTGGTCATGATTTAATTCTACAGCCACATTCAGTGGCATGACTGTGGATGTGGAATAGACTGCATCATATTTAATAAGGATTGTGATTTTACTAAGTGAACATGATGATAGAAAAGTAAATCTGAAGGTAGGAAAACTAAAAATATTTGCATGGAAGTGATCGTGATGATCATCAAATTTAAGCTGAGGTAAGTTGAGAAGAGTCAGGATGGTGGAAATATAATTACAGTGAATTAATATAATTATATTAACGAGCAAATAATTGTGGAGGTTAGGTGGTAGAGGATGAGAGGGTTCTATTCGGGTTTGTGGCCATAAGTGAGATGAGCCAAATGAAATTTATGGAAAGATTGAAGTTACTGGAAATGCAATATCGGAGGGTATGATGATGAAATGTGTGGTGGAGACTGGGCGATGGACAAGACATTTGCAGGAGAATTAAAGGAAATGAGAGGCCAAAGTATCAGAAGAAATCACCCATTAGTATATTAAGGAATTAAGATGGGAGTCGTATAAGAAAGATTAGAAGTGGTCTAGAATTGAAATCATTGAGAAATTAAGGAGAATGGCTCAGGGATAATTATCAGCAATAATGAGGGTTAGACGACTACACTTGTAGGTGATAAAATCTTTCAGACATCAGAGTTGTATCATGGTATTGAACACTTCCATGCCTCTCCCCAATTCCCATGTTGAGAGTGTTGATAAAGGACAGTGTATTATTGCTGCCTAAATGTTCATTTTGTGTGGCTAAAAGCTGAATTGAGGCTAGTCACTCCCTAGATAATAGACAAGGGAGTCACAAATCAGTGTAAGCTAATGATATGAATGACTCCCTCAATGTCCGTGGTGATAAACAGTCTCTCCTGCTTCTTGTCTCCTTGTCCTTGTGCACTACTTAGATAAGACCCCTGCAAAGATTACTGAAACCCCTCTTTTTTGTTTCAATGGAACAAACTAGCCTTGGTTTGGGAACCCAGAAACACTCCACCCATGAATACTAATAAAGGCATATGCCCAGGTCCTGCTGCTTGCACAATGCCTGCACCTTGCTCTGACCTCCTAATGTGGCCCCTTGAGGTTTGCAATGAAACTACTGTATACAACTCTAATGGTGAATGCCATGACTGTATGCATTTGTCAAAACCCATAAAAGTTTATAGTACATAGAGGGTGAATCTTAATATATATAATTTTAATCCTATCAGTTAGGAGATTGGGAGATCCCAGGATGATCTCATGAAGATGGTTTCAAGAGATTCTTACTGATTTAAAAATACATGAAATAATCAATCTCACTGAAGAGCATGGAGGAAAAAGTGCTAACCTAAGTAACTTGGGAAATGAGTGAAATTCTTTGAAGACTTAAGAAAGGAGATACTACATATAAACACTATACTCTAGTTAATAAAGTTTTTATGCACAGGGTATAAGTTAATAATTCTGATATCTATATATATGAACACTGGAATAAAACAATTAAGTAAATGTATGGCAGTTGATGGAAATCAAGTCCATCATTGTTGTAGGTGGGAATTTAGAGATAAACAAGAAGTAGAAACTAAATAACCCACACAATAATGAATTAGAATTGGAGATATTATTATCAACACATGTTTAGCTTAATGTAGATATAGAAGGTTATGTTAGCTATAATAATTAAAGCATAATATGCTAATTAGACCAGAGAGCTGAACGACCTTCTGGACGAAGCTGGGGCTGCAAGGGCCAAACCCCTTGCACGAATTTCGTGCATCGGGCCTCTAGTGGGTATATACAATGTGTAATATGTGCGCATTTCTTTATACTATTGGCTTAGAAGACCTAAAATAAATGGCATCCCAGTAGCAGTGAGCTCACCTAGCACTTAGAGCTAAATTTCTAGTACCATTTCTTTTTTCTTTTTTTTCTCTCTTTTTTTTTTTTAACAAATAGAACCAGAGGACAATGGAGAAATGGCTGACTATAACACTACAATGGGAAATATATAAGATGATCCTGGAGCTTCCCATAGTGCCAAAAAATAAAATGCTATAAAACAGCTAATGAAGGTATATCACAGGTAGCAGCTGAGAAAATTTCCAATTGTCAAAGCTGGAACAATTTGAGCAAAACATCATGTTTTATTGGGTGATAACCCAAAGTATTAAACAAATATTCATGTGACCATACTAATGACTGAGTAGATTAATAAATGGAGAGAAAACAAAAATATCCCATACAGAAGAATTCCAAATAATTTATAGACAGTCTTCCCTAAAGAAAGTAGCATAATTCTCCACTTGGGAAGAGAAAGATCACTTCATTTTATTCAGCATTTTTAGGTGTTCTATAGCTAGAAAAGTTTTCAGAATATATAGTGTATATTTCTGAGGTCTATAAATTTCACTTTCATCTAGCTGTTAGTATTGTGGATGAGGAATTGATTCCTATGCTGATTTTTTTCTTCTATATATAAACTCTTCTCTCTATGTGGATTATATATTCTTCTCTTTATTGTATGATGTCACAAATTCCATGAAAATATAGGTAGATATTTTTAAGTTAGTATATCTGAGAATTAAAACTTTTAATCTGAAAATCTAAGTTTCTCATATGGCAGACTTTATTATCTTATTTATTTATCTTCTACGTATTATTCCTTCTCTAATCAATCACTTCTTTCAAGAACTGCTCTTTCTAAATATTATTTTAATTATTTTCTGTTCAACACATTATTTTCTTCAGTAATGGCTTACATGCAGTTTTTCTATTTCTAAATCTTCCTTTATAAAATACTAAAGGCTCCGTGCACGAATTTGTGCCTGGGTGGGGTCCCTCGGCCTAGCCGGTGATCAAGGACTATTGGGGGGCCGGCCAGCAGTGGGGAGGGACCACAAGAGATTGGTCGGCTGGTCAGGGGCTGGGCGGGTGGGGGAGGAAGGGTCTGTGGGTAGTTGGCAGGCAGACAGGGAGGGGCTGTGGGAACACACTGACCACCAGGAGGCAGCTCCTGTGTTGAGCATCAGCCCCCTGGTAGTCAGTGCACGTCATAGCAACTGGTTGACCAGTTGTTGGGGTCATTCTGGTCATTCTGGTAATTCAGTAGTAACGGCCGCTTTGGCTTTTATATATATACTAGTGGCCTGGTACATGAAATTCGTGCACATTAAAAGGGGAAATAATTTAATATTGCTATTTGCCCTTTCTCTATAAGAGAAGTGTCAGAGATGAAAAAAAATTAGTAAAATGTATATGAAAACCTTCCTCCTGTCAGAGTCTGGGGTGCACCATGGGACCCAGAGTCAAGTCCCTGCCCACCCACATGCGCCTCAAAATCACATGAGACCCAGACCTGGCTGGCCCCCTTCCCCTTTGGGCTAGATCAAGACTCAGCTGGTCCCACCCTTGTCAAGCCCCTCCGGGCAGGGGACATACCCCCAGGTCCCCTGGCCCAGTGCCAGGGTGGGGGACACGGCCTGAAGTCCCCTGTCAAGCCCCACCAGGCAGGGTGTGCAGTCTGAGGTCCCCTGTCAAGCCTTGCTGGGTGGGGGGTATGGTCTGAGGTCCCACGGCCTGGCACTGGGGCAGGGGGAGCAGCCTGAGGTCCCCTAGCCCAGTACCAGGATGGGAAACACACCTTGAAGTTCCCTGTCAAGCCCTGCTGGGTGGGGGACGTGGCCTGAGGTCCCCTGTCAAGCCCCATGGGGGCAGAGGGAGGGCATTGCTCAGGTCCCTGCTGATTGCTCATTAAGGCTCTTTATGGGAACTTGGCCTCAGCTGTGGGTGCAGCCATCTTTGTGACAGAGTGATGGTCAATTAGCATATCCCTCTTTATTAGATAGGACTAGAGGCCCAGTGCATGAATTTGTGCACAGATGGGGTCCCTCTGGGTGGCCTGCAGGGATCGGGCCAAAACCCACAGTCCAACACCACCTGCAGTTTCTACCTGCTGCTCCGCTCATCCTGGCCCCACTGTGCCTGCTGCGGGCTCGCACCCAATCAGTCCTGATAGGGAGAGGCTTTCACTGCCGCTGCAGCATTCACCAGCTATGAGCCCTGTGTCTGGAGCCCTCCAAAGGGGAGTGGCCTGCGGGATGGAACTGAAACCAGCTCTCCGACATCCCCCAAAGGCTCCTGGATTGCAAGATTGCACAGGCCAGGCTGAGGGACCCCAGCAGTGCACGATCGGTCCTGATTGGCTGGAACCCAGCAGCAAGCTAACCTACCAGTTGGAGCATCTGCTCCCTGGTGGTCAGTGCACATCATAGCGACTTGGCAATCAGTTGACTGTATTCCCCCTGGTGGTCAGTGCATGTCATAGCGAGCTTTTTAGCAGCCTTATCATATCGTTAGCTTATTACGCTTTGGTTGTTAGGTTGGTCTGCTGTTAGGTCTATTTGTATATTACCCTTTTATTATATAGGATAGATTTGTACTTTATTGTAAGATATACCCTCTAGTTAACCATTCTCTCTTTTTTCCTTCCTTCTTTCCTTCCTTCCTTTCTTTTTTTGCAGTGTCCTTCTATTAACTTATTACCTCTATTTGTGAAAATTACATGGAATCTTCCAGAAGATAATTTTCTAAGATCTTCTTCCGAATCTTCACAGAAGAGTTTTCTGTTTTGTTTTTTTTTTCTGGTTCTGTCCTGTTTATTCCTGGGGCCCTGGAATATAGGCTTCTTCTATTGATCCTCTGTTCTTCAGAAATTGAAATTTTTTTCATGTTCACATCTTGATTTTTGTTTTTATTTTTGTTTTAATTCTTAAATTATCAAAACCATACAACTTACTATGTTTGCTCCTCCCCAAAAGCAACCAAAACAGTACTTTGAGGTTCTTTATATTGAGTAGATTTGAGGGCAGCATTATTTCTCAAAGCAAGAGGTCTTATTATAAAAAGAATAATGGGAATTAGACATGGGACAAGCATAAGGAAAACAAATTCTGGCTCCTATACAAGAAGCACAGAAGTTCATTTTTATTAGTAATATAGCAGGCTTCCTGGAATCTTTAGTATAAATGTAGGTAGCATGAGAGGTATAAGTAACCTTGCTTACTTTTGGAAGTGATTTTTTTTTATGTGATGGTAACAATAGGTTTTTCTTAATTAGCATATTGTGAATATGGAATTTCTTTAAGATCTTGCTTTTGAATTTTCCATTTGGTTGATGAGTGTTGGAAAGGTTATTTGGCATTTCTAATGCCTTCATAAGTATTTTCAATGGAACTTTAGAGTGACTACACTGGGGTTAACTATTCAGATTCTCCTATTTACAAAAATCAGGATTACCTTTGTAAGCAGATATACTTGACTACCCAGTTGCACATCTGGGAATTAGAGTATATAAAACTGTTTTGTTTTTTTTAATTTCAAATTGCATCTTTTAAATATCCCTTCCATCATAATAGTATTAATTTTTCAATGGTCCATGTTTTAAAAGCTCATACATGCATTTCTCATATGTAGAAGCCAAATAGATTGACTTTGAAAACTATTAATAACAGAAAAAGATTAAATAGATTTTAGTGGGGCATTTAGATATCAGAGATGTTTGCTCATTTCACAGAAATTATGGTCAGATATACCTAAACATGGAAGGCAAATAATATAACTTTTTATACTTGGCTTACTTAAGATTTTTATTTTATAAAGTAAAAGAAAAACATCTAAAATTAGTACCACAGTACTCACTTGCAAAACAAGAATTTTCTGTAGGTAGGTTTGTTGTTTTCAAGAGGACAGGTGATAAAAATAGTGGAAGAGGAGAGTAGAGATAAAGACGGTAAAATAAAATGAAAATAATTATGCTCGTTAGCTAATTTGCTGTTAGCCTTGTTTACAATTCAAGTTTGATTGGTACCAAACACATTTAGCTTAAATAAGCTTTCTTTATTTTCCTTTTCCTGCTTCCATGAAAGGCTTGACTACGGAATTAAGTCTTTCCTAGCAATAAACCACAATGACAGCCCTATGTTTATGCAGGTGTGTATGTATTCAAAACAACAAAAACAAAAGAAACATCAGTGATGTCCTCAGGATGGGAGAGGGTTGCTTAGGCACCGACTGCTGTTCTGTCATCATTTCTACTGCTTAACAGTTGGAGACTCAGAGTTTATGCCCGCAGATTCTGTTTAACTGGCAGACCCTGTCATGAAAATTAAAAATGAAAAAAATGTGAAAAGTTTTGTATTTGTTGTAGACCTAAGACCTAGCAAGATTGTGTTTTGGCTTTACATGAACTCACTAGGTAACAAATTCAAAAAATAAATAAATGCAGACATACATAACACACACACACACACACACACACACACACACACACTATTTGTTCCTTTTAAATGGGAGATTGAGTTTTTTAATAGTGTTACTTACATTCTAAATAGAGCTATTTCTCATTCTTAATCTATTACAATTACTGATTTTAAATAATAGTTTTAAAGAAGTTCATAATATTTATAAAATTAAATGGCATTAATATAAGATGGCTTATGACTTAAATGTCTAACAAGTAATTCAGACCCTTTAGACCTCACAGTAGTTTGAATCATTACATATCAAATCTAACCTGCATCATGGTTACAGGTAATACTTGCTGACAGCAATCTTTCTGCCATCATTGGCCATTTGGCCAACAAACACAGCAAATGAATTTGATATGGAATTGTGTTCCAATTATCTATGGCTCCATAACAAAACATCTTCAAAACTTAGTGGCCTAAAACAATAGTCATATTATTATAAATTATTATTTTGTGCCTTTGTAGTAATAGGAAAAGTTCTGCAGGGGGAATCTTTTTGCTCCAACATAGCATTGACAAGAGTCACTCAGTGCTAATTAGCTTGTGGTCTGGATGGTCCAACTTGACTTTATTCATCTGTCTGGTACTTTATAAAAAAATGGCCTGAAGACCTTGGCACAACTGATAGCTGGATCATTTTTTCCTCCATGGATCCTCAGGCTTTCTCATCTGGTCCTTATAACAGGGTATCTAGACTTATGTGTTGTTTGGGGGCTCCCAGAAACCTAGTCAAGGGGAATTAGACATCACTTCTCAGTGGGAGGAGAAGCAATGAATTTGAGGAAATATATATATATATATATATATATATATATATATATATATATATGGCTAATATGCAAATTGTCCTCTCAGGAGTTCCACCGGGAGAACGGGAGTTCGATCGCTCGCTATGATGTGAGCTGACCACCTGGGGTGACACGGAACATGGTGGGCGACCAGCAGCGGCGGTGGGGCACTGAGGGAGCTAGGGAAGGAGGAAGTGGGGAGGCAGTAAGGCCAGGCCTAGGGAACCTACCGTGCATGAATTTCCTGCACCAGGCCTCTAGCTGTGTTTAATATTTTGTGCTTTGCTCCTCTCTAAGGCAGCCTAGAGAAGTGAATAGTTTTTTGTTGTTGTTTTTCACATCCAAAATCTTTTTTAAAAAAATCACTGGAAAATGAAGTCCTGGTGGCACTTCTAGGAATAATATATATATTTAAATATGTAACCATTCCTCTGAAGATAAGAACATTATTAAGCAAAGCAAAGGGGATTTTAAATTATGAGATAAAAGAGACTATAGAAGAAGTGAAATGCATTTTTCATGGTGAATCTGAAAGAAACAATGGAAAGAGAGAGTGAAGAGATAAATTAGGACATTGTGAGATTACATTCAGCAGTAGCAGAAAATTAGATCCAAACCTACTCATCTGCTGCTTGGAAATTATAGCCAATTCATTTTTTTTATTTTATTTTTTTTTTTTAGGTAGGAATTGCTTTTCTAAACAAGACCTGCAGTTGTAGAGGTTGGTTATAGTTAGGCTGTTTATTTCATCTATTTGTTAATAATAATGCAAATTTTATTTTACATTGTGTTACTTAAAAAAAATTAAGTAAAGGCTTCAACCTCACTTAAAGGCCTCTATAAGCTTCAAAAGCCATCAGTGTCCATAGTTAAGCATTCTACTTTCCACATCAAAACTTTTGTGTCCTTTTATATCAATCTATAGACCAGAGGCAGACAAAAAATAACCCAGAAACTGCAACTGGTGGTCCAGAAATACAGCAGGTGATCAAGAATTTCCCAGATCGGGGCAGAGGGACTTCAGCTGAATTACACTGCAATACACTTGAATTGACCAGGACATACAGGGGAGCACTGTCATTGCAGTTGGTGTAGTTAGGGATATTCAAAGGGCCCACATTCTTTAATATGTTTCTACTCATCTATAAGAATTAGGACATTGCCTCAGAGGTTTACATATGTATATTCAAACTATTAATTTGAGTAAAATGTTTTTTTTTATAAAATGCTAATATTTAGTTGAGATATCTACCATGTAGCAAGGGTCATACTTGATACATATGGTGTCCATACTTTGTACAATGCATTGAATTTACTTCATATAATTAAATCCTGGTGTAGCCTTTTTGTGTCCTGGTCAAAGAAATAGGTCTTAAGGAAGAACTGACTTCCCCTCATTGGGCGTAGACACTTTAAGCCTATTTTGGTCTAAGTGGCAGAACTTTGGGTGTTTAATTAAATTTATTATATTATTTTTTTAAAATATAGTATGACTTGAGTTTTGATGGAGCTTGAAAAGCAGTGTTGAACAACATAAACATAAAGGTGAAGAAGATTAAAATTCATCATGCAAACAAGACAGATTATGAAATTAGAGGTTTACCAAAGATATCTTTTTAAATAATATTATGTGTAAATTTTCTTATGGACCACAAATTCATTTATTTTTCCCCCTGTAGAAGAATTAAGCAAAATAGGAATATTTGTCAGGTCAAGAAGTTTCTTTTCTTATGTACATTTAATAATATCACTATTTTAAATTTCTTTAACACTTTATTATTTTAAATAGTATAATGAATTAGTTAGTCTCTTAATTACATTCAAAACAGCCTTTTAATAGACATGTTTCTGACTTCTTAGAAAAAGATAAGAAAATAGACACAGTGGGGATAAACTCTCTGCTTAATGTCACAAAGCTAGCCTGCAGATATAGCAGTCATAAAGTCAGACATATTTTAGTGAAGGATAGGACCTTATAAGTGCATCTTCTGATAGTTATTTTAAGTGTCTGCATATAGTTGTTAACTTAATAGATTCAGGTATAGCTCTTCCTCTTACTTATATAAAAGGAAGTTTGTATAGTTCCAGGTAGGAGCACAGAAATAGAGTTGAGAAATATCTTCCTCCTAACATTCCAGAATTAACTTCCAAACTGCTTTGCCAAGGAATCTAATCGAAGTTGAAACCCAGCAACTCACATTGATCAGGGATGTGCAGATCCCCTTCAATATGTATTAGTCTAGGTTGGGTTAAAAGAATAAATCTCACTCCAATTAGTTCAATAAATCGAATAATCTAAATTAGTAAGTAAAAAATCTTACAGGAGATCAATATCCAAAAGAAAAACAGCTAACATAATGGAAGATTAACAATGATAGTTCCTGTCTTTCCAGAGATAGAAGGGCAAAAGAAATGTTATAACCTGAACCTAAACTCTCAGGTCACTTAGAAGGAGGGTTAAAAACAGTGGGGGCTGCCCAGTGGGGCTGTGTCCATGGAAGGAAGTTCTGTTCATGGGGGTTCAAAGTACAGAGGGAATTTACACAGCTCCAAGCAGAAAGATTGAGGGCATGAAATTCCCATCTTCCAGGCTTCCCTCATTTATCAAAGCTAATGTAAAAGAGCATGCACAAAGGTAAAAAGTAAACGTAGTTTGCAGGGATATGGGGCAGAAGAGGGGAAGAACAGAAAATGGCTATGAACAAGTAGGCGCACAAAAGGGTAGATGATTAGGTATAATCTAATAAGTGTGGCACATTGTGTGATACGTATTCACTGGCTAGAATTTAAGTTTTATGTGGAATTCTTTAAAGCAGTGTTTTGAGTAATCTATCAATTTTGCTTGAAATTGCCAGACTCTTAACTGAAATTGAAACCCAGCAACTTCTATAACTTTTAGTTGAAGTACATTTCCTTTGTCATAAGCAGAGAGACTATTATGTGCTCAATCCCAGAATCACTGCATTCTTGGAAGATAATCATATAACTAAAATCTGATTTGGCCAATTAACCATAACTTAGAACCTTAATCAATAATTCAGTAGATGTTTGGTAGGATAGGAGACTAAGAAGTTATAGCTTCTGGTTCACCTTCAATCATCTTCTTAAGAATCTATGCCAATATTAATGAGAAGAAGAAAGAGAAAAAAGAGAATAAAAAATAGTACAGAATAGGATTATGATGTGCTGAGCTACTGAAAATGAAGAATATCCAAAACTCAAAATTTGTGAGACTAATACAAACCATGGTATAGTAGTGTCGGGGATTTTGGAAAGGAAGGGACTGACTGGAGAAGGGACATGTGAGTTAAACTGAAAGACACATCTGAAGTTGTATTAATAACTTTAGAGAAGCCACATTGATGTTCGTACATCAGAAAAGAGATACAGGAAAACAAAAGGAAATAAAAGTTCTACCCTCCTCCAATTGTTTATTGATTGTTTTCTTTCTCTAGAACTATGACTGTGCCTTCTGATACACTTCCTTCTCCACCCTATTTATACAGTATTTCAAAGCAGCAAAATGTGCCATGGCCAGATGGCGCAGTTGGTTGGAGCATTGTTCCATACACCAAAAGGTTGTGGGTTTGCCCTAGCTGGTTTGGCTCAGTGGATAGAGCATCTCCCTGTGGACTGAAGGGCCCCAGGTTTGATTCCAGTCAAGGTCACATGCCTGGATTGCAGGCTTGATCCCCAGTAGGGGGCGTGCAAGAGGCAGCTAATCAATGATTCTCTCCCATCATTGATGTTTCTATCTCTCTCTACCTCTCCCTCCCTCTCTGAAATCAATATATTTTTAAAAAAGGTGGGTTTGATTTCCAATTAGAGATCTCTAAAATCAATAAACATATCTTCCGGTGAGGATTTAAAAAAGTAGCAAAATAATTTTTAGTACATTGTAGTATATTAACATTTATTCCTATATACTCTGTGCCAGTAAAACTGTCCTTTTTTGTTTGTTTATTTGTTTGTTTTCAAATAAGAACATGGAAACTAATGCATTTTTTTTCTTTATGTATAACCTTAATTTTTTTTTTTCAGCCATGCTCTCCTTCCTGGAAACCTGAGATATAGTCATGGAATCTTCATCCATTCGGGCAAACTAGTGCTTTGCTTTTCAGTATTGTTCTCTGGAAACCTATGACTGCCATAATCCAATTTCACTCCAATGCTTATTTAATTGTTCTGTTTGGATCCAGTGGCATTTAAATTATATCATGTGAAACTGATAGTTGGGGGAAAATTAGTTTGGAAAAGGCATTGGAATGGTGCAATCTTGTAGTTAATATTGGCTAGATGAAAGAAGAGACTATGTTTCAGGCTATTCCAGGTTAAAATGTACTTTCTTGAAAAAGAATAGCATAATAGCATAACAGCATAAATTCATAAAATAAAGGCTCTAATGTAACAGACAGTTACCTGAAAATGGTGCTATCTATTAGTAAGCAAGTTCTAATACAAAATAAAAGCTGGGCCAAGCCAACTAGAAACTATACAATTTGGTACTCAAATATAAGTGTTAAATGAACATAAGTGATACATTTCAGGTCTACTAGCTACTCTCTTTAGTTGGATTAACTTTTGGAATATAATTTCTTTATTTTAATTCTTTCAATTATCTATCAGTACAATTCACTATGCAGCAATACCCAATCACAATGGATCCATTGTGTCCAAACACTCTTCACAGAAAACTAGAGTGGAAGAGAGTATTTTTATTGTTTCTTTTAGGAGAGGAGAAAATGAAGGTCACTATTTTAAATATCCATCTACACTGTAAATTTTAATTAACAGAAAATGATTCTTGTTTACAGTTTTAGTTTTCAACATTTAAAAAATACAAAATATCTATGTAGGCATATAATAAATCCTATTGAAGCATGTGGTTTGAAGAAAGATAAGCAGCCAGGGATTCTTTTCTGCATACAGTATTTAAAAATAACTAAAGAGAAATTCTAAACGTAGAGTTGAGGTCTGTATTTTATGTACCATAATAAATTTTTCTCATGTAAAAAGGGAGCTAGATTAAAAATACATGAAAGCAATCTGTGAATTTTAGAACATGTAGTGTTAGAGTGAGCTAGTAAGAAACAAGCCTTAGGACTTGTGTTCAGTTCATGCAAAGTACTTTAACTGGGACTTAAATGAGTTGGAGTGAATTCCAAGAAGTGTGACCAGGACAATGACGATACTCAAGATAGTTTCATAAGGAAGATATTCAATACCTGGGATGTTTACATTCTGAAAGACAGGCAGAGGAAAGATTTCTTCAAATATTTGAGAAGCTATCAAATATTTGAGAAGCTGTCCTGTGGAAGTTCCATGGGATCCCAGAGTTCAGATCAAGGGTGAAAAAAGTTTCAATGAGTAAGATTTCCACTTAGTAAATAGAAGAACTGCATATCAAGAAAAACTATAAAAAATTAGAATGAATTTGATGGATTGTTTAGGAGAAATACAAGCAAGTATTACCTAATAATAGACAAACATGTAAATTTTTTTAAATATATTTTATTGATTTTCCACAGAGAGGAAGAGAGAGGGACAGAGAGCTAGAAACATCGATGAGAGAGAAACATGGATGAGATGCCTCTTGCACGCCCCCCACTGGGGATGCGCCCGCAACCAAGGTCCATGCCCTTGACCGGAACCGAACCCGGGACCCCTGAGTCCGCAGGCCGCCGCTCTGTCCACTGAGCCAAACCGGTTTCGGCCAAACATGTAAATTGACCGTACCTCTGCTACACCCACAGCCAAGCAGGAGTGAGTATGCAAATTAACCCAACAAAGATGTTGGGTTAATTTGCATATGCAGGCAAGGAGTGGCCAGGAGGGGTGGGATGCCTGCTATGATGGCGGGGGGGTGCAGAGGGAGCTACAGGAGCAGTGCTCCACCCCGGGAGCGAGGACTTGCAGGCTCCTGGGCAGCCCAGAGCGAAGTCAGGGGAAGGAAGGCCTATTCCTGCATGAATATCGTGCAACAGGCTTCTAGTAATTCTATATTTGGATGTGAATGAAGCTACAGATAGAAAACTAACACTACATAATTTGTAGAATTTTTAAATCTCATTTTTCTTTGATTTGGTGAAATGACATAACCAACAATACAGACCTCATTTATTTAAGGTCAATTAAAAAGATGGAGTAGAAAATGTCACCAAAACCATTAAGTAACACATACCTGACATAAATGATTTTCAAGCCATTTGAATTGGTTAGAACAGTGAATAAAATAGAATAGATAAAATATGGTGAGAATAAAATTTCACCTAACAAGGGTTAACATGTTTTGCTTTGCAAAACTTCTCTTTTTGGGGGGTGGTGGGGTGGTGGTGTAGTCTGACATGACATAAAATCTGTTTATTACTTGGGACAATGTCCACAATTTGAAATATACTGTCTTAGGCCATGTCTCTATATCTAGTTTGCACAAATTTGATTGAATTGGATGATGAAATAATAGAAAGATTCTTGTAAATAAGTGTTAAATTGGCTGATTTTTAGTGAATTTGTTTTAATCAATTTATTTTATTTACTCAGCATTATTTTAAATTTTTAGTCTTTTATACTGTTTCTCTCTTGAAAGTAAATGCAATTTCTTTGTTGAAATTTAATTTTGATCCATTTAAATAGAGGAGTATTTGGGGATGAATATTTCCCTTGCTCCATTGATCATTTAATTTTGAGATTTAATACAGAACTAAAAGGAGTTGATGGTAGGATGAACTTTAAAGCCAGAAATAACTGGGTTTAAACATTGTCACTTGTTATATTTTATTTAACCTTAGACAAAATATTTCACTTTTCTGATCTTTGCCTTCATTTACATATACAATGAATAATAAAATTAAGAGTTTGATTTTTATGACATGATTCCTTTCTTAAATCAAACTTCATGAATGACATTTGCTCACAGAGAATACTATAGTCATCTTTTTAATAAAGACTTAATGAAGGAAAGGATGAAAGTAAAAGAAAGAGAGAGAGAAGAAAAAAGAAATAAGGTCAATTTCTATTCCTTCTGCTTACTGCATAATGTTGTCTCATCTCTTGTTGGGGAGACAGTGTTCATCTAGTAAGATATTTTTTTTTTCTTCACATGGGGATTTCAGAGCAGAATAATGTCAAGTAGAAAATGAACAAACGAAGAGAATTTTGTTTCACTTTTAAAAACTGGGGTAAATGGACACTTGCCAAGAGTTTTACCACAGTACACCAGATAAGACCCCAGCTAGGAATTTGGGACAGAACATCATATAAAAATTAAAAGAATTATTATGGCATATGGAGGTGGGTAACCTAAATTTAGTCTCAGGTGTCAATATGCAGTGGAGATTTGGGGATTTAGTATATCTCTATGTCTTGGTAAGGAGCTTTAAGGAGAATCCCCTAAGTTTTCAAGCAAGACTCCCAAGGTAAATAAGTTGTCTCCTATATCTGTGGTTTCATTTTCTGCAGTTTTAAGACCAAGGTCAACCACAGTCTGAAATATTAAATGGAATATTCCAGAAATAAACAAACATGTTTTAAATTACATGCTGTTCTGAGTAGTTTGATGAAATAATTCATCAACTATATCTGTCCTGCCTGGAGGAACATCTTATCCATGCTGAGCTTACTTAATACTGTTTCAGTTATGAGATCAACTGCTTCATTATTGCAGTTGTGTTCAAGTAACCCTTATTTCTTTTACCGTACTTAATTTATAAGTCAAACTTTATCATGTAAAAAAAATAGTATATAAGGATTAAGTACTATCCATGGTTTCAGGCTTCCACTGGGGGTCTTAGAATGTATCTCTTGAGGATAAGAGGGGACTACTCTACTATTTTGTATTGACTATTTAAAAAAAAATCTTTATTGCTGAGAGTATTACAGATGTCCCTCCATTTCCCCCTGTTGCCCCCCTCCACCTGGTTTCTACCCCACCCCAGGCCTTCATCACCCTAATGTCTGTGTCCACATGTAATGCATATCCTATATAATAAAAGCCTAATATGCTACGTGTCCAGTAGTCTGGTTGGCCATTCAACCAATCAAAGTGTAATATGCTAATGATATGCTAAGGCTGCTCAACTGTTCACTATGATGTGCACTGACCACCAGGGGCAGACAGTCAACCAGTTGACCAGTTGCTATGATGTGCACTAACCACCCTGGGGCAGACACTCCGACTGGTAGGTTAGTTTGCTGCTGGGGTCCAGCCAATCGGGACTGAGCAAGATGGGCCAGACATGCTCTGGAGCCCTCCCGCGGTCCTTCCCCAGCCCCGATCGTGCACCAGTGGGGTACCTCGACCTGGCCTGCACCCTCTCACACCCTCTCACAAATTTAGGTTACCCACCTCCATATGACACCTCGGGGGATGTTGGAGGACTGGTTTCAGCCCAATCCTGCAGGCCAGGCCAAGGGACCCCACTAATGCACAAATTCGTGCACTGGGCCTCTACTATGCATATAAATACTTTAGTTAATTTCTTCCTGTCCCCTCCCCCCTTTCATCTGAAAGTTATCAGTCTGTTCCATGTTTCAATGCTCCTAGTTCTATTTTATCAGTTTATTTTATTCATTAGATTCCTTGTTCATTTATTTTGATTTTTATATTTATTTGTTAATAGATATGTGTTTATTGCCATTTTATTGTTCATACTTTTGCTCATCTTCAAGAAGACTCTTCAACATTTCATGTAATACTGATTTGGTGGTAATGAACTCCTTTAGCTTTTTATTCTCTGGGAAGTTCTTTATCTGGCCTTCAATTCTATCAATTCTTCAAAACTATCAAGTGATAGTTTTTCTGGGTAATCTTGGTTGTAGGTCCTTGCTATTCACCACTTTAAATATTTCTTGCCGAAACCGGTTTGACTCAGCAGATAGAGCGTCGGTCTGTGGACTGAAGGGCCCCAGGTTCAATTCCGGTCAAGGACATGTACATTGGTTGCAGGCACATCCCCAGTGGGGGGTGTGCAGGAGGCAGCTGGTCGATGGTTCTCTCTCATTAATGTTTCTAGCTCTCTATCCCTCTACCTTCCTCTCTGTTAAAAATCAATAAAATATATTAAATATATATATATATTTCTTGCCACTTGCTTCTGACCTGCAAAGTTTCTGTTGAGAAATCATCTGACAGTCATATGGGTACTCCCTTGTAGGTAACTCACTGCTTTTCTCTTGCTGCTTTTAAGATTCTCTGTCTTTAAACATTGGCACTTTAATTATGACATACTGTGGTGTGGGCCTCTTTGGGTTCCTCTTGTTTGGGATGCTCTTGTAAGTCTTTTTCATTTACCAGGTAGGGAAACTTTCTGTCATTACTTCTTCAAATAGGTTTTTAACATCTTGCTCTCTCTCATCTCCTTCTGGCTTCCCCATAATGCAAATGTTGGTACACTTGAGGTTGTCCCAGAGGCTCCTTACCCTATCTTCAGATTTTTGGATTCTTTTTTCTTTTTGCACTTCTGATTGGATGGTTTTTGCTTCTTCATATTCCAAATCACTGATTTGATTCTGAATATCCTTTACTCTACTGTTGATCCGCTGTAAACTATTCTTTATTTCAGTTAGTGTATGCTTAATTTCTGACTGTTCCTTTTCATGTCTTTGATGTTCTCACTTGAAATTCTCACTAAGTCCCTTGAAGCTCTTGTTAAGATTCTTGAGTATCCTTATAACCATTGTTTTGAACTCTGCATCTAGTAGTTAGCTTGCTTCCATAAAGTGGTCGACATCAGAGATCTTAGATATAAGGCTAACTACTATAATTATTTTATAATACAGCAGCTTGAATTAAGACATGCATACATAAATATATATATGAAAGAAATGTAATATATATATGAAAGAAATAATTTTATTCAATAGTCTGCTGGAGTCAACTTGTACTGGCTCATAAAATCAAATTTGTAATTTTCAGGAAAATTTCAAAGTGATTGTTAAAAAATAAATTGCATAAGTATACATTATAATGAATTACTTTTATTTAAGTAAATCTTTCAACACTAAGACTTATTACTTCCTAATTATTTTGCTACCTTTTGATATTATTTATGTATTCTATCTTCTAGGATGCTATAAAAATAAATATATGCATTTATATAAATAAAGGTATGCTACTGTACATTTCCCCTCCTCGGTCAGTGATTTGCTGCTAGCTTAAAAACAATATCATTGACAATATTTGGCAAACACTACAAATCAGAGCTTCTGGTTTTGGCAAAGTAAGTTATATAATTGTCATCATACTAATAGATTTTGTCAATGGATTTCTAAAGTATTGGTGGCTTACACCTGTCTAGGGGGGCCCAGACTTGAAATTTCTATGTATTTCAATTTCATTATTATACTGGCCTGCCCATTCTCTGTTACCTGTCTTTAGGGATATCTTTAGAAGGCTATTGTTCTAGGACAGCTGAAGGTCAGAGTATATGTATCTGCGACCTTCTACTGCCTGAGAACCACCGAAGGAAATGCTGTACTTCTTTTAGATAAGACAAGAAAAACCCAACAGACAAAAGACACCATGAGTAATTATTGAGGCAATTAATATAAAACATTTTTTTTTATTTTGAAGCAATTAATGCAAAACATTTTTGCCACACATAAACATAGTTCCTTTTATGATTTTGTTTTGTTCTATCAAACTGAACTTGTTTTTTTTTTTCTCAAATTGAATAACTTACCTTTACACAATATCAGCTGAAATTTAAATCCATGTGCTTTTGGAGGGAGATTTCCATAAGATTGCCCTTGAATGATCGTTGGTCTATGAAAATGCCTTTCCTTTTACTGCCCCCACCCCATTTTTCCCTGTAAACTTTCACTACAAACATCAACTTTGTTTTAATGCTAAACTTTAATGAAAAGACCAATGCGTAATGTAGTAAAAAGGTCAGGCATCAACAATAGGTTGATTGCTTTATAAGAAAGTACAGAACTCACTGATATTTCACGCGAGTTAGAGTTCTATCCTGCATCAAAAGGAAGTGCCTATATGAGGGTGATCTGTCAACTAAGATGGATGTAAAAACCATGCATTACTGAGATACAGTGAATAGTTACGTTTTTTCTTTACTTTTTTCCCCAAAAAAACCTAGAGGGTCAAAGAAAAAGAATGACTGTTAAACTGCAAAAGTAAGAGCCTACACACATCTTCTGTGTCCTCTGAGGATGCCGCTCTAAAAGCAGTTTATTCTGTTTTGTTGTTTTTTATTTTGTTTAATTTTTCCACCACCATTTATCCCCTCTATGCCCTCTTCCACCTCCACTATGCCTCCCCACCACAATCACCACATCTCGGAGTGTCTCTGTTTTGTTCATTAGATCTCACATATGAGTGAAATCATGAGGTACTACTTGTCTTTCTCTGACTGGCTTATTTTACTTAGCATAATGTTCCCCAGGTCTACACATGCTGTCACAAAGGGTAAATTGTCATCCTCTTAATGGCAGAGTAGTATTCTGTTATAATTTCTGTAGAAAAGACATGTAACCTTTAGGTAAAAGAGAGTTGAGAATCCATCTTGTTCAACTACTGTCTGCTATGAAGACATTCTTTTTTTTCTATTAGGGTGCATAGTCTATTATCTTCCTGGAAATGCTATCATGACATATTTGCCATAAAAACAGATAGTTAAGAACTTCATAAATGTACCTGATGTAAATGTCTTGTATGTTAATTTAAACCTTCTCCATGGCAATGGCAAACAAGTGATAATCACTGCCTAATAAACCCTCTACTTATGGAGGAAATTAATCAATTCACAAGGGAGTTTTCTTTTTTTTCTAACCTAGAAGACCCCATAAGGTTAAACTTCTGCCAATTGTCCCCATTTCACCTTCTATCATTTTCTTTGACACTTTCAATTTTTCACTCCATTTTATTAAAATCTTAGAGGTAACATTTATATTTTCTCCTTATTTCATGCAATACTGTTTCCTTCCTATTAGAAAGTTAACACATTTCTGATCCTCAGGTTAAGTATTTTGTTTTAAATGTTTCAATTAAGTATCTGACTCTATTTTTGATAAAGTCAAATAAACAATAAGCCAAACTAATATAAAATTTACCTGCAAAACCTCTGGATGTGAAATTTTACACTATTGATTGTTTTCTTGCATCCCATTTTTGTGTTGTTGAGTTGTTAAAAAGCATCATTACATTTTAAAACAATCTAAGACTTAAATTCTTCAGTTTGCATGTTTTTAATGTGTATGTTATACAATTTGTTCGTGTGATAAAAATCCCATAACTCATTCTTATTAACTCCAAAGCATGCTGTGAAATAATATTTCACTATGTTTGAAAGGAGGAGGATTTAAATTTTATGTGATGCATATTTTCAATAGCTCAGTTATGTACAATTACATATTAAAAATATAAGCTTAGTGTTTTTCTTTTCAGAGAGTTGGACACAAAGTGTTCCTATTATATAGGTAAATAACAAATTAGAGATTGCTTTTAAAGAAAATGTCTATCAAATGATTTATAAACTTGGTCTCTATAAAGCCAGATTATTTTGGTCACACTTCACTGTGGGATATATCATAGAAGTGAATTTAAAATTTCAGTTAAGTGCACTGAGAAATCGATTTACCACCTAATCTTGTCTCTGTGTGTTATAGCAATAAAACATTATTCAAAATGTGACAGGGACTCTGGCACTTGCCTCAGAAGTGGGATTTGTCAGTAAAATAGTATTTATGTTTATTAAGAATCAATTTAGGTTGAAGCACTCCAGAGTGAATCACAAGTAAATTAGAAGTTTCAGTTTACCTATCATGAGATTCAAAGGTTTTATGTACATAATGTTCATCTGGAGAATTTTTATTCTTTTCTTCATCTTCATATTTGCCTGAATTCTGATCCTTTCACAACCCCTTTTATAATTATTGATATGTTTTATGAATTACTCTATTTTGTAGAAAGATTAATTGAACACTGAATTTTTGCGAGAATCGCAAGTTCACACCAAGATAACATTTCACAATCTCATGACATAATAGAGTAACTTCTCGGGTGGGGGGTGGGGAAGTAGGGGACATGGGGGGAATGAGTAACATAGGTTTTAAAAAAAGAGAGAGAGACATCAAGAACTCATGGACTTGGGCAAAGCGCTGTGACTGTGGGTGGGAGGGGGTGGAAGTGGAAGAGGGTATAGGGGAGATAAACGGTGATGGGGAAAAATAAAGTAAAATAAAATAAACTAATTCAAAGATTTGAAATTATGCAGAAGATGGTCTCTGGTTATAAGGAATTTAAATTAGAATTAATTTTTTTAAATTTGTAAAAATTCTCACTTTCAAATGAAGCAACTGAAACAATTCATTAGTCAAAGAGAAAAATTACAAAAACATTTAGAAAATATTTCCAACTGAATAAAATTGTAAAATGTTGCATTAAAATATGTTGTGCATATTTCTTCTATGTGCTTGGAAGAAATATTATAATTTTGAGCACACATATTGGAAAAGAACAGGATAAAATCTATTAGTCACCCCCTAAAATCTAGTAGAGTAAATTATACCCAAAGAAAGTAAAAGAAATAGATAAGAGCATAAATACTGTAAATTGAGAAGCAATGCATAGAGAAAGCAATCAAATAAAAATGTACTTCTTTACAAAGATAAGTAAAAGGACAAAACACTGGGTAATCTGGTAGGGAAAAATGAAAGAAATCACAAACTGCAATAGAGAATATCTGTCATAGAACAGATACAACATTGCAGACACTAACTTTATTATAAATATTAATAAGTCAGGGATAAGTAATCAAAGGCCTAAAGAGCAAATCTGCCTGCATCCTGGGAATTCATTCTGAAAATAAAATTTTATTCATACACAAACAAAGCCATTTGTTAATGGGTTATCTATGACTACTTTCACATTACCAAAGAATTGAGTGGCTCTTATTATGTATAAATGGGATTTAATTTTGAGGTGATTAAAATGTTCTGGAATTACAGCATAGGGACTATAATCAATAATATAGTAATAACTATGTATAGTGCCAGGTAGGTACATAATATTGAATGTAAACTGTAATTAAATTTAAAAAATTGATTTGAATTGATTTCAGAAAGAGAGGAAATAGGAAAAAGAGATAGTAACAATGATGAGAGAGAATAATTGATTGGCTGCCTCCTGCACTTCCCACACTGGGAATCAGTTCCACAACCCGGGCATGTGCCCTGACCAGGAATCAAACCCTGACTTCCTGGTTCATAGGTTGATGCTCTCTGAACCATGCCGGCTGGGCTATAATTGAATTTTTTTAAAATTTACATAGAATGGTGAGTCACCAGGAAGAACATGAATAGATTGGGAGACAATTTTAAAAGTAAACTATTCTAGATTATAAAAATAAATAGTAGAAAAGGAAATCATTTTTAACAAATTTTATGAGTTAATTATTATAAACCTCATTCCAAGTCCATAAAGGACATTGAAAATTTCAGATGGCTATTCTTGTTAGAATAGGTTTATAATAATCAACTAATTATTAAATTAGGAGCCAGTGTTCCCAGATTGCGAGAGGGATGTCCAACTGCCGGTTTAGGCCCAGATCAGACCTCCCCCAAGGGGTCCCCAATTGAATCATTAAACATAGATGCAATGATTCTTTACAGAATTAAAATTCAAACCCATCCTAATATATAAAAACCCTGGGTCCATCACAATTGGAGACTCGACCAACCAGAAGTCTGTCCTTCAGTCAGCACTGGGTTCCTGTGGCTCCCCAGCACTGAATGCTGCAGCTGCAGGCACGGTGACCCAGCACTGACTGCTGAGGGGGCTGCGAATCAGGCCCGTAGAGAGGCCTAAAGAGAAAAGCAGGGTCTAGTTCATAGCCTGTGTGGCAGCTGTTGATTAGCACTTGCCTCTCTCCTTCTCTCCTGGCAGGGCCAGCAGCTGCGCCTCCATTTCTCTCCAAGCCTCCACTGGGGCTGCTGATCAGCCCTGCCTTTCTGATCAGTCCCCGTTGATAGGCCCAGAGACGCTGACTGGCATAGAAACTGACCAATCAGAACCAAATTGGCCGGCAGAGGAGGGCAGTTGGGGGCAAGATCAGGCCGGCAGGGGAGGGCAGTTAGGGGTGATCAGGCAGGCTGAGGCAGTTAGGGGTGATAAAGTTGGCAGGGAAGGGCAGTTGGGGATGAGATCAGGCTGGCAGGGGAGGGCAGATAGGGGCGAGATCAGGCTGGCAGGGGAGGGCAGTTGGGGGCAACCAGGCTGGCAGGGGAGGGCAGTTGGGGGTGATCAGGCAGGCAGAGGCAATTGGGGGTGAGATCAAGCCGACAGGGGAGGGCAATTAGAACTGGTCAGGCAGGCAGACAGAGGCAGTTAGGGGCGATCAGGCAGGCAGGCAGGTGAGCAGTTAGGAGCCAGTATTCCCAGATTGCGAGAGGGATGTCCGACTGCCGGTTTAGGCCCAGATCAGACATCCCCCAAGGGGTCCCCAATTGAGAGGGTGCAGGCTGGGCTGAGGGACACACCCCCCAGGCACGAATTTCATGCACCAGGCCACTAGTCTATATATATAAAAGCCTGAGCAACCATCTGACCATCCAACTGGTACCTATGATACACAATGATCACCAGGGGGCAGACACTCCAACAGGTATCTATGATGTGCACTGACCACCAGGAGGCAGACACTTAATGCAGGAGTTGCCAAGCTGAGGTGAATTGGCAGCTGTGGTTCTTGGGTGACGCACCCAGAACCAGAGAGGGAGGAGCCCAATTACGGGGTGTGTCACCCAAGAACTGCCCTCTCACAATCTGCGACCCCTCAGGGAACATCGGAGAGCTGGTTTGGACCCAATCCCCGCAGGCCAAGCCGAAGTATCCCACCGATGCACGAATTCTTGCACAGGGCCTTTAGTCAATACATAAAACAGTTTATTCCAGGAATAAAATCTTGGTTTAACATAAAAAATAAGTCAATGGAATTTTCCAGATTGCTATAATAAAGAAAAATATATATCATCAAAAGAGATGAAGAAAAATCTTTTAATATCATTAAAATTTAATCATGATAAATATTTTAAGAATATAAATAGCTGGATAAAAGAAAGTCCTACAGCTAATGTCATGTTAGTGGTGAAAATTTATTAATTTCCATAATTCCAGGGGAAAATGTTCTTAATATTATACTAGAGATCTAGGCTAGTTTAATTAGTCAAGAAAAAGAAAACAAACAGACAGTTTTTGGAAATCAAGAAGTATAATGCAATTGTTCACAAGTAATGATTGTGTAAAAATTCTAAGAAATATTCCTCCAAATTTAGAAATATATATATCTATATCTATATCTATATCTATATCTATATCTATCTATATATATATATATATATATATATATATATATATATATATAAAGTTAGATATAGTACATCCATATATATTAGGTTAATATAGATAAATATAATTTTATTTATATAGTATAATAAATTATTAAAAATGTAAATTTAAAAATACTATTCTAAAACACATTAAAAACATAAAATATGTAGAGATAAATTCTATACCATTAAGAACTTACCCTTGAAATAAATATGTATACCTGTTGTGTTTTGGGAATGACACTGTAACTAAAAATTTCACTACTTAATTTCCATGTGGAATATAATATTTATTAAAATGATATAATAAAAATGTGTTAATTGGAACTATCCTGAGTGTCATTTAGCAACACATATGAAAAATCTTAAAAGTAATTGCACCTTTTGACATTTCCCTTTTATTAACTTCTCCTAAGGAAACAGAGGTAATGAATATAAAGATTTCTGTATGAGAATATTATTTAAACTATTATGTTATAATTGTGAAACCAGTCTAAATATACAGATGACTCAACTACAGAGAACAGAGTCAATTTATCCTATTATACTGATAGAATATATTTTCATTTGGGCATTACATATTTTTAAAGAGCAAGTAATACTTTTTAAAAATTCTACTTTATTACAAATAAATGTGGAACACAGATGAATTTTTTCAATTTGTTATAAATATGCATATAGATATTTTAATTAAAATGCTTAAAGGCATGTACCACTAGGTTATTTTTATTCTTTAAATGTTAGATTTATTACTAATTTTGTCTTTATTTTACTGACATTTTCCACATTTTATCATTGAAAACAAATAATAGGTTATATAAAGAATATAATTGACAATTCTTGTGATGCAACATTATTAAGGTGCTCAGTTTTACTAAGTCAGTAAAGAATTGCAAATGACTTCTACTGGCTTGCAAAAGCCTCTCTATACATCTTTTCCTAACTCGGTGCTCAGGAATGTCATATTGGTTGCTTGAAATTGACCATGGCATTTTTTTACACTGTGGAAATATGAAAATGCTACAAATCTGGCCTTTTTATTACAAAAAACTAGTTGTTAAACATTTATCTTCACACCACAGTGCAAAGGAAAACCAAATAAAGATATTTCAGAAAATATATTTAGTAAACAATTCATAGTTCTCCTAAAAGAGATAGATAGCTATACATTAATTTCTTCAAAAATAATAACGTTCATATTTACCAACAGCTAGCAAACATATTCTTTCCACAACTCTTATTTTGTTACTCTCGTCATCTTACTGGCCATTGGAGCCAAGTTATTTTTATTTATTCTTAAGTCGTTTTTGTTTAATTCTTACCCTAATCTAGTTATGCAGAAAACCCTATGATGATTAACATCTTTAACAGTCAATATGTGTGAAGTAAACATGTCCTAGGGCAGTAACTATACATTTGGTTGCACATAATAACATCACAAAATGAGAGACATAGAAATAAAACATGTACTAATAAAACTTCTTGCTGAAAAAAATTCGGGCTTTTTAAATCACAGGTGCTAATGAGACCATACATGCTGAGAGTGAGAGAAGCTGAACATTTTATGTAGGTATATGGATACAATAGACACTGCGGACTTTGTACCAATGTTAATCAATCTAATCAATGAAGATTAAAAAGTCACAAAAAATGTATTTTAGTAGTTGCTATTTTTAATATGGTTTTAAAATATGTGTGTAGGTTTGTCAGCATTTTAATAGCTCCTCCTAAAAAAGAAGCTGGGTTTTTTTAATTATAAATGATTAGTCCTATAGTTTATTATTACTCACAGTAAACATCAGCATCACCTTGTTAGAAATGTAACTTATAGGCCCTCCTCTAGAGCTACCAAAAAAAAAAAAAAAATCTGCATTTTAACAATATGCCCATGTAATATGTATAGGAAGTTTGAAAAGTAATATTCTAATCCACTGCCATCTTATTAGATAATTTATTTTTACTTGTCAACACCGAAAGTGAGTTTTTAAATCAATGTTTTAAATGAATATGATTTACATTACATTTTCAGGTCTTTATTATATCACTAGAGGCCCAGGGCACAAAAATTCGTGCACTCAGGGGCTCCCTCAGCCCAGCCTGCATCCTCTCGCAGTCCGGGACCCCTTGGGGGATGTCCAATTGACAACTTAGGTCCGCTCCCCATGCCGCAGTTGAACGTCTTAGGACTACCATGGAGGGGAGAGAGGCTCCTGCCACCGCCGCTGTTCTCGCAGCCATCAGCCCAGCTTCTGGCTAAGCGGAGCTCCCCCTGTGGAAGCGCACTGACCACCAGGGGGCAGCTCCTGCGCTTAGCATCTACCCCCTGGTGGTCAGTGCACGTCATAGCGATAGGTCATTCCAGGTGGTTCTGCCGTTAGGGTCAATTTGCATATTACCCTTTTATTATACTGGATTCTAAAGCTGTAAGGAACTATATATTTTGTACATATGTGGTATATAATGGTACTTAAACATCATATTTCTGAGTCATATTTAGCCTAATACTTGTTATAGAGCTATTTGGAAAGGTAGAAAGAGCCATGTCTTTGAAAATCAGGTTTTATTTGTATTATAGCAGCAATACTGGCTTTGCATTTTTTTCCTGTGCCTAAGTTTCCTAGATTATAAATTATAGGAACTACATCTATCCTTGGGCTACTTAGATGATTTTATAAATAAAAGCCTCTGGCATATATGAGTTAATAGAAATGTATTCATTTAAATCCATTAGTATCTAAATTTATCATTTCTGAAACATCTACTTGCCTTTCTTAATTCACTAAGTAAATATATTAGATGCATAGATCTCATCTTGATAACCTAGAATCTAAGCCACTATAAAAATATCAATTAAAATATTTACAAATATTATGAGTTTTCTCAGCCATACTACCAAAATATAACAAAAAAGCTTGATACTAAGAATGTTTCATTTGTTTAGTCCACATAAGGAGCATGGATTCCATAAGAAATCTTGCCAGATCTTGACTTACTTTGCATCTAAGTAAAGCATCTAAGGAGAGAATGCCATATATCTTGAACCCAATTCCAAGCAAATGACTGTAGTGTAATCTCATTTATGACATTAAAAATACTAACAAAATCAGAAATTATTGGGTATGGTATGTTAATATTTTTGCAAACAGAGTGGTTTCCTGAATCCTTTCTATGCTTTTACATGATATGTCAGTAGATTCTTGGCAGGGGCATAAATCCTCTAGGACTTGATTGGATCTCAAACACTCTAAATAAGAAAGCATTTCCTTTCAGTTTTTACCAACTTAAAGCCATCTTTAACAATGCTCATCACATAGTTATTTACAGCAAGAAAAATTCTCAACAATAGGAATTTCCAAATATATCAGCTAGGTAAATCAAATATGGCACATTCAAGCTTGGAGATAATTGACTATGGAAATGAATATTTGTTGACATAAAAACATATTTATGATATTTTTATATAATTCCTGGAAGGATATACATCAAACTAATAAAAGTATTGATCTCTGGTGAAAATGTGAAATGTGTGTGATTACTTTTCACGTTTTAGTTATCTTTATTTTCCAGTGATCAATGGAAAACAAATATTTCATCATAGATAAAGCCCATAAAAGTTATTTTCAAAATAAATTTCAAGTTTAGCATTTCTTGAAGATTTTATGTAAATTATCCAAAATAATTTTAATAAGTTTGTTTATTTTATCTGTACCAAGCACAGAAAATGTTACTTGTTTTAGCATCAAATATCAAAAGTTAGTTTATAAATCAAGTAGGTTTACTGGTTAATATAGATTAATACAATTACTTGAAGGCATTATAAATTGACTTAGTCTTCCATTTTAATATGAATAAACAACTCAATCTATTAAGATTTCTGTGGAAGAAATTGCATTGTAATCTCTACGGGGAAAAAGTAGCTGTATTCCTGGAGTTTATCTACTGCCAGTAAGAATATTATTGTCAATAACTAAGCTATGTTTGACAATAGAAGAATATTGACAATAAATCAAGGTGCATTAAAATTAGTTTAAGTTCTCAGAAATGTGGTTTTCTTAAACACTAGAGTCCCAATGCACAAATCCGTGCACCAGTGGGGTCCCTTGGCCTAGTCTGTGGGATCAGGCTGAAATCGTCTCTCCAACATCCTCTGAGGGGTCTCAGATTGCGAGGGGGCACAAGCCAGGCCGAGGGACCCCACTGGTGCATGATCGGGGCCAGGGATGAACGCAGGAGGTTGGCCATCCAGGAGGGACCAGGGGAGGGCTCCAGGGCATGTCAGGCCTGTCTCGCTCAGCCACAATCAGCCAGACCCCAGCAGCAAGCTAACCTATGGGTCAGAGTGTCTGCCCCCTGGTGGTCAGTGCACATCATAGCGACTGGTTGACCAGTGACTCCCTGCCCCTTGGTAGTGCATGTCATAGCGAGTGGTTGAGCGGCCTTAGCATTTCATTAGCATATTATGCTTTGATTGGTTGAAAGGCCGACCGGCCAATTGGACACTTAGCATATTAGGCTTTTATTATATAGGATAATATTTTCATAGTTAAACTAAGTATATAATAGAATAGAAAACAGAGTAACATTATTACTTCTTGAATATTAAGTTTAATTATTATTATGATCAATATTTTTTATAAGTAGTGTGACTAAGGATACTCATTCCTGGTTTGAATACTACTTCTGTGATTTGGAGAGAGTAAGAAAGCATATGTGAGTTGCACAACTGACAACAATAATTGATCTGGGCATTACAAAAGAGTCTTAGGGCCCTGGTTGTTAGTTAGAGCATCCTCCCTAAACATCCTCCCAATACACTGATGAATTCGATCACTAGTCAGGGAATTTATAGCAAGCAACCAATAAATGTATAAATAGGTGCAATGACAAATTAATGTTTCTCTCTAAGTTTTTTTTTAAAAAAAGGGATTGTCATTTTCAAATAACTTCTATAGAGCAAGCCATACTACTTGAATAAAAAGAAATGTCCAATATCTAGAAGTATATTTGTATAGTCATCAATTTCCACAACTTTATGTGAGTTATATAAAAGGCATGTAGTTCAAGATTTGTTATTATTTTATAAAAGTGCAATTTTTCATCCACAAGTTCATTCATTTAGTATTTTTGATGGATCTCAAACCCAGACATCTATCATTTATTGTGTTTTCCTAACATCATCTTTCTCTCAGTCTCTTAATCTTTCTTCCAAAACTTTAGGTTATTCTGACATAATTTACCATTTAATGGCATAATTAACCATTTTAATGAATTGATTGCCTCTGTGATGCCCACTGGGTATACAGTGGCAAAAAACCCATTTTGCATGACTGATATTCTCTCACAGAATAATAATTATTAACTAGAAATAATATTAAAAACTGTGAAACTTCAAGGGCAGCATAATATCCATGCTCTATCTTAAAAAAAAAAAAAGTTTAGTTCACACATTAATACTCATGGGCATTATATTAGCATTACAAAGAAAAACTGCTCCTATAGGGTAGTGGCAGACAATTCCATCAAGCGTTTTCCACTTTCTTCCATGTGGATCGAGTATTAACCATGGGGAAAACATTGTGATTCTCAGTGTGTGGGCAATCAGGAATAATATTGTCACGTCTCAGAATATTCACAGGGAAGATAAGCCATAAAGCAATTATAATGACTACGATTTTAAAGTTCAGTATAATGAAAAAGACATAAAATGATCATGGTGAGATTTGGGAAGAGGAGAAACGTTTTTCCCCTATGGAGAAGGGATAAAAATTACAATAACATAACATCTTTTATATGTGCAGGAAGGCTTCCCAGAAGAAGAGGAAATTAAATTTGGCTTTAAAGAAGAGATAAGGTACAAGTAATCTCACTGTTATATAATGAACCCACTGACTTTTGCATTTAGATGTCAGGAACTATTGCAGCTTTCTAACTAGAGTGTAGAATTATTTATTATATGGCTTGGTTATTACATCTGCATTCTAGGTCTCATATGTTCCACATCAAAATGCTTTGTAATTAAAGGGATTATGGCATCTCCAAGTTGGGTAATTATTTATAAATTTTAATTGCAAAAGAAACCAAAGTGTGGCTTTCTCAGAAATGAAATGCACATCTCACATGGTGAGAAACAGCTCAGTGCACGAGGTTAAGGCTGGTGCTAACTTTTTCACACGGCAGGTTAACTGGATTAATTGCCAAGATTGTGAGTGACACTTTCATTTAAAGTGGATTGTAATAGCACTTTTTGAGTCAATAGAGATACCTCAAGTGATTTAAGTCTACAATAAGGCAAAGGCATAAAAATAGGTGATTTAAAAAATGGTGATTCATAAGAGTACAATTCGAGTTCATAAACATTATCTGTTTAAAATTATATTTGGTAATTGAAGGATACTCAAGAAATGTCAGTAGTCTAATTTAGCTGATTTTTTTTTTGAGTCATGAAAATCCCAATAAATGTTTGATCGATTTTTATGCAAAGAGTGGAAGGGCACAAACATTATTATGAGAAACAACGAATGTTCTGAAACATAAAGAAAACAGTAACTGGTTAGGAAATTAAATATGACCTTTCAAATATACTCCATACTTGCTGCTTGCTACTTTGCCTCTTGCTTCCAAACAATACTAGGCCACTTTCCATCTTATCTGTCTTTAGAAATTCTTCAATTAAAAGTGAAATAAGTCAGTCAGAGAAAGATAAATATCACATGATCTCACTCATTTACGGATTATAATGAACAACATAAACTGATGAACTAAAACAGATCCAGAGACAGAGAAGCATCGATCAGATGCTCAAACCTCAGAGGGAAGGTAGCGGAGGGTGGGGTAAGGGGGAGAGATCATCCAAAAGACTTGTATGCATGCATATAAGCATAACCAATGGACAGAGACAGCAGGGGGGTGAGGGAATGTACAGGAGTGTGGTCGGGGGAGCAATGGGGGGGTATGGACACATATGTAATACCTTAATCAATAAAATAAAGGAAAAAAAAGGCTTGGAAGAAGAGTCCCAGGCAAACAATGTCCTCAACACTTAAATGAATAATTATTTTGCTAGCTCTAGCTAGTTTTACTCAGTGGTTAGAGCATCAGACTGCAGACAGAAGGGTCTTGGGTTTGATTAAGGTCAAGGGCATCTAATTCAGTTGCAGGCTCGATCCCTGGCTCCAGATCTGGATGTGTGCAGGAGGCAACCAGTCGATGTGTCTCTCTCACATCTATGTTTCTCTTTCTCTGTCTCTCCCCCTGCCTTCCATTATCCCCAAAAATCAATGGGGAAAATATATCCTTGGGTGAGGATTAAAATAGTTATTATTTTGCTAATATTATCAAACAATCATCAGGAGGTATATTAGAAAAGACTTGTGGCTTACATTTGTGTAGCCATACAAAAATAAAGGATGTTCAAGAACTAATATAACTTTCTGCATGCTAAAATTACTTGGTTTAGTTTTATAGTCAGGAAAATATTACCTTTTTCACAATCTCTCAAAACAAGTGAAGATAATAATGACTCAATAATTCTTCAATTAAAGAATTAAAAATGCATTTCTGTAGTTACAGATTTATAGGAAATATAATGCCTCAAGAGGGTATATCCTCTGTCTTTAAATTATTGCTACTATTGCCCAGCATTCTGGGTGTACCTTCCTGCAAGATTGGGAAGTAAAAACTTCAGGATCTCAGAGGCTGGTATAGAAACTTCAGGAAACAGAGGTTAATAATCTAAGATAAGTGAAGATTAACAATCTAAGGTAAATTAAGGTGAATCTTTCAAGTATAAATTTCAGAATATATGCTAAAAGTCGATTAGGGAGCCAGATTCTCAAGCTATCAGATGTTGCTTGAACCATCCCAGGAATATAGGCAAGACTCCAAATATAAATTACATTGCATAATAGAAATGAGAACATAGCCAGAGCAACGTAACTTTAAACTTTTTTATTTAACTGGCAACTGGCTGAGAGGAGGAATTATATTTTAGACATTTTTATCCTCAGAACCTTGTTCTGTAACTGTCATGGATTAGACATTTAATATTTGATAAGTAAACATATTAATTACCCAATTATCAAAGTGGTATCAGGATTCAAATGGGAAAGATAAAAGAGCCCCTATCTTTATATCAGTTAATCATAGAATTAAAGGTACAATAAGAAGCCTAAAAACTAGCAGAGTGAGGAATTGGTTAATAGAGAGAAACTCTTTAGTTTGGGGGGACAATAGATATTATTATTGGTATTCTTTACACGAATCAGTATTCCATTTCTATAGCTTTCCTTAATCAATATTTCTGGTACGTTGTAGTTTTTTAGTTTTAATATAGTTACTGTACTTCTCTTTACCATTATATGAGGTCTATTGTAACAAATACCAAAAAATTAAGTTAAGCCCAGCTGGTGTGGCTCCTTGGTTGAGAATTAACCTATGAGCCAGAAGGTCATGGTTCCATTCCGGATCAAGGCACATGCCCGGGTTGTAGGCTCACTCCCCAGTGTGGGGCATGCAGGAGGCAGTTGATCAGTGATTCCCTCTCATCATTAATGTTTCTATCTCTCTCTCCCTCTCCCTTCCTCTCTGAAATCAATAAAAATATATCTTAAAAATTCGATTAAAACAGACCCTATGACAACAATCAGATAAAGCCAGTTAACACTGTTGTTATCATCCAGATTTTTCATATTAATATGAAATATCAATGTTTACATGCACATGCACACAAGTATACACACACACGCACAATGAATGAACACTATTCTGATTTGCTGCCTATTTTATACTTGAGTGTATATTAGAGAAATTTCATGTTCCATCACATTTTAATGGTGTCATTGTATGGAAGTAATATGACCTTCATAAGACTTTAAATAAATAATAGTTTAGCATATAATATGGTTTGAATATTTTGCTTTTGTGAACGTAAGTTCTATCAACATCCTTATAACTATATGCCACATTTTATTATTTATTTACGTAAATAATTGAAATGGAATGGTTTAATCAAGCAAAATGTACATTTTAAAAAACTGTTTCTAAAAGGTGCCAAATAGACATCTATAAGGAGTACCAGTGTTTATTCCATTTATATATGTAGGACAGTATCCACATAAGTTTATTAGAGTCAGTAATAAAAATTGTACCCTATTTTTAACTTTGATTATTATAGAAAAATATGAAACTTAGTCATTTTTTTAAATTCCAGTAATTTTATTACTTACTGAAGTGAAAAACTTATTTAAGTGCATATTAGTTATTCAAACGATATCTATACTAATAAAAGGGTAATATGCTAATTAGACCGGAAGTCTTCTGAACATCCATCTGGATGTCCATCTGGACAAAGCCACGGTGGCTGCGAGGGCCTAGGGCATGTGGCACGGGAGCGGTGCTGCCTCGGGAGTGGAGGAGGCGCTGCAGGAACAGAGGAGGCGGTGCTGCTGTCACAGGAGCAGGAGCAGAGGCCGCACTGCCGCAGTCGCCACCGCCCCTTTCACAGAGGCTGAGCGGGAGAGGCCGCGGCGCGGGAGAGGCAGCAGCGTGGGAGAGGCCGCGGTGCGGGCCCTTCTGCAGAGGCAGCTGGAGAGGGGGCTGTGCGGTCCTGGTCTCAGTGCTGCCCCTTCTGCAGAGGCATCTGTGCGGGCCTGGTCCCAGGGCCAGGCCTCCACAGAGTCTGGACGAGGTGTGACTTGCTGTGCCTCAACCTCCCCCAGTCCCTACCCCAGCTGACCTGGCCCCAGATCATCCCCACCCACCAGCGGGTGGGGGCAGGGCCAGTGCTAAGAAGCAAGGGCTGAGGGCCAGCAGCTGCGGCTGGCAGTGGCAGTGGCAGCAGCAGTGGTGTGTTGGGGGCAGCGCCTTCCCATGATCAGCCCAGTTGCCTCCTGCAGAGGGAGGCCAGACTATTGCTTAGTCCTGCTCCCCCCCCAACGGGCCTAAGCTGTCAGTAGGACATCCCCTGAGGGCTCCCGGACTGAGAGAGGGGGCAGGCTGGGCTGAGGGACCCCCTCAGTGCCAGAATTTTTGTGCACTGGGCCTCTAGTTTTTAATAAATGACTTTTAAGTATACTTTTTTCAATTTTTCTACTAGTTAGTATTTTATTGACTTGTAAGTGCTCCTAATGAAATGGTTATACTGAACTATATAATATGTCATATGTTGCAGACATTTCTGAATTCCTTATTTTTAAAGTTATTGTTATATATTTAAATATGTCCCTTAGTTGTCACCTCCTCTGAATCAGTAGACCATTTTTTCCAGTCAAAAATTCTATACATACTCACATGTTACAATCTAATATTTTAATAAATCTCTTATTACATTTATATATATACATGTACTGTACAATGTATTCATTTTCTAGTAACTATGGAGTAAAATCTCATTTTATTTTTTCCTAAATAATAAGGGAGTTTATCAAAGCCATTCATCAAATAATCTATTTTTTCCACTAATTGAGCATTTTTCAATGTTTAACATTATTGAATCAAAATATATGCTGAGATCTTTATAGAAATGTTGTGCAATCAATAGATTAGATAGTAATAAAATATCATTGTAATAAAATATCACCTAAGAAATACCGTTTTGCTTTTTTATTTTGCCTCTCAAAAAATTTATGTAGCAAACCCTACTTTTTTATTGCATGCCACATTGATCTTATTCAATTTATATTTGATTCTTTAGGTTTTCTAAAAAGAATAATAGCACCAATTAATAGGAATATTTTTTTATTTTTTTCAATACTTATAATAATTTTTTTTTTTCTTATCTAAATTGACTGCTAAAATTCCTGGGGGAAAAATGTCAGACCATTTTTATGCTTATAAGAATTGTGGTCCTAATTTAAAAATATTAATAAGGCCTCATCTTTAAATGAACTCTGCTTCTGTGATGTATGAATATGTCTATATAAACATTTACATAGCTTTTATCAAATGTTTTTAAATTCTTCCAAAGAAAATAATTAAAATTTTCTCTCTGTATTATTCACAGGAAGAATTGAATCTACAAGTTAAAATGTTCATGAAATAAATTTATTTTAAAAAGAGTTAATTAAGTACTTAACACAAAATTATTTCAATTTTCTAGTTGTATACATATGACCTCCAAATATTTCTAAGTAACATTTAGTTGTGTTTTTATTTTGTTTTGTTATTTTGTTTATAGAATAAAACATCGTTAAAATGGAATAGGTTTTATATGACCTGGAAAGCATTAAATATCAGAAATTAGCTAATACTAGAATATTTGAATGAAGAAATTTCAAACATGTTTGGGCCTTGATATTGAGGAGACAGAAAGAAGATGGGTAGATAGGGGTGGGACCATTGGAAGGGAAGGTAAAACCCAAGAACCCAGCTAGGCCGAGTTACTAAGACACCCCAACTATGCCAGGAAGAAAGAGCAAGCCTGAGAGACATGAACTTTAAAATGTATGGATATTGCTAAGATAGACAGTGTGCAGGTAACCAATCACAAGGCAGTGAGGCATATAAACCATGGATGTTTATTAAGGCAGAGTTCTCGGAAAAGACCAATCAGGAGTTAGCAAGGCTGTCTCCGCCCCTAAATTAAAAGCCAGTGCGCTCCCTCTTAGTCCCTTTCTCCTGCACACGGGCACCTGAAGGCCTTTTGCAGGCGAGCACATCCCCTGCGTCCCGGAGGCTTATGGCCCTGCGGCCTCCGAACACAGACTATTAGGCTTCAGTTATCTTGGATGTTAAACTACTCCCGCTGTAACAGGAAAGAAAACTGTGGACACTGCCTGCTCCGGGAATCCCAGCTACACCTTTTCCAGCGCTGGTTTTCTCTCAATAAAACTTCGGTTCCATTCATGGGTTTTTGTCCACGACTTCCTTCTTCAGTTTTCTAAGAGACGATGAACTGGGTCTCAAAACCCACCTTTTTTGGTTTCAACATTTTGGAAAAGATGATTTCTTTACATTTATTTTTTAAAAGTTTATCTTGGTGTTAGGGCCATGTTCAAGTGTTTTTACTTATTAAATTAGCACTTGATATTTTCTTAGAGAACCATCCGGTTAAGTCGGGGGGAAAAAGTTTCTGATTTTAAAATAAAATAACAAATCTGGTATGTATCTTTTCTGGATGGTATGCGTGTACCATTTTCATGTTGATTAGACATTTAAGGAATTGTAGTTATCGTTGTTTTTAAAGAAGCAGCTTTAAAAACTATTTTAATCATAAAACATCATAAAATTCACCCATTATAAGCATTTAATTAAATGTTTTTCAGTAAATTTATAGAATTGTGCCATGATAACCACATATAGTTTTGTAACATTTCCATCATTGAAATATTCCCTTAGGCCTTTTGCGGTCAGTCTTCTCTTTCTACCCGTATCAACAGGCAGCCACTGATCCGTGCTTTCTATATACAGAGTGCCCCAAAACCATGTACACACACTTTGGCAGCTGATAGCTCAATTGATCTTTCTCTCTATATATCTTTTTTAATATGTCTTTATTGATTTGAGAGAGAGAGAGAAAACATCTATGAGAGAGAAACATCAATCTCCTGCTTCCTACACAACCCCCTCCCCCAGTCCCTTGGGGATTGAACCCCCAAACTAGGCATGTGCCCTGAAGGTAATAGAACCAGCAACCTCTTGGTTTATAGGTCAATGCCTAACCACTGCGCCAAACCTGTTGGGCTGATGGGTTTTGGTTTTTTTAGCCAGACTAAACTTTGAACAAAGGAAATTCATCCTAAAATCCTACTGAAAGTTTGAAAATACATTTGAAGTACAAATACCACCTCGATAATTATTCAAAGTGTGTATACATTCACTCTTTCTCAGGTTAACTGATTTGAAATAATAGGTGAAGCCAGACTAAGCTTTGGACAAAGAAAATGTATCCACTGGACATGTTTATGGGGATACATAAATGGTAAAGTTTACGGTACAAAACTGGCAACAGTTTCCCTCCCCAGGGAGAAACCAAGAACTGGGAGGGTTTTCCCAGTGAAACCACATTGAGCTGGAGTGAAGGGCTATGATGAATGAGTGTCCCAGATGCTCCTACCCATTTTGAAGTGGCTGGTTTCTTACCTGTTTGGGGATTAGGAGCTTAGCTGATTTTTGGATTTCTCATAAAGGGAATTGGTCTGTGTTTTCTTGAATTGGTGTCCCTTTCAAGGGAAGGAGGGCCTGGGGCTTTTTTTCCCCTCTGCCATTTTGTTAACTTCCCTCCATCTATAATTTCAATTATTTTTTTAAATTTTATCTTTATTGTTGAAAGTAATACAGATGTACGTACCCTTTTATTCCTCCATTGACCCTTTTTAACCAATGGTCGCCCCTCCACCCCAAGCTTTCACCACCCTATGGTCTGTGTCCATGGGTAATGCATATTTGCATGAAAGTTCTTTGGTTGTCAATCTCTTCCCACCCACCCTCCCCCACCTTCCCTCTGAGATTTATCAGTGTATTCCATGTTTCTATGTTTCTGGATCTATTTTGTTCATCAGTTTATTTTGTTCATTAAATTCCTCATATGAGTGAAATCATGCGATACTTGTCTTTCTCCGACTGGCTTATTTAGTTTAGCAGAATACTCTCCAGGTGCCTCCATGCTGAAGCAAAGGGCAAGAGATCCTTCTCAAACATGGAATTTCCATTTGACCCAGTGATCACACTTCTAGGAATATAGCCTAAAAAACCCGAAACACCAATCAGAAATAATGTATGCACTCCTATGTTCATAGCAGTGTAATTTACAATAGCTAAGATCTGGAAACAGCCCAAGTGTCCATCAATAGAGGAGTGGATAAAAAAGCTGTGGTAACATTTACACCATGGAATACCATGCAGCAGTTAGAAAGAAGGATCTAGTACCCTTTGAAACATGGAGGGATGTGGACAGTATAATTTCAATTATTAATTGTTACTTGCTAACATGTAGAAATGCATGTAGAAATACCGAGTACCGGTATATGTTTTCCAATTGAGTTTTAGAGTGGAAGAGAGGGAGGAGAAGAGGGAGAGGGAAATAGAAACATTGTTGTGAAAGAGCTATTGTTTGCCTGCTGCATACTCCCCAGCCAGGGCTGGGTATCCAACCTGCAACCCAGGTATGTGCCCTTGACTGAGACTAGAACCTGGGACCTTTTGGTGCTCAGGCCAATGCTCTAACCACTTAGAAACACTGGTTAGGGCTGCAAAGAGTCTTCTGAAACAAAGATCTTATAGTCTTGGCTGGTTTGGCTTAGTGGATAGAGCGTCAGCCTGCAGACTGAGGGGTCCCAGGTTTGATTTAGGTTGGGGGTGCATGCCTTGGTTGTGGGCTCAGTCCCTAGTGTGGGGCATGCAGGAGGCAACTGATCAATGATTCCCTCTCATCATTGATGTTTCTGTCACTCTCCCTCTCCCTTTCTCTCTGAAATCAATTTAAAAAATCTTATAACCTTCCAACTTTCTAAACTGATTAGTTCTAGTAGCTTTTTGGATACAGTTGTGAAAACTTCCTACACAGATAATGATGTCACTTATGAATAAATATATTTTGTATTTCTTTCTTTCTCATCTCTATATTTTACCATTATGTTTGTTCTTTTGCACTGTCTAGAATGTCCAGTGTTACATTGAATAGTTTTTTTGTTTATTTTTTATGTTATTGATTTTAGAGAGAGTGGGAAGGAGAAAGAAACAGATTTGTTGTTCCACTTATTAATGCATGCATTGTTTGCTTCTTGTATGTGTCCTGACTGGAGATTGATCCTGCAATCTTGCCGTATTGGGACTACGCTCTAATCAACTGAACTACTTGGTTAGGGCCTATATTGAATAGAAGTGTTGAGAGAAGACATCTAGACATCTTTACCCTCTTCCCAATTCTAAGGCAAAGTTCTCAGTCTTTCTCCATTTTACGCTTAGGATCAGGATTATTAGCTGGTAGAGGCCACAGTTGTGGGGGTGGAAATCACAAAATCCAAATAGGTAATTTGGAGTGATGGTATGTAGGGTTGTATTCTTATTGAGATAGCACATCTTGTAATGGTCTCAGATTTAATAAATACACTGCATTCTGGGTTTGGTACCATATACTTTCTGAGTGTTTCTTCTGAACTGGTGTACCTTTAGAAGGTCCTTGCATTCTTGACATAAATAAGATTTCAATGATCCAAGTCATTATCCAAAAAGCTTTACTCTTTTGCTGAGTCAAAACAGTAGAATTAAATAGAGACATGATTGGATTCATCACACTTTCATCTTTTAAATTTTTGAAGATTTTCATTAACCACTGCAATTCCCTAAGGATTGTGTGTTGCTTTGAATTAACTATGAAAGAGGATCAGTTCCTAATGGTCAAATTGGCACTGACTACAATAATAACTCTTATTCTAGAAGACAAGGGGCCATTATGAGTATTCTCCTAGGTGGTCAGGTGGCCAACATTAAATAAAGTTGATATGCCAGAAATTCCTACATAAAGTGTAGAAGAAAGAATCCAAAAATTTAAATAGGTAGAAATATTGAATTTCACTTAACCAAGGACCCATGAATTAATCCAACTCTGCTTCAAAAGATAGCTGCAGCACAACATATTTATCAAATTACATACATATATATATATATATATATGTATATATATATATATATATATATATATATATGTATATACAGTATATACATATATATGCATAAGAAATATAGAAATATAGTGGGTTTTATTTGCATGATGGTTGAATATTTAGTTTTGAAGAAAATAACTAGAGGTTGGTCAAGAACTCACTGGAAACCCAAATAAAAATCCATTTATTATTCAACCCCTATAACTTCTTACTATAACTGATGGACTAAAAAGATGTTTTGAATCTCCCCCAAATAGTGTTGACACAGAGCTAGTGTCCAGTAATTCTCCAAAGACCTGGGAATTTTATTTTCTCCTAGAGCAGTTACCTTGTAAACAACCTCTGGTCACCCTGAAGCATGCTAGAAAGATTTACTTCTGGGGTTTTGCATAGTCCTTCCTAATTACTATCAAGTTCCTAGGCCTGTGAACTGAACCATGCTGTGAACGAAATGAAAGATCATGAATGCATCTCTTCCCCAAACAATAGGACCTCATTGCCAGGCCTATTTTACTGTTGTTTCCAATTATACAATTTAAATTAGACGTTAACATATTTCCATATATGTTCTAACCTAGGAGAACAAAAATCAATTAACAGCCACCAATGATTGCTTGGATCAAATCAGTCTGACTCAAGGAACCTGCTGATTTATTGGTAAAATCCTGGTTATTAATCTTTGAAACTCTAGGATCACATTCTCCATGGAGAAGTGGGGAAGCCTATTTCAGTTTAATACTCTCCCCTTTCATAATTAGTTGACAAAGCTTCATGAATGAATTGTCCTCTGTGACCTTTATGGGACTCAGTTGAGATTGAGGTATGAGTCCAAAGGATAAATTGAGCCAACTCCCCTATCCCCTTAAGGTTGTGGATTCCTTCCTCGACATTAGACTTTGATTCCCATTATCTCATCTTATTTTAATGTCGATCACTGTTAAATCTAGCTTGTCCTTTTCCAACTGAGCAAGCAAATAGAATCATTCCTAGCAGGTTGGCCTGGAATACAAGATACAGTAAACCTGATCAATACTCTATGGTAACAAATTTGTTCTGATTCAAAGTGCAATTGAAAAATAAAAAAGTATTTAAAGTAGAAAACTGAAATCATTTTGCATATCTATTTCTTTTGGGCATTACATTTATCAGAACAATATAATCCTTTTATCCTATAGGTATTTTTATATATTTGGTTAGACATTAGATTTAATTAATGAGTCATTTGATTTGTTTTTATAGATCTGATGGCAAGAAAAGTTGGAAGGCGTAGGGTATAAGAAGAAATAGGTAATCATGTCCTCAGATTTTAACATTATCTCTAAAAAAGAAAAAAAAATGAGCTTCATCAGATAGTGGAGAATGGATTACTTCTCCAGATAAAAAGACTCTTGAACTTTGGAATTCAAGTACACTTGAAGTCATATAAACGCTCCAAAGCATCACTATTACGGTTCTTAGGTTCTCAGTTATTCGCGAGTAATGCCTTAAACTGGATTTCTGGAAAGGCTGTAAAATAATAAGAACTGAACAACTTAAATGCTCTAACTTAGTCTGTATTTGGACACCTCCGTCTTAAAATAAACTATAAAAGAGGCCATATTAAGGAAGTTTTGAAGCTTTTTGGTCCTCTAATCATACATGGATCTAAGTTATGATATTGCAATTTTATTTTTTTAAGCTTTACTGCATAATAAAGTTGATACTCCTACCAACTGAGCCAGCCAGCCAGGGCATGGACACACAATTTATCTATGACCCAGACATCAGGAAGCTGCAGTATCACAGGTGACTGAAACACTACTTCCATCCAGGGAGGAAGTTTGTGCCCTACTTTTGACACCCAGGACAACCCACTGCTTCCTCAACTGCATCAGAGAAGAGAAGCAGAATAACATCCCAAATCCTAGTTTCCTAGTTGTTAGATGCTCTGGAAAAAATGCCTTTTTTTTTTTTTTTTTTTTTTTTTTTTTAGTGTCTTGCTTCTTCAGTGAAGTGGAACACTGGGAGAAGGGTGGAATCAATTCTGAGCCATTCAACAATATACCTCATTCTGGATATTTCTCAGTGGGCATGTGATATTAATATTTACCTCAACTCATTTATGTTAATATATAAATTATTTAGTAGTTTCAGAAGATTTCTATGACTATTTTGCTGCTGCTAATTTTACTTTCCTTCCTTTGTTTCTTCACTCATTCAAATCCTGAATTATGCTTTAAAATACTGTGAGAGTTATTTAGCTCTTCGATTGCCTAATAAAATGATTATTGATATAAACATAAACCCATAGCATTATTGGGACACTTGGAAGGATATTACTAAAGAAGAACATTTGAGACATTTCTCAATATCAAAGAAATGATTTAGTTAACCAGTGAAGAAAATTGCAATTCCATACAGCATTCATCACTGTGAGTTTTCCCAAGATAATAGCCCAAATTACCAGATCCATGTATGATTAGAGGACCGAGGAGCTTCAAAACTTCCTTAATATGGCCTCTTTTATAGTTTATTTTAGGACTGAGGTGTCCAAATACAGACTAAGTTAGAGCATTTAAGTTGTTCAGTTATTATTTTATAGCCTTTCCAGAATTTCCATGCTTCAGAAATCAAAGATTGAGGGAAGTCTATGGAGGAGCCAGCAGGATAATTAATTACACAATCTGGGAAAACTGCCTTCTATTCTCATAGCTTGTGAGTTTAGACCCTCGATAAAATACAGGACATTTTTACATTTTATAATGATGATAAACCATCAGAAACTTCCAGATAGATGAAAGGAAACATGTTAATACCTGCAGGTGATTTTCAGCTTCATCAATGGATATAAAGCTTTTCCTGGAGACATAGTCAGTATAGTTCATTACGGCCCAAAACTAAAAATAATCCAAAATAAGAATTATTATATAGCAATGAAAAGAAACTAAATGATGCAAGATGCAACGTGGAATAACATGATGAATCTCAAACATAATATTGAGTGAAAGATGGTATACATACGATAATACACACTTATTTCATTTGTATTGATTTTCAAGAACACACCTAAATAACGATGTTTAGTTGGTTAGGATTGTGTGTGTGTGTGTGTGTGTGTGTGTTTTAATTTGAGGATGATAAACACCTGGGTGCCTGGTACCAAAGGGCAGCTCCTCCCAGACTCAACTGTAAACAGTTCTGTTCCATCCATAACGCAATCCCCAGTGCTTGTGGACTACCAGACCGCTCCCCCAACCCCTGCCAACCAATCAGTGTCAGTATGAGGGCCCCTTCCCCCAGAGTCCTCTCAGGTGCAAGAGTGCCTTCTGGCCCAATTGCTGGAGGGACCACCAGAAGCCAGGAATGGGGAGTGAATAGCACATGTGTGGTCCAAACCTATGGTCTTCCAGGAACCAGAGGAGATGGGCAGCCACCGGGCTTCTGGCTCCAAACCCTGGGTCCTTGTTCCATGTCTTTCCAAAGTTCAAGGCTGCAGCAACCTGAACAGCCATTTCATTCTTGAGATCCCCATTCTGGATGCTGCTATCCTCAGAGCCAACATTAAGGTCTGTTCTTTGAAATTAATATAAATATATATATATATATATATATATATATATATATATATATATATATATATATATAATTAATGTCAAGATACTAATTACCTTGAATTGGACAGAGTGGAGTGTATCTTAGAGAGGGCATGAGGAGGCACTTCTGGGGTGTTGATGGTGTTCTCTCACCTGCATAATGACTGCATAGATATGCATGTTTTGGTAACTCATTGAGCTGCATCTTTTGGTTTGGTTTGTGCACTTTTGTGTGTAGGTGTCTTATGATAGAAGCACAAGGATTTTAAAAAGCTGGCTGGCAGCTGCTTCAGAAAAGGAGGCAGGCTTTCCTCTCCCCACAGAAGGAAAACAGACCCACTTAACATCTTTACTCACTGGGAAGGTGGGGTTTCCTGTAGTTAGCACCAGCAATCCCCGACTTTCATTTTACTCATGAAAAGTCTTAATTCAATATGTATGTATGCATATATGTATCCAAGAAACAAGTATTACATAGCTTTTAATGATCATCAACTTCAGTATTGGGACTGCTAATTGAAGAAGAAATCACCCATACTCAAGGCAACAAACAAGAGATAGTATATTTTAAAAAAAAAATAGTAATCAGCTTCAAATTAGGAGCCTTAGGAAAAAACAAAACAAACAAACAATAACCAAAAAGCAAGTGAGTCTGTATATTTGAAACATAACTACCTTGTGTTTTGTGTGATATATATATATATATATATATATATATATATATATATAGAGAGAGAGAGAGAGAGAGAGAGAGAGAGAGAGAGAGAGAAGCAGAGTGATGCCGAAACCGGTTTGGCTCAGTGGATAGAGCGTCGGCCTGCGGACTCAAGGGTCCCAGGTTCGATTCCGGTCAGGGGCATGTGCCTTGGTTGCGGGCGCGTCCCCGGTGGGGGGGGTGCAGGAGGCAGCTGATCGATGTTTCTCTCTCATCGATGTTTCTGACTCTCTATCCCTCTCTCTTCCTCTCTGTAAAAAATCAATAAAAATATATTTAAAAAATTAAAAAAAAAGAGAAGCAGAGTGAGACAGAGTTAAAGTGGGAGAGAGAGAAGGAAGAACTAACTGTTTGAAAGTAAGTTAATTAGGTAATTGTTAATGGTATTTAGGATGGAGATTAAATAGATAGAGAGAAAAATAATAGCATATTCATTATATGAAAAAGCTGAGGCGGTCTTTCAAAATATAGTGCAATACAGCATAAAGATTAAAATTATGAAGAAGTTGCAAATTCAAAACTGATTTAATGAATCCAATACTCATATCCATTTATCAGTTATTAGGAAATTCAATGAGAGAGAGAAACACAACACACATGCATAAATACAAAAGCATAATTGAAGAAAATATATCAAAAGTTATGAATAAATTATGGAAAGTGACCAACTCGTTTGTCAATGTTAGTACTGTGAGAGACTTTAACACGTACAAAAGAAATATTGAAATCTAAAGATAAATAGAAGTACTTGGTGTCCTAAAACTTGGGGAGAACAGGGAATATATTTACAAAGAAATCAAGTTGTGGCCATTTTCAGACCCTTTATTTGAAATTCGGTATATTGAAAGCAATGGATCACTACCTCCAAATCCTAAGAATAAATATTGAATTTAGAATCCCATAGTTGGCCAAACCTTTGATTAAGAATTAGGCAAAACAAATATATTCTCAATATGTGAAGATTAATAAAGTACACATACCTCATATACTTTCCTTAAAAATTACATAAATAAATCTAAGAAAGGAGAAGACATAACTATAAGAAACATGAGAAAACAAGTAAATATATAACCATATAATTAGGCTTAATAATTACAGATGATTCAGTTGGAAAATTTAGAACAACTATAAGTAAGAATTCTAAAATATGGAAAAATTATAATATGTGAGTGAATAACTTTCCTTTTTTTCCTCCTAAAATATACAAACAGAAGAATGAAAAATGGCCAAAGAAATTTTAATAAAAGCAATGAACAAAGATATTTAGGCAAATTTTAATATCACTAAAAGTAGGATCTATAATATTAATATAAAAAAAGCAAAATTACACTAGTATTAAACTAAAATAACAATGGCATTTTAATAAACTAGAGTACAATCCAATAAGATTAACAACAAAAATCTCTATGTACCTTAAAGTCATTATGATAAAACTATCCAATATAAAAAGACAATAGATAATCTCAGTGATTGTATGTAGCTAGCCACTTTCAGAAATAAGCAGATCAAGTCAACAAAATGAAGTCTGGTCAGACAATAAGAAAGGTGTAAACATATGTGGATATATTTATATGTATTTAGAATTTTGTGATTGAATCTGTCAAGGAAATAAACTTTATCATATATTACACTACTTTACTTAGGTGAGCATATTGCTTTATATTTTGCTTTATATTTTGTTCCAGTGATCTGACCATTTCTGAGAGAGTCTGAAACTGATTTAATTATTATAGTTTTAATATGGCTTGATACTGGCTAATGCAAATTCAACATTATTATCCTTTTCAATCAACATTTTTATATTTAACCTTTCATAGTTCTCATATAGTCAAATCACAAAGATAAACTCCTTTGGGATAATGAATGGAATAGTTTTACCTTTATAAACTAAACTTAAAGAAATGTTCGTGATGAAAAAATCGTTTCCCCATCCATCTATATAATTTGCTTTCTGCCTCCCACTAAACTTTATCATTTGTGACTTGGTTTCCTCCCAGATTGTGAGGGGCTTCCATCTCAGCTGCATCTTGGAGTTGACTCCATCCAGTGCCATTTGTTAACCTTCTATCATCTGCCTGCTCTTTCCTGGAAATGCACTGCAAGATCTTCCCCTGGTGCTCACTTCCGCTGCTTCTTGCTCCGGTGAATTACTTCCCTTTGTTTCTCTTTCAGAAAATAAAATGCAATCACCAAAAGGAGTTGAAGCATGAGTTTAGTTCTTCGTTTTAATTTATTTTTTAAATAAATTTTATTGATTTTTTTTTTTTACAGAGAGGTAGGGAGAGGGATAGAGAGTTAGAAACATCGATCAGCTGCTTCCTGCACACCCCCTACTGGGGACCTGCCCACAACCAAACCTGGGACCCTTCAGTCTACAGGCCGATGTTCTATCCACTGAGCCAAACCAGTTAGTGCTAGTTCTTCATTTTTTATTAAAAGCCACTAAGGCTGTTACTTTGTATATTGTATTAGGAACCCAGCTGTGGAAATCTTGGTTGGAAAGTAAGGTCAGCAAGCATACTTAATTTAATTTTGTTTGAGTATATGTGTTTGGAACAACAAAAAGGATCATGATTAGCTACTATATAAAAAATATAAAGTGTTTTACATTCTATTTCTTCTACTGGTATTGACTTAAATCATCTGATTTTTGAGACACATACAAAAGCTAACAACGAATCTGCTTTAAAATTATTCCTTCTAGCAAATACTATCAAGAATGCTAGTAACATATAAAAATATTTTTCCAAGAAAAGCAAAAGTTTACCTGGAAAAGCTTAGAGTAATTGACCAAATGAATAAAAAATGTTTTTATTTTAAATTATATAATGGAACAGCATTTTACCTTTACTTACTTTAAAAGTTTCCTAAGAAACTTATTATTCACTTATGGGGATAGAGAATGGTTTCACTTAAACAGATGTCTCGACTTCTTCCACTTGTTTTAATTTAAATAATTTTTGGAAGAACAAAGTCTGAAGAACAGAGAGCATGAAAAGAATTAGCTGATCAATGCTTTCAAAAGATATGAAAATAGAAGAGAGACAGTGCAGTTGATCAAAGTTGGGTTTCTAGCCTAGAGCTGCTCTGGATCTTCCTAAGTTAGAAATGGTAAGTGGTTTAATTAATTAATTCTCATGCACTTGAAAATAGACCTAAGTTAATTGATGTCCTGTGAAATTTTTTTGTGGTTTTTTAACAACAAGTATGCAGGTGCACTTAACATGAATGTAAATGTATTTTCTGTTTCTTATGTTTGTCTTTCCTTTTTGTGTGTGTGTTAAGCCTCACCCAATGATATTCCCATTGATTTTTAGAGAGAGAGAGAGAGAGAGAGAGAGAGAGAGAGAGAGAGAGAGAGACATAGATGTGAGAGAGTGACATCCATTGGTTGCCTCCTCCACTCAACCCAGGCTGAGCCAAGGATCAAATGTGCACCCCAGGCACATTTCCTTGATTTGGAATCAAACCTGTGATGCTTTGATACTTGGGCCAATGCTCTAACCACCAAGCAACACTGGTCAGCGCTCTTAAATTTTTGTTAATAACATAATCTTCTTGCTAGCTTATTTTATTGTAAGAATACAGTATTTAATACATAAAACCCCAAAAAAATATGTGTTAATCAACTATTTGTATGATTTGTAAGGCTACCAGTAGTTAAGTTTGGGGGGGAGTCATAAGTTATACGTAGATTTTTGAGTGTCTGGGGATCAGTGGCCCTCCCCTCCCCCATTGTTTAAGTATCAGATGTACTCAATTATCCCTTTTCCTGCAATGGTACCATAAATATTTGAAAGAATTGTCTCAATTGGCCCTCTATGCTTATCTATGATGAAAAAGTGAAAAGCTGCCTGATATATTAGAAAAGACATTATTTTAGCTGACTATTACTATGGATTTTGTGGCTGTTTTCAGTTAATAATGAGAAATATGATGCAAGGTAGAATAATTTGATTTGTGGTGAGAAAATCAGAAAGCTTTTGAGTGGTTACTGAATGACTCCATTGCCTCATAGACTGTACTTCTTTTTTCTGTCTAATCTATATCATGCCTACCTGTATTCTTTCTGGTGTACAGATATTCCATCTTGTGCAGAATATTTAAAAGTCTTGATAGACTACATGTTCCTCATGCTTTGTGTGTCCTAGTGTCTCCTCATTACCTACGTACATTCTTCTAGTCCACAATTGCCCCCAAATTCATCTCTCTGTGAAGGCATTTCTAGTCTCTGCAGGTCTTTCTACCAGTTCTCAGGAGCTTCCTTGCATTTATCTTCTATAATCCTCATTAGATGCAATTCATGTGACTCTATATTTTATATTTTCATTGAATCATGGCCTACCAGACAGACCCTAAAAAAATACTGTGATTTATATTTTCAATCCATCCTGACACCAGCACAATTCTATATGCATACAAAGCTTATAAAATTCTTATAATACAAAATATCAAAACCTACATTAGTAGGATTGAAAACTAGGATTTCTCATTAACCATGCCACCCACTGAATTGTATTCACTTTATAACTTCTGATATAATTACAGTTATAAACAACGAGTCACATTTACAAATGTCATTATTTATATTTTTGCAAAAATATAATAGAAATATACTGTAAATCATACTATATTTTCTATGCAATGTATAATATAATAGTAAATAAATTAGATAAATTATTTATTTACCCATTTGCTCATTGATTTATTCAATTAACATATATTTATTACCTACTCTGTGCCAAGTTGGAGACATTCATAAACCTTACAACTTTATGAAGAGGCAAACATATAATTATAGCAGAATTTGGTGAGTACTACAGTAGGTTATACATCAAACATTTTAATAACATAATTTACATCACATATCTGAGGCTGGTTACTTCTTCAAGTAAGCCATTAAGCTAATAATTCCTTTATATAAATGAATTAGTTCTAGGAAGTGAGAAACAACTATGTAAAGACTCAAAATCAAACCAAATTTGGAAATTTCAGGAAAATAACAATATTTTCAGTATGTCTGTAGTGTAGTATGCGGAGAATACTAAGATATATGATTGGAGAAGCATCTTTGTAAGTCATGTTAAGGTGTTTGTATGTTATCCAGAACAAAATAGGGCATCCTTGAACAGTCAGAATCAGAAGTGTTTTTATGATTAAAATTAAAGCACAGCATTATGTTTCTGCCTGGATTCTAATATCAGCCTGCCACTATGATTTATTAATTTATGGCAGGTAATAAACTCTGTATACCTCTATTGGCTCATTGTAAAATTAGGGTAGTAACACTACCTATCTTACAGAATCATTTAGAAGCTGAAATGAGTTAATATTTTATGTTTAGAAAAGTCACCAGCACATAGATGGTGCTAAATCAATGTTCAATATTTTTATTATTCTTTCCTGAAACACTTATTTTTATGGATAAATGGATAAAAGATAGAACATAAGAAACCCAGAGGGAAAAAAAGGATCAATAAAACCTTGGTAATGCAAATGAAACAAAAAATGCTGGTAACTTGGGATTTGAATAAGAATAGCACATCACTTCCACTGAATTCAGAGTTGAAGCTGCCCCTAGTCACTTCAATTTCCCAATGTCATGATAAAACAGGCAACAAACGATAATATTATGCGACAAGGAGCATTTGATTTTTCACTATGAAGGGGAAAGAGTATCACTTCCTCACAAAAAGGGCAAAGAGGACTCTTGATGAGTCCCTTGGACTCCTCTTACCTTTACCATATCTGGTACTAAAAGGTTTTGGAGGTATGTAGTCAAACAGCATCACCAAGTTTGCAGATCTCTCAAGATGCATGTTTGATTATCCCCAGATATCTCAATAGAAGTATTCCCTGAATAAGGAGGAAATAGAAAATGGGGAGTAGATGGCCTCCTGATCATTTGCAAAAACAAGGGAGGACAGGAGGATCTACCTTTATGATTGTCCTTTCTCTATTGCGCACGTGTGCAAGTGTGTATGTGTGTGTGTGAATACGACTTAATTTATATACACAAAACTATTAAACAAAATAATCTGCGTTACCTGTGGTTCTATGTTTATATAATTAATATGTTATATATACATTTTAATATTTCCTCTCTTATTTTTTTATAATTTTATTTAAGCATTGTAGGTCATAGTAAAAATTACAATTTTCTTTCTTAATTACAGGATATAAGTTAATATAGTCAGCATATAAATGAGTGAATAACACTCAGTGACTGGGGCTTTGAGATGGATGCAGTAACTGATGAGATATTTAGTTACTCCATTTTCCAAAGGCATTGAGAGAATTGTCATTGTGTAAAGGTTAGTAGCAATATGCTAGAAGGAAAAGTATTGATTTCGGTGGAAGTGGTGGTATCTGGAGCTAATTTATATAAAATAGTTAATTTAGTGTGTGCAGCCAACTTGTGACACACACATTATTTGAGGGCATTTACAAAATATTTGCTTTCTATTTTAAAATTTTACTCATATGTCAGTATGAGTCTGTCTTACTGAGATAGAGCCAACTAAATGTTCATCCTCACTTAAATTCTCGTGCAACGCTGTTTCATTCCTTTAAGTTATTTTAATCAATCTGGCATGCCTTTTTAAGACTTGGGTCCAGGGCCTTATGAGTGATGAATGGAAATTGATCTCATGACAAGCACAGTCACCATGCTTGTCAGTTCTTTACTGTGGCATATGGAAAAGAGAAGGAGACATTATTAGATTTGAGTTTTGAAAAGATTGCTTTGGCTGCAATGTGAAGGAAAAATTGGAGGAGAGGTAGAAGAGAGCATATGAAGATGAGATGGTTAGAAATATCATTGAGACAAACTTGTCAAGAGATAGTAGTGATCTGAGCTAGGGTTTGGGAGTGATTTTGCAGAGAAGGATGCTGATGGGAAAGATACTTGCAGATAAAGCTAGAAGTGATGAATTTATAGGAATGGTGAAGGAGAGGAACCTAGAAATGATGAATTCCAGGCATAAGCTTAATTAGATGGATAGCACATGGGGTTATCACATATTGTGAGCACATGTTACAGTATATCCTTTAAAGTAGTATATTGGCATGATTGTTGCCAGCTGTGCAATAAAAAATGAATGTAAAAGAAAGCCTTATGAAAATGACTAACTGGTAAAAATAGAGAAATTATACTCAAAATAGTCTGGGATCTTTTTCTCCTAAAACCAAAGACATAATTCTTATTCACAAATTCTCCATTTTGAATGAAGGTTTCTTTAAGAGTTACTTTTAAACATGGAGATAGGTGCAAATAATAGTAAAATATCTTATGTTAATTGTTCCTCTGAGCTTCTCCATGGGCACTTTTTTAAAATGAATTACTTTACTCTGAAAAGAGTTATTTTTGTCAAGTAAAGTGTTAATTTTGCAATTAAGAAGTTAACTAATTAATCATATTTTTCAGTGTCAGTAAGAATGCAGATTTCTCTTCTCAACATGATGGGCATAAACTAATTATAAGGTAATATCATTAGAGCAGGCATTAGCCCAAGGAAAGTCAAGTCTACACTCTTCTTATGAATTCAAGAACTTAGTTATATTTCTTTCTCCATGTTTGACTTTTTTTTTCTTTTTCATGATTCAGTGTATGGCAAGCTTATTTCTGATTGTAGAGAAAATGAATCCTGGCTTTATCAATGTACTGGTATTTACATATTACATGCTTTACATGATTTTAGCTACTTGTGATTTTCTAGCTGCATTCTAAAGGAAACTAAAGATAAGGAAATATTCAATACATAAAACAGTAAAAGAGCATTAACATTCACACAAAATATGTGTCTATGTACAAATCTTGGGCGTTGGTTTTGGTTATTAAACTCATATATTATTATTATTATTATTATTAAAAAGATATCAGGGACAAAATTATAAACTTTTCAAAAAGTTTAAAGTGATCTGTTCTTTATTTATATCTACTTAAATGTTAGAAAGCTCTTTACATTATGAAATGTATATGTTTTAACATATTTAAATCAACTCTATGATAAATCCATTAAAATTATATTTAAAATTTAAAATGCTTGTAATATAGGGTTTGGCTTTGATTTTCCAAATGAAAAACTTCCCCCTCTTGATAATTTTCTATATTTTAGTTGAGTCTCCTTGTCCTACATTGTGAAGGTTCATTTCTGTACTTTGTATATTGAAATTTATAGAGAAGTTCTACATGCCCTCTTCAAATGGTTTACAACTCAGTTTTTATATTTAATGATAATTTTAAAGGTATTATCCATAAATTATGTTATCTCATTAATTTTTAAATTAATTTAAAAGGGTATAAAACTGAAATCATGCAAATGGTGATTTCAAAAGAAAATATATTACACATTAATAACATAGGCCCTTAGGCAAGGTTTTATCACTTTAAAAAATAGTATTATATGCCTCACCTACAAGTTTTTCTGCCATGTTTCATATTTCTTTCTACCTGCTTGCCAATCCATTTCAAGTATTATTAGCATTGAAATACACCTAAATATAAAGTTGCTAAAATGTCTTACACTTTATGTTTCTGTTGACTTGTTTATTGACATATTTTATAAAATTATTATTACTATACTCTGACACAATCATCTACCCATTTTGCCTTGGAGCAGAACATATTTATTGTGAGTGACTGGATATCACATCTACTAGTATAAGGTTTTAAGTCAATAGGGCAAGGAGGGTATATGTTGGCTTTTGCTCTAAGTCATGCTATTTAGTGGAGAAATAAGAGAGTATGACATATCTATACTAATAAAAGGGTAATATGCTAATTAGACAGGATAGAGTGGACGTCTTCCAGATGTCCTTCCAGACAAAGCCTCAGTGGCTGCAAGGGCCAAGGAGGGCCAGCAGCTGCAGTGGCTGCGAGGGCTGGCAGTGGCAGCAGCGGCGAGGTGATGGGGGCAGCCCCTGATCATCCCAGTCGTCTCCCCCAGAGGGAGGCCAGACTGCGGCTTAGGCCTGCTCCCCTTGGGCCTAAGCCATCAGTAGGACATCCCCTGAGGGCTCTAAGACTGTGAGAGGGGACAGCCGGGGCTAATGGACCTCCCCAGTGCACGAATTTTCATGCACCGGGCCTCTAGTATAATATCAAGTGCTGCTCTGGATCGAAGTGATTTTTACAAACTTTGCAATACATTTATTCACTAGATATTTTAGTAGTTAATTTTGGATCATAATAGACTTGATCCAGCTTATATTGGCTTTGCTATTCCAAGGATACTTTAGTCACATTTTCTTTCTTTAGCCTTCTGAGTGTTTGAGACAGGAAAAATAACATTTTGGGAAATTATTTAATAACCAAGATGTTTGAGAAAAATTCCAAATGTCAGGTGTTCAAGATTTAAACACTCAGTGCAAAGTCAGATTATCAGGGAGGAAGAAGTGAAGGAAGAAGAGAAGCGAGGAAATCATTAAGTCTCAGTATAATGGCATTTGGAGGATCTCTGGGTATTGGTTCAGCCAATTTGGGAGATGTCAGAAAAATAAGTAGGCCTCGTACAATGAATGTGCTAACTTCTTCAGGAACAACAGCCCAGTCATAAAGGCAGGGTTTTGCCCTAAAGTAGTTGGATTTTCTTGAGTAATTTACATAACTCCTCTATACTTTATTACTATTATCTTTACAGGAGGAAAATATTATACCAGAGTTTTGTTAGGAAGAAGTGAGTTAGGACCTATAAAATGCTTAGAAATATGCCCAGTGATGATGATGATAGTGATGATGATGATGATGATGGATATAATCATGATGATTGTGTGAACTGTTTTGAGTCTGGATTAACAGCCAGAACTCCAGGGTCTGTCATAAAATTAGATGGTTCTCGCCAGGTCATCTGAAAAGGCAGGTACAACACAGGCACACCAGACTTTGGTTGCATTGGAAGTGAGTGAGCATGGGGATGTGGAGTGTAAGGGAAGACAACATGAGGATAGTGAGATCATGCTAGATGGATCACACAAGATTGGCATTTATGGATGTGGTTCAAATATAATAAACAAATCTCCCTAATATTTAATGGTATTATTGAAACCACTCTATCTTATACTTGACTTACATTTATCTGGATTGCTGTAATACCCTTGGAACTGAACTACTTTCTTCTATTTTTCCCCAACTAACTATTAATATGTTGACAGCACCGGCCCCACTTGCACCCACTGCTGGTGCCCGGCACTGGTCCCAATTGCTCGGCACTGTCAGTGGGTGCGAGTGCTGGTTGCTGGTCCCAATTGTCCCTGAGGGCTTCTCCATCTCCCCATGCTCCTGAGGGGCGATCAGGGCAGCAGCTGTCACTCACACCTGCTGATGGTTCTGGCCCTGCTCACACCCGCTGCTGGCACCAGCCCCAATAGCTCTGTGCTGTCAGCGAGTGTGAGCGGGTCCGGCACCATCAGCACTGGGTGAGGTGGCAGTGATGGCGGGGATTCCAGCAGATAAGGGACTGGGGGCCACAGCGGCTGGGGACTGGCAGGGGTATGGAGAATGGGCCGAGACCCACCCCTGTGCCCATCCCAGCCTCACAGCCCACAGTTCCTTTCAAGGTGTACGGATTTGTGCACTGGGCCCCTAGTCCTATATAATAAAGAGCTAATATGCTAATTAGGCCAAACAGCAGAATGACTCTCTGGATGACCTTCCAGATGACCATCTGGATGACCTTCTGGACAAAGCCAGGGCTGCGAGGACTGGCCAAGGCTGGGAGGGGTTGTGAGAGCAGCCGGGACTGCGAGGTCCAAGCCCCTTGCAAAAATTTTGTGCATTGGGCCTCTAATATGTAATAAAGAGCCTGATTCTGGAGCCAGCCTGCATGACCCTGTCATATAATAGCTGTGTTTCCTAAATAATTTAAAATTTCAACAATTTCATCTTCTTCATTTGGATGACTTTCTGGCTATTTCTTTTTTTTTTTCTTAATCCTCACCCAAGGATATGCCCTTTTATTGATTTTTAGAGAGAGGAACATCAATGTGAGAGAAACATAGATTGGTTGCCTCTGTATGTTCCCTGACCAGGGATCAAACCTGCAACTTATGTATGTGCCCTAACCAGGAATCGAACCTGCAGCCTTTTAGTGTATGAGACAACACTCCAATTGGCTGAGCCACCCAGCCAGGGCCTGGTTCTTTATTTCAGAAATTCTTTTCCTTTTCTGTAATGTACACTTTCAATCTGAATACCAGGGAAAGTTTTAGTATTTAAAATTTAAAGCTTAATAACATACTTAAATACCTAAAGAACAAGTGCTCCTCCATAATTCATCTACTTTATAATCTTCCTGCCTATTTCCCCCATAAATATATTTTCATTTTTAAAGAGGTAGCCAGTGTGTGTGTGTGTGTGTGTGTGTGTGTGTGTGTGTGTGTGTTTTAATCTTGATACAGTTAGGTCTATATGTGTCTGTTAGTATCTTAGTATTTAAATTTCAGAAAATTAATTTTATCTTTGTGATTAATTTTAGTCTTTCTTCTGTAACTATGTACTTCTCTCTAAAATAATTTGTATATAACAAGGTTTAATCTATCTTCTAGATAGATTCTACCCTTCTAGAATCTATCTAAAGTTTACACTAGCAAATTTTCTACCTATCTATTTATCTATCATCTATCTATTTATCTATCTATCTTCTACTATTGCAAGTGGGCAAGGCTATTAACTGCAGCATTGTTTGTACAAGGTTATAGAAGAGCCTTAAGAAGTGTCCTTTATGGAGCACATCGAGGCGAGGAGAAGAGCAGCTGTGCAGATGGGGCAAGAAACTCCACCTGGATCCTTCTCTCCTACATCTCCTGTGGAGCAAAAAGTGTAGATAGCATTGGGAAAGGCAACAATCCTTGTTTTTCTCTTTATATCTCTCCTTTTTTAAGGACAGAAGCCTTTGCTATAGAATAAACATGTACTTAATTAGTTCATGTCCACCTGGGGCAAGTGGGAAAGGGGTGGACCAAAGGAGCTGATGGAAGGGATTGGGAAACACTTAAGCTGGGTGAAGAGAACGGGGATGGGGGAAGGAGGTCAGGAGTAAATGCTGAATTCCAAACCATAGATTTGTCAGGGCTGAACCAAAAAATCCAAGCTCCCTGACATTCCCAGAGAAAATCTGGCCTAACTAAGGCTTATTCTTTTTTTTTTTTCCCTCTTTATTGATTAACGTATTATATATGTGTCCTTATACCCCCATTGCCCCCCCCACACACACACACACACGCTCATGCCCTCACTCCCCTGGTGTCTGTGTCCATTGGTTAGGCTTATATGCGTGCATACAAGTCCTTTGGTTGATCTCTCCCCCTTACCCCCGCCCTCCCCTTCCTTTCCTCTGAGGTTTGATGGTGTGATCAATGCTTCTCTGTCTCTGGATCTGGTTTTGTTCATCAGTTTATGTTTTTCATTATAGTCCACAAATGAGCGAGATCATATATTTATCTTTTTCTGACTGGCTTGTTTTGCTTAGCACAATGCTCTCCAGTTCCATCCATTCTGTTGCAAATGGTAGGAATTCCTTCTTTTTTACCACAACGTAGTATTCCATTGTGTAGATGTACCACAGTTTTTCAATCCACTCATCTGATGATGGGCACTTAGGCTGTTTCCAAATCTTAGCTATTGTAAATTGTGTGCTGCTATGAACATAGGGGTGCATACATCCTTTCTGGTTGGTGTTTCTAGTTCCTTGGGATATATTCCTAGAAGTGGGATCACTTCTTAATCAGAATAGCAAAACCAAGCCCAGCCTCCAAGCTAATAAGAAAATGCAAGTTACAAGTAATAGCAGAATGCACTTGGGAGACAGAAGACAGAACTGAGGCATTATGCACTTGGTTGTTGATGCACTCTTGGTCCTCAATGCACAAAAATCTTCAAATTCCTGTGGAGATTTCTTGCTAGTAGGATAGGGGTGGTTTAACAGAATGACACTTGTTCCATTCAGAGTGTTAGGTGTTTTCTTTGTGCCGCACCTCAAAGAGGTCTTTTTGCATAAGCTTCTTATATGAGTGGGACTTGCCCCATAATATTTTTTTTTGAGTAAATACTTTGACATATGGAAAACTCAAAGTTTGTACAGTTTGTTCACAACTACAGAACTGTTCTCTCTTGATATAGTATTATGGTTTGAAGTTCATTTTCCACTACTTTCTTCACGATTCTTACCAAAGTTTGTATCCTGAATTGCCAATTGACTAGAATGCCTTAACGGGACATAAAAACTTGTGATATAATAAAAGCAGCGGTCAAAATTGTAACATCTTAATTTGGAAGGCAGATTGAATAAATTTATTTTTCTAGTTCTCTTACTAAAAGCGACTCATAAACATGGAGGCAGACATCCACTAACTCACAACACCCAGAAATAGTAGCACTGGAGTGTTTGGCCAATCATACACTAACTCACAACACCCAGAAATAGTAGCACTGGAGTGCTTGGCCAATGATGCCGGCCCTGCACCCTTATACGGGTGTTGTAGGCAGCAGGAAGGCACCAGGTCTGACCAGTGGGGTCAGACCAAACCTGGGTTCAGCAACCTTGGAATTTGGGTTCTGGCTAGGAAAGAATTCAGATTCCAGACCCAAACTGTAGGAGAACATTTATTGGGTAAATCATAGAGGTAGAAAAAGTAATTCCTAGACAAAATGGGCTTAAGGAACAAGTTATAGCGGTAAAGGAAGGGCCTTTGGAGTGTGGGTGGGAGTGAGGAAGCTAATGGTAAGGTGCCTGGGGCAGAGAGGGAAGGGGGGTGGAAGGGAAAGGCACATGTGTGCCCCTTGGAGGGAGAGTTCACTGGATCCTCCATCCTAAGGGTTCCATGGATGGAGATTTTAGGGGAGGTCCCAGGGGAAGATCTCAATAGAATATTCAGTAGCTTTCCAGGTGTGTCCATTCAGGGTTGTGGTCTCCACTGATTGACTCGCCAGCACCAGGCAGGGGGTCATTCTTCAATGCATCTGGTCTGACATCAGCCATGGCTGGTTTTGTTCCTTATGTGGGCCTGGAGCTGAAATACAACTGAGGCCTAGATGTTAACTATAGGAAGGAAATATCCAAACCTCCTGACCAGCACTATGCTAGGGGAGGAAAAGTCATCCCGGGGTGAGGTCCTGCCCTACAATTGATTGTCCATAGCTAAGAACCTGGGGCTTTCCATCCTGGTGACTTTCTGTACCTGGCCCATGGACCTTGCTCTGCTCACGTCTGTCTAACTACCTACAACATCATCACTTAAGTTTTTAAAAACACTTTTTAAGGTGTGTACACAGTCATATGACTATATAACTTTAAATCTTCGAGCCAGGGTCTTTTCTGTTAATGAGAATGAATTCAGTTCTGTTAAATGCTGCCATATGGATGGACAGTTAGTGACTGATTTGAGGGTTTTAATGAAAATGTCTGTGTTTCAATCTGGAAACTAAAACTGAGAGTATCATATCTATCAGGTGCAGCAGAGGAATGTATTCCATTTTTCACTTTTTTAACAAATTTTGAATACTAAATGACAGACACTGGAACTGCTGATAGGGCTTCCAGTCCAGTTCATTGCTGTAAACAGAAGGGTTTCTAAGGCTCTTTCTAGTTATGTGTCTGTGGCCACCAACAGCGTTCAGTGGGGCCTTTGTAAATGCACTCTTTATCTTTGACGACAGTTGATTGACACGTGAACCATGAGCTGGTGGTGTTGGAAGAAGTACACTGGATTTCTGTAAAGCTGTGCACAGTGCCTGAACCTTACACTACCAGATCTAAATATTACAATTTCAGCTGTAATTCTTTAATGCCTGAAAATTATTAGTCTTAAAAACCATACAAATATTTCAGTGTTGAGACCATTTCTTCATTCATTGAGAATGCATTCAGTGAATACAAATTTGTTGGTAGGGGCTGCTTATTGCAACATTGACTGAGGTATCTTTTAACTACTTGCTTACCTTTTTGTCAAAATATGAAGTGATGTATCTATTTTGATTTGCTTTTTTATTTTTATTAGTGATGTTAAGAAAAATATCCACATAATACAGGGATAAGCAAAGATAGGTTTACAGTTGTGAATACACAAAGCACAGAGTTTATTCTTGTATTATTATTGTATTATGCTTTATTATGTATTAATTATTGCATTATTTATTTGTATTATGACTATAAACCTATTTTTGCGAACTCCTGTATATTTTCATTTTATTTCATGATTGATTATGTTATTAAAGCCATAAGTAAACCAGTTAATTCTGATTTTGAGGAAATACTGTCTTTGTGTTATTCCATTGAGAGGACATTTGATATGTGTATTTGAAAATAGTAAAAGATACCAAATTAGTTGTAAGTGTACTCTTCTCCCTCTCTCTCTCTCTCCTGTACTATAGCTTGCTTAAATTTAAAAAAGAAATAATTTTTACCATGCATAATTCTGTGAAATACTAGCATAATTCTATATATAAAAAGATAATTAAAATAAGCTATATTATGCATTTTGACCTTAACTTATCTGTTTTAACAGAGTAGAAATCTCTTATCTGAGAGATAGTAATTAAAACCTTTTCCCCCCAGTTATGCAAATCCTTTTTAAATCTTTCAAAAGAACATAATGACAGAGTGTAATCCAATGAGGATTGCAAAGGAAAACAATAAGTTATGTGTATGATACCAAAGACTTTATTTTATGCTGAGAATTGTAGCATTCCGTGACTAATTCTCTTTGAAAAGCAACTTCAAAATACTTCTCAAGTGAAACAGCACTTGTATTTTCTCCATTCTTTTATTGTATAATTATAATTTTATTCTTTTGTGGTATTTAATATTTTCACAAACTTATTTAACATCAAGTGGTTTTAAGTGTTGGCAGAGGATGTAGACAACAAAGCTGGTGAGTAGTTCTCTCTAATCAAGAATCAATATTTCTATCCTGAAAAGAACATAGTGTCCTTGGAGATGTGATTCTTGGTATGGGAATAGTTTAATTATAAACAGTGTAATCCAGTGTGGGTTGCAAAGGACAAGATGTATGTTGTTTACATATTATTTAGGGATCTAAGGTTCATTCTTGGGTTTTGCTTCTGTCATTGGGCTGAACAGAAAATAGTAATTCCCATAACTCAAACTACCTGCCCGTAGGAAATTAATTCAAAAGTGTAAGGCAGGAAACATAAGTGGAAAACAGACTTCCTTAAGGATGCAACGACCTGGTATTAGGCCAATTATGCCATGGTCACTACCTGATTTAGGATTTACTGGCTAATATCTCAAAGTTTCAAAATCATATCTAAAATAAGGGGGTTAGAGGTAAAAATCTTAAATGGATTTACCATATAAAATTGTAATTTTGTTAACCAGTAAGGATATGGAATGTTTTTTCTGTAAATGATGTAATTATTTCCCTGTGTACATAGCAGTGTTGGACAATAACGTATGCTTGTTTACCTTGCCATTCTAATAAATGACAATAGGGTGTTGCTGCAATGTTATTTTGTCAATTGTTAATTTTAAAAGCATCAACAAAGCAATTAGTATCCAGTTAACTATATGACAGGCAGAGAAAGAATTATGCATGCTGAAAAATAAAAGCTCCAGCCATGCCTTGGCAAAATCTTTGGAAGTCCAAACAAATGACTCTTGATGAGGTTATCTAACCAAACAGAATGTACAGATATGGTGGCTACATCCTACTCTCCAAGTAAAAGAGAGAGAATATCAGGGAAGAATTAGCCTATTGCAGAAAAATGAAAAGGTATACAGTTTTGAAAACAGAAGCTTTCTTTTCTGTGGGTTAAATCTGTAATCAATATGTTGTACACATTACATTTATACAATGTTATATGTCAATTATATCTCAAGAAAACTGGGAATAAATCTATAATAATAAAAGCTTAATATGCTAATTAGACCTGACGTCCTTCTGGATGACCTTCCGGATGAAGCTGGGGCTGCGAGGGAAGCCCAGTTCCCAAATGCCTGCCAGTGGCCAGAGGGAAGCCCGGGTCCCAGGTGTCTTCTGGGGGCTGGAGGGAAGCCCGGCTCCTAGGTGCCAGAGGGAAGCCAATGCCAGCAGCCGGGGGAAGGAAGGCCTACTCTTGCATGAATTTCATGCATTGGCCTCTAGTAAATAAATAAAATTATTGAAGGTTTACTATAAGTACCTAAAAAAACCTACAAGACAATAGTTTGAAGTATTAGCAGGAAATTTACTGCCATAGAATGTTGGTAATTTAACCTATACTCGAAACCCCCAAAACCTACACCAGTAGGAAGCAGGTTACAGAACCCATGCCGACTTTTTGAGTGGAAGCTTTGTTTGTAAAGGGCCTGCTTCCAATTCACATCATGAAACAAGCTAAGAAAAAGACTGAATAGATGTTCCATGTACATATGGGGATTTACATGTACTACATATGATTATTGAGCAATATTTCAAATGATATTGAAATAATGACCATCAATTTGTGGAAAAAAAAATTATTTTCTCATACACACAAAATAGTTCCAGATGAGTGAAAGATTTTCACAGAACAGTACATACACACACTCATATATTCTAAATCTATAGATATACATATTTATAGGTAAAGATAAAAATATATTATGATATCATATTATATATTATAATACTAGTTTTACCTCAGTGAACAAGAAGACAAGCCATCAAGAAACCAGAAAGGGAAAGATTGATGGATTTGACTACATGAAAATTAAATAAATCTTCAGGTAGAAAAGGCAATATGGACCTTCTGAAAAATAAAGAAGACTGGAAGAATTTATTTAAAATATATATATTAAAATTAATAAGTTAGAAAAAAAACTATATACATAGTTCTTTCAAAGTAATAAGAAAGAAATCAGCCCCATAGAATAAAAAGGGACCATAGGGTATGAACTGTCATTTAACTATGGACATAAGTCAGTTAATATAAGAACTAATATAAATGATCCATAAGCTAAAGGTATCAAATGTCTCAAAAAATCTTTACAATTAAAATTAAAATACTTGTGAAATACCATTAAGATAAACCAAATTTTAAATACATATATGTGTGTGTGTGTGTGTGTGTGTGTGTGTGTATACATACATATACATATATATGTATATATAAATTATATGTGTAATTCTAATTTATAATTAATAATTGGCAAGATTATGGGGAAGCATTTATTCCATACACACTCTTTGGAAGTTTAAACTAGACTACTTTTTGGATTATTTGAGTAACAAATATAATATTTAGACCACTTGACCCACGAATTATATTTCTTCTATTTATTAGAAATACCAGCCCCAGAATGCAATTACATGTTAAAGGGCATCCATTAGAACATGTTATATAATGGAGAAAATTTGGAACAGAGTAATGTCCATTTTTAGGAAAAATTTTAGAGAATATTCTGCTGTACTTAAAGGAAAATGATAGGTCTATTGTTCAATTGGAAATTATTTCTAAAACATAATTATGATACTAATTTTCAAAAACACTCTTGTGAATCTTGCTCTTACTAAACTATGACATAGTTTATTCTGAGTATGAATATCACTGGCAGAAGGTATGAAGGATATTTAATATGTTTCTATAAATAACTCAAACAATAAATTCACACATAATCTGTTAGCTTCCTGAGGCAAAAAGTCTTTATTTCTAGCTGTTCATTGCAGTAGAATAACTGGGCACGTATGTAATTTGAAAAGCTAGGATTTTGAGAGAACCCAAGATTTCATAAACTGTGGTACATACAATTTCTATGATTATCTTCCATGAATAACAAAACATTTGCAGAATAACATGAAAATATCTGCAGAATAACACAAATGGTGTCTGCAGGAAAAATACAAATAACAAAATGTCTGTGGGATAGAAAGCTCCATTACTGGAACAGACAACAGCATATTATTTTCTACTCCCATCTCCATAATAATTAGCTCTATGACTAGAAATAAATACTTAACCTCTCCAGGTCTTAATTTAGCCAATTATCAAACAGAAGGATAGACTAGGCACGACCTATATTCAGTTCTAACCCTTGCTCCATATTTGTTAAATTCTGTGTTCTAAAAACCCAATTAGAAACCAAAAATTGCAATCACAGTTCTTTCATGTGTAATGAAAACAAAGAAAAAAAAAAGAAGTCCAGCAGGAGACTAATGAGGTAAATACTTAAAAGTGCAAAGGCTGAATCAAGGGATAACCATATTTTAAATTTTAGTATCAGAATATCTTCAAAAATAAGGATCACACTGCAGTAGTCACAGCATTATATGTGAATAGCCTCTCCTTCTTTTGTTTGAGATCACTGAACAATACGAGATGAAAAAAATTATGACAATTAGAAAATGTTATCTGGTATTTTGTTGCATTTCTGAAGCCAAATTAAATTGGTTTAAGTTCTGATTATGCCATTTACTAGCTATAAAATTGAGCAATTAGAATGTTAGACAAAGATAAAACCTCTCTTGGCTAGGATAATTAATATTTAAATAGAGAGAAATAATATTAACTGGTCCTATGTTGATTGTGAGGTCTGATTAGATAATTTAAATTAAATAATTCAAATAAAGAATGTAGATAGTGTTTGACACAGAGTAACTTCTCAGTATTTATGGTGTTTATTATTAGCATTTCTGGCTTTTGGGTTTACTGATTTATTTAATACTAGTGGCCCAGTACATGAAATTCATGCACATTAAAAGGGGATTAATTAGAGGAAATATTTTAATATTGATATTTGCCCTTTCTCTATAATAGAAGTGTCAGAGATGAAAGAAAATTAGTAAAATATATATGAAAATCTTCCTCCTGTCAGAGTCTGGGGTGAACCATGGGACTCAGAGTCAAGTCCCCGCCCACCCACGGTGCCTCAAAATTGCGTGAGCCCCAGACCTAGCTGGCCCCACCCCCATTGGGCGAGATCCAGACCTGGCCAACCCCAACCTTGTCAAGCCCCACCAGGTGGGTGGCACAGCCTGAGGTGCCCCGGTCTGGTACCAGGGCAATGGATGTGCCTTGAGGTCCCCCGTCAAGCCCTGCCAGGTGGGGGGCACAGCCTCAGGTCCCCCAGCGCCGGGGTGGGGGGTGCGGCCTGAGGTCCCCCATCAAGCCCTGCCGGGCGGGGGGCATGGACTGAGATCTCCCAGCCTTGCACCAGGGCAGGGGGCACACCTTGAGTTCTCCTGTCAAGCCCCACTGGGTGGGGGGCGCAGCCTCAGGTCCCCTGCCCCAGCCCAGCGCCACACAGCCTCAGGTCCCTGCTGATGGCTCATTAAGGCTCGTTATGAGAACTCAACCTCCACTGTGGATGCAGCCATCTTTTGTTACAGAAACCCCGCCTCTGCTGTGGGCGCCGCCATCTTTGTGACAGTGTGATGGTCAATTTGCATATTCCCTCTTTATTAGAAAGGATGGCCTTCTATGCACTTAATATTATAAACATTCACAAAAATAATGTTTGGCACTATAAAATAATTCCTTCAGCCATTTATAATGTATTTTTTAATGTAGTGTGAAATAATGATCCCCCACCCCCAAAATGGACTTATAATACATGCAATGTGTTGGATACTCCAACTTTTCCTCATTTCTGTCAAATGTCACTTTTAATATTGCATATTAAATTTCTATAGCTAAATGGATCTGTTTTCAATTTCTGCAAATGAAAAAGTTGTATCATTGTTTTGGAGAGAATAAATATCTGTTTGTAAATTGAGTCTATTTATACTTTAGTCTCAGGTGTTAATGGGTAATTGTTATTTACACCATATGGTGCCACTTACATTATTCCATTTAACAACAGTAATAGTAACTGTTAGCTTTATCTCACTGAAAGTTTCACTACCATGCTTTTTCACTGAAGTAGAGTTATTATAAGCATAGCTACGTCAATTATATCATTAGCATTTCAAGGAGAGCCAAATTTTCAACAGTGATCCTAAAAATATAGACACACACACCAAGATTTGTAATTAGGTGTTAAGTTTGGGAAATACTTCATGCTTTGTTCCCGTTGTCATTGAGTTAAATATTGGGGGTGGAGGGGGGAATTATTTATTTAACCTTGCCTACAGAGAGTTTTTTCAAACATAGTCCACCAACTATCTCTTAAACTTTAATACCTCATAAAAAACTGTTTTCTATGGAGAATAGCTTAGAAATAGAAAAAAGGGATCTACATACATCTTCTGGTTTTAAAAAATATAAACTCAAGTCTCCTATCTTTGAAAACATAAAGTGTCAATAGATTTCCTCTCCTTGGAAACCAAAGTACTAAAAACCTCATATAACTTTTTTTATGGTAAATAATCACTTCAGCTATACCATCCAGTATATAACCTGATGGGAACAAAAGGACATTCAATCTTATCTGCAAGGATGAAAGAAATTGTCTTTCTGAATGATTTCCAACATGACTTCATTTAAACAAATAAGTTTGGATACTTGGTTTTCACACTACAGTATTCTATTTTTTTCAGATGCAATAATGCAGAATCATAATACTATTATAAGGAAGATTCAGGTGATAACTACATATATGAATAGTAGTAGACAGTGTTAATAACTCAACATCTATAATGCTTGAATTTGAAACTGGAATCTACCAGTTTGGAGCTCTGTGACATTAGAAAAACTGCATAAATTCTATAGACCTCAGTTCCCTGATCTAAAGAATCAGGAAATACTGCAAGTGCACTCATAAGTTTTTGTGTGTGGATTTAATATATTAATACATGTAAATTTCTTTGAAGAGTGTTTGGCAAAAACTAAACATTGAACAAAAAAGTCACTTTTTATTGTCATTTTGTGGACTAGCAATTTTTATTTACTGAAAATAAAACAAAACTCTTATTGCCCTGGATGGTTTCTCAGTGGTTAGAGCATCAGTCCAAGGATGGAAGGGTAGAGGGTTTGACTTCCTGGTCAAAGGTGGGTACCTCGGCTGCAGGCTGGATCCCTGGCCTGGTCAGGGTGTGGGAGGCAACCAATCAATGTGTTTCTCTCATGTAGATGTTTCTCCCCCACCCCCACCCCCCAAAACCTCCGCACTCTGTCTGAAAATCAATGGAAAAAATATCCCCCAATAAGAATTAAACACACACACACTATTGTAAATGTCTAGTTCCATTTAACTTTATGTATTATCTGTCAAAAGACTATATGTTCATACTCTACCTAATAATGTGGGGTTTTCTTTTTGTATCAAACCAACTTTATTTTTTTTTTTTGTATCAAACCAACTTTATTAGAATAGTTTTAGGTTCATAACAAAATTGAGTGGGAGGTACAGAGATTTCCCATATACTCTTTGTCCCCACTCATGCATAACTCCACCACTATCAGTACCCTTCACTGTGCATGTGTTACAGTTGAGAAACCTACATTGATACACAATGATCACCTCAAATCCATAGTTTATACTAGGGTTCACTAATAGTGTTGTAATTCAATGCCTTGGAATAAATGTATAATGACATATATCCACTATTAATAGTATCACGCAGAGTAGTTTTTGCTGCCCTAAAATTCTTCTATGCTCCATCTATTCATCCCTCATTCTTACTTAACCTTTGGTAACTAATGATCTTTTTACTTTTCCCATTGTTTCGCCTTTTCCAGAATATGACATAGTTGGAATCATACAGTATATAGCTTTTTCAAATTGGCTTCTTTTACTTAGTAATGTGCATTTAAATTTCTTCCATGTCTTTTCATAGTTTGATAGCATATTTCTTTTTAGTGTTGAATAATATTCCATGGTCTGGATGTAACATAGTTTATTTATTCATTCACCTCCAAAGGACATCTTGGTTGCTTCCAGATTTATGTAATTATGAATAAAGCTGCTACAAACACCTGTGAGCAGATTTTGTATGGACATAGCTTTCAACTCCTTTGGGTCAATACCAAAGATTGCTATAGCTGGGTCTTATAGTAAGAGTATGTTTAGCTTTGTAAGAAACTGACAACAGTCTTCCTCAATGGCTGTGACATTCTGCATTCCTACTGGCAATGAATAAGAGCTCCATCACATCCTCACCTGCATTTGGTGTTGTCAGTGTTCTGGATTTTGGCCACTCCAGTAGGTGCTATTTTCTAAGAATGGAGATGTAGTCTTTCCTTCCCAGGAGGTAGACTTAATTTAAATATTAGTTTACACATTTTACAAGTCTTATTTCAACCAATGTGGATAAGAATCAGGAAACATAACCTTGGCAAGTTTTCTATGGAATAACCAGAATTATAAAATTAGGTCATTCATGTCTTTTCTCTAATAGTCATTACTTTTTAGAAAAAAAAAAAAAAAGGTTTTGCTTTCTCAGTCCAAACCACTACTCCAACTCCTCCTGGGGAAAAATATGTATATATGTTATATATGTAATTTATTTATTATCATTATTTTAATATAAAAATGGTTTCACATATATGTAAATATACTGGAGCAGTAAAATAATGAATATATACTTAGATATGTGTAAATTATATGCATATATGTATGTGGTGTGTGTATAATTTTGTTGCACACTCTGTCTGCCTAAACTGCTTTGACTCTTTCTGGCTTATTGTCTTTCAAACTGTGTCTCTCCCCACTGTTTTACTTAATGTTCTACTCCTGTCTAAACCTATTCCTGAATGTATTTTTCTTGGTGATTCCAATATGTTAAATCATACAATATGGCCACTTATTTTTTGTCATTTATAAGACATATTCCTTCTTGTCCAGTTCAGCCACCCATTCTCAAATGACTATTTTTCATCAATAAAAATGATGATTTCAGTCTCAATCATTAGTCTTCAATTTTTGTCCCTCCAATATAAATACTTTACTGCCACAATTTCTTTACTTATTCATGTAGTAATAAATTACCATAATCTCCACACTCTTTAACTCATACTTGATTAAAATTGTAGCTGAAATCAATAGCCTTATATTTCAATGGCACTTAATGAAAAATAGTAAGAAGCTATTAATTTGTTTTTATTTGAACTCCACCACTATCTGTATGTGTTTTTCTTACTTGATTATGATCTCCTGGGCAACAAGAATCTTATCATATTTACTTTTATGTCTTGTGCATAGTAGGTACTCTATGAACACTGGTTGTATTAAACTTGAGTACAAAATGCAATGGGATAAACATAATGTAATTTTTAAACTAATATGTCTCCTTGAAGATGATTCACATATTACACTGCCTATCCAACATCCCTACTCAGAGTTCTGATATGTGAAAATGAATTTATCAGAACCAATGTTTTGTGTGTATGTTAAATCCTACCTCCAAACCGAGATTTTATATCACTTTCTCATTTTTTTCAAATGACAACATTATTCTTTGAGTATCTTTGGTCAAAAATAGCAAAGCTATACTTAACTCTAGTCTTTCATACACTGCATTGAATCCATCAGTGAACCTGTCAATACATTAAAAATCTGATTATCACTGCTACCACCCTGGCCACACAATCAACCTGTTTTTCCTGAACTCTTCTAAGAACCTCATATTTGGTCTCCAGGTTTCATCATTGTTTCTCTACAAACTATATTGTTCAAAGCATCTAGCACAATCTGTTTTAAAACTTATGATTCCTCCTTCTGAGGAGGATTTGAAAAACGCTGAGAAGGAGTGTCCCTTCTACCTAATAAAGAAAATATCCCAACTGAGAGCTGTCATTATAGAGCACCTAGTATTCTAATATTTAAATATGGATATGTCCCTCTAGTGAGGTACAGTAAATGCAGGCAGGGGAAGGGTGCAGGAAGAAAATGTAGCTTCAAAAAAAGCGAGGAAAATATCAACAATAAGTTTAATGAATTTCTAAAAAATACTTCTTCAGTTAAAGACAAAAGAAGGGTTCTCACTCAGTTATGGGCTTTCTTCCTTTCTCTCTCTCTCTCTCTCTCTCCTTCTTCTTTAGATAGAGGACAAATAGAGAGAGCATTTTTCAGAAGTATAAAAATGGTAGGGATCAGACACCACTCCAGCAGGATATAAAAACAGATGACTTGTTTCTGAGGAAAAGATAGCAAGAAAAGAAGAAGAAGAAGAAGAAGAAGAAGAAGAAGAAGAAGAAGAAGAAGAAGAAGAAGAAGAAGAAGAAGAAGAAGAAGACCAGGAAAACAAAACAAAATAAAAAAACCTTTACACTCCATTGTTTTTGAGATAATCAGTACTTTCTACTTCTGGCCAGGGGCACGTACCTCTTTCCCATATAAGACCTACCTAGATACAAGACAGAATTTGTCTGTCACAGAGAGGAAGACCCACAATAATAACAAACCCCCTTCCCTGAGGCCCAGGAGTGCACGGCTTACTTAAAGCTAAGACTGGATCCGGGTAGTAAAGGTCACTTTCTGCCATCTACGTCTACACAAGCAAATGCAAATCCCAGCAGCAGTGCTTACTGAATGATGTAGGGACAAGAGTATGGAGAGTGGTTTCTCTGAGTGTCAGGCCCCGAGGGACAACTTAAAGCTGAGAAATCAGCTGGAGGAAAACCTTCCAGCATCTCAGTTCCCACCCGAAGAACAAGGTGTCATTAGGTACATTTGAATATTGTGGCACCAACGAAATTAACTATAGCAAAAACAAAATTCAAACCCAACTCAAATCCTGATACGAGTAACTCTACTGCTATGCAGTCATGCACCACTTAAAGACTTTTCAGTCAATGATGGACCAGCTATGTTACGATGGTCCATTAACATTATAATCCCTATTGCCTAGTGATGTCATAGTGCAATGCATTGCTCATGTTTGTGGTGATGCTGGTGTAAACAAAACTATTGTGCTCCCAATTTGTATAAAAGTATAGCTTGTAAAAGTATGCATAATTATATACAGTATGTAATATATGATAATGATAATATGTTACTGGACTTTGTGTTTACTGTACTACACTCGTATTATTATTTTAGTGTGTACTTTTTACACTTATAAAGAAAAGTGTACTGTAAAACAGTGTGTTGTGTGATGCTGACAGCAACCTCATCCATCTCATGTTTGCCACGTCACTGGATTGCATCATTTTCTCTTGTGCTGAATTAATCTCATGTTGTTTTGTATAGTCACATGCTGTTCAGGTTTGTAACCTCAGAGCAATAGGCTATGCCAGCTAGCTGAGGTGAGTAGTACGTTTGTGTGAGTGTGCTCTGAGACATGATCACAATACTGAAATCGCCTAAGAATGTATTTCCCTAAATGTATCTATGTCGCTAAGTGGTGCATGACTCTATGAAAGATATGACAGAAGAGGAATGCCCATTCCAGATGTAATATGATTTTCTTCATTGTCTGTTGTTCCCTAGTGATGTTCAGCATTCATTTAAAAATTGCAAGATGCATTCAATAGCAAGAAAAAAGATACTACATGTATTAAACAAAATAACCAAAATATATAAACTTAAGTGTCCCACATTTGGAACAGTTACACTAAGACACTTACTATGATTCACATGTTCAGGAATATAGTGATAAAGGTGCACAACGTGCATGAAAAGATTGAGAATTCAGTGAGTGATGGAAAACATGAGTTAGAAGAAAGCTAACAATGTAGTTTTTCATTATATGAGACAAATAATTTATCAATGGACACATCAGTAGACTCATAAAAGCTGAAGAAAGAATCTGTAAATTTAAAGATAGAGCAATAGAATTTACATAAACTGCATTGCAGATTTAGGCAATTTCCAATGGTTTAACATGTGCAGAGGAGGCGCAAAATAATTATATGAAGGGATAACAGTCAAGAATTTCCCCAAAATAATAAAAATATCAAACCACATGTCTGAGAATCATAGGTCATTTCAATCAGGCTAAATATCAATAAAACATACTTAGACACAGCATATTTAAACTATGATAAATGAATAATAAAGGAAATTTATTATTTCCTTTAAATAGGCATTTATCTAAAGAGAAACAATGGATAAAATAGCTCTGGTATATTTATACAATGGAATAATACCAGGTATAAAAAGGAAGGAAATTTTACCCTTTGGGACAGCATAGATGTACATGGAAAAACATTATACTAAGTGAAATAAGCCAGCCAGAGAAAGATAAGTACCACATGATTTCACTCATATGTGGAATTTAACTACTGAACTACCTAGGAAAATAGAGACAGATTCATAGAGAGCAGGCGGGCAACTCTGGTGGGGTTTGGGGAATGTTAGGGATATGAAGGAATTGAGCAAAAAAAAAAAAAAAAAAGAGAGAGAGAGAAAGAACTCATGGATACAGACAACAGTCTATTGATTGTTGGGGGTGGAAGAGGGTATAGTGAGGATAAATGGCAATGGAAAAATTAAATAAATAATATAAAAAGGTTATAGCACATTTCTTACCAGAAGCTCTGAAAGTCAATGTTGGTGTGATATCGTTAAAGTACTGAAAGAAAAAAAATAAATCAAAATAAACTCTTGCCAACACAGACTTTCATGCACAGTAAAATACCTTTCAAAAAGTAAGTGGAATAGAACATTTTTAAACAAAAGTTTAGAGAATTTACTTCCAGTAGACGTGTGCTACAAGAAATAATAGAGGATGTTCTTAGGGCAAAGAATGTAATACCAGAGAGAAATGTGTTTCTGTATAAAGAAATAAAGACAAATAGAAACGTTAAAAAGGGGAGCAAATGTATTAAAAGTTTTTCCATTTATTTTAATATGTCTATAGGATAATTTAATGTCTAAAGCAAAAACCAGTGATAATTTGTTGTAGGTTTATAACATATATAAGTGTTGGTGATAGGTTTTTCATTATAAGCAAACCAGTCTAATAATACCTACAGACCAATTGTAATATAAATATAAAGTATTAGCTCTAAGGCAACCCCTGAAAAAATTTTAAATGGATTGTAACACATAAGCCAATAGAGGTGATAAAATGGAATAAGAATAAATGTCAATAATATAGCAAACAAAAAAAGAAGGAACAAATGAAACAAGGAACCAAAAAAAAAACAACACAAAAAACAGCTAACATAGTGATTGACTCAAATAGGATCATATAAATTGTTGCATTAAAACAGAATTTTAAAACGCCCCAATTTAAAAGCAGAGGTTGATAAATAGTATAAAATAGCAAGTCGCAACTATTTATCTAAACAATGCTTTTAATAGAAAGACAACATAGGTTAGAAGTGAAAGTTTGAAAAAATATACATTGTGTCATCACTAAGTAAAAAAGGGGAATGTCTAGATTATTATGAGATAAAGCAGATTCCAAAAATTATTGTAGGGATAAAAGCAAATATATAAAGATGTCAATTTATCAGAACTTCAAAATATCTAAAGCAAAAAGTGGTAGAGATAGATAAACTTAAATTATATTTGGAGACTTCAACAATTTTATCTCAGTAATAAATAAAACAAATAACAGATAATATCAGTAAGAGTTATATGGTACCTAAAGGGAATTATCAACCAACATTACCTTATTTATACTTAGTTAACACTCCATCCAGCAACATAAGACTACCTATTCTTTTCATATGCATATGGAACCTTCACCAAGATAGGGCGTATTCTGGAATATAGAAAAACCATTAATAAAATTAAAACAATAAAAAAATAAATGCATGTTCTCTAAGAGATAAATTAAACTAAAAATTAAGAAGAGATAATCCCCACATATTTGGAAGTCAAACAATATAATCTTCAACTCTCATGGGTCAAATAGGGAATTACAGTGAAAATTGAAAATATTTTGATTTGAATTAAAACTGAAACATAAAAATGTATGGGCTGTAGATGTAGCAGTGTTTGCTGGGAAATTAATATCATAAGATATTTCGTATTAACAAAGTCTCACACCAATGCTCTTACTTCTGACAAAAGAAAACTCCCTTTTCTGTTTTCTTCTTTTTTTAATTTCTTTATTGATTAAGGTATTACATATGTGTCCTCATCCCCCCATTAATCCCTCAAACCCCCCCCCTCATGCCTTCACCCCCCTGGTGTTCGTGTCCATTGGTTAGGCTTATATGCATGCATACGAGTTCTTTGGTTGATCTCTCCCCCTTACCCCCACCCTCCCCTACTTTTCCTCTGAGGTTTGACAGTCTGATCAATGCTTCTCTGTCTCTGGATCTGTCCCTATTCATCAGTTTATGTTATTCATTATATTCCATAAGTGAGTGAGATCATGTGGTATTTGTCTTTTTCTGACTGGCTTATTTCACTTAGCATAATGCTCTCCAATTCCATCCATGCTGTTGCAAATGGTAAGAATTCCTTCTTTTTTACCACAGCATAGTATTCCATTGTGTAGATGTACCACAGTTTTTTAATCCACTCATCTGCTGATGGACACTTAAGGCTGTTTCCAAATCTTAGCTATGGTGAATTGTGTTGCTATGAACATAGGGGTGCATATATCCTTTCTGATTGGTGTTTCTAGCTTCTTGGGGTATATTCCTAGAAGTGGGATTGCAGGGTCAAATGGGAGTTCCATTTTTAGTTTTTTGAGGAAACTCCATACTGTTCTCCACAGTGGCTGCACCAGTCTGCATTCCCACTAGCAGTGCAAAAGAGTTCCTTTTTCTCTGCATCCTCGCCAACACTTGTTGTTTGTTGATTTGTTGATAGCCATTCTGACAGGTGTGAGATGATTTGCATCTCTTGGATAATTAGTGACTTTGAGAGTAAGAGAGAGAAAACTCCCTTTTCTTTTATCTCTTTTCTATTACCCGCCATTATGCTAATGCCTCTCTTTTACCAAATTCAACTACTAGTAAACATCAGTGGTAAGAGAACCTGATTTACAGTCTATTGAGATTATGGATCTTCTTAGAGAATGTTGGGGACAGAATTGGTAGGAACAAATGAAGAATAAACACTAAATAATACTTTGATGATCAACTATTAATAATTAGGTAGGTGATTTAGAATTAGGAAAGGCACTTATAATGTTTTCTTTTTTTGCTTAGTGTTGATCCAGTAAAAATAAATGTTGACTAAACCACAATCAGTTTATAAACAATCCAGAAGTCACTGAATACTCTAATTTCACCTATGCCTTTTGCTTTCTTTTTTTTTTTTTCATTCAATATAAATGGGTATTATTTTAATGTGTGTTTTTTTCCAAAAAAATTATTTCTTCCTTTACTCCTTTTTTCTTGCTCAGGAAAAAACTCTTAATACATACTGCAATCTATATTTCCTGTGTTGGCCTGGAAGTAGTGAAACTGCATGAGAGCCATGAAAGAAACTGTGATACAGTTAGGAGGCCATTGTGCTCATGCTGACAGGAAAGGAAGGTGGCTTGGATGAGAGATGTCAATGTAAAAATTCTGAACATATTTGAAGATCCAGCCTATTTAATGAAAGTTTGGATGTGGATATAAGGGAAGCAAAGAAATAAGACCACTCCAATGGTTTTGTGCATCAGCAAATTAAGGAAAACTGGTGCCAGGAGAGTCTAGGAAAGGAATTTGTGATTAAAGGGGTGGGTGTGAGAATTAATAATTCTGTTTTGAACTTGTTACATTTATGAAGCTATTATACATCCAAATCAGAATTATTAGTCAGTTGGGTAGATAAACGGAACTGAACAATACCAGCAAAGGCCTTTAGCAGCACTAGACTCCACAAACATCGCTCAGGGTTAGTGATATAAGCATGATAGGTTTAATTTTCCAAAGTAATACACTATTTTGTTTGTTTCAATGTTTTGTTTTTATATTTGAGGAATTTTTGCACATTCTCTTATGTAGCAAAGGTTAACACATCAGGAAAAAGTACAGCCTGGGGTACAATGTTTAATGTAACTCTCTGGTTAGGTATACTCATGTCAAAATTGACCTACATGAAAAAAAAAAAAAAACAAACACTTTAATATACCCTATGTCATGCCTTTTCTCTTTCTATTCCCACAAATAATTCCAACATTTTTATAATATGATTTTTCTTCATTTATTTAAATAAATTTAGGGTATGAAGTTTACTTTGACTATTTTTTGCATTTTACCACTAGTAACAAAATCACTTTTTGATTAAGAAAAACAATGAGGAGAGTGCACAAATAATTATTTTTCTAGATATTTTGTTTGTTTTGTGTTTTAAGGAAAGCTTTCTCAGGCAAAATAAAGTTATTCGGGAGATTTATTTTTTTCTGTAAGTTCTTGGGGTTTAAGATTATCCAAGATTTCTGAGTTCTCAGAGATATTACTGTTTCTACAGTTAAGATCCTAATCTTTATTCATATCTATGTTTCAAAAAAAAAAGCACCCTGAAAGTTTATGTATTCAATTGCTGTTATGTATTCCAAATTGTGTGAAATCAGTTGCTGAGTTTAATAGGTAGTAAAGTTCACTGTACAGGTTTAAGCACTAAACCTTGGTGCTTAAAAGACTTGCATTTTATTTCATACCTTGAGGCAAGAATTTAAAGTTTGTGCTTGTTGCTCTCTCAATTTTAATGTTGCTATGAGCAACCTCCATTTGTGTAGTAGGGAGGATAATGATCAAGTTTCCTAACAAAAGCTAAAATAGCAGTGGCTTAACAACGTAGAATTTTAATGTTCTTCCAGACTGTAGTCCAAATATAAGTAGCCCAGGGCTCTGTGAATGTTTCTGAGTACAGCTCTGACATCCTCAACTCATGGATTCCATACTGAGGCCTAAAACTGCTGTTTCTGCTTCCCTTCACCAAGACTATTTTCTAGCCGATGGAAAGGTTGGAAGAAGTGAAGAGTATGCTTCTTCCCTTTAATGGAATAGCCCAGAAGTTACACAAGTGCTTTTGCATGTATCCCACTGACTGGAACTAACGCAAAGTGCCATACCTAGCTGCAGGTAAGCAGGCGTATGTCGTCTTTGACTGGTGGCCATGTATTAGAAAATTCTTGTGGTTTTCATTTTAAAGGAATAAGAGCAAAATTGATAAAGGGGAGCAAAAAGTCATCTTCATCACAGTTGATATTATTTATCTTCTTTAAATTAACCTATTCCCATATTGACTCCTTACCCCCAGGTTTCATTCTCAATGAGTATGTTGTTAATTATTTGAATATCTGGGTTTTCAATGCATCCTGTAGAATGCCATCTCGCCCAGAAAATACGGATGGAATATGCAAATTAGGCCGGGACGCCATAACGAGTCACGACCAGACAGGAGAAAGTTGCGGGAACAGGTGAGGCCCGGAGCGGAGATGGAGACAGAGACAGGGGGCTGGCCCACAGCCTCCGCGGCTGAGCAGGCCCGGAGAGGAGTCAGCGGGCCGCTTCCCGCAGAAGCCGCACAGCTCCCATGGAAGCAGCGTGGCTCCCGGCGGCGGGCTACAGTTCCCGCCAGCTCCCTTGGGAACGCGATGGTCTACTAGTATATATATATACAGTATACCTTGATGAATTTTACCCTGTTTGTTTCTAACATTTAATAGCAAATGCTCCCATATTTCACCTGGAGTATTTTGCTTATATTCCTCTTTATCAATTCTTTTAAAAAAGTAGATTTCTTTGTATGTGACAGAAACCAAGTCTAATTAACTGGGGTGGTGGGAAGGAGCAAGAATACTATTGAAACTACACTGTTCTTAACAGCCACGTTAAAATGTCAGCCTTTCTCAGACACCCCTGGAGATTTCAGGATCATGAATTCATGAAACTTCATTAGGGGCTGCCAACAAATAACTTCAGTTTTTAGTCCCAGAGCTTTGCATCAAGATTCATATGTCCAAATAAGAGAGCCTAATTGATGTCATTAAATAAACACCCACAGATCTATAACTTTCCATATGTCTACTTTATTTAATCTGCCAAAGCTACTTGGAATTGGAAAGTCAGAGGTACTTTGAGTCTTGATTGAGTAAGGATCAGTGAAAAAGTTGCTTTGATTAATTAATGATATAGGTGAGGGTATGGCACTATGTATGATGACTTAACAAGAGCCTGGGCATTTCAAACTGTCATGTGAAATATGAAGCACCTAGGGAATGTGATGAAACACAGATTCTGTTTGCTAAGATCTTGGGTGGGACACAAGATTATGCATTTTTAACAACCTGTCAAGAGATGTGGATGCTGCTAGTTCACAGTCTGCACTTTGAGGATGAAGGTCATAAATGTTTATTAATCAACTAGAGGCCCAGTGCACACAGATTCATGCACTGGTGGGGTCCCTTGGCCTGACCTGTGTCCTCTTGCAATCTGGGACCCCTCTGGGGATGTCAGAGACCTGGTTTTGGCCTGAGCCCCACAGGCCAGGTTGAGAGACCCCACGGTTGCACAAATCCATGCATGGGGCCTCTAGTATGCATATAAGATCTTTGGTTAATCTCTTCCTGCCCTCCCCCTTCCCAGCTTTCCTCTGAGAGTCATCAGTCTGTTCCATGTTTCCATGCCTGTGGTTTCCGCTCCTGCATTGAGCGTCTGTCCCCTGGTGGTCAGTGCACATCATAGCTACCGGCTAGTTGGCCAGTTGGCCAGACGCTTAGGCTTTTATATATATATAGATGAGGCCATTTATCACTGAGATTTTTGGCTTGTATAAATGAAGATTCATGCATGCATGTGTGCACACATGCTATATATATATATATATATATATATATATATATATATATATATATATGTGTGTGTGTGTGTGTGTGTATATGTATATGTATATGTACTAGTATATATATATATATATATATATATATATATATATATATATATATATCCTTTTATTATTTTTTAATACTCACCCAAGGATATTTTTCATTGATTTTTAGAGAGAGTGGAAGGAAGAGAGAGAGAGAAACATAGATTGGTTGTCACCTGTAAGCACCCCAATTGGGGATCAAACCCACAACCTGAATATGTGTCCTGATCAGGAATCAAACCCATGACCTCTTAGTATATGAAGGACGCTCCAATGAACTGAACCACACTGGCCAGAGCCACATGCAACAAATATTTATTGACTCTTGACTATGTTCCAGGCAATTTTCTAAGTGTAGAAATACAGCCATAAATAAAATAAGTCCCCGCTGCCATTTGTCTTCCATTCATGTCCGTGAGCAAAATGACAGAAATTAAATACAAAAATAAATAAGTAACTAAACAAAGGTGATCTTGCTCTGGAAATATTTAATCTAATTCTCACTTTTAGTTTAGCAGCTGGCATTGGCAGTTGTTCATAAGCAAATAAATAAGCTAAAGCTATTCTTAGCAAATATAATAGGCTGGATTGAGTGAAAGCAATACTAGATATCCCTAGATCTTTCTGCCCCACTCAGGTCTAGTTGTCAGGCCTCTCATAAGTCATAATGTAGCAAAATGGATTCCAGTGTCAGATGCCAGAATTTCACACTCAATGGCCATATGAGCCAGCTGCACTAAAGCAATCACTAGTCCTGGGAACAGTCTCTACCTGCTTCCCACTACAGAGACCAGCTGACTATGCAGGTAATCACTAGTCCCAGCCCACTATCCCTTTTCACCATTACAATGAAAACACAGGAAGACCCTCACCCACACAGCAATTATTCAAAATAGGAGAAACTCTGGAGATGATGGTGGGCAGCCATCGGAGAGAACTCAACTTTGAAAAACATGTAGACCAAAGTCATTGAAAGAGGCTATTTAATCAGTCATTAATGATATATATTGGGTTGAATCAACATTTGGGCTGAACTAAGACTGAGTGTACTAGAAATAAATGAGATATCGCTCATTGGAAAGTGTGTTTGTTACCCTACAGGTTGAGGGGTTAAAAGAATGATAGAGAAGTGGCACTAATGTTACAATTTGGTCATTTCTACACATTTGATTTTCATGTGAGTAAATTAATGATCACCTTATATATATTCCAGAACTAGTTCTTCACACCTTCTTTTCTGGCCTCCTTTTTAGTTAGTCTCTGCCACAGAGGATCTTTGCGCTATTGTCACTCAGCTGGCCATTGATGTTGTAAACTGGTGACAAAAAACAAAAATAAAAACAAACAAACAAACAAAAAACAAAGACAAACAACATAACCCAGCTAAGATCTTACGATCTTTCTGCAAGTCATTGCACAAAAAGAGGAAATACAGTACAGAGGCTAGATGACCACAATCATTGAAAGCAGTTTCTCTAAGAGATGACAGCTCTAATCTGAGTTCATCACCCCTTCCTGAGCTGCTTTAATCCTTGTATCTCACATATGGTTAACATATCACAAAATACACAATGCTTTTTACCCCTTTGGCAGACTTAAAGGAAAATATAGTCTCAGAGAGCACAGTACTCCACCCAAATATAAAATATTCTTATTAGAAATAAAGGTAGCATTTGACTACCTCACTATTTCAAATGACAACAAGGACAACAATGGGTAGGTATTATCATAGGGCCTCATGATTTAAAAGGTTTACCCTGCTATTGTCTGTCCCAGAATAAAGTGAGAATGTTTCCTCAAAATGAGTTCCAATCTCTAAACCAGAAACTCTTAAAATACTAAACCAGGTAATTTTATACCTGAAAATAGAGTTAAATTTTAGTCCTTATTGGGTACTTATTCAATTCAGGGCCTAATTTATCTTTCTCTTCTTTCCTTCTATCCTTCCCTCCTTCCTTCCAACTTCCATCAGTCCCCTTTCCTTCCCTCTTCTTTATTTTCCAATTCTTCCTTCCTTCTTTCTTTCTTTTTTTTCTTTCTCTCTTTCTTTCTTTCTTTCTTTCTTTCTTTCTTTCTTTCTTTCTTTCTTTCTTTCTTTCTCTCTCTTTCTTTCTCTCTCTCTTTCTTTCTTTCTTTCTTTCTTTCTTTCTTTCTTTCTTTCTTTCTTTCTTTCTTTCTTTCTTTCTTTCTTTCTTTCTTTCTTTCTTCTTCCTCTCTGTTGTTCTCCCTCTCCCTCACTTTGTCTCCCTCTCTCTTTCGCTCCTTCTTTCTTTCAATATGTGTACAGCATAGTTTGAAAATAAAAATTGTTCTAAAGTCTTCGGGTATAAATAAACTAAATAACTTAATGAACATAACGATATTTTAAAGGTTATATATATATATATATATTGGAAAATAAGGATAAAATTAAAATCTTCCTATTTTCTCTTTCTTCTGTGTTCTTTCTTGTATAACTCTGAAAGGAACTATATTCTATACATTATTTATTTTGCTGGGAGGAATAGCATGTTAGAGTCCCCTTGGCATAGACTGTTTAGAAAAGGTGGTAAAGGCTAAAATAAGCACTGTTCTCCATAAAGTAGAATTCTTAAAAGGTTATAAAAACATAACAATATATACATTCTATTATACATGTGGAAAGAAATGAAGTAAAAAAGGAACTGCACCTTAAGGCTTACAGAAAATGTTCAACTCACAAAAGTCAAATGAATATTTCTTATAAAGTTTAAATAATATATTTATCAATTAAAAATCAATCATAAAATATTTTACACTTTATATCCTATTATACTCTGAAAATGCTTTCCCATATGTTTTGATATAATTCTGTACTTATAAATAACCTTGTGAGATTTGGTTGGGGAGTTACTAATTGTCTCTCTTATTCTCAGAGGCAACCCCAAATCCTCACTGAGTAGATTAAATATGCATAACTTCATTTTTATTCCCTGACTGATTTCAGAATCAACATCTTAATATTTCTCAAAAAGTTGTCTTCCTTAAACAAAGGCTTCTGTGATACAGAGAGAATATTTATAAGGTAATATATAAAGTGTTCTTATGATGGAGAGCCCAGGTGTTATAAAGAAAACATATTTCACATTTATTACATAATTTTAATTATTGTGGAAGAAATGTTTCAACCAGATACAGAGGAATTTTGCCTATAAAATAGTTATATATACATTTATTAAAATTCATTTTCTCTGAAAACACCTTTTACATATGCTAAGATTTAACTTTTGCTCATGAGTTAAGATTCAAAGTCTCTTACAGATGCAGGAAGAGTTTGCCTCACATTTTATGAACATGCAAAAGAATACATCAGAGCTGGTATCAGAGATTAAGATTTTGTGTTGTACAAGGCCCGGGATGGAAGTCAGATGTAAGAAATTTCACAAACAAATTTGAGCTTAGAATAAGTAAATGAAATTAGTTTTAATGAAGTCCAGGTCAAAGAACATTAACATGGGCTATGGGAAAGTAAGAAGATGACAATTTTATAAGGAGCAAATTATCTTCTCTCTAAGAAAAAGGTTGTCAAAAAAGAGACAAAGTTGAAAAAGTCTAGTTGAGACCTCCATATAACCCCCCATGAGACTTATTAAAACTATCATAAATTTATCCCTCAGGGATTGTCATTGTTTGAGAGGTATGTTTTTGCAAAATTTATTGTTCTATGCAAATATGCATTAATACATATTGAATAAATTAATGTATGTATCCATGCCTATATTTTGATCTGTCGACTCTATCATTTGCATATCTGGAATAGTGATATCCAATAAAAACAAATAATGTGAGCCACAAGTAAAAGGCATGTCTATAGCATCCTATCTAATAAAAGAGTAATATGCAAATTGACCATCACTCCAACACACAAGATGGCTGCTCCCATGTGGTCAAAGATGGCTGCCCCCATGTGGACACAAGATGGCTGCCACAAAATGGCCAGCAGGGCAGGGCAGTTGGGAGGGATCAGGCCAGCAAGGGAGGGCAGTTGTGGGTGATCAGGCCAGCAGGGGAGGGCAGTTGGGAGGGACCAGGCCTGCAAGGGAGGGCAGTTTGGGGCGATCAAGCCTGCAGGGGAGGGAAGTTAAGGGTGACCAGGCCGGCAGAGGAGGGAAGTTGGGGGCAACCAGGCCTGCAGAGAAGGGCAGTTGGGGGGGACCCAGGCCTGCAGGGGAGAGCAGTTGGGGGGGACCATGCTAGCAGGGGAGGGCAGTTAGGGGTGACCAGGCCTGCAGGGGAGGACAGTTAGAGGCAATCAGGCTGGCAGGGGAGCAGTTAGGCATCAATCAGGCTGTCAGGGGAGTGGTTAGGGGGTGATCAGGCTGGCAGGCAGAAGTGGTTAGGGGAAATCAGAAAGGCAGGCAGGCGAGCAGTTGGGAGCCAGCAGTCCTGGATTGTGAGAGGGCAGTCGGACATCCCTCAAGGGGTACCAGATTGGAGAGGGTGCAGGCTGGGCTAAGGGACACCCTCCCCCCACCCCGTGCATGAATTTCATGCACCGGGCCTCTAGTCCTTAATAGAAAAACCATGTTAATTTTATCAGCCATTCACATATATTCTAAAAACATGTTAAAAGCAGTTTCGCACATCTTTATTCTCCTGAGTAAACTAAGTAACACCTGAAACACAAGTCAAAAAATATACACCAGTTTTAACAGTCACCTAGTGTTCTTTTTGCAATAGTTAAATTGGATTAAATTGGTTATTAGATAAAAGTTCTTTCTCCATTTTTGCATTATGAACAGTGATTACTAATTACTTATGTACACCTAGCTTTGCCTGAACGTGCATCAAATTTGGATATTCAAATCATGTGAGAAGAGGGATTTATAGAGAACTAATAATGAAGCTTGGACGTAGATATCTTGACATGTTCTTATGTTCTCATCCAGCTTCCCTTCCCCTTCAGGTATTGAAGGCAAAGGCACACGCAGGAGACAATGGTAGACAATGGAATATGTAACCAGGCAACTTTGAACTTTAAGCATAGTAAAGTTCTCTACTGAGAAAGACTTGACTATGTGGAAATATAGTTATACTTATGCTAAAGAAAGAAATAAAAGTATGTTCTTAAAGGCTAGAGAGCCCTTCTTAGAGCCACAGATAAAACCCCATCTCTTTGGAGCTGTGGTAAATAAGCATGTTTGTATTTACATACATTGATATAGCAAGAATGCAAAACTTCCCCCCACCTGCTACCCTCAACCCCCAAAAAAACCCATGCTCTGCCAAAGCCTCTCTCTTGACCTCTTGAGAAAGCAATTTGTTGGCTTAGTAGATGTGTGAAAGGTAGAACTACAGGGATTATAGCATGCAGGAAATCTACTTAAAAGATTTCATTTTTCTAAATACAAAATTTTATGAATTCTATAATAGGTAATAGAAGGAAGTTGTTAACAAAACAAAGCAATGATTTGGCCATTTTATCGTTCTGCAAAACATTTTGTGACTATAGCAAAGTTGTCACTCATATGGACATAAACAAGTGAAAATTTAAGTCATACACCTCTTTTCTTAGTGCTTGACCCAGATTTATTTACCTTGTTCAGAAATAAGAAAACACAGGCATTAAAAGGTGGTATATGAATGTACCATAGTAGTCTAGGTAGGGAGCTAATCAGAATCAAAAGACTTAGAACAAATAGTTTAAAATTTTCCATTTCCATTTCCAGAGGAAAATTCTAGGATAATTGATAGACTGTCTAGGTTCAAAGAGAGATCAACTCTATAAAAATCTTTCATAATGCCAGCAGGGGGAAAGGGGAAAATGGGAAGAAAGAAAAATAAACTGCCATGACAAAAGGGTGTTGTACAAATGGAGAAGGATGAAGCCTGGGAGACTGTCTACACACCAAAATGTTCACAGTGGCTATTCATTGTTTGCGCAGTTACAGTGATCGTTTAAAAGTTTAACTTTATATTAAATTTAATTAAATTAGGCAAAAATGCACAAACTATCCAAAAGTTATATAGTACAACCTAGGACATATTTTAAATCAGGCGTCCTCAAACTATAGCCCGCGGGCCACATGCGGGTGTTTTTGCCGTTTTTTTTTTTTTTTTTACTTCAAAATAAGATATGTGCAGTGTGCATAGGAATTTGTTCATAGTTTTTTATAAACTATAGTCTGGCCCTCCAATGGTCTGAGGGACAGTGAACTGGTCCCCTGTTTAAAAAGTTTGAGGACCCCTGTTTTAAATCATAATTATGCTTATAAAAAGATAATTGCAATAAGAGATAGGAAAAAATAATATTTCTTATAAATTAATTTGCAAAAATATTAAGTAACAGTAAAGAGAGTAAAACAGCATTTTAGAATATCTATTCTGTAAGACCAGGTGTAATCTAATACATGGAGTAAAAGGTTGTCTTAATATGAAAAACCCTAGTCCACATTGCTAAAGATTCAAGACAGATTCATCACAAAAACAAACAAAAAATGAATAGCATTTGCTTTATTAAAATGTTTAAGCATTATTATTTTCTGATATATATTTATATATTTTTATAAATATTAAGTATATATATTCAAAAATTCTAAGTAGTTATGACTTTCTGGTTATATATAATCTAAATATCCTTTTAGGTTCTTTGTGCTATCATTTCATTAGTTATGCTATATGTTTTTTCTCTTATTGGATGGAATAGACCCTCTGAAATAATATTAGGTGTAAGAGAGGCATTTTTTTAAATTGGAGCAAAATGTGTAGCATTAGTGACTATTTTTGAAATAGATAGGATGACAAAGAAATGCTTGTCAGTTTGTACAAAAATACTAGTAGCTGTTTGTGATTGAATCAAATGATATTTCAAGCTGTTAAGAGGATTATATACATTTTTTATATACTGATACATGAATTGTGGTTATAGATTTCTTAACAGTAATAGAAGTAGTTGCACTGATACGAGCTAGCCATTATTTCTTAGTTTGAACTATATATGCAGGTGTTGTTCTTTAGTATGCTGCGTTATTCCTTTCAGCAATGTAGTTGAACTTGTTAGAACATTTAGTGTCTTTGTGATGCTTCCTTTAAGATGGGCTGGACTTTTCTTTTGTGAGACTTTACTTGGGTAATTTGTCTTGATGCCTTTGCCTTTGCTTGGAGCTCTCTCTCTCAAGGCTGCTCACTGGTCCTACTACTCTGCATCCAGGAAACTGCAGGCTCCCTTCCTGGGAGCTCAAAGTGCTAGTGGGCTTTAGAGGATAAAACATATGGAGTCCATCTTAAGGATGTGTTTACCACTCTAACAATGCTAATTACCAGAGAATTTCTGTAGATACGCAAGTATTTCTTTATGGTCCTCTAAGCAATTCTTTTTTTTTTTCTTTTACTCATGTCCATGATATTTTTTAACCAAAACTCACTGATAAGAACATAACTAGGCAATACTGTTAATATAGATTTGTATGTTTGTAGGCCAACTTTCAGGCTTTCTGAATCCGTTTACTTCATTTAGTGTGTATGCCTTCCAAATAACATATAATTGCTCCTTTAAGTATAAATCATATAAATTAACCATCTACAAAACACATAGTTATAAAATATATGGCTTAGACAAAGGGCATGCATTATTAATGATAGAGGAAAACTATAGCACTCTGATGAAAAGGTGGAGAATATTTTCAGGTTGTCTCTCTATTTTATTTTACCCAATCTCCCCCTTATATAAAACACACCCACATTCACAAACACTATTTTTTTCTGACTATAAATAACTTATTCCTCTGCTGCTGGATGACTGGAGGAAAACATGCAAACACAATGATTAAACCTAATTCAGGCTTATGGTCATGAATTGTGAATTCACCTTAACAACTCCAGGCAGCTACATTGTAAGTCCCTAGGCCACTCACAATTGTATGTTCTTTTCCTCTTTAGCTGACTACTTTTTCTAACCCCTTTTTTTTCTATCCTTCAAGCCCATTCCATCCTCTTCCAAGTTCATTCTCTGATGCTAGCCCTTGCTTTTTCTTTCATTTGAAACATAGTTGAAGCCAGGCTAAGAGAAATCAGATTCGTCCCTTGACATCCACCCATCCATCATGTGGCCACATGATCATCTCTCATGGATTCCTGCAAAGTCCTTCCTACCTCCTAGCTTCTCCGCTGTGTCCTCTCGAGTTGGCAGATGGATTAAAAGTGAGACATGGCTTATTTTAGGTGCATTAGCTGGTATGTTAGGGGACTAATCTAATTACTATTGCAGAACAGACACCATAGAGGGGGGTAGCTCCCACGGAGGTTCAGATCTGTGAGTAACGCATCATAATAATTATTGGGGATGCAGCTCACAGTGGGTCCAAGAAGGATTGAGTAGTCACTACAAACAAGAGAGTAGAGAGCAGAACAGATGCCCTGTAGGTGAGGGGAAAGAAGCAAGAATGCACACACCTTTCCCTTTAAGACATTTGTCCTTGGGAGTCTCTTTTGACTCCTTCTCTCCTCAGTGAGATTTTGACTGTTTTTAATCAGTGGCTCAGGAACTGTAAAAGTTCCAGATGTGTTCAGGCTCTTAATATTTTGACACGTGAGCATATGCCTAACCTATATGTCTTCCTGAGCTATCCAGTATCCATAAATCAAAGCCCTAAATTTACACGTACTGTGTAGCAGATAGAGAAAATGTACTCCCTATTTTTATATACCCAAATTATCAAACCAGCTGAAAACACTGGCCTTCTCCTGAAGTAAGGAAATGGGTATGTTGGGAAAAAATATATATACTTTATTACAAACGGCTTTAACAAAAGAATTTATTCTTAAGGTGGTATCTCATTCAGATTTTGTTTCTACATATCTTCCTACAAAAGCATAAAAGCATTTTAAACCTACTGATACCAATAGCTTTGTTCTAAACTCAACCAACTACTAGACAGATTGCCATGAATTTCAAATATGATTAATATTGCCTTCATAAAATTGTATCACTGTAATTCACCACATGGTATATTTAAACTCTGGTGATCCAAATTGCTTTTTTATATGACATTATCAAGATGAGGCTGGCTTTGAAAAAATTATAACTTAATTCTTTTTAGCCACAGTTTATGACAGAAAAGAAAGGAAATAGAGGCATTGATCATGTTTTAATTGGTTGGCACATTTCTTTTGATCACCATTTCTCAAGGTGATGAAAATGCCCTTTCATTTTTGCTGATCTGTCAATATACTTTTTGAATGCTGTAAATTGCTCAAAGGAATTTGACATATAAGAAGATGATGAAAAATTATCTTTCCTCTAGTTGTAATGTTCTTACCATTCTGAAGAACCAGGCATTTAAAAAGTGTATTTAAATGCCTAAGTCTGGAATCTACATTACAGTAAACTCTGAGACAGAAATACTTTCTGAGCAAGAGGGCCATGGAAATTCTACAGTCTTTTTATTTTCTGTTTTTTATCTCTCTCTCTCTCTCTCTCTCTCTCTCTCTCTCTCTCTCTCTCCCTCTCTCCCTCCCTCCCTCCCTCCCCCATCCCTTGCTCCTTCTCTTCTTTCTGTCTCTTTCTTCTATTCCTCACTTATCACAACTTACATTTTCTTGGTACCTTAAAAAAATCTCCACATACATACATTCTACCTGAGAACCCTTTCCAATGCACCTGCAATGTTCTGATGGCTCAGGGAACTGCTCTTGATGCTTCGTTTTATCATGTCTCTCCTTGAACATTATTAGGGCTGGTCCCCAACCTTGAGATTCGTCTCTTTATATTTATGGCTGGGTTGCATGCCCTGCCAGAATCTGGTTTTCCTTTCAATCCTTAATTTACTTTCATGGACTAATTTTGGCTTCACGATCTGACACCTGTCCTGCCCTAGCACTTTAAAGAAGTGAGTGTGGCCTGGCTGGCGTGGCTCAGTGGTTGAGCATTGAACTGTGAACCAGAAGCTCATGGTTGGTTCGATTCCTGCTCAGGGCACATGCCATTGTTGCGGGCTTGATCCCCAGTAGAGGACATGCGGGAGGCAACCAATCAATGATTTTCTCTCATCACTGATGTTTCTATCTCTCTCCCCCTCTCCCTCCTTCTCTGAAATCAATAAATATATATATATTTTTAAATATATTTTATTGATTTTTTACAGAGAGGAAGGGAGAGGGATAGAGAGTTAGAAACATCGATGAGAGAGAAGCATTGATCAGCTGCCTCCTGCACACCCCCTACTTGGGATGTGCCTGCAACCAAGGTACATGCCCTTGACCGGAATCGAACCTGGGACCCTTCAGTTCCCAAGCTGACACTCTATCCAGTGAGCCAAACCGGCTAGGGCAATAAAAATATATTTTAAGAAATTTTAATATTCTTAATAAATAATAAATTTATTTAATAAATAAAGAAGTGAGTGTGGAAAAAGATGAAAATAAATAAATAAGCAAACAAAGTAGAACTTCTTTCTTGGTCTGTTGGTATAGAAAAGAAAGTAGAGATCTGATTGTAGGAGATCTTGATTGCCAAAATATGTGTAACCAAAGGAGTTTTTGTGATTAGGGCAGTAAAATGTTGAAAGTGATATTCCCTAAAGTTTAATTTGAAAGGGGAATGCAAAAGGGATTAAAGAAAGGTGACAAGGACAGAGCCCAGTAGGAGGCAGTATGATGTGGAAGTGGGCTCCAGAGCCAAGTGGTATCTGGAAGATGGAATTCCCCTTCTTTTATTTGAGAAAACACACTGTATACACAAGACCAGCACATAAAAAAAAAAAAAAAAAAAAAAAAAAAAAAAAAAGCTGCTCATGATTTAAAAGTAATATTGGATTCTCCTCTAGTTCATTTGTTTCTGCTTACAGCTCTATATTTACAAGACAGTGCTGATTTTTTGAGAAATGTTTCCAAAGATTCAAGCATGTGTTTACAACTCCTTAAATTTTCCAGCTTTTCAGACCTATGACATGAATATATGTTTTGATAAACACATAGAAGTGAATAGTTTGGTCCCCCTTTGAAATTACTCTATAAAGCTCATAATATTAGAAAAAAGCTTCTGTTGAAGACTTACATCGATGTTTCTTCCTTGCCATACATTATATATCTGTTCTACCTTAAGTTTGCAAAACACTACAGATCAAAGGAAGCAATAAACTCGGTGGCAAAGTCTACATATGAAACACGGTCAGTTCTGTGTTCTGCATCTCTGCTCAAAGTGATAAAATAGGGAAAAAAATTGAACATAGGGAGAAAGGCCAATATTTTAGGTTTATATATAACCACCAAGTCCATTGTACTTTGATAATATTAAATGCCTTACCAAGCAAAAACATATTTGGTTTGCTTACATATTGTGAAAGGATAGAGAATAGTAAGGCAAAGATTAAATAACTATTTTATTAGTAAATATATTTTAAAATTATAATATCTCAGTATGGAAATATTATATTTTTCCCACATGTGAGCTATAGTTGCAGACTTGTGCCTCCTTTTTTTAATTTCTGGATGATCCCCCCATATGACTTTTCTGCAAAATCAGAAGCCAAAAAAAAATTATGTGTCTTTTATTGTTTAAACACACCAGCATACATGTTTTGACAGTTCCTATCCACAGATATTAACTTGGGGATGGGGAACACAAATATTTTCTTCCCTAAGGCTGTCGACTGGTTCTCTTATTATCATGTGTATGTGTAGATAGAACCATATTTCAAGTAGTTTTTCTAAGTGCATGATTATATACCATATACAGTTTTAACCTACACATTACACTTTAATTACTAACAATTTCATAGCCTAAGTAAGGGAAATTAGAAAAAAATTAGATTTGATTTAAATAAAACAAAATGACATTTTAGCAACATAAATATTTTTTAAAGTAAGTTAATGGAGAAGTTTACTGTATTAATATTTTTAAATGAGAAAATATCTCCATGCTTGGATTTCATGTGACAATATTAACTATTCCAAATTGGTAACACATATTTTGTAATTTGGAAACATGTTTCTACAATAAATAGATGTTACAGGGCTAACAGGATTGAATCTCCTCCCTCAGTCTATGTAATTGTGTATAGCAAATGAAAAGATGCAAGGAGGTTATTATTAAGTTTAATAAAATAAAAACAATAATTTAATTATTTTTAAATCATTGATCATATCTAGCTCACAGAAATACAATGTGAACCACAGAGTGATTCACTTAGTGGTTCATTTTAATATTTAATCAGATAAATTCAAAACATTATTTCAGATTGTAATCAACATAAAAGTATTAATTCAATATTTTACATTATTTTATTTTTATACTATGTTTTTTATAGTCCAGTGCATATTTTTTACTATTATCATATTAATTTTGACTAAGTACATTTTGAGTGCTCGATAGCTACATGAAGTTAGTGGCTACTCTCCTGAACAGTATAGGTTAAATGTAGGTTAAATCATTTGAAAAACCTTCAAAACAGAGCTCTAGATTTTTCCCTATAAATTTGATTCTCTCATTCTTCCCTGACTCTATAAGGCATGATTTTCCCAGTTGCTTAAGCCTCAGCATATATTCTTTCTTTTCCTATCATATTAATTCATCATCTAATGATTCTGCCTCTAGAGAGAAATGCATGCCTGTTCTACCTCTGAGCCTTCCCCAGGCCCCATTCAGGCCACTATTACCACTCACCTCAGACCATCACAATGTCCATACTTCTAATTCTGTTAGCTTCAATCTTCTTCCATGGTCATACTATATTTAAATCTACACCATACCATGTCACTCATTTACTGTAAACTTGAAAATAGCTCTCATTGTTCTTAAAATCTGACATCCTTGTCAAGGCATACAAGGTTATGTATAAATGTGAATTTTTCTCTCTGTCACTTGGTTCATGCCATGAACTCATAAGAAGCTCACAGAAATATTGTAAAGACAAACTGATTTAGTAAATATTGATGAACTTTTTCAATTCTTGTAGTGTGCATTAATATAAGCTCTTATTTATCCATAAGTGAGGGACCTATTTCATTTCTGGATTTCTACTGAAGGCAAAGTGCTGGCATATGTATGTTTAATGGAATCATCTGAGAGCAGGTCCAAGAAGTGGAAAACCAATAAGAACATGGAATAACAATGACTAATCCATATTTTCTGAGAGTGGAAGCAATTGAGGAAACAATTTTCAATACATTATTTAATCGTGTGGGCTAAATAAATTTCTCTGTGTCTAAAAATGGCTTATAAAGAACATCTGATTATTTACATTCCTGTGTTTTGTTTTGTTTTCTTAATCTTGATGCTACTTTGGTCTCAGAGACAATGCGACTAGATGGAATCCAAATAATCCCCCCCACACTCCTTAATGTTTAGATAGCATATTTGACTGGGGAGAAAGAAGTGATTGAAAGTATATGTTCCACATTATTGTATTATTGGATGACTAGTTTTACAAATAGTAAGTTTAGGGTATTTATCATAAAAAAAGTAACATGTAGGTGTAATTACAATATTGTCATGGGGACGTAAAGTACAACATAGGGGGTATAGTCAATAATATTGTAATAACTATGTATGGTGCCAGGTGGGTTATGGAAATATTGGGGGATCACTATGCAAAGTATATGAATGTTTAACCACTATGCTGTCCCCTGAAACTAATACAAAATAATACTAAATATAAAGTGTAATTGAAAAAAAATTAAAAATGTGTATATAAAAATCGAGAAACAGTTTTAACAATTTACAGAAATATAAATATTTATACAATGAAGTGTATGTGTCACTAAAGGAACTACAACGAATATAACTTGGAGTATCCTACGAGTTTAAGATTTTTGTTAAATCTCTCAGAGTTAGGGCAAAGGCAGAGTTTGTTACTATGTTACTTAGCTAATTCAAATCAAAGTTTTCTGTGTCTTAATCACAAAGCTTGAAAAGCCAGTTAATAACAAGCTCTAGGTCTATTCAAGCTCCTCGCGCCACAAGCATAATACCTGCACTGCAAGGATGTGTGACCTTTGGTTAACCTTTTCCTAAATTTGTGGAAGTTACTGTACAAAACCATTTTACTATGATTTAATTTTAAAATGGCATCAAATATATTTCAAATTTTAATATATAATAGGATTTTGAAAAGAAAACCAGTTTTGAGATATGATATGAATAAATTATGGTGTATTGTAGACTGCTCTTATACTGTGGGGAAATTTAACTTATAAGAGAAAAATAATTATTTTCACTCAAATGTTTTAATCTAATATAATGTCATATAATACAATTTCATTAGCATTAGCCTAGATTGGCAAGTTTCCTGTTCTCATAATAGCATCACCAAAGGGTTCCACTACAGTATGCACTTGCTCTACTTAATTATCATGTAGTCCTAGGTGCTTGAATAGTCAATCTGTTCTTATTACTTCAGTAATGATTCCTTTTTGACAGTTATTTTAGATGTTTAATTACTGCTTGCCATTTTGAAAATAACTGGAAGAAATTAATTCTATGTAGTAAAAGTGTGATATCCAAGAAGGTAGAAAGATCACATATCAGTAACAGCAAGCAAATGTAAATAGAAAAAAATAATTGTAAAGTTTAAGTTTTAAAGGTATTCTATTTGAAATTCAGGTAAGTCACAAGTCAATACCACTATAGTTGTATGCTTATCTCACTGAGAAGGAAAAAAATTAAAGAGACTGCAAAATTTGGCTCTGTAGACCATGATTGGCATTTACCAAATGTTTTGAAGATGAAGCAAACCTGTGGTGAGATTTAGGAAAGATCAATGAAGTTAGTAATTTTACAAGCTGAATATTTGCTAAAATATGTCTTCATTATTAGACTTTAACTCTACCCTATACTTTTATTATATCATTCACTTTTCTAGTGTTTTACAGTGTAAAATATGTCAACTTTTACAGAATAGGAATGGTGGCTTAGAAAAGCAGTTTAAACAAGATCATCCTTGATTTAAGAGTGAAGTTTCAGCCATAGTCTAGCTCTTTTGAGTCTAAATATTCCTTTTATTAACGACTATAATTCTGAACAATCATTCCACTTAAAATCTTGTCACATTTTTGTGGTGAATGCTGATATTTAGTTTTGAGTTTTGATGTCTCTAAGAAATCTTACTAACCCAACTATACTTTACATTGTCTTTTTCTTGTGTTCCCAGTAAACTTTCATATAAGTACTAGAGGCTTGGTGCATGAAATTCATGTACAGGGGGGTGGGGGGAGCGGGGGAAGAATCCCTGTGGGATTGGGCCTAAACTGGCAGTTGGACATTCCTCTAACAATCCGGGACTGCTGGCTCCTAACCACTCTCCTGCCTGCTGCCTGATCGCTCCTAACCACTGCCCTGCCTGCCTGATCACCCCTAACTACTCTGCCTGCCTGCCTGATTGCCCCTAACTGCCTCTGCCTCAGGCCCCGCTGCCGTGACTTCATCCGGAAGGATGACCAGAATGATGTCTGGAAGGCCGTTCAGCTGTCTGGTCTAATTAGCATATTACACTTTTATTATTATAGATAAATTTTCAATTGAAAAGATGCACTATGTTGTTTTTTCTTCATCTATTCATTTTTAAAATTGCTTTATCGAGATATAATTCACTACCATACAATTCATCCATTTAAAGTTTACAATTCAATGGGCTTTAGTATATTCAAATATATTTGACACCAGTACCACACTCAATATTAGAATATTTTTTATCTCTTCAAAAACAAATCCTGTACCCCTAGCTATCACCCTACTGTCTCCCCATCCTTCCCTCAGCTGAATAATCTATTTTATGTCTCTTTAAACATAAATTTTTATTCTAGACATTTCATATAAATGGAATCATATAGTATGTGAGCTTCAGTGACCGTCTTCTGCCTGATTTATTTCACTTAGCAAAAAATTTTCAAATTACTTATGTTGTGGTGTATATTAGCACTTCATTCCTTTTTATGGCTGAATAATATTCCTTTGTATGTATTTACTACATTATAATGATCTGTCATCAGTTGATGAATATTTGGATTGCTTCCACCTTTATCAAAAATTGCATGAGCAATGCTGCAATAAACATTTGTGTACTAATTTTTGCATGAACATATATTTTAATTTTTATAAATACCTAGAAGTGCAATTGCTGGGTCATATGGTAACTTGATGTTTATTTATTTGAGAAACTTTCTGACTTTTTTCAAAGCAGTAATATCATTTTATATTCCCACTAACAGTGTGTGAGGGCTTCAGTTTCTCCACATTCTTGTCACCACTTGTTATTCTCTGACTTTTTAAAATCTCTTCATCTTATGGGTATGAAGTGGTATCTTATTTTGATGGCTATTGATGTGGAATACCTCTTTATTTACTTCTTGGCCATTTGTATGTTGCTCTCAGAGAAATGTTTATCAGATATTTTGATCATTTAAAAAATTTGAGTTGTAATAATTATTGCTACAAATCTCTTATCAGACATATGATTTGCAAATATATTCTCCCATTCTGTGGGTTGTATTTGCATTTTAATGATAGTGTCCTTTGTTAGACATTTTTTTTTTAATTTTGATAAAGTCCAGTGTATCTATTTTTCCTTTTGTTCTCTTTGGTTTTGGTGTCATATCTAAGAATCTATTGCCAAATTCAAGATCATGAAGATTTGCTTCTGTGTTTTCTTTCAATAGTTCATCATTTTACCTCATATTTAAGTTGTTGATCCATTTTTTTAAATATATTTTATTGCTTTTTAAAAAGAGAGGAAGGGAGAGGGATAGAGAGCTAGAAACATCGATGAGAGAGAAACATAGACCAGCTGCCTCCTGCACACCCCCTACCGGGGAAGTGCCCGCAACCAATGTACATGCCCTTGACCGGAATCGAACCTGGGGCCTTTCAGTCCACAGGCCAATGCTCTATCCACTGAGCCAAACCAGTTTCGGCTGTTGATCCATTTTTACTTCATTTTTATATACGATGTGAGACAAGGATCAAAATTCATTATCTTGCATGTGACCACCCAGTTGTCCCAGAACCATTATTGCAACACTGTTCTTTTCCATTGAGTGATCTTCACATCCTTGTTGAAAGTGAATTGAGTATAGACAAATGGTTCTGTTTCTGGAGTCTGTATTTATTTGCTTTTTTATTTCATTTTTAATGCAAATATCTCTCTACAGTTTTGCCTATATGTCTAGTTAATCTATGTATCACTTTCTAAATTATTTTTTGCCACAAACTCAAGTGTTTTTGAAGTGCCCCCAGGCTTGAATTTCTCCATAATCTGTTGGAAACAAAGTCAGTTTGGGAAGAGATTAGGGGCTGTTTAACAGCCTACTTACTTCAAAAAGTAAAATGTATGAACCACTGCTCAAACTGGGCTTGGAGACAATAGCATACTTATCTCTGAGTGGCACGTGTTCTATAGGAGAAAGATTTCATATACTTTAATGAAAACACACTAAAAAATGATAAATTAAAGCAGCCAATCTGAAATGACATACCTATTGTGTGATTTCAACTATATAATAATCTGTAAAAGGAAAAAAAAATTATAGGATAGTAAAAACATCATTGGTTCCCTGCCAGATATTTGAAGAGATGGAAGAAGGGAGGGATGTATACAGGGAGCATAGGAGATTTTTAGAATAAGAAAATTATTCTCTATTATATTATAACTAGAGGCCCAGTGCACAAAATTTGTGCATGGGGGTTGTCCCTCAGACTGGCGTGTACCTCTCTAATCCGGGACTCCTTGGGGGATGTCCAACTGCCAGTTTAGGCCCCATCCCAGGGACATCCCTCTCACAATCCAGGACCGCTGGCTCCTAACCACTCACCTGCTTGCCTGCCTGATCGCCCCTAACCACTCTGCCTGCCTGATTGCCCCTAACTGCCTCTGCTTGCCAGCGTGATCACCCCCTAACTGGTCCCCTGCTGACCTGATCACCCCCTGACTACCCTCCTGCCAGCCTGGTTACCCCCTAACTATCCCCCTGCCAGCCTGGTTGCCTCCTAACTACTCTCCTGCCAGCCTGGTCGTCCCCTACCTGCCCCCTGCTGACCTGGTCACCCCCTAACTACTCCCCTACCAACCTGCCTGATCACCCCTAACCACTCTAACTGCCTGCCTGATCGCCCCTAACTGCCTCTGCTTGCTGGCCTGGTCACCCCCCTATCTGCCCCCCTGTTGGCCCAATCGCCCCCTGACTGCCTCTGCCTCAGCTCCCACCACCGTGGCTTTGTCCAGAAGGAAGTCTGATGTCTGGAAGATGTCCAGTCGACCTGGTCTAATTAGTATATTACCCTTTTATTAGTATAGATGGTAGTTTTATAATCTTATGCATTTGTCAAAATGAATAGAACTGCACAACAGAAAAAGTGGATCCTAATGTAAACTATGGACTTTTATTAGTAATGCATCAATATTGGTTTATCAATTGCAGAAAAATTTACCACACTAATGCACAATGTTAATAATAAGGAAAATTGTATGCTGGTATGTGAGGTAGAGAGAATATATGTTAATTATCTGTACTCTCTGTGCAGTTTCTCTATAAACCTAACACTGCTCTAAAAAATAAAATCTATTAAAACTTGAAAAAAAATGCATGTTTTTAAAAACCCAAGAGATGAGAAAGTAATCAAGCAGGATTGCCAAAGAGCCTTAAAGCCCTAAGGCAAAGCCTTCTTACCTGATCTTTATGTTTACTTTTTAACTTCATCCTTGACTTGAAGGCATCTAGAAAATACAAGTAAAAATGTAATTATAATAGTATAAAAAGGTAATAGCTCAGTACATTTCCCAAGATTATGAAAGCCTTATCTTTGGCTTCTTATCAGTCTTTATGAGTGAAGGCACTGCTACTAAGATGACTCTCAGAAGATATTTATATACAACTTTATCATTTCAATAAGTAGAGGTGGGGACACAATGAAGAAAAAATGTAAGATTAATATTGCACTGCATTTTCTAAGTAATGACTTAATTTAAAAAAAATTAGTCCAGTGACAATGGTACACAGTGGAAAATAGCTGCACCGCTTGGATAGTGTTTGCTGACAAAATAAAGTAACTTAATGTGTTACTTTTCAATCGCCTACAATGTTATGATATAAACAGCTTTAATGTATGTTTTCCTTTTATGGCCTGTAAATTTGCTAAATGTAATGCCATATATTCTCTTGTTAGTATCTAATAACCTGCCAGTTAAGGGTCTGAACATTTCATTCAGATCAACAGTTCCAAAGCAATTTGCATATATTTTGGGCAATTTGATTTTTCTTGCAGAAGAAGTACTCTTAAACACTCTGTTCGTAAAAGATATGCTACACTAGCATTCTGTAATATAGGAGTTTAAAACCCCCATACAGGAAGCAATGACTCTTTCTAAGAAACATAATATAGATATATTTATCGAAGTAATGAAATCAAGATTCCACTAAGTTGCTATGTACTCTTTTAAAATACTTAAAGGAATTGTTCCCTCTCTTTTGAATTTCTCTGATGACCTTGAAAATGAATAGTCCAACCAAATAACTTATTCTCAGAATGACATGCTCACTAGCATTGTCCATTACCATGTTTTCTTCCAGCTTCCTTCCATAACCATTACTACTCCCACGGATAGATGGTATTTTCATTTCATAATGAATTTGGGACCCTGGATAAACAATTACCCCCTTTTGTAAAACGATGTGCCTGGGCCAAGTCCACATAGGCTTTTTGGAAGATACAATATATCACCGTGATAAACTAGCAGTCTTGTCTAATCCCAAAGTAACCATTCAGTTTCCCTTTTCTGTTCATAAACTAAATGATCAGCATGAAAGTGTGTCCAGTCATAACTGTAGGAAACATTATCAGCAAATAGATGCTGGGAATCGTATGCTTCACGGGAGCATGTTTGAATGCATCTCAGTCAGTGTAATTGAATTTTACTGTCTGCAGTTTACTGCCTATCTTTAAATTATGAAGGTCCATTACCCCTAAAAGTATTTCCAACTTCAGCTGTAGCATATCCTTATTAAAACTCATAATTGTGTGCTCATTACACTATATCCTTGAATGTCTATTATTGTAGTCAGTGTAATATCTGGGCCTGCAGCTTGTCACATCCTATTTGCTGTTGGCAGGACCACACATCACTCAGCTTAAAGTGTTTATTTTCCATGGCATATTTCTAAATATGCTAATTTTTTAGTCTTGCATGTGAGTGTCTTTAATTACATATTAATTTTGAATTTCTTCTTAAACAAATTTTCTGGTCAAACTCTTGGTTTTGAAATGGGGAAAATCTAATCTGTATGGCATTTATTTTGATCCCATAGTAAAACTACTCAAATGATAAATGTAAACCACACCCTGAAAGGTAAACTGTTCATTAAAGGAAACTCTGTATGGAAAGAAATGCAAAGCAATGAGGCTAGAAATTCCTGTTTCAAAAAGAAGGTGATTTAAGAAAATAACATCCTGCGTTATTAAGAAACTTTCATATGTGTTTTCTAACATCTATGGTACTGCTTGTTTCATTGAATACCCTGGTGGTACATGAATTTATAAGTGTTATCAAAAAAGGCTTTAAGAAATCTCTACAAATACATTGTTCATTTGAAAACCTCAGTCAATTTTGTATGTGGAAGTAAAATTCTGGCTCTAGAGCCAGAATAACAAGACATATCTGAACTCTCATTTTTCTACCTGCGTGCCTTTGGGTACAACACATGATTTTTCTGAACCTTGGTGTCCTAAGTTTTAAAATGAGGAAAATAATAGAACTGTTGGTATTTTCCAGCTTCAAAAAAAGCATCTTTGGTATCCAACTTCATTATTTAGTATTAAACAAGATGGGGTGATTGGAAATACAGGTTGGGTGGAAACTCCGAGAAGTGTTCTGAACTTCTGGATAAGGTGGCATTGTGAAATATGGAGTGCTCCCGTTGTGACCTTATTGAAGGACATTATTTTCCAGTTTTAAAACTAAAACTCTTGATCTTATATGCTGTGCGTATTACAGTATTGCTATGGGGCACAGGCTGCATTTTTGTTTGAATACAAGTGCCATTTATTTTCCTCAACTCTTATTTATTTTTACCCTTTCTGAATTGTTGCTTTTTAGATTTGACTAACCAAGTATTAGTCTTTATGTTTTCATTTTGACAGTTATCTGACATTGATAGTCACAAAAGTTTTTGTGTGTGTGTTTTTAAAATATGTTTTTATTTATTTCAGAGAGAGAAAGGGAGAGAGAGAGAGAGATCAATGATGAGAGATAATCATTGATTGCCTACCTCCCGCACCCCCCTACACTGGGGATTGAGCGGACAACCTAGGTATGTGCTCTGACCAGAAATCGAACCCTTGATCTCCTGGTTCATAGGTCAATACTCAACCAACCACTGAGCTATACCAGCAGGGTAGTCACAAATGTTTTATCTTGTTATGCTACCTGCCCTTTTTGAAATGTTCTATTTTATAGGATGGATAATTAATTCTAGGTGGCATTATCACATATGACTAAAATTATTTTTAAAAATAAATGTTCATTTTAGACGAGTTTTAGATTTACAAAAAGTTATAAAGCTAGTACGAAGACATTCCATATATCCCACACCAAGTTTCTCCTTCTAAAAATATTTTATATTAATATAGTTCATTTGTCACAATTAATGAACCTACATTGATTATGTTATTATCAAATAAAGTCCCTACGTTATTCATATTTTCATATTTTTAATGTTCTTTTTCTCTTCCAGGATCCTATTCAGGACACATGATGTCTAGCAGTCATGTCTCCACAGAATCGTCTTGGCTGTGAGTTTCTCTGACTTTCTTTGTTTTTGATCATCTTGATAGTTTTGAAGATGATGTATATAATCCTCGTATATTTTGTAAATTGCTCTAAATTGAAATCATAAAAATTTTTCTTATGATTAGAGTGACGCTATTTGTTCTGGAGAGGACATCTACAGAGGTAAAATATCGTAATATCAGGGGTACAGAATATCAAATAACTAATTGCTGTTACTACAACCTTGTTGAAATGGCCGCAGGGAGTGTGTGCAGTCTCTCTACTGTAAAGTTATTCTTTTTTCTCCCTACCCATATTGTACTTTTGTGAAGAAAGTCACTGTGTGCAGCCCACACTCGGAACATGGAGAGTTGTGCTGTCCCCTTTTGGGGAGTGACGTATATACATAAATTGTTTGGAATTGTTCTGCATGAGCAATTTGTCTCTTCTCCATTTTGTTTATTTATTCAATTACTTATATCAGTATTAACTCATGGGTATTAATCTTATTATACTTTGCGTTGTAATTCAATATGCTATCTAATCTGTTGCTCAAATTGTTCCAGCTTTGGCTATTAGGAGCTCTTTCATTTGTTTCCTGGGTCACTTTCACATACTTTCATCATTGTTGTTGTTAGTGTTGTTATTTTAGGTGCTTCCTTAATTTCTAGCACTAAATGTTATACAACGTTCATCTATACATTCTCTACTCCAACCCCAGAATCAGTCATTTTTCCAGGGAACCATGATTCTACTTTTTCTGGAGGATGGTATCAATAAGCAAGATTAGAGTGTTACATTTCTTGTCGTCCCTAGGTTTCAATAGTCTATGTCTTCTCAGGTGACAGAACATAGAAACATATGTGTTTATGCTAACCAATGTATATACAGATATCTATATATGTATCCCTCCATATCAAGATTAAGCTAAATAAGTTCGTACTGATGCCTCCTCTCTAACCCATTACATTCTAGCCTTCTCCTCTTACTTACCCTGTCACCTCCAACAATGAGAAACCTGGTTCCCACAATCCATCATCCATTTAGTTATTTTTTGTAACTAGAGGCCCGGTGCACAAAATTCATGCACTCGGGGCAGGGGTCCCTCAGCCCAGCCTGTGTCCTTTCACTGTCTGGGAGCAAGCCTAAGCCAGCAGTCGGACAGCCTTAGCACTGCCACAGAGGCAGGAGAGGCTCCTGCCACCGCCACTGCACTCGCCAGCCTGAGCAGCACTCCCCTTGTGAGAGTGTACTGACCACCAGGGGGCAGCTCCTGCATTGAGTGTCTGCCTCCTGGTGGTCAGAGCACATCATAGCTACCGGTCATTTAGCTGTTTGGTCAATTTGCATATTAGCCTTTTATAATATGGGATTCCAATACCCATATATAGTGGTTTCAAAACTGTTAACCCATTCCCCATGGGGGAAAATGTTATCCACTAGAGTACAATGCTTCTGTACAGATTCTTTTGCCTTTAGTCTTATAATCTCCTCACATTTTCATTGTAATTTAGCTCAGCACTTTTATCCTATCTCCCATAGTGAATCTGTTTTATACATTTTTAATACAGTGAAATTCTTATGTCATAATCTGTATTCCATTCTAGGATTCCATGATATTATAAACAATTTTTTAAATTTGCATACATTAACGTGCAATCTTTCTGTGTTCTATATATTTTGACAAATGCATAATGTCATGTACCAACCCATTACAGTATTATACAGAGTAGTTTCATGACCCTAAAATCATGTTTTACCTATTCAACACATTTTCTTTCCCAAATCCTGGGCAGCCACTAATTTGTTTACCATTTCTATAGTTTTGCCTATTGCAGAATGTTGTATAAATGGAATTGTAAATTACATAGCCTTTTCAGACTGCTATATGCTTTTCATAGTTCCTTACATTTATTTATTCAGCTAGCAATTTGAAAAAAAAAAAAAAAAAAAAGACCAACTTACCCAGCCACTGTGGCTCAGTGGTTGAGTGTCAACCCATGTGCCATGTTTCAACTCCTGGTCAATGCCTGGCTTGCAGGCTTGATCTCTGTAGGAGATGTGCAGGAGGCAGCTGATGGGTGTTGATATTTCTCATGGATATTTCTGTATCCCTCTCCCTCGCCCTTCCTCTCTCTCTCTAAAAAAAAAAAATCAATAAAACACATATATCTTTTAAAAGACCAACTTATTTTAGTTATCTATTAAATAATGAGTTTTCAAAAACTCATTTATATCAATTCTATGTAGAAATCAATTTTAAATAAAAAACAATTTAAATAAAATAAAATATTTTTAAACAACATGCCGTACAATATAAACATCTTTACCCCTTCTATAGAATATAAGACAATTAGCTCATTTTAGCTTTTCAAATTATATATTCCCTAATTTTCCTCTCTATTGATATAATATAGTATTTTAAAGCATGTTATTATATATTTTAAAATATTTCACAGGTGACAATATTAGTAATATTAATTACTAGTGTGCATATACATGTACATATAAATACATATTATTTTATACAATATGTGTATTCCCTTGAACATTTTAAGTTGCATTATCTTGATATTTTCAGACAATTCTTAATATTAGCAACACAAAACATTTTATGAGTTTTTCTACAGCCTTGATAAAATGTGCTTTGCTATTAATTTATTGACTTTTCTATTTATCAATTTCAAATAAAATAAAACTGATTTACAGTCAATATCTGTGAATGGAGAATCAATTCCTTAGTGTCAATAACTGCCCTTCCCTCATTGATACTTATGCTTCCTATATTTAGATCCAGTTGTTATAGCTTCAACTATTCATTCTTCAGTATTCATTTTCATGACTCTTATCACCAAAAACAAAATGAGATGGTTAATCTCATATAGTCCACCAGGTTGGTTGGACAATTCTCAATCTGTGCTTTTGATCAGGAATTCAAAAAGTTTCTGAGCTTTGAGGCATATTCTGTCCTGTTTTTCAACATGGAAAAATATATTTCTTTATTCTTGAAATTTTTTTACTAATTTCTATGAAAAATTAAGAGACTGGGGTTCTTTAATTTATGGAATTATATTACATTGTTTTCTGGAAACTCAGACATGATTTAGTTTTCTCTTCCTTTGGCCATTCTGCTAAAAGTTAATCTTTTTGTCATTTGATATGATTCTAAATTGTTTATTAAATAATATATTGCTTATGATAGCCAAACAATATTGACAAAATATTATCAGGAGTGTTACCCAGATAATGTAATGTATGTATTTATCAGCTATTTTCACCCCTCTCCTATCACAAAAGAGAAGGTAGGAACTGTGATAGAACCTAATATTTTATTTAATCCCATTAGTGTATGATAATTTATAGAATGTATGCTTATTTTCTTGTAGTATTTTTTTAAATATAGCACTGGGCTGGGCCATAACAACATATTATTATTTATTTGCTTATGATTGAATAATGGAGTCAATTATAAAATTCATAGCGATTTAAGAGATAAGAACTTTAAAATTAAAAGAGCTCCTCTGAGGAAGAAAATGATATGACATAGTTATAATATTTAATGATATTACATGATCATTTTTAGCATTTCCACTTGAGGCTAAAAGACATTTGCATCACTAATATTTTACAAATATGTTTCTTTAAGGGATAATACTCCCCAATCCCCAAACAGACACTAGGAAAAGAATTCACTATGAAGCACTAATTGAACTCTGGAGTATAAAAATGCCATCTGTTTTTTAAAGGACATTTGTGTGTTAGCAGAGGAGTATTCCTACTATAAAAATATCTTAATTATAAGAAAGGTAGATAAAGCAAGTCCTAAAGAGCCATTATTGAATTACCCAGAATTCTTTCTGAGCTGATATTTTTTAAAAACCTGTCTTATAAAGAGCTGCTGGTTAAAATTATAGTCCAGAAATGCACATGTTTTAAGATATTATAAAAATAAAAAGCATAAAAGTATTTTAGCACAATTTAATTACTAACTATATCTAGTTATATTTAAGAAAAATATACCAAATATGTTGTATGCCACACTTATCAAAACCTTTTCATTAAAAAAAATACATAGGTTCATAAATTTATTGAATACTTGATATGTAACTACCTTTGACCACACACACACACACCTTTTATTTTTGTAAATTAGTTGCTACATGTTACTTCTACTTACATTGTAAAAGCTCTGCTTTCTTTCCATGTATTCTATACTAACTTTCTCTGTTGACTTTTAGGAAAAAAACTTAACATCAAGCAAAAATTATAAACATACATACCTATAAATTTAATGTGTATTCAGTTTTCAGAATAATTTTAATAATTTCTAATAATGCATGCAATACTGAACAAAACATGCAAAGAAATTCAACTTTCTGTTGCATTATAATTTTTCATAAATTATTGCCCTGACTCTGTGCAACGTCTGTCTACATCTGTCTTTACAATGACTTTCATATTCTTAGGTTCCAAGTAAATTACAAATATCCAAGAAGCCTGGCCGGCAATGCTCAATGGTTGAGTGTCCACCTATGAACCTAGAGGTCACGTTCGATTACTGGCCAGGGCATATGCCTGGGTTGCGGGTTCAATCCCCAGTGTGGGACGTGCAGGAGGCAACAGATCAATGATTCACTTTCATCATGGATGTTTCTATCTCTCTCTCTCTCCTTTCCTCTCTTAAATCAATAAAATATTTTTATAAAGAAGAGTTTAAAAAATATTTCCAAGAACTTTAATAAGTAAAACATTAATATCACTTTCATCATCAACAAATATCTAACCAGCAGGGGAATGGGATTTGAATAGGTTCATGTCTATTTCTTTCTGCAAATGGAGTAGGGAAAATCATGTTTCCCAATGAACCTCCTCTCCCTGGATAGCCACCTCCACACTGTAATCTCTCAAATTTCACAACAATATTCAAAAGAGTATAAAGTTTAGAAGATGGTGGCAGAGTACATGGAAGGTACACTCACCTCCTCCCAGTACCAAACTAGAATTACAACTAAAATTTACAACAACCATCCTGAATAACCAATTGAAAACTAGCTGAAGAGAAATCTTATAGCCAAGGATTTACAAAAGAAGTCACATAGAGACTGGTAGGAAGAGTGGAGACACAAAAGGGCTGGCCCCTTTTGAATGCACGGTGGCTGAGATTCTGGGGAGATAGTTCATCTGCAAAGGTTTTCCCCTGAGAAGTGTAGGGTCTCAACCCCATGCAGTGCTCCCAAGCCCAGAGGACCAAAGCCAGGAAGAGGTGCTCTCATAACAAATGGCCTGGAAAATCAGCAGGGATTCTGTGTGCCAGAGAGAGACAAGAGTCTGCTAGACACATAAACACCCTCTTAAAGAGCCAATCCACAAAATATTATTTGCAACCATTCACCTTGGTCTCTGGTAAGGGGAGGGCAGAATGGACTACATTTGTGTGAGGAGAGATTGGGGTTGGTGGCTCCTGGGAGAGAGCTGAAGTGACAGCCGCCCAGGTTCCTATGCTGAGTCCTTCTTCCACACTGCAGATGCCATCTTTCTTAGGTGGAGCACTGCTTTCTTTACAGCATCAACCTGGGGGAATGCAAAATCCTACCATCTGCAATCCCTGTTGCACTACCCTGCAGAGCTAACACTTTGCTGAGTTGCCAACTGCCTGTAGATATCTGGGCAGACTCAGGAGGTGTCAGTGAATAAATTGTGTGACTATGGGGCAGGGCCTTCCGACCTTCCCTCAAGCCTGACCAGCACCTCCCCCTCGTCACTAATCCACTAGGCCCACCCTCCCAATTCCTGACAGACCCTCCCTGCTGAGCAAGAGCTCCCAGCAAAATCTGGGACAGACTGAGTTGTGTGGCTCTAGTACAGTGAACATTTTATTAGTGCATACCCAACTGGTGCAGAGCCTTCACTTCACACAGCCAAATCTTGGTCTGTTGGGCCTAATAACCTCTACTGACCACGCCTTGATGACTCTCTGAGACCCCACCCCACCACAAAGGTCTACAAGCACCAGGTGGGTGGCAGCTGGATTTGGTAGGCAATAGGACATTTGCTGAGAGGCTTCAAACCCAGCACTGGCACCCGGTTTGAACCTGTGTCAATTCAGTGTACACCATTTGCCTCTACTTGGTGACTCAATGAGATCCTACCTCATGCAACTCAAGTACTCCTAGTGGCTGAGCCTAATAAGCAGCAGGCAGATGGAAATAGGTGGAGTCAGATCTTGGGCTGCTGTACTCCTTTGGCTGACCTGCTCCTGGGCTCAGTGCTGATAAAAGCTAGCCTTGGTGTGAATCTTGGTCCCTGCCATGTACATCAAGGCCAAGCAGAGGCAGCCACAAACTGTGGATCACTTTGTAGCTCCAAACAGATTGCCCAAAGCCAGCCATAGGCAGTGTCTGACATTGACCTGCACCAGAATCCTTCTTAAGAGGCTCCAGAACAGACACACCTAGTAGCCAGCTTCAGAGAACATCAGAGCTGGATTCAATTAGCTTCACAAGTAGCATATCCAAAGGGAGATGTCAGCAGGTACCAGACGCTGCAGAGGCAAATTCTGTTTCATATGGTCAACACCTGCTCCTTAAGTCACCCAGCCTGTGGGTTGTCCCCATACACAAACGGGCCAATAGCAATCAAGACTCAATTACAATAGCAGATCTCACCTTACCCACACAAGGGACATTTTTGGAGCACCCAGCTAAGGTGACCAATGAGACTGCACCACTGGGTCTCACAGGACACCAACTACATAAGGCACCTTACCAAGACTAGGAGACACAGCAGATCCACCTATTATATAGGGAAAAAAAACACACAAAAAAAGTCATCCAAACTGGGGATACAAAGAAACATGTTCCAAATTAAAGAAGAGGAGGACTCTCCAGAAAAATACTAAATGAAATGGAGGCAAGCAATATACCAGATATAGAGTTCAAAACACTCCAGGATTACCGAGGTCCACAGAGTCCTGGTGGAGTCATCATAATGGATAACTGTATCAATACACAGATCAAACAAACAGCAAACAGTAGTGTGGTGGTTTCTGGGGGTGGAAAAGGGGGTCCTAATATGAGGTGACAGGAGAAAACTTGACTTTGGGTGGTGGGTACATGGTGCTATATACAGATTTTGTAACATAGAAATCCACACATGAAACCTATATGTTCATGTTGACCACTGTCATCCCAATAAAATTTAATTTTAAAAAATAAATACTAGTAGCATTAAAAAAATACACAAATCAGTGCAGTTTTTAAGGCATGGACTTCTTATTCTTTGACACACTCCCTTCCTTCTGGCAATCTCATCTAATCAGGCTTGTGACTACTTGGACCATCATGGGGTGAATGATGCTGTTTGACTCCTGAGGCTGGGTCCTTAAAGGGGATGTAGTTTCTGCCTTGTGTTGTTCTAACACTTGTGATCATGCCTGGAGTCATTCAGTTAGACCAGCCTGAGTCTGCCATGCTGTATGGAAGCGGAGGCAAAGAGAAGCCACATATATGACTCTTGTCAACAGCCCAAGTGTTCCAGCCATTGAAGCTCAGGTGCCAGTCCTGGGAGTGAACAAGTGTTGAGGGATATTCTCATTCTTTTTATCTTCCCAGCTGGGGCCCCAGACACTGTGGAGCAGAGAAAAGCCACCTCTTCTGTGCCCTGTCCAAATCCCTGTGCCCAGAAACAGAGAGCATAACAAATTACGCCTTTTAAGCTGCTAATTTTGATTAATTTGTTACACAGCAGTAGTAATTTTAACAAATGCTATCTGCCTGAAGAGCACTTTGAGAAAATTTTCTAAGACACTGCAGGCTGGTTGAGGGAAGGGTAAATTAACCCAAGGATTTACTTATAAACAAAAGAAGAATGGTGCTGGCACTGCCAATATTAGCGTAGCAGACAAGTTATAAATGAGGAGAGAGAGAGGGGATGGGATGCTTGTGCTGGATTTTGAAGGAAGCAAACTTCAGTCATACTAGCTGTTTCTTAATGTACATTCACTGTGTTGGCACAGACAAAAATGCTATTTGCTTTGTTTCGGTCTATATTCTCAGTAACATAATACCCCTCACCCCCTTACTACAAGTATCCAATAATCTAAATTATGCTTTTTGGAGAAGCAGGCAAGTGTCTCAATTCACTGCACACCTCTAAACACCTAAGTAGAAACCCGTGAGCATATTGGCTAGATGCCCTCATGCATCTGAAAAGAATATACATATGGCTTGTTCTGCCCTTTCTAGAAGCAGCAGCCCTGATAAGAGCATTCAACACAGGAATGACATGATTTATTTATATTTTAAAAATTTCCTCTTGGCTATTTAGTGTAGGATAGATTTGAGGAAAGCAAGAGTAGAATTGTGGAGGTTTCCTGCAATAGTTCAGGTGAATGATGACAGTGCCTTAGACTAGGGAGGGCACAGGGGACACAGTCTCACTTTATCTTGAAAGAATTGTCAATGGATTGGGCCCATGGTGGACATAGTAGAGGGTTACACATTTTTATTTAATTTTCATTTATTTTACTATTTATCAGAGTGAAATCTTTTTTGTATTTGTTATCTGAGTGTCTCTGTGTGTGTAGGTGTGTGTTGCCTTTTATATCTTTACTTTTATTATTCTTAAGGTTTAATTATGACTCTGATATATCTTCTTAAGGAAATTAAAACCCTTTCACATTCATATGTTTTGCCAATACTGTGGCACCTTGTCATTTCCCTTTTACTTTTGCTTATGGTGAAATCAGATTGGCATTTTATACCTTAAAAATTTTATATACAAGTATTTGGCTTTACAAAATGTACCATTCTAAGCACTTTTTCAAATCTCTAATCCAAAGCTAAAGAAATAAATGCCAATGTAGACTACTGAAGTAATTATGTTCTCTAGCCTCTCCAAATTTAAATACATTTTAAGCAAATATACAGAAAATAATGTTCCTAGGGAATAATTTATATCAAAGCAAATCTGATTTTTGATTTCCCAAGAAATGTGACATTTGTACTAACAACAGATTACATTGCTCAGGAGCCTATACCCCTATGTTTTTGCTTTTGCTTTATTTTCCACAAAACAAGCCTATATGAATAGTCTCTGTTAGCTGTGTCAGATTGCTTCTTCATTCTGTGAATAGTTATTCTGTGCATCTCTAAATAGATAAAGGAAAATACAATCAGTACAAGGGATTCCATTCTAATTTTACTTGGATTTGAAAGATATGGAGAAGGACCAACTCATGTCAACAACAGGACCTTTATCAACTCCAAATGTTGCACCACCAAAGACCTCCATCCATACAGAGGGGCAGACCAGTTCTCCACAGCTGCTTGCACATGCCTAAGTGACTTTGCCTTCCTTTCCTAGAATGAGTTTGAACTCAGTGACTAGCTCATGACACTGGCAAAGGATGTATCTCGAGAGAACAAATATTTCTCATGCTGGTAAGTTTTGAAATGACATTTAATCTAAGTGTTTGATTATTCAAAATCACAGTAATTATTAGTTAATGTCATTTGATTGTTCAAAACCTGTGATCAATAAAGAAATCACAGGGACCACCAATACTGGTAGCTAGGTCTAAGGCAGTGGTTGGCAAACCACAGCTCGCTAGCCACATGCGGCTCTTTGGCCCCTTGAGTGTGGCTCTTCCACAAAATACCATGTCCTGGGTGAGTCTATTTTGAAAAAGTGGCGTTAGAAGAAGTTTAAATTAAAAAAATTTGGCTCTCAAAAGAAATTTCAATCGTTGTACTGTTGATATTTGGCTCTGTTGACTAATGAGTTTGCCGACCACTGGTCTAGGGGAAAGGATTTATTTTAGAGTATAGATTCCTAAAACCTATGGTGAACCATTGACCCATAACTAACGCAGGTTTAAACTATTTGGGTTCACTTATATGTGGAGCTTTGCCAATAAATAGTGTAAATATATTTTGACTTCCTTATGATTATCTAAATAATATTTTCTTTTCTCCTGCTTAAATTGTTATAAGAATATAGTATATAATACATATAACATACAAAATATGTATTAATGGACTGTTTGTATATTGGTAATACTTCTGGCCAACATTTGTTAACTTTGGGGGAGTCAAAAAGTTACACGTGGATTTTCATTTCTGTGGGTGTTAAGTGCTCCCAACCTATGTGTTTTCAAGGGTCAGCTATAATTTTTGAAGTTATCATAAACAGTTTTAAAATATGTTCAAGTTATAAGAGCAAGAGGATGAAATTGGTAAGGGTAAAATATATTTTTGTTTATATGTGGAGATAATATGCATATATGCAGATCCAATTATATAGTGTTTGGGTTTTTTTTAATGAACAGAAAGAAAAAATTAAAAGCTAAGTAGTATTTATCTTTAGAGAGAGGGAATAGAGGTCAAAGTACAAGAAAACTCAGTTTTGTTTTGTTTTTTAATAATTATAGTAAACCTGAAATATTTTTACTGTGTGTACTACTTAAATTTCAGAAAAAAAGACAATTTCTATACAAAAATGACATGCTTGAATTGCACACTTGTTTGAGTTCACATATCACAATTAATAATAATGGCAGTAGACAACCAATTTGTTTTAAGTTCCTTTTCAATAGCATTGAATAGAGTAAGGGAAATCTTAAAAGAAACTAAAATGTTCTCTGCAAAATGGCCTGCCTGACTCAACGCCCTCACCTTGATTTTGTTTTTGAGTGAATCCACTCCATTGACTTTTTCTCAGACATTTTTTTTTTTTTAGCCTATCTTGGTGTAGAACGTGGGTAGGTTCATTTCAAGGCAGTGAACCATGACAGAGCCCACGCTGTTCTCCCTTGACTGGGGAGCCCTCTCAGTGTTTTGTGTTTGTTTTTTTTTCACCCCTAGAGCAGCTGTTGCCAAGTCAAGACCACCCCAATGATATTGGCTTAAAATGTGCAGGACATTGCCTTTGCAATTGAATAGTTTAACAGTGTAGAGGAAAGAGAACATAACAGCATTTCATATTTCTAATTATATGATCAAAAAAGTAAAGAAATTATAAGACAATATGGGTTTTTCAAGCAGGGGAACAATTTAAGTATCTTTGCATTGTACCAGGAAACTAAAATACATAAATAGAAATATCTAACATGTTGACTGATCCTCCCATTGAATTTCTATTTCTTGTTTTGCTATTTCACACAAAAATGCCAACTAAGCCAATACTCCAAAATAACTACGATAAGCAATTTGGTTTTTAGAATTACCCAAAAATAACAGTGAGGGAAATTATCATTCAAAAATTTGAAAACCTTTCTTAGCCCTCAGTGATACAAAAATACAAGTGGTTGGCCCAGCAGGCATGGCTCAGTGGTTGAGTGTGGACCTATGAACTAGAAGGTCATAGGTCAATTCCCTGCACATGCCCAGGTTGCAGGCTTGATCCCCATAGGGGGTATGCAGGAGGCAGCTGGTCAATGATTCTCTCTCATCATTGATGTGTCTGTCTCTCTCTCTCTCTTCTTCTCTGAAATTAATATATACATATATATTAATATATACATATTAATATATACATATATATTAATTAATATATATGTATATATTAATATACATATATATTAATTATGTATTAATTTCTTCTCTGAAATTAATATATACATATATATTAATTTCAGAGAAGAAGAGGCCCAATGCATGAAATTCGTGCAAGGGGTTCTGTCCTCGTCGCCACCGGGGCAGCTGGCTCTTCCTCAGCCCCCACTGCCGTGGCTTGGTCCGGAAGGTCAATTGGAAGGTCCTCTGGAAGGTCGCCTGGTCTAATTAGCATACTACGCTTTTATTATTATAGATAGTAAGAGGTTGGCTAGATTTGGCACAAGGGCCAGAGTTTACCAAACCCTGATAAAGAAAGTAGCAAAAGCCTAGCTGCTATTCTTCTGAGAAATAGGAGAGAGATGTGTGTGTGTCTTTTTCATAGTGAAATGTTTATATGTAATTTAAAAAATTTTAAATTGAGATAAGAAAGATATAATCATCACTCTTATGTAGTGAATTATCTTTTCTTGCATCTAGAAAAGATATAATTTTATATTGTTATTATCACATAATGGATATAAGTTTGATTTGTTCTTTACTTATCTTAAATTATGTTCCCTTTATTACCACAGAGTATCAATAAATACTAGTTAAAGATTAAATGATATATTATGAAATTGATTGAAGAACAGATAAAATAATAGGTGATTAGCTCCAATTTAAAAATAGGTGAAGCTATACTGAGCATCTTCTCTTTCTTAGAGTTTGTTGCCCTTACATCAGTTTTAACAGGAAAAAGTACCAAGTCAAAGCATATAAATATATATACATACATATACTAAATAGTATATGGTTATTGATGGACTTTGTAAAATTGAATTAGAAATTGTGCTAATTTATATATCCCACAGGAAATTATTATTCTACATACATATTAAACATTTATTATGTTTTTAGTGCTTCTTAAATGCACTCTTTTTTGTTTTATTTGCACTTATTTTATCACAAAGGATACATTCCCATTTTCAGAATTCCTGATTGCATTTACCAAATACAAATTGTATTTTCACATTCATCACTGGCATATCTACTTGAATATTAATATGTTGTTATCAATTTTTACAAGATTTTTTTATGAAACATATTTATAAGTGGCCTCTCAAAATTGCTTTAGATATTTGCTAGGTCTGCTTTCCATTTTTTTTAATAGAGAAATTACTTTTAATTTTATGTAGCCAATTGAGCCATAAGTTAATTTTCCTTTCACCTCAATGACTAATAAATTAGATTTTTCCAACAACCGGATCAACTTTCTATTTTGAATCAACATTTCTCTATTTTTAAATGTCACTTTAACTTTTATGTTCATTTGAGATTTAATGTTGCTTATGATAGGAAATTTGCATACATGAATTTTTAGAAATTCATCTCTCCAATGAAAAGCTATACATAACCCCAGACCATGGAAATGACATCGCTAACGGGAAATCTCTGTACTCCTCTCTTTAAAGAAGAACCTGCAGCAGCTCATGGTGACCAGTGTCACCACAGAGGAGATCACTGAAGCAGGCTGTCATGTGTAACATAACCAAGAGGCTGCCACAGAGGTTTGGGGTCCACAGACAGTAACAGAGCTTGAGTGGAATCCGGACTTTTCTCTCTGAAGCTAAACTGGCATTTAACTTTTACTTTTACTTTTACAAACAAGCCTAGAATAAAGCTTTCAAGAACTTAAAAGCTACTGAGAATAAAAGAGTTTTAGCAAGCAATGTTTTCCTATAGAAATCGCGCCTGACTCTATTTGAATATGTCTCTAAAGGCAGCCTTCGGGTTAACTCCACATAGGGAATGAATAGTGCAATAAGACATTTGTCAGTTCCCTTTGGACAGAAGCTCATTGGCAGTATGAAGAAGGATATTTTGTCTGTGAAATCCCTTGAAATGCTCCGTGCACTTATAATATTACATTGTTTTCGAAGCGGTTCTAGTTATAGAAATTAAGGTCTCACCATGGGGGAACAGTGTGAAGCTTGTAAGAGGCTCTGTGATACGGTACAGCCATGATTAATAAATCTTGTCTTGATTTAAGAATTGACACATCTTGGCTTGCAGGAATGCCAGAAGTTTAATTTTCTACTCATGGCTATAAAGGAGCACATGTAAATGTAGTAATAGAATATAGCATATATCATACGTTTTCTTCTTAATAACAGCAAGAATAAGGACAAGTGACTTCTTAGTCTGCTGAATTGTTCTGAGGCTGACACAAATTATGGAGTTTAAATTTATTAAGAATTGCCAAGTTTGAATTATTTTTATGGCACTCAAGCCACAATTAACTAACTCTAGGCTGATCTTTAATATAAATGATAGTTTCTACTGTCTAAGGAAAGAATTGGAACTGGGGCTTGTAGATGCACGACTTCTTTAACATCATTTTTACATTATTTAAGGGTAATGTTAATTAAATGTTATATTAATGAAATTGTGTTTCTAATTTCTTTGTCATAATTCTCTGTTTTGAGTTTTGTTTTTTTTAAATGAGTAATTAGACTGTTTGAACAACTAATTTAATGTCCAACCATTTTTAAATAATATTTTCATATTTTGAGATAGTCAAATAAGGTCTCTCTTACTGAAGGTACATTTTTCCTCAATTAGCCTTTGGTTTAAAAGGATTAATAATTGAAAATGCCATCATTGATAAGATAATGTGACAAATACCTCATTCTGAAAATACTATTACTCCCACCTTTCATTTTGAAAATTGGAGAAAATGGGCTTTCAGGGCCTAATACTTTCAGAGTAAAAGAGCCTGTTTGAGTACCTTCAAATGTTACATTTTCCTAATTTGTAAATTCAGATGATCTTAAATTATATGGATAAATGAATTATTTTGGTCTTGAAGCTGATTGACTTTTAAAAATATATCTCTCTCCCTCTTCCTCCCTCTTTGAAATAAATAAAAATATATTGTTTTTTAAAAAAAGCATTTGCCTGCTATGTATATTCTGGTTTCCCTCAGTAAATTGCCCATTCTCACTTGTGAAATCTAATACCCATTACCCTTTTCTCATTTGTCCAAACATGTTTTACATACCCAATCTTGCCTCATTGTCTTTGGAACTGCAAAGGAATGTCCATGCCTGTGTGAGTTCCCCATGCTCATGCATTCAAACTTGATTTTCTCCTGTTAGTAAGTCATTGTTAATTTGATGATTAGTCCATCCAGAGGAACTTAGTAAGAGGGAAGAAAAGTATTAATATTTTTAGCCCCCACATAACAATATTCATTTCTACATGCATCATATGATACCTAGGCATAATTATGTGTCTATATTGACATGAAAATCCATTGTGAAGCATATACCTTTTTATGACTCCAATTAGAAGTTAATATTGAATAAGAATTTAACAAATTAAAGCTCAGATATATTCTAATACTGTGATTAACTCACAGACAATTTGACCTAAGAGGACAATATAAGTAAGGAATTGCTATGCAGCCTAAGAAAACTCGAATTACAAGAATTTTGCTGACACTTCTATTGAGAGACAAATGGCCTCTAAACTTACAGATTTGTAATCTGTCAAAAGCTTCATGGGGCACAGAAGTAATCACCACATTCACATTCTACACTTTGAATACTTAGTTTTATCACCCCGCTTTGTCATGCATTGTTTTAAACTATAAACTGAGGCACATTGAATTATTCAAGAGCTACCAGGCAGGTGTGACTCAGTGTGTGAGCATCATCCCATGAATCAGGAAGTCACAGTTAGATTCCAGGTCAAGGCACATGCTGGGATTTCAGGCTGGATCCCCAGTAGGGGGCATGCAAGGAGGCAGCCAATCAATGAATCTCTCTCATCATTGATATTTCTATCTCTCCCTTTCCCTCCTCTCTCAGAAATGAAAAAAAAAAGTATATATACATACATATATATATATATATATATATATATATATATATATATATATATATAATTTTTTTAAAAAATAAATCTCCAGAGTTTATTTCTATTATTTCTATTTCAATTAATTACTTCAAATTGACCATCACTAAACCAGGAGCTAAGGAAGAGGTTTTTATAGAGAAGGTATGAAAGCAGCTTAAGAAAATTATTTGGTTGGCTATCGCTTAAGGTTGTCTTATTTGGTAAAGCCTGGTTGGCTGTTTGTGATGCATAGTTCTCAAGTTTCATTTTCTTGGATTCCACAGTATAGATTCTGGCTCAGGTTTCAGTTTGCTTACGTAGTCTACTGTGGCATGAGAGCCACCCCAGTCTAATTGTATCCTCATTTAATTATTTTAACTATTGTAAGTTTTTAAGTATTATTTCAAACTGTCTTTTAAAATATATGCATTACTTCTTTTAGAAAGATAGAAAATACCTTGAAATTGGATCTATGTCATATTTATTTGTGCTTTCAGGTTAATACCAGGCAAAGCAAAAGTAGACATTTAGTAAATGGTTCTTCACAAAATATATATTCTTGCCTTTCCTAGTTCATTGTGTAGTAAGTGAATTGCATTTGTAAAATATGTGGCGGGAGAGAGAATTATAGACTTTGAGAACAAAAGATAAATTTCTTCTAAGTGTTCTAATTTTCTATTTGGTAGATTGCTTGGTTTAAAAAAAAAGTGTATGATGAAAAGTCTAGTAATCCGCAGCCCACTAGCCTTCCATCAGTGTGAGCTCCATCTTTCAGTTCATTTTTTATACGAATGATAGGGTTACAGAATAGGAGTGGGGCTCATCTACCCTGCTTGCTCAAGGGGGTGGGAGTCTTGAGGTATGGCTGAAATAAGAAATTATAAAGGCCCCCTTAGAAAGATGAAGTATAATAGAAATATTTATTTCTGTGGAATTAAATCCCTGAGTTTCCAAAGTTCCCATTTCCCATAGAAGAAGTGTATCTAAGGCTTTAGCCGACCTAAAATTAGAGCCAATGTCCAGAGTTTCCTTTTCCTTGTTGGAGCCAGGTCCAATACAGCATCAGGCTAGCTTAGCTGTGTTTCCTGCTGCAGTCCATTAGTTCACTGGGTGTGGAGCCCACATGGCTGTGGGCAATAGAGGTGAATGCAAGGAAGTAGGAGCAAAATAACTCCACAAGCCAAGAGTCAAGCACAAGAGAGAGAGAACTCCTTTGTTTAGGAGATTATGTATTCCCAAATTTTGGCATGCTAGCATTGGCCAGATCATTCTGGCCAATGATCTCTTTTCTTGGTGTGATTGATAGGCAACTTTACTGTATCTATCTTCCCTTTGTTCAGTCCCTTCCTCCAGTATTTTTCAGGGAATAGATCCTGTTCCCTAGGGAGTGTGAAATTGCAGCTTCCTGGTGAAACTACCCAAACAATCATCATACCTAATAAAATGGTAATATGCTAATTACCATCACTCCGCTATGCCCACGATTGGGCCGGCTGGAGGCACAGGGGCGGGACTCAGGGTGGCCGATTGGCTGGCGGTAGGAGCGGGGGGCGGGGACTCAGGAGTCCCCGACCCCTGCTCCTCCCGCCGGCTTAAATGGCTGGCGCTGCTTAGGCTGGCGCTGCGGAAGACGCTGGTGGTGGAACTCGGGGTGGCCCACTGCGTGGCTGCTGGCACCAGTTTTCCGCCAGCAGCAGTTTTCCTCTGGCCACCCGCCTGATCGGAGCGCCTCCCAATCGGAGTTCCTCTCGAGGTGGCCGATAATGCTGGTGGGAGGCGCTCTGGTGCCGGCAGCCAGATGAAGGAAAAGTCTATTGCATGAAACTTCGTGCAACGGGCTCCTAGTCCTATATAATAAAAGCCTAATGTGTTAAGTGTCAGGTGGTCCGGTTGTCCGTTCAATCAATCAAAGCATAATATGCTAATGATATGCTAAGGCCACTCAACCGCTCGCTCTGACATGCACTGACCACCAGAGGGCAGACGCTCCAACCAGTAGGTTAGTTTGCTGCCTGCTGGAGTCCGGCTGATCAGGACTGAGCGAGATGGGCTGGACATGCCCTGGAGCCTTCCTGCGGTCCCTTCCCAGCTGGCCAACCTCCCGCATCCCTCCCCAGCCCTGATCGTGCACACGTGGGGTTCCTCGGCCTGCCTGTGAACTGAGGGCCGCCCCCAACTCTGAGTGCATGAATTTCATGCACCAGGCCTCTAATATGTCTATAATGTGTGGCTTCCCCCTTTGCTTCTTTCCTATCTTCTCTAATAAAATGGTAATATGCAAATTAACCATCACTCCGCTACATAAGCCACACCCATCAGCCAAGCCACGCCCACCAGCCAATCAGGGCGAGTATGCAAATTAACCCAAACCAAGATGGCTACAGCCACAGAGAGCAAGGTTTCCTAGGTAACAGAGGAAGCCAAGCTTTCCATAGCCGTTGCAGGCCTAAGCCTCTACTCAAGCTACAAAGTTTCAATTATAGAAGGTAAACAAATTCAAACAAATGGCAACAGAATGGAGCTTGAGAGAGCAGGCCAGGGTTGCCGGTGGCAACAGGGGAAGCAAAGCTTTAAAGCACACCCTGGCCGGGCCCACCCACTTAAGGCAACAAAGTTTCAATTGTAGAAGGTGAATTAACTGCCACAGAAATGGCTGCCTCCCCGGAGGGAACAGCAGGCTTGGCTCCGCTCCAGGCTACAAAGTTTCAATTGTAGAAGGAAAATAAATCCCAGATACCAGGGCCTCTGCTTAGGGTGCCAGGGGGCGTGGCCCGCCTGCAAACCACCACAGGCCCCTCGCTCAGGCCGTCCCACGCCCCCAAGAGAACCCCACCCTGATCCGGGACACCCTTCAGGGCAAACCAGCTGGCCCCCACCCGTGCACCAGGCCTCTATCTTATCTAATAAAAGAGTAATATACAGATTGATCATCACTGCAACACACAATATAGCTGCCCCCATGTGGTCAAAGATCCTGCCCCCATGTGGACACAAGATGACCATTAAAAGATGGCCAGCAGGGGAGGGCAATTGGGAGGCACCCGGCCTGCAAGGGAGGGCAGTTGAGAGGGACCAGGCTTGCAAGGGAGAGCAGTTGGAGGTGATCAACCCTGCAGGAGAGGGCAGTTAGGGGTAACCAGGCTGGCAGAGGAGGGAAGTTGGGGGCAAACAGGCTGGCAGGGGAGCAGTTAAGCATCAACCAGGCTGGCAGCGAAGTGGTTAGGGGGTGATCAGGCTGGCAGGCAGAAGCGGTTAGGGGCAATCAGGAAGGCAGGCAGGCAAGCAGTTGGGAGCCAGCAGTCCTGATTGTGAGAGGGATGTCCGACTGCCCGTTTAGGCCCGATCCCACCAGGATCGGGCCTAAACGGGCAGTGGGACATCCCTCCAGGAGTCCCAGATTGGAGAGGGTACAGGCTGGGTTGAGGGACAACCCCCCGCCGTGCACGAATTTCGTGCACCGGGCTTCTAGTTATTAATAACTAGCTAATCTCAACGATATCAATACTATCCTCCATTTGACCTAAAATTCAGTCACTCCTTCTTGGAAGCAGTCGATATTCTTCTTTGTCCCCTTGAAGAGGATCTCAGCCCACACAAAGTGTCAGAGAGGTCATTTAGCTCCATACTTTTTAAATATATATTTTTAATATATTTTTATTGATTTTAGAGAGGGAAAGAGAGATAGAGGCATCAATGATGAGAAAGAATCTTTGATCAGTTGCCTCTTGCATGTTCCCTACCCCGCACTGGGGATCAAGCCCACAACCCTGGCCATGTGCTCTGACAGGGAATTGAACCCTGACCTCCTGGTTCATAGGTTGATGTTCAATCACTGAACCACACTGGCCAGACTGGCTCCATACTTTTATTAACTCAGAGTGAGTTCATTTTCTAACTTAGCTCTGCAGATTAGCCATTATCCATACAACTTTAGTGTAAAAATCAAACCTGATGAGGACTGAATCTTCCTCCCTTACTGATGGTGCTTACAGCTTCTGCTTATGTTCTCCCACCCTCTCAAGAGGAACTAATGTAGAATAGCTTGCACTGGGCTAGCCTAGAGGCTAAGGGCACAGGCCTTGGAATTTTACTCATGGGTTCTAATACTGACTTTACCATGTCATCGTTGTACAATCTTGAGAAATTTATCTTCAAACCTATTTTTCTGTTTTCTCATCTGTAAAATAAAATTAGTAATAGTACTTAGAGCATATGTTTGAACAAAAACAAAACAAAATTAGAGGAGTGACTGGCATAAAGTAAGGGTTAAATAGATGTTTGTTGTTTTCATTATGATCACGCAGCAATTCTGATGTGTGATCATGTAGCCTATCCCAGGCCGATGAAAGGCTGCCCTTCCAGACCCCTCTCTGCCAGCTGTACTTTGGCTGAACCCTCGAGCTTCATGTCTGAATGGATGGAACAGGGTGCCTGTGGGACTCTAACTTCTGTGTTGAGGTATAGAGCTTACATCTCCCCAGCCCATTTGTCCTCAGAAACAAGCTCTCATGTCCTATTGCTTGTTGATGTAAGAAACATCCAAACCTGTAGAGAATTTTTATGAGTTTATTTGAGCCAAAATAACAACAATTGCAGGGAAAGCAAAATCTCAATGGATTGAGAAAATGCTCCAGAAAATGGCAGGTTTACCATTTATTGTATACATCAGAGCCAAAGGGGAAGACATAAGGGGGTTACATGAAATCTATTGGTGATAGATTAGGGAGGTGGAAGGAAGGAAAGAGAGGAAATCTCTGAGAATGGATAAAAAGTAAAACAGATAGACACAAACTTCTGTTACATTGGTGGGTATGGGTTAGTTAACAATGGACATTGAAAGCACATAGAGATGCTACCTGGGAGAACAATGGAGGGTTCTATGGCTTCCTTTTCTAGTGAGATTTTGCCCTGAGGGGTCTGAAAAAAAGAGGATTACCTAACATTCCAAAGGTGTGTTATCATAGGTGCAAAAAGACAAAAGGCTCAGTTAAGGTAAAGATTGATCTTTGTCAAGGAAGAAACCACCATCCTAGGACAGGACTACCTTTCTGGACTCCCTTTTAGTTAGAAAGTTTTACTTTCTGACCATCCTACTTAGGTCTCCGAGTTTGTAAGGCCTCCATGTATGCCTTCCCTGAGCTTGTCAGGTTTAGTATGTGGCCCCGTTTTCATTCCATATGTTGAAGTGAGTTACATGCCTACCAGAGTGGGCAGTCCGTTTTGCCTGCCCTCTAATTGGGAAATACCACCTACTGAAACAAAGCCTTTCTGTTAAATTTGAAATGCAATTCCTGTTCCGTTTAGAAATAGGTTTTAGTTAGCCTATGGAAGTTTCCAGGAGTGCATGCTTTAAACTATTAATCCCTATTCATTTTTGCCATTACCTTTAGAAAATATAGTAAATTTTATAAGACTATATGCAGATGTTAAAAAACACACACAACAACTACATCCTGAATTTTTAAATAACTAGAACAAAGTCATATTCTTTAGCTGGTATCTGGATAGAACTAAAATCGAAAATCCCTCCAACCATGGCAGACCCTTTCAGTTTCCTCTACTAATTTCTAATGGCATTGGTTTTCTTTGGTGTGTTTTTTGTTGTTTGTTTGTTTTGTTTTTTTCATTACTAAAATCTTAAATTTCAAATGTTACATGTAGAAAATATATAACTGTATTTTATGGGCAGTAATTTACGGCAAGTAAAATGCTTAAAAACAAAAATGTTTGTGGGAAAGTGTTGGATGTGTGTGTGTGTGGGCATGTGTGTGTATGAGAAATCTGCTTCTGGTATAGTAGAATTTTCTGATGAGACATGTGTTTCAGGGTAATATCTGGGTGGTTGTTATTAACATTGTAATTATGTGTTAATCAGGAAGCTGGTATAGGAATTGCAGTGCATCTAAGTTCATGTTGCCTTGTTATTTACTCTCCTGCAGAATAAGATGGAATCTACTCCCAGCTGCTGAGGATGTTCACTTGTCCATTTGCTATGTAGTGACTCCATGCTGTCTGCTTTAGATGAGAGTTTCTCAGGGTCAGCAGGGGACCTTGTAACAGAAACTTATATAGCTCACATCCCTGAATAATTGCAATACTAATGCTGAAGTTGCTACAAACTGGTACATACATCTAAATCAACTTTTACTTTTTTGGTTTTGTTTTTATCAGTTGGATTCTTTATAGTTACAAATAAGGAGAGTTTGCATTTGAGGTATGTTTAATTTTTTTGTTTTATTCTGTTTTCAGTTGAAAGGCTTTTTTTTTTTTTTTTTTTTTTTTTAGAAGTCATGAATTCATTTATAGAAGACTTTAATCTTGCCAGGTGAATATTAAATGTCTTCTCATCTAATTCACTAAAATTTCTCAAACATTCTCTTTATTATTTAACTAGAGGCCCAGTGCACGAGATTCATGCATGGGTAGGGTCCCTAGCCTGGCTGGTGATCAGGGCCGATCTGTGGGCCGACCAGTGGGGCAATTGGGGAGGGGGCACTGGCAACCTTGTTGGCCAGCCTGGCGCCATTGCTGGCCCTGCCCCCTGCTGCCAGTCACCTCCCTCTGCAGGGCGACCAGCGGGATGATTGGGGGACCCCCACTGGCACCTGCCTTGGCCAGTCTGGTGCCATCTGCTCACCAGCCCTGCCCCCCACCAGTCACCTCCCTCTGCGAGGCGACAGGCGGGGTGATTGGGGGGCCCCTGCTAGCACCTGCCTTGGCTGGCTGGGGCCTGCAGGCTGGGGGCAGCTCCTGCATTGAGCGTCTGCCCCCTGGTGGTCAGTGTGCATGTAGCGACTGGTTGTTCTGCCTGTTGTTCTGCCGTTTGGTCAATTTGCATATTAAGCTTTTATTATATAGGATGTAATGCATGAGATGGATGAAGGAGTTTTTAATGGCTGGTGGAATAATCCATGGTAGGTCCAATTTTGTCAAGGAAGCAGGATGACCAAGAGGATTTCAAACCTGCAACCTGAATATGTGCCCCGGCTGGAATGGGACCTGTAACCTTTTGGTGTAAAGGATGACACTCCAATCAATGGAGCCACTTGGCCAGGGTTCTTTCTTATGTTTTAAACTCTCCAATGAAGAGTGAGCCAAGAAAACCTGCACCCCTACCTGCTACCCCATTAAATGAAGAATTCCAGGTCTGTGTCCTCTCTCTCTCTCTCTCTCTCTCTCTCTCTCTCTCTCTCTCTCTCTCTTTCTCTCTTCTCTGTCTCCTCTACCTCTCTGTATGCCCCCTCGATGGCCTGTATGTTCCAGAGGCTGTACATAATAAACTCTTTTTTTCTTCAAAGCTTCCTAATGGTTATCACTTAAGGGTGTCTTACAATCATAATAATCAGTCCAACTATAACATTGGTTTGGAAAGGAGAGATGTCTGGGAAGCTCACTGGGTCCCAGGTGAGTGCCCCAGAAATTTCTAGCTGTTGGTATTACTATCAATAGACTGAGACCAGCAGGGAACAGTCATGCATTGTGCTACAACCTTATGATGGCTAAGACTGCACTAGGCAATAGCCTTATTTTAGCTCCATTATAATCTACTAGGGGCTCAGTGAACAAGTTTGTGCACCTTGAAAAAACTGTGGGCCACGAGGCTGTGGTGGACACAGGGGAGGGTCTCAGCCCATCCTCTGTGCCCCTGCCCGGTCCCTTGCACCACAGCCCTGGGTGCCCTGTCTGCCGCCAGCCTCGCTCCCACCACCGCTGCTCCCACGATTAGGGCCTGCGCCAGCTTCAGGTGCTAGGGGCGGCTGCTGGCCCTAATTGCCCCTCAGGAGCAGGGGGAGTTGGAGAAGTCCTGAGGGGTGATTGGGGCTGGCAGCCGCTGCTCACACCCACTGATGGTGCTGAGCAATCAGGGCCAGCACCGGGCACCGGCAGTGGGTGCGAGCGGGGCCAATGCTAGCAGAAGATGCAAGCTCCGGGTGGGACCATGGCATGCAGGAGCAAAGAATTTTCAGTAACCACCAGAGACTTGCCCCAATGACAGTGATCGGTGTCCCGCCTTGGTCTGGTGCCCTGCTCACCTACTCCACCATCCTGCTGCGGCTGACACCCACCATGTTCTGCACCCCCTCCCCCCAGTGGTCAGCGCACATCATAGCGACTGGTTCTTCGGTTGTTGCACTGTTTGGTCTATTTGCATATTAGGGTTTTATATATATATATATAGATGGGACTACCATCATATATGTAGTCCATTGTTGACTGAAACATTATTTTGCACTGCATGACTGTATTCCCTTGAATTTTCCTGATAGTTATAACCTATTATTTGTTTTCTGTCATTCAGATAGCATGCAATTGATCAGAGACTGTTAGCACCTAAAACAAACTGATGTCTTCATTTAGAGGTGATGAGGAAAAATGTTTGTAGAAATTATGATATTACTAAGGTCATTTTCCTATTATATGGTTGAGCCTGGACCATACACAGGTCCCCTTGTTGATAGTGTCAATACAAAAATACATGTATGACTGAAAGGCCTGTGTAGGTCCAATAATATATTGACAGTGTTAGTCAATTAAAACAAAACAAAACTGTAAAGCTTGAATTTTATTTCAAGAAAAAGTTGATAGTGAAAAATATAAAATATGTACAGATTAGCTGAGTAGAATATTATCAAATCTATTGGAGAAAACAACAAATACACATTAAATACAAATGTATATCCTTATTAATATAGGGATATTGATGTGAATATATATATATATATATATATATATATATATATATATATATATATATATATATTTAATACTCAAAATTACCATAGATCCCAATCATCCCATGCACCAAGTGGTCACCAGTTCCATTCCCAGTCAGGCACTGGCTCAGGTTGTGGGCTTGATTCCCACTAGGGGGCATACAGGGTCCAGTACATTGATGTCTCTCTCTCATCAATATTTCTTTCTCCCTCTCCCTTCCTCTCTTTCTAAAAATCAATAAAAACATATTAAAAACAATAACCATAGAAATGATATACTATTTTTTCTATTGTATCCATTTTACAGATAAGGAACTTAAGTTAGGACTAATTAACTTAATTTTTTATATCCAGCTACACAAGGATTAGTACTTGTTTACTAAATGTCTTTTTGACTATTAAAAGCTATATGTAAAAGCTATCTAAATTTGAATCTTATGGGCAATATTATAGTAGCTCTACTATCATTATTTACTTAGCTCTCAAAATATTTCTGCTATTTAAATTCATACCAACCCCTTCCTTATAGAAGATAAACACAGGCATAAAAACATGTGCATTATAATTGAAAATATAACATCTGATAATATAGTTACTATGTGGTGTTTAAACTCTCTTTCTTTTCCTGATAGAGATATATATTTTGTTTGTTTTTTCTAGTCTGACTTTCTTATAACTTATTACCCCTATCTATATTGTTATATTTTTAAATAGTACATGGAAACAATCCTTGATCTATTGCTCTCCTTTTTAATTTTTTTCCTGAACTAAAGTTGTGCGTTTTTATATATCAGAATTTGTCATTTTTGGGGGGTATGATTTCTTAAGTCACCTCAAAGTTTATGAAAACAGCAGACATTGAAGACAAATAATCATAAGTGATTGAGCCAAGATTTACTTTTTGGTAACAGAATTTCCAATTGATGTTTCCACTATTTGGGTAAAGTAGACAAAATCTTTTATCAGCAAACTGCAATCATTGAACCTGCATTGAGTTCTATTAATAAAACTAATGTTAACTATTTGTGAGATTTTGAAAGGCTATTAGGCTTATGTTAATTTTAGTTTCTATACCTGTCTATTTATATCAATGTCCTTCTATATATACTTAGAAGTCAATGAAATAGACTATCAGCACATTATTAAGTAAAATTAAGTAAAGTTAAACATATCAGAGTAAGTATTGCTTTATTAAAAATATTTTCAATTCAGTAAAATGGCTTATTTGTATGGTATATGGTGGGGAAAATATGTAGAGATATTCATGAAAGCCCCAAACTAAATTTGATATTGTATTCTTTTATCTAGATCACGAAATAATCTCCCATTCAGCTCTCCCCAATTTCCATTTAAATTATATATAGAGATATTAATTTCAATTATTTTCAATTATTCTGTTTTAAGTTAATAATTTTGATCTCATTCTTGTTAACAAACTCTATTAATCTGATGAAATCCCTATCTCATGATTTACTTTTTAAAAAGATAGCAACCACAGTTATTTTTAAGTCTGTGTCTCCAACGTTTAACTCAATTAAATACACATAATAAAATGTTACTTTTCTTTAAATTTTTAGCAAGTTACATAACTAATTATCACTACTATCAGAAATTAGGTGCTGTTAAGTCATTATGGGTAAATTGAAAAAGGGTCAAAGTTTACTTATTTTCAAAAAAGATGATTTGTGTTGAAATTGAATTATGTGCATAATTCAAATGTGTCTTGAAGAGTAAATATTTTTAAGCATGTGCATGTATGGTAGTTCTGTGTGTGTGTGTGTGTGTGTGTGTGTGTGTGTGTGTAGGAGAAAGTACTGACAACATTAATTTGCTCTCCTACCATTTAAATGTGAAGTTAGGAGGATTAGGGATATGTTACCTATGTGTAGGAAGAGCTTCACATATTGAGAATAAAGAAAGCATAGGTACCATGATGTCCTGATGCTAGGGTAGAGCAAGAGCAGAAGAAATTTACTGGGACATAGTTATGTTTTGTTATTTTGTTTTTGCTTTTTAATTGTTATTTTCATTTGTTTATAGGTTTGGTTCATTTGTGTATTTATTTGCATGGTGTATATTTTTTGCTCCCAATATTCATCATTACCCCTCATCCCATTTATACTGGTAACATATATTATCCCCTGTCATCCAGTATCTAAACGGGACTTTAAAGGGTTCTAGTCAGAGGAAGGAGAAAGAAACCCTCTTTCTTGCTTGTGTTAATCTGGAAGTAATTAGTTACATGGTCCCTGCTGAGATGCATGAGGTGATTTGGTAGGGCAGCCACTTTTTAGTGATGACTATATAGTTTGGAAGACATACACACATTTTTTTCCCTCTCACTTTCAGGTTTTTGTTTTGTTTTGTTTTTATAAGCTATGCCCAGCACAACTCCAGAGATGGAATGTATGGCCTATATGTAAACTAAACTACTTAGGGACTCTCAGTCCTGTGGAACAGAAAATTATTCAGGGGTGGAATAAGAAAAAGACTCCACTAGAGCCACTGCATGCAATGAAATGATTATTAGTTCTTGAATTGTAATATACATGGAACTAGAGCTACGGGGGTTATCTTGAAACCAGAATTAGAATGGAAATAAGGAAGTTAGACCTGAGAAATGGACCAAAAGAAACTGGCTACCAGCGATAGTTTTCATTTCTGAATCAAGTTATATCTGACTATAATAGAATGTTATTTTGCATGAACTAAAATAATTTTCCATTTTATTTTCTTTCAATTTAAGTTGAGATTTTTTATTTAAATTGTAACTTAATTTTTTTAACTGACACATACCATTTTAATTTTTAATTGGGAAAATGAATATTTAGGAAAGAAAGAAGGTATTGAGGGTACTGAAAGTGACAATGATTGTAATAATAGCAATTGATTGACTACTTAATTTATTCATTAAAACTACATCATCACTAGCATTTAAGTGTTCAGACTAGTTTGCTTTTGGGACAATAAATATATAGACCCCTAGTGTACTGTTTAACAGCTGGCTCTTTCAGTATTATTCACACATGAATTATTTTTGTGATATTTTTGTGTTATTATACTATGTGATATTTTTGTTTACATTAATGAGTAAGACAAAAGTGAAATAACATAGACATATTTTGACATTTTGCTCATTTGTTAATGACATGAGTGACATTTGTTTGTTTGTTTGTTTTGTTAATCCTCATCCAAGGATATTTTTTTCCCATTGATTTTTAGAGAGAGTGGGAGGGAGTCGGGGCAGGAAGGGAGTGAGGGGCGGGGAGAGACATCCATTGATTGCCTCCTGTACATGTTCCAACCAAGGCCAGAAATAGAACCTACAACCTAGGTTCATGTCCTTGACCAGGAATCAAACCCATGACCTTTTGGTGTGCAGGCTGACACTCTAACCATGTAGCAACACCAGCCTGGACAATATGAGTGACTTTTTTACTCAATCCACATAATAGTTTTCAAATACTGCAAATACAGTTCTTAATTTTTGTGCTATTTATAATTAAATAGCTACAGATGCAGCATACTTTTACGTTTAATCCCTATTACTAATGTTTTCTTCATCACTTTCTTTAAGTCTGGACACTCAAGAAATGAATCACAACTTCATTCTTAGATTTTGCTGATGTCCATGATGTATGAAAAATCTTTGGAAAATAGAACATATGAAAAATTCTATTTATTGTAAAATCCTTCTACCATGGTCAATTTTAAGTTATCAAGGTGAGATCAGTAAATGCTTTGAGGTAACAAAATATCTTATTTTAACCTTAGTTCATGATGTCTGAAATCAGTAAATGGAAGTATTAAATTTACCATATTAGTCAATAGCTCATATCCTATACAATAAAGAGTTAATATGCAAATTAACTCTCACACCCTCACAAGATGGCTGCCTACGACCAGGCCGGCAGGGGGGTTAGTGAGGGACAACGAAACGATTGAACAAGCAGGCTGTGTGGGGTGACCAGGCCAGCAGGGGGGCAGTAAGAGGCGACCAAGCTGGCAGGGGGGGGCAATTAGGGGCGACCAGGCTGGCAGGGGGTGCAGTTGGGGGCAACCAGGCCAGCAGGGGGGTCAGTTGGGGGCAATTAGACTGGCAGGGGGGCAGAGAGGGGCAACTAGGCCAGCAGGGGGGGAAATTGGAAGCAACTAGGCCAGCGAGGGGGGCAGTTAGGGGCGATCAGCCTGTCATGCAGAGGCAGTGAGGGGCGATCAGGCCAGTAAGGGGGGACAGTTGGGGGTGACTGGCAGGAAGGCAGGTGAGCGATTAGGAGCCAGTGGTGCATGATTGTGAGAGGAATGTCTGACTGCCAGTTTAGGCCCATTCCTCGAAATTGGGCCTAAACTGGCAGTCAGACATCCCCTGAAAGGTCCCAGATTGGAGAGGGTGCAGGCTGGGCTGAGGGGACCCTCCCCCCAATCATGAATTTCATGCACTGGGCTTCTAGTTTCATATAAAGCTCAAACCTTCTCCCCATGTTCAAATGTAGGACCAGTTGCAAGTGACCCATCTGCTGTAGAAAACAGAGGAAGCATATTTAGCTTTCCTCATTCTTTTTAATTGTTGACACTATTACAGATGTCCACCAGCTTTTCTCATTCTTGCCTACCTTCTCTCACACTTACTCATTGTGGTTCTGACAACCAGGAAACTTCATGGTTGTAAAACTGGTACTACTGTAAAAAGGTTTGAGATGTCTGAGCCTAGAAGATGCCAAAGGTATTTCTGTTTCTTACGGGCACATTGATATTTCCCTTTTTGCTCCATTAGAAATAATGGGTCAAATTCCCCATGATGAGGATGACTCATTTTGTTCTTTTTCATCCATGTGATGCTTGTCAAACTTGATTTGTTCTGTTGTTGTTGTTGTCATCGTCTGTTTGTTTGGGCAGTGTACTCATATAGACTCTTTCTCTTCTCCTCAGGAATGAAAACAACACCAAGCTCACTCTCTCTCCCACATACTTCTCCTTTATTCCATGGAAAACACTCGTGCACATTTTTATCCAGATAAACTCTGCAAGTGAAATCCAAAAGCCAATCTCAACACAAGTTTTACTCTTCTTTATCCCTTTTATTTTTTCACCCATCTCTTCTTCTTTTTTAAAAAATCTTTATTGGTGAAAGTATTATTTCTTCTTATCTCCTGGATTTTCCGACAGAAATCAGATACCATTCTATTGTACTGGGCTCACTGCTAGAAACACATATCATGTTCAAGTAGCCCGTAGAAGTCCCATTCACTACAATTAAACCTAGTAGCTGACATTCCCCTTCCTCCCAAAACGTTCCCTTTGGAAGGTTGAGTGCGTGTGTGCATGTGTGCATGTGTGTGTGTGTGTGCGTGTGTGTGTGTGTGTGTGTGTGTGTGTGTGTGAAGGTAATATCTAGAAATCTTCACACATCATTTGTCACTCTCTAATCTCTTGACCCTCTTATGTCCTCACAGTGTGTTCAAGGGACCTGTAACTGATTTTTGACATCATTATTTATACATTCTACATATGATCTGGTAATGACTTTATAATACAGCATCTATTAGCTTTTTGTACTTCAAACAACACTTCTATGTTTGCAGGTTTACACCATAAATGCGGGTAATGTCATTAGATTTTTTTTTCAATCCATTATCAAAAGCTCTTCTCATATCTTATATTCAAACAAAGGAAAATTCATTCATATGTCTGTATGTGTTTGGTACATATAGGCACCATATATTCATCATATTTAAAATTTTTAAATGTAGAAGAAAAAAATCATAAAAGATGAAATAAAAACTAATTCTATTTGTTACGCATATGGTACCTCCCATAACTTACAAATATTTTGGAAGATAGTCTAAAACCAAGAAATATTTCTAAAATATTCATTTTCAGTGATGCACAGTAACTCCAGCTGCTTATGTAAAATCTATTTAAATGATCTCCCTTTTACTTTGGCCCAGTGCAAACAAAAATGTGTGGAGCGATAGACTCTCCTTCACCGGTGTTCTCTTCGCCTCTCTTCTCCTTACTTTATAAGTGTGGTCATCCTTTCCTCTCAGCATGAATAAACCATTTTAATTTTAATGGCAGCATGTGTTCCATTTCATGAGTTTTTGTGGTTTATTTTTTTTTCAGAATTAATCCTCTATCATTGAATATTTGGGTGGGTTTTGTTTCTATATAAACTACACTATGATGAACAAATTATATGTGTATTACTTACGTTTATTTTTTTAAATAGATAACCCCCCTTCATTAACCAAATAATATTGCCTCTTTTGGTGTGCATTTGCGTTTCAACCGGTATTAATCCTGAAGCCAAATGTAAACATTCTTAAAAGAGAAATTCAGGTATCAGTTAATGGGAAAGCAATATACTTGGGTTACATATTATCCATTTTTTTTTTCAGAAAACCGAGTATTTGGATAATTGCCTGTCACTGCATACTATTAAATTTGAGTCAAATTTTTTTTGTTACGTATATGATAAGCCCTCCCCACATATAAGTATTTTGGAAGATAGTCTAAAACCAAGAAGTATTTCTAAAAATACTTATTTTCAGTAATTCTAGCTGCTTATGTAAAATCCATTTAAACTTCTCACACATGGTAAATTAGGTGAGCAAACTTATCCAGCAGTCTTTCTCTGTGTTCATTCTGGATTGTTCCAAAATTATTAGCCAGGGGATTATGAAATAAACAAGTAAAGAAGATAACCAAAATAGAAGTGTGATGTTATATTATTTTTTTAAACTTCAGTTCAGGTTCAAATATAGTGTATAGGTTTTAAAAAATACATATCTCAGGTATTTCATCATTTCATCCCTCCTAATTCTGAGGATATTCTGCACATTTTAGAGAAATACAACAATGATCTAGAACATATTTGCTTTTTTAACTAGAAATGCACATTATAATAAATGACTTGCTGGAGAAACATTTACAGTAAAAATGTAGACAAGTTTTTAAAAAGTAACTGTGCTAATGATACGAAGCTAGCATTTCTACTCTTATTTAACATCTAGACTCTCTTAGCTACCTGTACATTTGGTAATATAGTATCAAAGATAACTGACTTAAGACTAAAAATGTACACTTTTAGAAAGTAATGATCTAGAATATTCAATACAATGCACAAAATTGCAGAATTTATTTTATTACCATAAGTTGGGAATCTAAAAATTAGACCTAAGATTTGTCCATGTAAGTATCCTTAAAAGTGATTTTATTACATTTTTCCCCCTTGAATAAGATTGATTCTCTATGTGGTTTGTTTAAAAAAATGTAAATAAATAAAACAAACCAACAGCAACAAAAATAAAGCTCAAATTAGTTCTGTTATTGAAAAAAATGTAATAAATTCCCTTGTGATGCATGCATATGCAGCAAAAATAAATAAATCGGGTCAAGGCAACTTTTAAAAATTACAAATTACATAATATTTAGAGAAGCAGTGTTTTACTTAATATTTGATATCAGAGAAGGGTACTCCGTTGCATAAACCTTTCCTAATATATATTATTGGAGAGAAAAAAAAAAAGTGATCCTGCGCCTTTAATTTCCCTTTCTGAGAGAGGGAAGGCTGCACACCACTGACAGGCTCACTTGTTCCCGTCTTTAATGTGCAATCTGTTTTCTCCAGCGGAGGGCACTCAGTGTATCACAAACTCAAGCATTAGCACCAACAAGCTCTGAGCATCATCAGTCTCTGGAAAGCCTTCTGAATTAGACAAGGGCTGCCTCTCAGCACAGCTACAAAACACTTTAAACCTGACCAGCTAAATGGATAAACCTAGCCTGCATGGCTTTTAAACTGGGGTCTCAGACAGCACAGGAGGCCTACTTGCTTCAAGAACTGAAAATCCAGAGGATGAATTGCTTTATCTGGGAATGGCAAAAGCCAGCACAATAAGGAATGCCAGGTATTCTGAAGATTTTCTTTTCTCTCTCTCTTTTTTTTTTTCCCCCTCTCTCGCTCTCTCTGTCTTTTTATAGAGAAGTTGGTTACCTTCAAGATGGGCTGTAGCTCTTTTGCACAGATTGCCAATTACTGCTGATGGGTCTCTGGTGAATTACACAATGGTCCTCAGAGCCTAGAAGCCCTCCCCGCACCCCCCTCCCCCCCTCAGAGCTTCCTTCTCCCTGCCCCCCATCCCACCCCATGCTGATTTTTTTTTTTCATATATGTATATATATATATATTTTTTTGCCCGTCCTCTCCGGGGAAGTTTGTATGGGGCTACTAGCTCACATGCGGGATCAGGATGGTGTGAATGACAGCCGCACTGTGTCATGAAGGAGGTGGTGGTGGTTTCGGCACAAGAGACCAATTAAGAAGAAAGCTGAGAGAGGGGGGAACCGCTTTTGGATGACAAAGGATGGGTAAGTGAACTTTTGTTGTTTCCTTAGCAAAGCTGATCCTCCAGGCTTCCTACCCTCAGTCGCGGCGTTAGCTGATAAAAGACGGGGGGAAAACAGGCAAAAAGCAGCAGCCTCTGAGTTTGCCAGTTGACTCGCTCTAGTTGCTATTATATTTTTAGATCCTTTTCCTTTTTCTGTAGTTTCTTTAAAATTCGTAAATGCATAACACGGACTTGAACGGACTCGGGAGAAATCTCTTTCAGACTGTCTCTTCCGTATGCGTACCCACAGCTTGGGAATGGAGCATGAGATAAACATTGTGTTTGCTTCTGTATCTTGATCATATTAACGGTGCGTGCGTTCCTGGTCGCCGTCAGGAAGATGGTTAACACTTTGCTGCGTTCGTGGCGGGGTGGGGTCGTTACTTTCTCAGAGGTCGCACAAGGGCTCGGTTTTATCTTTGGAGCTGTATCCTGACCACAGCATCCAAATTTCCAGCAGTCATTTGCCCGTCTTCTTTTTTCAAGTGTGACTGGCTCCCCCCCCCCCCCCCCCCCAGCCCCCCCTTCTCCTGTCTGGGAGAGCTGGAATGTATTTCAATGAGTCTGTAGCTGGCAAGAGGACAGAGAGCAAGATCGGGTTTCAAATAGGAAAAAAAAAAAAAAAAAAGACTTAACTGGTTGAATAAAAGGAGAGGTTGTTTTTTGCTTAGAGGTTTGGCTGATTGCCTCTCGGTTAAAAATGTGAATATTTAAGGGAAATATTGAAACCGCAGCACAGAGTAGTTTTTTTTTTTTTTTTTTCTTTCCTTCTTCCTACCGCTAAGAACTAATAAATCCACTGTTGACAGGGGAAAGAAATCCCTGAAGATACTACGACTTGGAAATGCAGCCTCAGTGCCCATAGATTGCAACTTCGTAGGTTTTCAGAAGTTAATGGAGGTAGGGGAGGAATAAAAAGTCCGTCAGACATTTGAGCAGGTTGGGATAGGGGGGAGGGGAATGGTAGCTGGCGTTTCTCTACTTGTTTATACCCCACATTTGCAAAAGCAACTGTGTTAAGCATAACGGTAAAGCGAACACTACGCGAGCTTGTTTTTCACCTTAATGCAGATATTTTAATGAGAACCTGAGGATCTTAACTTCAGAGTGTTTTGTGTTATCAACAGTCAGGAACCTGAGCTGTGTCTGTCACTGGGCAGGAGAGCTACGGAAGGCAGCTCTTTCCTGAATGTTGAGAGTACCTTGACTGTAATTAGTCTTCATACCAGGCTTCATTGGCTGCCCGTGCTGGTCCCAAGGCCATTTTTTTTTTTTTCCCCAGAGCTCAAACATTGTTTTTCTGTTATGCAATAATGATACAATTTCAGGCAGGACAGACTTGGATTACCTTGACATATGACTGAAGCTCCTTTGCCAAATCACAGCCTGCGTACTCAACTAGGAAAGATGTACAAGCATGGGGGTTTTAGGAAGTCACTTTTTTTTTTTCTTTTCCCCATTACCAGAAGACTTGGTACTCCTGCTTTTGGTATTGGTATTCCACACTGACTAGCCAAACGCTACTGTTATTAAAATGTCGGCATTCAGCAATAAGCCAGGCTCAGTGCTTTTCACTGCTGATGTATGCATGAACTCCTGAAACTCGGGACAGCTGTTCACGGTTCTACAGCTCTGTGGTGACTTAAAAATCAAGGAAGAACGAATGAAAACCTAATAGGAAACATGCAGCCCTAAAGACAAGAAAAGCTTTAAGTGTTAAATGCATGGTTCTGAAATCGACTGTCCCAACACTGCACTAGATGAGATGCTCTTGATCTTGGTAAGCTGGGGATGATTTGTCTGAATAGCTTCACAATGTGCATTTGTCTTCTTTTTCACATTGTAGGTTTCCGTTCAATTACGCAGCTGCGAGGCATGCGCGTGGTGCTAGCGCTACTTTCCACACTGCTGCTTGTTATGTTCACGGGGGCTCAGAGAGCTTGCCCAAAGAACTGCAGATGCGATGGCAAAATTGTGTACTGTGAGTCTCATGCTTTCGCAGATATCCCAGAGAACATTTCTGGAGGATCACAAGGCTTATCATTAAGGTTCAACAGCATTCAGAAACTCAAATCCAATCAGTTTGCTGGCCTTCACCAGCTTATATGGCTTTATCTTGACCATAATTACATTAGCTCCGTGGATGAAGATGCATTTCAAGGCATTCGCAGACTGAAAGAATTAATTCTAAGCTCCAACAAAATTACCTATCTGCACAATAAAACCTTTCACCCAGTTCCTAATCTCCGCAATCTGGACCTCTCCTACAATAAGCTTCAAACTTTGCAATCGGAACAGTTTAAAGGCCTCCGGAAACTCATCATTTTGCACTTGAGGTCCAACTCATTAAAGACTGTGCCAATAAGAGTTTTTCAAGACTGTCGAAATCTTGACTTCCTGGATTTGGGTTACAATCGCCTCCGCAGCTTGTCCCGAAATGCCTTCGCCGGCCTCCTGAAATTAAAGGAACTCCACTTGGAGCACAATCAGTTCTCAAAGATCAATTTTGCTCATTTCCCGCGTCTCTTCAACCTCCGCTCCATTTACTTACAATGGAACAGGATTCGCTCCATCAGCCAAGGCTTGACATGGACTTGGAGTTCCTTACACAACTTGGATTTATCAGGGAATGACATCCAAGGAATCGAGCCGGGCACATTTAAATGTCTGCCCAATTTGCAAAAATTGAATTTGGATTCCAACAAGCTTACCAACATTTCCCAGGAAACGGTCAATGCGTGGATATCATTAATATCCATCACTTTGTCTGGAAATATGTGGGAATGCAGCCGGAGTATTTGTCCTCTATTTCACTGGCTCAAGCATTTCAAAGGAAATAAGGAAAGCACCATGATATGTGCGGGACCTAAGCATATCCAGGGTGAAAAGGTTAGTGATGCCGTGGAAACATATAATATCTGCTCTGAAGTCCCGGTGGTCAACACAGAAAAGTCCCACCTGGTGCCCCAAACTCCCCAGAAGCCTCTGCTGATTCCTAAACCTACAATCTCCAAATCTGACCCCATCCAGCCCACCCTGGAAGCACCCAGCCCCTCCCCAGGGTTTCAGATCCCCGGCACAGAACAGGAGTATGAGCATGTTTCGTTTCACAAAATCATTGCAGGGAGCGTGGCTCTCTTCCTCTCGGTGGCCATGATCCTCCTGGTGATCTACGTGTCTTGGAAACGCTACCCCGCCAGCATGAAACAACTCCAGCAGCACTCTCTCATGAAGAGACGGCGGAAAAAGACCAGAGAGTCTGAAAGACAAATGAATTCCCCTTTACAGGAGTATTACGTGGACTACAAGCCTACAAACTCTGAGACCATGGATATATCCGTTAATGGATCTGGGCCCTGCACATATACCATCTCTGGCTCCAGGGAATGCGAGGTATGAACCATGATCCTCCTAAAAGCATTTCTACTGCGGGAAAGGAGAGGTAAATGTTTGCAGCGCTAGAGGTGTCTCTAATCACTAGAAAGATTAATGACCCTTTTGCTTTTGGGTTTTGCTCAGTGTGAAAGGTTACTTAATTAAATTACGACCACCAGGAAATTGACTGCTTTTTTTTTTTTTTTAATGGTTGAAATTTGAAGGAAGTTCATTCAAGGATGAGATTAAGTTGGAATAAAGTACTATGTTACAACATCTATTTTTTTTTTAACCAGTTTGTATACAGGGGTTGGACTTAACACACATACATACAAACAAAACTATTCTAAGATTTCTGTCTGGTTCTTGTTTGACTTTTGTAATGGAGTAGAGAAGGAGAGGCCAGCTTAAGTTAAAAACAAAGTGGTTTTACCAAAATTCCAGGAGGTAATGAAGATTTAAACCAAAGAGCAATTTATCCAAGGGTTGATTTTGTTGTAAACTTTTAGTTTTAATTAAAGCATGCAACAGGGATCTCACAAGGATAACTGTTTTTTTTTTTTTTTTTTTTGTTACTTGCCATTTAGTTTTTATACCAGCATAGAGAATGTCAGAGGCCTACTGTGTAATTGTATGAGGCTTTTAAATATGTCCTCTTCCCTCCCTCCTTCCCTCCCTCCCTCCCTCCCTTCCTCCCTCCCTCCCTCCCTTCCTTCCTTCCTTCCTTCCTTCTTTCCTTCCTTCCTTCTTTCCTTCCTTCCTTCCTTCTCCCACTCCTCCTTCTTGTTTTTGTTTGTGTTTTGTTTTTTTTAATTATCAGACATAGATCACTTTTCAAGGGTTTTCTTAAGTGCTGGCTATTTGTATGTAATCAGAATGAAACTTAAGTTTCATTTTTGGGCTATGTTACCAGAAACTAAAATCAGGTCATGATGTTGTGGATGATTTAGCAGTAACATAATGACAGGCAAGACAGGGGCTGTTTGTCAGTGTTGCTGTCATCCCCAAAAGAAATGATGTGTATTCTTGTTAAACTTATCCAAAAGTACGTGATGCAAATGTATATAAATAAAAAGAGAGAGCTTTGGGTTCTGGGTACTAGCTTTTCTGTGTCATTTGCCTCAGATGAAGGCATTTCATGTTATACTCTTTTCATTTTCATGAGAAAAAGTTTGGACTCAGTTTCTGATTATTTATTTTAAAGATCACTTATAGGAACCTGTTTATGAATAGAAAAATAGCCACAGATTTCAACTTGTCAGTAAGTAATACTGGATACAAATTATTCTTTTCTTGGTAAAACTGATCAAAAAGTGCAAAGACTCTGACTGCCAGGGCCTTGTTGCTGGAAGAAAAGAGTGAAGAGAGGTTAAGTTCTGGCACTATGTGGTCTTAATATCCAATTTTAGATGATTACTTTTTCAAAATAAAGTTTTAATGAGTATTTAAAGACGTTGCTCTTTTTAATACTAGTTATAACAGTTAAAAAATATAATCTGTTCTTTGATAATGTATACCCAAATCTTTCCATAGTCTAAATGTAGATGCTAATGCAAATGTTTTCAGACATACACTGAGTTTGAAATAATCTCCAACTCAGTATAATTTGCAATATTGAGCTATTCTTCACAGAGTTCATTTTCTCTTTTTCAGTCCATGACTGAAAATGAGAAAAGTAACCTCGGATAATAAATTTCCCCAAAATACCTGTATATGCAATTGCCCTTAAACATTAAAGAGAATAAAAGATTTCATATAAAAGTCTATATAAAGATGTCTTTATTACAGTCTGACACTTATAGAATATATGTGAATATTAGTAAAACAAGTTCATCCTGTTTTATTCTAGACTCTTCCTATAATTTGAGATCCATTTAAAGGCTAGTGATATAAAAAGAAAGGAAAAATCCCTGTCCATTCATTCAGTTTTCTCTTGACTTTTGTAATAGAATGGTAAGATTCTTAAAGAACTTGGATTAAGAACAGTGGATCCAAAACTTTTCCAGATTATTTTTTCAAAGACCCTAGGTATTACCATAATCGGAAAAAGATAAAAACTCACTTTATTCTGTGAAAACATGAGTGTTTAAAAACACAGTTTGATACTATATACTCTATGGAGATTTGAGTTTATGATTATGAAATTGCAGTGGCATTGTTGGGGATAGACATGGCAATAAGTAACGAAGAATTTAGTTAAATGTTGTAAGAATTTGTTGTGTTAAAATGGCAGTCCTACTGAAGTAGACCAAACTCTGTGTGCCCTAAAAAGTAGAATATGGTAGGCTATACATTTAAGACCATAACTCCACTTTCCATTATAAGGGGTCCAATCAAACCACATTTAAATGACTACTAAATTGTTTTGAAACATAAGCATGCAAAAACCAACCTTGCAGCCACCACTGTCCATTTCTGACAGGTCATAGTGATGGGTGGATATAACAAATGAGGGAAAGCAAGTTTTTAGAAATTGTTATGAAAACCATAATTTTCTCTTCTTGGTCACCCTGGAGTAAAATTTCTCCTGTTGAGAAAATTCTCTGCAATATGAACCCAAGCAAGAGGAATGATTTGCCAAGATAATGATTTTTAAGACAATAGAGGTATGCTAAATTTTAGTCTGGTGTTGTTTTTATAATGCTTACATATCAATAGAGAATCATTAATATATTTATAATTTTGTGAGGTAGCTTTTTTCTTATTCAAAATGTTAAACTGTACCCAACAAAGCCATACATATTTAACTAGAACACTTAGCACCAAATGCTAATTTTCCAAGATAGTGCCTTGAAAAAAGTTTCATTAAATTGAAAATTCTACTTATACACAAATGTCATATTTAGTTATGATCTAAATAGTGAAAATATTCATGTTGTGTATTTCTTTTAAGAAGAAAATAAAAACATTAACATTTATGATTAGAATGATGTCTGTGAGCCACCACACAAATATATCATGCAGTTTACAAAGTAAGTTAGGCTCTATTCTTTACAAAATTTAATTTTGACAAGTCCATGTGCACATTCTCTGCTAATAAATTGAAGGAGAATATTATAATAAGTTAGGCAGTAAAAATCACTTATATCTGTAAAAGAAGAATAGAGTAGATAGTTATGAATAATTAATATGATATATGGCACAACTCTAACAGATACATACTTCTCAATCATCATACTTTGAGTGGATCAGTGTGCGTGGTTGAATTGAATCATTTAATTTGTCTGTCCTCAATATGTTATCAGAAAAGATAACTTCAAGCCAAAAGGTCACAGCTTTGCCTAAAACTTCGTGAGGTGTCATTAAAAGAGAAAATTGCTAATGCATACTTTGATGCTAGCTTGTGAACTTTTGCATAGCTTTATCTCATTACAAAATATATAGGATTGTGAAGTCACTTGATTCTGCGTACCAAAATTTTAGGTAGAAATGATATACCTGGTTCTTCTAGGATGTGTTTATCAACTGGAAATAGCAAGGACCTTTATAAAATTAGTCATTGGGAATATAGTATAAGAGAGAACATTTCAAGTTTATTTTTAATTAAAAAAAAAAGAAATCGGTAAAAATGAATGAGATTCTCCATCCAATATTTTTAAGAGTTAAGTTATTGAAATATAAAGTTTAATGATCCCATAGTGCTAAAAGTACTGCCATTAGGAAAATTGGAGTATAGTTGACATTAGTTATATATTTTCCAAATACTTGATATTTTGGTTATATTCTTCAGAGTCGAATAAGATATAAATATATTGGTTCTTATTAAGGGCTTTTATTATTTCTTTCACTGCTGTGCAGTGGGTTGTATAGACCATTACTAACAGTTTATATTTATTGAATGTATTGGGTCAGGTTCAAACTATCGACCTAAGGAAGTTATTAACATCTTTCTACACTTTAGAAGTTGACATTTTGAAGTACACTGAAAGAATTTCGAAGAACTAAAAAGCATAACATGTTCAAAGAGGATTCTAAGTGAAGCAGAATCAGTATCATTGAGTTAAATTTACACATTACCAATATAAAGTTACAGAAAATAGCCTTTATTTTGGTGGCTATTATGATGTTAAAATGTTATAATTGAAATTATACTTTGTATATTCACATAATGTATATTTATGTTTGTATATATCTATGTGTGTTTGTATGTTTTCAGAGAGAGGGAGGGAAGGAAGGAGGAGGGGAGAGAGATAACATAAATATATTTCTATTAAAAATTTTGTCCATTTTGAAGATTTGACATATTAGTGAAAAAAAAACAGTTTTAAATTACCAGAATTTGTTAGGAACATACTTCTGAAGATGTATATTTAATCCTCTCTAAAATTGTAAGTATCTTATGTCTAGATAGTCTACTATTCTTTCTGTAAAAAAACAAACAAAACAAAACAGGATTTAAACTACACGTGGTCATATTTGGTGTGACTTTGGACTGGTTCCTTCATTTCTCTGTGACCCATCACTGAATTGAGTCTATTCAACTAGCACAGCATAGCTCAAATCAAAACATTTCTCAGATTAGTAAACTTTGTAAAATTTCTCTGACCAATCCCAGGACTACAAGTGCAAGATGAGAGATTCTTGAGAAACTGAGCTATTTATATTCATTGTCAGTGAGAAGAGAAAGAACTTGAGTTAATAAAAAAGAAATGGCCTGCTTCAAGGACAAGTACATTACACACACCCATGAACACATATGTACACATGCAAAGACAAACCCACACATTTACATATCTTTTAAACTCTACCAAATAACTAGTTGTTTTGACAGCATTTAAAGTATTACTTCTTTTAAAAAAATCTATAGTCTGAATTTGATCCAATTAAAGTCACTTGTGAATAGCGTTTTCAGAGTGACAGCTGTCAAAAAGGCCTGACATTGCCAATTTAGGAACAATTTAAAGTGACGATAAAGGGTTCAATTTCTTTTTCTGAAATTAGCTCATATTCAGAATTCATAGACGAGGTTATAATAATTGCTTACTCTCTAGGATCCCAAGTTGAGATGTCTTAGGAATATATAGCCTTTGAAACACCCCAGTAATATTCACATCATTTCTGGATTTTTCTTCTTGAGACTTTTCTATATTCAATAGAATCTAGTCATCCTCATTCTCAGTAACTACATTTATAGATAACTTTATGCTTTGGAAGTTATTTAGTAATATCATTGGGAATAGTGACTCATCAGAATTTTCATGTCTCTAGCTTTTCATGAATCACTAAAACAAAATGAAACAGTGGCAACCTGTATATCACTAGATACTGGGAGTTTTGAATAATTAGTGTGCCTTTGGATCAGAAACAAAGAGCAACATGAAAGTTAGGTTGAATATGTTTTAAAAATTAAAATTGCCTTTTATAGTACCCAAAGAACTAGAATTAATTTGGTCAGTTGAATAAAATCTCCATATTCTTAAAATGAAAAAGAATTATGAGGGTATTTTTCTCATGCTCTCATAGTACAGAAATTTTAACTGTAAGTTAAGACAGGTTGCGAAAAAGCACAGTATTTTCTATGATACCAAAATCACTTGCTTTTAAATAAACTGCTTTAATGTCCTTGAAACTGATTGATATGTGCTAAGGCTATGATTTTTACTCCTGCTAAATGGTTTAAAAAAGAATGCTTTCACTGTCAAGAGTAATTAAGGTCTAAACAAATGTGGCTATGGGGATTAGTCCTTTAAAAGACAGAAGTTGGACTTTAAGTCAGATCTTACATATTATATAATACCTGTAAACGTAAAGTTTAGGAATGAAATGATAACAAAGCTGATACATGTTAATAAAATATTAAAGTAACTGTGACAACTTTTAAAAATTCTTCCAAAAAGTACGAATAAACTTAACTAAAAGGAAAACATTGAGCAAAAGCTGAGGCCTGGGTATCAGATAAATAATAAACACATGTATAACTAAATAAGATTATGATAAAATTTGACATTATCATTTGTACATATAAATGAGATACCTTTATATTTTAATATTATATAAATGGTATTCTTAAATATAAACATCAAAGTAACTGAGATATAATTGCATTTAAATAACCATGTAAAATTAAACATCCATATATTCCCCACAAATATTTCTAAAAAACTGAAGCATATATTGCATACAGTAGAGTAATATATATTATATTTTTGAATAAGTCCTGTTCTTTTTTTTTAAGTATATATTTTATTGATTTTTACAGAGAGGAAGGGAGAGGGATAGAGAGTTAGAAACATCTATGAGAGAGAAACATCAATCAACTGCCTCCTACACACCCCTACAGGGGATATGCCCGCAACTAACGTACATGCCCTTGACCTGAAGCAAACCTGGGACCCTTCATTCTGCAGGCCGACGCTCTATCCACTGAGCCAAACCAGTTAGGGCATAAGTCCTGTTCTTTACTAACTTGTTCAGTTCACATGAATTGCTTCAAAAGTAAATATTTGGGGGAGATGTTAAAGTATTTAAAGAAATCAAAATAAGTTTGTTAATTCTGTCATTACCTCCATTTATTGTGATTGCTTTCTGTATTTTCAGACATCTATATCACCATCTCTTGGAAGGTTATCTTCTCCTCCCTCTTACTTCCATTTTTTTGTATATGTACTGAATTCTCAAACTCAGAGTTAGGGGTAAAGTTGTAATCATTAAACCTAGCAAGAAGGTTCATTTTTTATTCTTTTTTTTTTTTAATATAAAGTTTTTTTAGTAGAAGAAAGTAAGGTGCAGTAATCATTTTTATCACTTTGGTTTAAAAGAAAAATTTAAGGTAAACAAAGTAAATATAATAGCAAAACAAAATTTTCTACACAAATTTACAATTTTAATTACTGTTTTAATGGTTGGAATCTTCAAATCTCATTGAATTTAAAAATTAAAATGTATATTTATTTTTGTAGTATGTTTGAGTATTTGATGCAGACAAGAGAAAATAATGGGTTTGTTTAAGAAAACTCACTCTTAAGATCTCCGTAAGCAAATCTATACTTTCAAATGGGAATATAGTTGTGAATTAATTCCATTTTGGGGTTATTTTTAAGTTTATAGCAAAACAATAAAACACTAAATTTGAAATAGTCAAATGATACAAAGAGGAAAAATGAAATTGTTTTATTTTGGAAAGTTAATGTATAATTTATATTCACTGTATATTTTCAGTTTTAAAGAAAAACAATTGTTGTTTTGCTGTCTTCTTTTAAAATCAAGCATCATTAGATAAAGCATTAGAATTATACCTTATTTCAATTTATTTAAAACTGTTTAAACTATTTATTTATTTTAAACTGTTTAAACAAGCAAGCAAACAAACAAAAAAAAAACAAGCAACATTTGGTATAAATTCTATGTTTACTTTTTCAATTCCTCCCTCTTTCAAGTCACTTTCCTGAAACATTGGTTCTTTAATTTTTTTCCTACATATCTAATTATTTGTGGTGAAGGCAACTTTTGAAAGTTGATTTTTTGTTTTCTTTTAATTAACTCCTATTAAATACATTTATGTTCAAATAAAGTCCTGAAAACATTGCTTGTTTGTTTTAGCATACATTTGATCATGATGCATTTCACTATTAAGTATTTGATAGTTATAAATTTTAATTGACATCAACTATGGTTAAGTGTTTCAAATAAGACTTTAAAAAAGAAAAAAAAGTAATTATGCCTGAGTCTTTTTTAGTGTGGTCTCCACACATGAAAAATTGTTATTTTCTTCTGTGCTTGTAGGTCTGTAAAAGTAATAGCAAAGAGGTCAGTCTTAAAATACTTTTAGGTTGATGGTCAAACCACAGCATGGACCAAAATTGCATTGGTGCATTGGTTAGATCAAGGGGTGAAAAAGAGGTCTCAGAGATTTGAAACTGACTCACTTTACTTCTGTAATATTGGACAAGTAAATATAAATTTGACCTTTCTGTGATATAATTTTTCCATCTATTGAACTGGGATAATAACTTTTCAACTAACTTGTTGAAATGAGTAATGAGCTACTATTCAAAAACCATTCTGAACTCCTTCATAAAAAGCTTCAGTGTAAATATAAATGATTATTAGCCATAAGCCCTACTGTCTACTGAAAAATGCAAAATACAATGTGGCTGTATTATTTTCATTGTTATTATTATTATTCTAATGATGGTTATAATACTCCCTGATGTAGAAACAAGTGTTGTGGTTACATTTTTACTAACATGAATAATAAACCTGACCTTTCAGTCCCTTGTCTGAGCTGTAAATATTTCAGTAATACCCCAGGATTGTAAAATACATTGGCTGAACATATTATTCACATTTTAAAGAAGTAGCATTTATAATTCTTTTATTGGTATTAACTCTAAAGAGGAAATAGGTTATAGAAAGAACTTATAAATTTCCAATCTGATTAAGTTTAGAGTCCTTAGGTTCATTTTCTTAACAAGTGGAGGCAGTTTTAATTTCCCCAAAGTGTTTATTCATGACAAGTGGGGATTTTTAAACAATATACAGGTTATTCTTGAATTAAGAAGTTACCGTAATATGTGATTTTAAGAAGACTATTTCTCGGAATGTATATTTGCTTAAATATAATCTGAACTCTTATTTCTGCATGAGTATATTACACAATTCCTATTTTGGTCCCAATACCTGTAATATATTTTAATTGGAAATGCATTTCTTTTTAAATATCCCCATAGAATATGTCTTGTTACTATTGTGTGCTATGTAATAGAAGGTACCACTGGGTACATGTCCTTAAGAAAAAACAAACAAACAAAACAGCCTACAGACAAAAGAAAAATGGCATCTCTGCTAGAAAAGACTACATATTGTGTTCTTGGTGATTGGAAAGACAAAAGTACTCTACATTTTGTATTCTGCCGGTTGTTGCATATGTCTCCTCCAATTACGCATTTTGGAACTAGGGAAATAAGCACAGGATGGGTTTATGGGCCCACTGAACCCACTGTGAAATGGACCTGAACTAAAAGTCCATTAGTGGCCCGAGACCGCACTCTGACTAGGGGACCACGGCGATGTTTTGGATCTCCAGGAATTAGTCACTTTAGAGGCAGGTTCCAGCAATCCTCCAAAGATCACTCTATTTTCCCCAGTGCACAGTCAGCTTGGTAAATAGCTGTATGTCCTTTTGGGGAAGGCCAGGAATAGAAGTCTGAATGTTTGATAGTTTAGTAGGGTCTTTCCTCCAGGCGATCTGACCTGCCATTCATTCAGAAGGCTCTGGATCTGTAAATGGCCTCAAGTCTGGGGACTGCTTATGGTGATTCAAGTTAAGACTTCTTTTCTTTCACTTGACCTAGCACTCATCCACTTATACAGGCTAAGATAATAATTTATATAGATAAGAATTTAGTAGACTGCTCACATTCTTGTGTGGTTTTTTTTTTTCCTCATGTATTTTTTTAAAAAATTATCGTTATTGTTGAAAGTATTGCAGGTGTCCCATTTTTCTCACATTGACCCCCCTCTTCCCCAGGCCTTTACCACACTATTTGTACTTTTTATATCTAAGGACACTGTGATTAAATAGACAACATCATATATGGCTTTTGAATTAAACTATTTTTATTACTATTTTGATAGTGTTGTCCCTTATGATAACCATGCCTATCTTGTCTTTGGCAATGACATGCTGGCACTAGATCCATGCCACCCAGGGAACTAATTTTCCCTTTCCATTTAGGGATGCCAGTTCAGTGGTAGCTGTTCCCACTGTAATTTCTGACCTGTGGTAAAGAGTGACAACAGAGACATTAATCCTGATATTGCCTTTCTTAGTCCCTTTCCCCTCTCCAGCTGCAAGGTTATCAATCAGGTTTACATCTTGAGATATGGTCTATAGTATTCTAATCATATTTTTTTTTAAACTGGAGGAATCATTGCTTAGACTCTAATCATGAAACTTGAAAGATAAAAGAATATAAAATGTAAATATACATTTTTAACCTATTGCAAATCGTAATTCCATTGGCTCTCTACTCATGGTCTGTCTTCTCAAAGGACTGGAGAAAAAGAGAATTTTAAATTACTCTTTCAACCTTTTGGCCCTTTACCCTTGGTATAACCTCGGGAATGTGTGTACAATTCTCCACTCAAAACACGAAGATTGGTGAGGACAACAGCATCCATTCTCTCTCATTGCATTTCTTACTGAAAATTTACTGGAACATAGTGATTAATCACAAACGCAAATATATTCTTTTATTATTGTTGTCAGATTATTTCTATTGTATTAATGATAAATGGTTAGATGCATATTATTTTGAATTATGAACAAGTATAATTTTATGGGTCAACCTGATATTTTACTTTCTAATTATAAATGAATACTTCTAAAGAAAATGTTGAAAACATGAGGTTATTTATAAAAATAAAATAATTATAAAATATTTCCATGCTGCAGTAATAATACTTTTAAAATTGCTACATTTTCTTCTGTCATATGAATATGTATGTCTATATGGATATTTATAAAAATAACTTGATATTGAAAACCGTATATATATATATTTATATACTATTTGAAGTTCAAATTTTGAGGTGATTACAATCACTTTTTAAATATTATATTTTAAAATTACATCTTTAAGATGTGTCATGTTTTACTTATGTCTTCCTTTTGTTAGACATTGATGATGTTTTGTTTCACTGTTATAAATATTTATTAATTACCTCCTCATCTAGATAGATTACTGGAAGAGAAAATTCATAGTCAAAAGAATGAAAGCTTTAAAGTTAACTCATGTTAACAAATAATTCTTTCAAAAATATGTTTGTATTACAACATGTATTGTACAAGAGTCATCGTTTTCCCATCTGTACACCAATGTTATTTACTCTTCTTAAATTTAACAAATAGACACATTATATATTTAATGTTTAAGATTTATATTTTCAGATTGAATGCAGTAGATTTTTTCTGTATACGTTGTATTATCGAATTTCTTACTTTCAAATATGGTATATTAATAGTCCATGAGTCTACAGTAAACTAGTTTTCATTCACAGCTTTCTTTTTTTTTTTTTTTTTTGAAAAGGCTTTTCCCATTCAGTTTGTAAGTAAACACTCACTGAATTTTTATCATTTCCTCTATAGGCTTATTTTTATATTTAATTCTTTAAGCTACCTATAATATTCTTCAGTATATCAATGAAACATAGACCAATTTGTTTTTTTTTTCTTACTAAAACACAATTTTAGTGTGTTTTACCTAATATTAATGTAATATTCATGTAGCCACATCATTTTTGTGAATTGTGTATTCTTCCCATAATTCCCTCTATTCTTGTATCAGTATTATATTTTTATACTATTAAAGTTTTGAAATACATTTTTAATTTTTATAAATCTGTTTTTATTCCTACTACTAAATGTCATATATTTAAAACAATTATCTGAGGCATTCTTTGCTATTAGTATTTAAAATAAAATTCTGCATGTTTTTCTCTTTGTCTTTTTATTTTTTCTGAACATATACAATTTGTTTTGACTGAGATTATGTGGTTCAATAAATCCATAAGGAAATAATTAAATTTCTACAGTCGTCAAAAGGAATGTTATAGATGGCATAAAAATTGCATAGAGCTTCATTTATATTACCCATTTATTACATCCCCAATAAGGATGAGTTGATTTGCTTTGTTTTCAAATTTTAATACATATATAAGAACATATGTGTGTATGTATGCATATATAATTATTATCAATGTTTTCACCAAGTCAATTCATTACATATTAAGCTAATTTTTGGAAATTTCTAGTTAAAAATAATTTTGAAAAATAGAAAATGTGTTAACTTTCTAATAGTTACTTTTTTATTTACTTAATTTCTATATTTTATTGATTAAATCTAGAAAATATATTAAATAATTATGGTGATTAAGAACATATTTTTCTCTAATTTTAACACAGACTGCCTCCTGTGATTTTATCTATTTTGTCATTTTATTTATTCGTTCACTAGTTTATCAAAAATGTATTGTGTATCTATATTATTAGTAGGTGTTAACATGGGACTTATTGCTGTGTTTACAATAATGAATAAAACATTTTATTTTAGGTAAATATTGATAACACTTATCTTACCTATAGTCTTATTTATAAAATAAACATTCATCAGGATGAACTAGAAATTTTTCTACAAATTTATTTCTGGCATGTTGTTATTCTCTTTTTGTGAGGCATGTCTTTTTTCCCACTTTTTAGTGTGTTTTTTCCCAAAATATATTTTATTTTTCCCTCATACATGTCTTTCAAAATTTCCAAGGTAAACCTTAGCTTCACACACAGAAATAGGAGAGCTCTTTAAGAGCTGTCACAGAATCAATCACAAGAATGATCAAATTCTGACAATGGAAAATAAGCTTGCACATTTTAGTTATTGAAAGTATAAATTATATATTTTTATTTCCTAACGTTACATGTTACTTGCATTATTGTAGTTCCTTTCATAATAGTCTTTCTTAGAACAGCTCTCATTGAGTTTATTTTGTTTTGTTTACAATTTAAAAATCTCTCTTAATAAGGTAGTTCAATTGTATGCCCTTTTTATCAGTAGTTATATTTAATAATTTATCTTTTTCTAACAGAAATAGTTAAAATATGGGCATTTTATTTTCCTGGAAATTTAAAAATATCTACTAAAAACAGCCTTTGTAGTACCTTTTTTGGACATAATACTGAGAAACATAAATTTTATCCAGATTTGTTTTCATTTGTTGTGTATTTGAATCAGATTGTTAAAGGATAGTTTCTTAGAAGAATACCCATTTTATTAAAAATGTAGCACATATAAAGACTTACTTTATGTAATTATTACTATTCTTAAACATCTTCCTTGTTATATATTTGTTCATTCCATTACTATAGACCACTATACTAAAAATAATAAATGAGGCAGGTGCATGCGTTTGATCCCTGCTTTTATAATCCAGAATAAAATCATTAGATCATTAGATGCACATTTTCCTTAAAATTCCTTAAATATATAAAATTCCTCTAGTTTTTTTTAAATATATAAAGTTCCTTAAATATATAAAATTCCTGTAGTTATTTTTGTTCATAATTGCTAATGCTTTTAAGATTTATTGTTTTTTTTAATAGAATTTGAGGAGAATTACCTTCAAATTATAGGGAATTATATCAATATTCTATTTCCTAAGGTATAATATCACCTACACCTGAAAGAATCCCTCCACTAATATTCTTTGACATTCTATGTAATTTTACCTTATCATTCTTAATTGCATTTTGCTTTCTGATATATCAAAATTATTTCTTTGATCTATATCAGGGGTTGGCAAGTTATTAAAGCACCAGGTAGTAAATATTTTAGATTTAGGGGACATATGATCTCTGTCACAGCCACCTAAATCTGCCATTGCAGCATGAAAGCAAGCATCTATAATAATAAAAGTGTAATGTGCTAATTAGATCGGACAGCCGAACGACCTTCTGGACGAAACTGGGGCTGTGATGGCTGAGCCCCTTGCACGAATTTCGTGCATCGGGCCTCTAGTAGAAAATATATAAAGGAAGGGTACATCTGTGTCCCAGTAAACCTCATTTACAAAAAGTGAGTAGACTGGATTTGCCTCATGCCTTAGTTTGCTGATTCCTAATTTAGGTAATTTTTATAGGCTTTATACACACTGGAGTATTATCTTTCAAAAATCAACAACATAGAATTTTCTCCTTACCTGATATCTTCTTCTGCCTTATTCCCTTCTTCATAGAAAATCTTTCCAAAAAATTCTACACCAGTCTACATTTCCTCATCCATCACTGTCTTCTTCAACCCACTATAATCTGTCATCAGAGCCTATCAAGCCATCAAAACAGCTCTTGCTCACATTACCATTGACCTTATTATCACTAAATGGGATGCTCTATTTTTACTCTTTGCTTTACTTTGATATCTCAGTAACATTCAACACGTGGTTTTTTTCTTCCTTCTTTAATTGTTTTCCTTCCTGGAGTTCTATACTCAGACCATTCCTTCTTTATTTCTTTTATTTTTTCTTTTTTGTTGAAAGTATTAAACATGCCCTCTCTTTCCCCCATTGACCTCTCCCATCCTGTCCCCGCTCTCCACCCCAGCCTTCACCACCCTATTGTCTGTGTCCATGAGTTATGCCTATGTACATATGAGTTCATTGGTTGATCTCTTCCCCCACCCCTCCCCTGCCTTCCCTCTGAGGTTTGATAGTCTGTTCGATGCTTCTATGTCTCTGGGTCTATTTTTGTTCATCTTTATTTCTTCATGTTCCTTTTCCATATCCCTTTAAAGCTCGAATTCCTTTACCTGTTTTTTTATGGCTGCTTTTTCATATCCTTATGGCTCCCTCCTATGCATCCTCTTATGCCCTATACATTTACATTCATTCTCTCTTTCCAACAAATTTACATATACAGCATGCATTACCATTTCCATGCAAAGAATAAATGTTATTTTCCTATTGCTTGACCTCTTCTCTGAGTTCTGACATGTATACCAATTTTCTGTTTGGCATCTGGTTTCAAAAGTAAGAAATGCCTTATCCCCATTTCCAAACCACACCACAGCTTTTCTTTCCAAGCCTGTTTTTCTTTCACTGGTTCCTGTCTTGTGAATGAAGCTATACATTTCTGCAAGTTAGAATCATAGGATTCATCCTTAACCCCATCTTCAACCTCACAATCCATAAGCAATCTCTTATGAAGTTTTCTTGGGCTTTACCCTTGACGTATCTCTCAAATCCACCCATTTCTCTCTAACTTTACCAGTGCCACCTTCTTGTTCTATTTAACCTCTCCTTATCAGTTCTTGCTCACTTGGATTTATTTTCTGCACTACTTACAAGGGGCATCTTTTAAAGCTGGGCATTTCACCCTCCTTTATTTAAATCCATTTAGTGGAGTCCTGTTGTTTTTAGGATGGAAACTAAAACCCTTAACCTCAAAAATTCTGAATAATCTGGCTCCGCCTTCATAGATTCTTCTCACTTTGTACTCCTCTTGATCGCCAGTATTTATCCAAGGAAGCCTTCACACTCTCTACATGGGCTTCCTTTAATCCACTCTTATTTGCCATGCTCTCCCTTTGGCAACATCATTGGATAAGGCAGCCCTAGAATGATACATACACCACTTAGTCATCTCCCATTCATCGTCTCCTAGGGAAGCCACTGCAGAAACCCTTGCGTTGTCAAACACCACTATTTTATTCATGCTCACTACCACCTCTTTTTAACATAATGATTTAACTAATGTCCTCCAATTCTATTTTTTATTTGAATCTAATTTACCTAAGGGAAGGTAATAGATGCTTGCTTTTATTTGACATTATACCTCCAGTGCCTTGTTCCACATCTTCTATAGAATAGGAACTTCAAAAATGAAAAAAATAAATGATCGCATTTTCAAATTTTACTTCCATTCCTTTAAAAAAATAATAAGACTCTCTTTGAAAAGTTTTTACACATTTTTATCTTGAAAAATTAGTAAGGTTATTCACTACTTAAAGTATAAAACTATAAATTAACTTTATGGTATAGATTTGGGAGTGGCACATTTTAAATATACATTTTTTCATTAATATAATATATGCTCAAGATGACAAAATATGTAAGGGCAAAAAGAAGGAAAATACTTTCAAATAACTTTGATTATCATTTTACTAGCATATTTGTATTTTTGATACACAAATAAAATTAATAGAAATAAATTGTTCATACTTAATACTTTAACTAACCCTATAGTGACTATATTCATACATTTATAATCAACCATCTGCAACATAATTTAACTTAGTGGATCATATTATTTTACATGAGGTCCAGTGCTGTTTGGGTAATTGTTTCAATATTTTTGGAATGAACAAACACAAGACAACCACGTGTGCACTTATATCTTTTTAAAAAATAATTAAAGTAAAATTATATATTTATATTTCAATCCATGTTCTCTATTTCAACATTTAAAAGAAATTGGTGGTGATTTGTTCCATAAAGACCTAATGGTATTTTGTTTTTTTAATATTCACCACTTTGAATACTAATGATACATATAATTTCTTATGTCTGTTTGACCTTTGTATACTTTTTCTGTATTATACGATCATTTTTGTCAATTTATAATTTTATTGACTTACAATAATTTTTAAATTTGTGTATTAATCCTTTAGCTCCTATAAACATCATAGATGTTTTTCTCAGAGCTTGTCATTCATCTTTTAATTATTTTAGGTGGGCTTTTGCTTGTATAATTAGAAAATTAATTTCATCTTTTCAAATTATTGTATATTTTATTTTATTGTTTCTGAATTTTTGTATGGTACAAAAAGTATCTCCAAAATATTAAATAAATATTTAGTTTAATTTTTCTCTAATAGTTTAATTGTTTTATTTTTGGCATTCAAATCATTAATTCTATTAACTTTGTTGTCAAAAATTTTTACCTGTTTCCCAAGCTCATTTGTCATTTACTCACAGCTATGAAATGTTTCATTTGTTAACTTACACAGTATTAAATACTTATACATATATATATTAAAGTTTTATGCATATGTATTTATGTGTTATGTGTATAGATTATATACTCATATGTTTTCATATATATACAAATATATATGAATACACATTCTCTACTATTAAACTTTTTTATTTCTATAATGCTTATATCATGCTGTTTAATTAATAGAATAGGTTAAATTCCATTTTATCATTCATATTTTAAATATATTTTTGGTTATCATTTTCATCCCATGTCTACATTTGGTGTAAAATTAATAGATATATAAAAAGTGGTTCTTTCTCACTATCTTGTTTTCCATTGCCTTTTATGCTCTTGAGAACCATAAAAATATCGTTAACACTTTGCTCTGTATTCTTCTATATATTTTCTGTGCATATAACAATGAATATGTTTTTCTTTTCAATATTATACTAGCTGTACAGATCTAAATTCTGTTTGTATGCTTTTAGATTTATTTGTTTCATCTAGTATATTTTGACATTGCTCCATGACAGTAAATAAAGTTCTACTTTTTTGTTTTAGTTTCTTAAAATTATTCTTTACTGGTGGATAAGTGAAATGTTTGAGGATATAGACAAACATTAGAATTTTTATGTCAGTGCCCTAATAAAATTTATTTGATGAATTTATCTGAATTGTGTTATTTTTAAAGAATAATTGGAGTGAATTAATTTTAAGTTCTAAATCTTTTATCTTGGGATATAATAAAACTTGACTTACGTTGATTTCTATTTGTGAACATGTTTACACTAAAATATTCTGCATATGGGAGAAAATGTATTTTTACACATATTGCAATCATTGTATTTTTGTTCTTAGTAGGAACATGATGAATATTCCCTTTCAATATTTTCTTCCTGTTTTCTGCTATTATCCCTGCAATGCATATCTGTGTATGTGCCTTCATAACCAGAAACAATTTCCGAACATTAATTCCAATTGTGTTTCAGAATCTTTTCATTGGCTTAATTAATAAGACAGACTTTATTTATCCATTATTGTCAACCCTCCCAACTGTGAGAATTCACATTTTTTAAATTTTATTAGTCCATCTTCTGAAATGATGTTGACCAATTAGGAAGCTAAACAGTTCCATGGTCTCTCACTTCCACAGTAGTTCTAAGAAAGAAAAGAATTACTGTGGCGGATTTGAGTAAGAAACATGGAATGTTCAAAGTGATGGAGAAATGTTTACAGCTGATAGTAGCACTTCTCTGCCAGAAGAGTATGCAGTGCGGTGGCCTGGCAGCCATCCTCAAACAAGAGTGTTCCCACTCTGGAAAAGCAGACTCAGATGAGTTAGTCTGAGGTATATCACTTTCTTCTTTGGTATATTTTAGTTGGCCTCCTCTACCTGCTATAAGCTTGTGTTTGAGACCAAGAAAGCTAAGATAAGCATGCAAGTCTGGGGCAAAATATTGGAAAAGTGCTCTGTTTGAATTTGCATTTATTGAAGCCTAGGACGACTCAGATGCCATCAGGGGCAAGCGAGGTAAGTGATATAGTTGGTATATGAAGCAGCATGTAAAAACAAATAAAGATGAGGAATTAGATGATTATGGAAGTTTACAATGACTTGGGCAGACTTCGTAGTGTAAGTCAACCCATTTGCTTACCTGTAAGTTAACGAAACACAATTAACATCTGGGCGGGCTCAGATGAGTGTGTAGAGCACTAGAACCAGGGTACATTCCCTCAGGGACTTATAGATGCTGAGGTGGATGTACTTCCCAGGGACACATTTTCATGCAAAATAAAATAGAACAGAGTTTCTCAACCTCAGCACTATGGACATTGAGGGCCAGGTATTTGGCAATGGGGGAGATGGGGATCTGACCTGAACATTGTAGGGAACATGCCTGGCCAGTATCCAATAGAAACCAGCAGCTATCCCTGCCCTCCAGTTGTACCAACTGACAATGTCAAATGACCCTTGGGGTGAGCGGAAGCAATCAACCATGGCTGAGAATCACTGGTGTAGCACATGGAATCGGGGCTTAGAGAGATAAGGGTACATTTCTGTAGCCCAGGAAGGTTTACTAGTGATCTAAAACTTCAAGAGTTAGATGTCATATGTAGGGAGCAAGGGGTAATCCATGCAGAGATTGGCTGGTATCTAAGGTAATTTCAGGCTCACTTGAAAATTGAGAGAATTTCTGTGTGCAGGCTTTTACTAACAAAATGGTATTGGGATTTTGTTGATGACATGAATGTTATGCTTTGGTTTATTGTGACTCTTAGCCAACATTCAGGCACTAACAAGTTTCTACAGCTAAAACAATAATAGTCCTATTCCATGAAAGAATGAGAATAAATACATGGTTTTGTTGGCACAACAGTCATACCATAAGCCTAGGGAATTTTGTGTGAGGAGAGACAGTGTTCGGAGATATACAGTAACTACATGGTAGATAGAACACCTTCCCCCAAGGTTTTGGAGTGATTGGTCTTGGGAAATACAAATAAGTACCAATCAAGCCTAAGAATAGTTAATGCCTCAAAATTAGTTAAGAATCAGTGAATTTAATACTAGACTTTTTGCCTTTTATATCTAGGGTGTCCCCAAAAATGTATACACATACTTTGAATAATTATAAAGGCAGTGTTTATTAAAATGCATTTTATTTTCAAAATTGAGCTATCAGATATTACAGTGTGTATACATTTTGGGGGGAATCCCTGTATATGGGAAAGGGAGAAACCCTAATAGGAAGAATTCCTAAGCTCAGTTCAACATTGGGAGCCCTGCAGAGTAAGAATAGGGGAAAACTAAAATGCAAATGAAAGGTTTTGAACACATCAAATGAAAATGTGCGGGAGGACATTAGCCTCAGGAAAACTTGAGGACTGGCCAACACATTTCTGTAGTTTTCTACAATCTCTAAGAAGATAGCTTGCCAGATGACTTGCTCTATTGGAGGGTACAATTTTCATGGATGGTAGAATCTCCCCCTATTATTGGGAAACATATGATTAACTCTTGATTAAAGATTTCTTCCAATTGAGTTTGAGGCTCACGTAAAATGAAACCTGAATAAATGCCACAGTCTGACTGGTACCATAGAGAGGCTGAAATTAACAAATGGTAGCTATTATTATGATATTGTTATTATGCTTGTAACATCCTACTTTACCCAGATAGCACTAGTTTTTGGTTATGTCTGTTACTGTTACCGACTGTTTAAGCATAGAACAGAATATGTGGTGTTATTTTGTAATATGCCATTACATAAGATGAAAATCAAATTGACCAAACAGAGGAGCGACTGGTTGCTATGACACACACTGACCACCAGGGGGGGCAGATGCTCAACACAGGAGCTGCCCCCTGGTGATCAGTGTGCCAGAAGCTGGGCTCACGGCTAGTGAGTGAAGTGGTGGTGGTGGGACCTCTCCAGCCTGCACAGTAGCATTAAGAATGTTTGACTGCCAGCTTAGACCGGGGGGGGGGGGGGGGGGGGGGGGTGGAGCAGGCCTAAGCTGGCATTCGGACATCCCCAAGGGCTCCTGGACAGCAGGAAGGTGCAGGCCGGGCTGAGGGACCCCCCGAGAACACGAATTTCGTGCACTGGGCTTCTAGTATGTATATAACATTCAACTCTATATACATAGAGTGAGAATGTATGTGAATGTAGACCTGGACTTAAAATATTTGTGTTCTTGACTTCTTGAAGCTGCATGAAAGTATAATGTAAGGTAGATGTGGAAGAAGATCCTGACTATAGACTCTGAAAAAAATATCAAAACTGCAGCCAGTACTGATGAAAAAATTTGTAGCAATAAATGCCTATATTAGAAAAATGAAAGATCTCAAACCAATGACCTCAGCTTATACCAAGCTGGAAAAAAAGAAGAGCAAATCAAATGCAAAGTAAGTAGAAGAACATAATAACGATAGAATTTGAAATCAAATACAAATAAAAAATTGTAAAGAAAATGAAAGTGAAAGCTGTTTCTTTGATACAAGCAACTCAATTGATTAAGCCCTAATTACACTGATCAACAACAACAGAAAGCAAATACTAAAATATCAATTCTGGAATGAGAGAGGTGAGATCATTAGGTTCTAAAGGTATTAACAGCATATTAGGAGACTATTATAAATACCTTTTGCAAATTAATTTGACAGACATAATTTACAAATTCTTTGACAGACACAAGCAACTAGAGTTACTCAAGAAGGCATAGATAACCTGAATATCCTATTCCTATGTATATTAAAGAAATTAAATATGTACCTAAAACTTTCCCTCAAATAAAACTTCAGGTGTAGATGACATGAAGGTAAATTCTGCCATACTTTGAAAGAAGAAATAATAAAAATTCTACACAAATTGAAGAGGATTGAAGAGAAATAAAAGAGGAAAAACACTTTCCAATTCATTCAATCAGGCCTTCGCTACACTGACACCAGGAGCAGAGAAATAAACTTTAGGGAAAGAAAACTATGGGCAAATGCACCTAATAAACATATGTGCACAGGTTCTATGTACATTTTAACAAATTATACCCCAAAATATGTGATCATGACCAAGTGGAGTTTATCCCAGGAATATGTGATTTATATAGCATTTGAATATCAATCAGTATAACATATTATAAGATATAATTAACATAATTGTTTCAGTATATGCAGATAAAACATCTGACAGAATCAAACATGGCTTTTTAGTGAAAACTCAGCAAACTGACAATAGAAGGGAACTTCCTCAACCTGATGGACATTAATAAAAAATTGAGTGCTGACATCATGCATAATATGACAAATGAATACTTTCCCTCTGAGATCAATAGTATGACAAAGTTGTCTGTTCTTACCTTCTATTTAACATAATGTAAAAATTCTAGCCAGTTCAAAAGGCAAGAAAGAAATTAAAGGTATCCAGATTGAAAGAAGACTATAAAACTACTTTTATTTGCAAATTTCATGACCATCTATGTAGAAAATCTAGTGGCATCTATAAAACAGCCACAACAACTCTCAGAATAAGTGAATTTAGTAATGTAACAGGGCATAAAATTATTATGCAAGAAATCAACTCTAGTTCTATATTAATCAACAAAAATTTTTAAATAAAAGCAATACTGTTTATAACATCAAAATTATGAATTTCTTAGGTATAAATCTGATAAAAATATCTAAGACCAAATCTGTACTCTGAAAACTACAGAATATTGCTAATAGAAATTTAAAAATATACGAAAATAGGTGAGGCACGACTTGTTCGTGAATCAGAAGATTCTGTATTATTATGATGTCAATTTTACCCAGATTGATCTACAGGGTGGGTCAAAAGTAGGTTTACAGTTGGGAGTACACAAAACAGAGTTTATTCTTGTATTGTTATTTATTAGTTATTGCATTATTTTCCATGCGAGCAACTGTAAACCTACATTTGCCCTACTCCATATATAGTCAGTCAACATGATCCCAGATGAAATCCTAGTAGGCTGTGTGTGTGTGTGTGTGTATGTGTGTGTGTGTGCGCCTGCGTGCGCACACGCACATGCATGTGTGTAGAATGAAATATTGGCATTTAAATACTAAAATACTGAAATTTTAAAGGCCTAGAATAACCAAAACAAATTTGTAAAATTGGAGGGAAAATTACCTTATTTCAAGACTTATAAAGCATTAGTATTCAGCGTGGTGTGGAATTGAGATGAAGAGAGACGAATAGTCAATGAAACAGAGTAGAATACAGAAGTAAACCCACACATAAACGGACAATTGATTTTTGACAAAGATGTAAAGCCATTTCAGGGGAGAAAGTATAGTCTTTTCAAGAAATGATGTTTGATATTCATATGCAAAAACATAAAACATTTCATACCTTATCCAACTTAATATGGATCACAGACCTATATGTGAAACCTGAAAGAATAAAACTTCTAGAATAAAATATAAGAGCAAATATTTGTAGTTTCTTAGATATTATAAAAAAGCTTGATCCATAAAAAACAATTAAATAATTTAGACTTAATCAAAAGTAAAAACTTTACTATTGGAAAGGCAATGTTAAGGGAATGAAAATATAAACCACAGACTGAGAGAAAAGCTAAACTGGAAAAACTGATCGACCAAGGGTTGGCAACAATGTGGAAAAATGAGAACTCTCATATAATACTAGAGGGAATATAATCTGGTAAAATAATTTGGAAAACCATTTGGCAGTTTCTTAAAAAGTTTTTCATGATCCTAGCCAATTGACCTAGCCATTCTACTGCTAGGTATTTAACCAGAAGATATGAAAACATATGCTCATACAAAGACCTGTGCATGAATGAACAAAGCAGGTTTATTTGTAATATCCAACAACTGGAAACCATCTAGATGTCCATCATCAGATTGCCAGATAAGCAAATTGTGGTTTATCCATAGAATGGGACAGAAATAAAAAGGTACACACTAATGGTGCTGCAACATAGATCAATACCAGTAACTTTGCTGCCTGGAATAAGCCAAATAAAAATAGGACATTCTATATGATTCCATGTGTATCAAATGATAGAAAATAGAAACTAATCTAGAGTCATAGAGAAAAGATCCCTGCTTTCCTGCAGATGGAGGGGACTGCTGGTAGGAAGACTGGAAAGGGCCGTAAGGAACCTTCTGGGAGTGGTGAATATGTTCACAGACTTGATTGTGTTGATGGTTTCTCAGTGTATAAACATGCCAAAGCTTAGTAAGTCGTGCATTTTAAATATGTGCAGCAAATTGTATGTCAACTAGACCTGTGTAAAGCTGTTAAAAAATGTAACCGCAGTCTTGAAAGAGAATGTCTTGCCTGGAGCATGCAAAATAAAAAAAGGGGGAGAAAGGCAGATTTAGGGGTTTTTCTGTGACAAATTCTTAGCGTAGTAGAAGCAGTAATAAGAAAGGTAACCTCACATTTAATCAGTTGCTGATCTCTTTGCTGAAGGCAGGCCACAAGTGTCAGCCTATAGAAGTATCTAGAAATATTTAAATGTTGGGCAACCAGATCTGGCAAATCACTAGCACAAGCCATTACCACAAGCTATTACCACCATCCACCACCATGAAAAAGAGCCATTGACAGCCACTGGCAAGATTACATATGATTTGGTAACAGAGATCTAGCAAGTGGGGCGTGTGGGGGTCAAAAAAACAAAATAAAACAAAGTTGTTAAAGACACTTCTATCCCTAAATTTTAAAAATTCAGTTATTTTTCCTCTTCTATATTCTCCACCCTCATAGACAGAGGGAGGCAGGTCTTTTGTAGTCCATCATTATTGACAAGGAGTGCACTTGCTTTTAGTTGAAATTATTGAACATGCTAAGGAAGTAGTCTATTCTCCCAATTTATGATGGGCTGATAAGAAATACATATTGAAGCTTATCATATAGCTTTGTCATGTCTATGGAGATAATTTATTTATTAACTTATTAATAAAGTAGACTTTATGCAGTTTTCTAGTTTTCAACCATCATCACTTTACTATTAGAAACTTTATATTATCATGGAATATTATGGTAATATATGGCTGAAATAAATTGTCTATAAGTATTATATATATATATATATATATATATATATATATATATATATATACAAATAAAATGAATTAGTATCTTTTTTCCTTTGTTGTAGTTATTACTAGTATTTAATTAGTTTAGCTAAATGCATGTGAAGCTTTTCATAATTTCTTCATTCTGCAATAGTTTAAAGAATATAAAAATGGCCCTGGCCTGGTGGCTCAATTAGTTGGAGCTTTGTCCTATGCACCAAGAAGTTGTGGTTTTGATTCTGGGTTAGGGCACATACCTATGTTGCGGGTTCAATCCCTAGTCAGGGCACGTAGGGGAGGCAACCAATCCCATGTTTCTCACTCATATAGATTTCTCTCTCTCTCTCTCTCTCTCTCTCTCTCTCTCTCTCTCTCTCTCTCTCTCTTTTTCTCCCCTTTGTTTCTCTCTAAAAAAAATAAATTTTAAAAAGTATATTCTTGGGTGAGGATAAGGATATGCTTTTTAAAATTTTATTTATTATATTTATGTCATCTCTAAAATTCTTGGGATCCTGTATCTTTTGGGAAAGACATAGGACCTTTCTTAAGTATTTTTTTAATGTAACTTCTATGGTCAGGGATTTATTTATACAATCCTCATGAAACAGATTTGAAATTTTCTACTTTTTAAAAATTTATTTTTAAGAGATTCTCAATATCTTCAGATTGATATAAATAGAAATTTTAAAGTAAAGTAAAAGGGCAGGCTTTCTATTTATAGTTTTCTAAATTACTTACTTTTCTGTGGTCTTAACCATTATTTTAAATACTGCTATCTAGTATACCTATCTCTTCTCTTGATTTTGTTTTCAAGAAGTTTGGATATATTATGTTATTGCTTTAAAAATGGCTTTAAGAAATATTTATTGAATATACCACTTTATCTCTGTTTTCTGATTTCTTATTGCTATTTCATTTAATTTTTCCTGTTTAATTTTTATTAATTTATATCTTCCCTTAAATATATATTCCTATACTATTTATATTACTGAGTATAATGTTTAGTTTTTAAATTTTTCATTCTTGTTTTATAATGAAGGAACTTAAGTCCATGGCATTTCTCAAAGTATAGTTCTGGCTACATTCCATGAGTTCTGATGGGTATAGATCTGATTACTGATAATTTTCAAAAAGATTTTACTTGCTATTTTGTTTTCTATTTTAGCCTTAGATTTATTAGGGAAGAGGCTATATTTAGTTTTGCGTTGTATTGTTGATTTTATAAAACTTTTAAAGATAATTGTAATTAATTTTCAATTCCATTACATTAATTTATTTTTTACTTTGTGATACAAATTGATGTTTCTCTTTGTTGATCAATGCAAAACAATATTTAACTGCTATGGGCCTTGGGTATGAAAATGTATTTTCTTTCTATGGCACAATTTTAATATATTGCCCTCTTAATAATACTACATAAGTAATAAAATTTCATGCTAGCCTTTTCCTTTTTTTGATCTCTCAAAACCGAGAGATGTATATTAAATTTATAGTTTTCTTCAGCTCAATTCTTAATTTCAATTTTATAATGGATACTTACATCTTGATATTTTTTTCATTTTTAGTGTGAATATGTTTATGTGCATACATTGTTACTCTATATTATTACACACAAAAAGTTTTGGGATTTTATATGTACTTTGGGAGTATACAAATTAGAACTATATATTGATTTTCTTTGTCCATAAAAATACTTTCACTTAAGTGTGATAAGATTTTATGTTAATTTCATGATCTTGCATACATGTTTGAGAACCATGAATGAATAATGACTGCCAGTTTTTTATTTTGTTGTTTTTTGTTTGTTTGTTTATTTGTGGTGCACTGTATGGATCTTTGAAATAAAGGAGGGATTAAAGGTTTGGCTGACTATTTTCAGGAATCACTACTTTATGACACTTACTTATTCCATCTAGGACTGTCTTAGACTCTGTTTGTCTGATGGTTTGGAGACTCATCCAATATCTCTAAAAAGATGATCTCTCTGTCTTAGTTTTTTATCTTATTTTAAATTTTTCATCATTTGTATATGATTCAATGATGAGTTGGGAGAATATGTATTAGAGACTGTTGGGTGTATGTTATTTTATATTTATAAAAGTGCATATGACTTTTATATTTACAAATATCAGTCACCTGTCATCAGTTCCCTTAAATTGGGTAGGCTTGACATACACAATTTTGAAATTATTTGATTAAACTGATCCATTGCAAGAGATATAAAACCTTTATGCTATATCAGTGTTTACTAAATCAAATTTCAAGTTTCAAATTGTATCCATGTATGGAATCAGTTCTCAACATTATGTGCAGTCTTGTCCCTTCACTTGACTTCCTAACCACTGTTCCCTTTGTGCTTGGTGAGAATAAAAGAGCATGCTTTGGGTGACTCATTTCCCTTTAAGGCCTCACTTCCTCTTTTGTGATATATTGTCCTTAGCTTTAGATATCAGATGAATAATTTCCATCACATTTTGAAAAATATGAACACATCTAAAACTCAAGAAAGCAGGGGGCTAGATGATGTATACACTTACAGCTCCTATCACACGCTAAATCTTTGGATATCAGAGAACACGAAGGACGGGAAGAGTACATGAAAGTTGCTGGAAGTCTGAGAGTATAGGTTTTGTCATTTTAGTCAATGGAGTTATGATTCTTACATGTTCTAAGAAGCCATTATTGGCTTCTTTGAAATACTAAATTATTGAGGCATGCTGCAAGGCTAACTCTGATAATTTTCCCTCCAGCACTGCTGTTCATATGTTTGAAATAAAGACAACTCTTAAAGATGCATATTTTCCCAAATGTTTAATAGGTTTCTTATAGCAGAATTATTTTTAAAAAAGTAGTTTATTTTGGTGAACAAGCTGTTCTTGGTTATTTGCCTTGTTGATTTGTGCAGCCATAAATCAGAGTCGATGTTAGATATGGTTGTTTAAATATGCTGACTATCAGTCTTCACTTCTCCAAATTATAGTGAAAGCACATTTCTGAGAAAGACCAATAAATAGTAGGTCAATTGCACTTCTGTGTAAATGAAAACCTGAAGGGCCACCTGTGGATATAACTCATGTGCTATCTGCTGCCAAAGGGTAATATTTGCACAGATTCAGACAGATTATAGTCTTCTGGACAAGAGGCAATTTGAACAGATCAGAAGTAAACGTCTTAGAATAGTACTGAGAAATCAAGATATATGGAGACTATTTCACCATCATTGTATGTATTACAAATACAGATACCTGTTAGATAGAAGAGTAGACTTTGTGTAATGATTTGTAACACTTTTTATGAGGTCACCTGTAAAGATGGATTATTAAAGCCTCTCGCTCCATACCAAAGATTTCAGTGTCTGTGTAAGTCTCATTCTAGCACCAGTTTGAAACATGGCAAAGACTGTGAGTGGTAAGAAGAGAGGATAAAATTCAGTTTATAAAATTCTGCAATGGATTAGATCATCATATTGGAATTTTGTTCCTATTTGTTTGTACTTGTACTTTGTACAAAGGAACAGCTTGTTATTTTGCTTGATTGCTTTACAAATATGTCACTTTAAAATTCCATTGAAGTTTCAACATGTTGCTCTTTCCATTTAATTTAAAATTTTTTATTACTTAACTGGTATTTAAGTGAAAGTACAACACCATCCTTTGATGTTCTGTAAAATATTTGTGCTACTAGAAAATGTTTAGTTACTTAATTTTGCATTCTTTGCATGCCGTGTTGTCTCTGACAGTCTTCTTCCATTCACATGAGAGAGAACAGTGCTACATAGACCTGACATGTTTAGATGTTTATTAAAAGAGTTGGAAATGGACATTATCATTCTTCTGAAACACTACATGGCGCATCTCTTTGCATTAACTAATTTCTTCATTTCAGTCCACTTCTTTAAAAGCACAGGCCAATGAGTAATCACAACCGATGTGTAAAATTTTAAAAGTAACATTCTTCAAGTTGCTTAATAATGTCCCTTTTAAAATAAGAAATATGCTGTTATAGTGGACCCATTTTTATAATCCATAATTATGCCACGTTTTTTTCTTAAAGTGGTCACAAATCAAGTTCATTATAGTTTCTTATGTAAAATCCTACTTGACAGGCCCTAGCCGGTTTGGCTCAGTGGATAGAGCATCGGCCTGTAGACTGAGGGTCCTGGGTTCAATTCCAGTCAAGGACACATGTCTTGGTTGCAGGATCCTCTCCCGCCAGGGCCCTGGTTGGGGTGCATGCAGAGGCAACCAATCGATGAAACACATCGATATTTCTCTCTGTCTTTCCCTCTCTCTTCCCCTCTCTCTAAAAATCAATGGAAAAATATCCTAGGGTGAGGATTAAAAAAATAATAATTCTACTTGACAGAATGAGTGAGGAAAATGTTATATTATTTTTCCCAAGATAGGCAAATATATGGGAATGGAAAGCAACATTCCCTCCATCCTTTTTTTTTTTTAATAAGCTAGAGAAAGATACTCCATTTTTAAATGCATTTCCAAAAAGTTCATATATTGTTAACTTCCATGAGAATAGCTGCCATCCCTGTTCATTTCTGATGAAATTGCTCTATTGAGCTGGAAAGAAATGCACATTCTAAATAGTGTGAAGCAATAGCCTATTAAAATAGTCCTCATGACTTAATTGTAGAAGAAACATAGATATGTAATAATCACTGCATGTTATTAAGTGTATTCTATAAGGCATTATAAAGGTTTTTAATTTATTTTTTAAAAATGCAGCTCCTCTTTTGAGGAAATATATGGGGAAAGCTGGCAACTTTCATTTTTTGTTGAGTGACTCCAGGGCTGTCTTCTGAAAGAACAATCTTATGTCACACTCCTGATTTGAAAAACCTCCTGGCTTCCTTTCTTTTCCTGATAATATCCAAACTCCTAGTCTCCTTATAATCTTTATAATCTGATTTTAAACTTTCTCTTTGGATTAAAATCTTGTTAATACCTATTACACAGTTTTTTTAAAAAATATGTCTTTATTGATTTTTTAGAGAGAGAGAGAGAGCAACGGAGAGGGATAGAGAGATAGAAACATCTATGAGACATAGATTGGCTGCCTCCTGCACACCCCCTACTGGGGATTGAGCCCACAACCCAGGCATGTGCCCTGACCTAAATCAAACCAGTGACCTGTTGGTTCTTTGGTCGAAGCTCAACCACTAAGCCACACTGCTTGGGCTTTTTTTTCCTACAGTAGCCCACTGACCCATAGCTAGGTAACAACAATACTTTTTTGTTCACTTACTTGGTCTTTGTTCATAGTTTCCTGTCTATGTAGATTATACTTTACCCTATTTTACCTACTTGTAAAATCACCCTCACTTAAGATCCAGTTCAAATTTCATCTTTAATTCTCCAAGTGACTTAGAGGTTCCTTCTTTTATAGTCCAAAGATTTGTATGTTCCCTCTGTCTCTTCATCTTTACATTACACCATCCACTTAAAAAAATGTTTGTTTGTAGTCAAAACCTACATTGTATTTCTCTTTTATAATCTAGGAGTCTAGTAAACTATCTGACATATAGGAGGTTCTCACAATAAAATTTAAAAGTAAATATGGTCTGAAGAGCATACTAAATTTTACAAATATCCCATTGAAAAGAAACAAATTCTTGAATTTATTATAATTCTACCTGAGATCCTGATTTATTGAGCATTTTTGTTTTTAACCTGTGTGTTCTTAGTCTGCCTGCAAAGATACTACACCCAGATATTCTTTGGTGTTCTCTATTGCTACACATGTCATTAACTCCTATTTGTGCTCCAGTAAACTTGAGTTATGGTAATTAAATCTACTGATTGCACGATTGTTCCTTATTAATTGCTGAAAACAATAAAGGGAAAGTGAATTTATCAATATAAAGGAAAGAAAAAAAACCCTGAACATTTGTTTTTATTTAACTTTCAAAGATTTCTATGTAATCAAATACAAATAATTTAAATTAGAATTATACTTACTAGTGTCAAACTCAATTAGTTAGAAATTTAAGCAAATTTTGTTGTATTTACTAATACCCTGACTCTGCACAGTGCCTTTAACCTTGATAAAGGGATTCTTAAAGGATAATTTTGTGTGTGTGTGTGTGTTTTTTTTTTTTTTAAAGAAAATCCTCATATTCTAGACCAGTCTTGGATCCATGGTCATCCCTTTTCAATTTCATGTCTGGCTTGAAGATAGACATCCCTTCAGATACAGACAACTAACCTTGCAAAAATATATAAATGATTCCATGATCCAATGTAGTACAAGTCACCACAAAGGGGCCAGCGACCTGTAAGTGTGATAGAGGGAAAAAGAATATATTAAAATTATCAGAAATATTAGCATTGGGCTGTAAGAACACTCTAGTAAACTATCCAAGAAATCAACTCTTGCTAGCTAAAGTGCTTGGTTTCCCAGTGGCCCAAAACCTGGATTTTATGTCTCAAACATTACCCACTGCCTGCCTAGGAATGACATCACTTGTTTCTTAACCTATGTGGATCCAGACACCCTTCAGTTATGCTCAAAGCATTCAAATAAATGTAGCCCAACTGTTTCTTACAATGATATGGCCTAATAATAACATAGTAACACATGACTTTTATTAAACCAATCTTAACACTGAGTTAGCAATTATGTAAAAACAAAACACCTAGTTTGAAGTATTGAGATTAATAAGTCTATATAAAATAGATAAGATAGACAGATAGATCGAACCTCTGACATGTACTAGGCAATCAATAAATACAAACTATTATTAAAGATACCATTCCAGCTATTACTTAGATGGCCAGTTTGTTAAATTTAACAATAATAATTTGAGTAAAATTTATTAGGTACATAAACTTGTTTTTTTCATACTAATAACCAAGGATTTTGTAGTCCACATTCATTCAGATTTCGATTCACACCCAACATTATTTTTTCTCTCTAGCTACCTAGAGTTTTTCTCCAAAGAGGTAAATCCACTCAAAGTCTTCCCAAGACTTTGTCATCCTCCATTCTAAACTTGTCTAACTTCCACATAAATTAAACTTATTTTTCTATGTAGTCATCTAGATTTTCATCTAAAACAAAGACTCACTCATCATACATAGGTTGTTAGATGACATGTATGCATTTTTACATAGAACCTAATGGCACTTAGCTTAATAACTTGAAATTATAGTCTGGTAGAAAAATATACTGTGGGAGGGGACAAAAAGTTTTATTATTTGTCAGTTAATACTAATTAGTTTCCCTATTAAGTTAAAATAGTCCAAATAAATAAAGGAGACAATACATCGTTAAAACCTGATTTTGAAAATAATGCATATCACAGTTATTTGTAATAAATTTACAGAAGGCTAAAATATATTCTGCCATGTCATCCTATGTCTAAAAATATACAGTCAATATATTATGTAATTAGTAAAAACTTAAATTTAGCATCTTTTTCTCTCTCTCTGAATCAAGATTGCTCTGTAATCAATGTCAAGTTCTAGTCTAGGTAATAAAGCATTAAAATATTAAGAAATCTTAGCCACATGTACTAATGTGCCCTTTAAAAATATTCCTGTACTTGTTTCTGTGTTCAAAAATGCATTGTTTTATGGTGATTTATATTCTATTTCTTTCTTTGCCTTTTTATTTACTTCATGAAGTCTCAAAAATCTCATGTAGGGTATTCAATTTACAAGCCAATGCCTTGTTGGAAATCAAATGAGAAATAAAGATTCCTATTATTTTGTCACAGTTGAAGTAAAGATTGGCTAAATCATATTGGAAAAAGGCACCAGCAACTTCAAATTAGTGACAATCATCTACGGTCATTGTTCATAACATGCTTCCCCATCCATTATCTTCTTTATATTGAAGTCACTGATTCAAACTCAGGAGAGGTTTAGCTACCCATTGACCTGAAACATATAACATTTGATGTGAACATTTTTTATTATCTCTATACAGTTGGTTAGAAATTAGAGTTGTACATTAGATTTAGGTCATAAAAATTGTCACAGAACTTTACAGCAATCAAGGACAGCTGAGAGACCTGATGGAATTCATGCTTAGTGCCAAGTCCCAAAATAACTAGACAGAAACACAACCTGCACCCTCTTCTTGTATTAATTTGTAGCCATGTGAAAGAAGTTAACCTAGAGTAGTTACCCTCATACTTTGGATAATCATACAGTTTTTTAAAAGGGGCTTTCCATTTTATGTATTCATAGAAAGAACTGATAAGGGATGCCTGAGACAAATACCACACACTTAAAAATGACAAAACAACAACAACAACCTCACAATTCCAAATTAAGAAGCAAGAACATACAAGGACACACACAGGGTGGATCCCATTATATGAGAAGACCTGTGCTGGTGAAATCTCTGCCCTTCAATTTTATTTCCTAGCTTCATCTAGAAGGAAAGTCTGGCTCCAATAGCTGGAGAACCACTATTCATGCATCGTTTTAATTTCATAAAGCCTCTATATTGGTACCTAGGAAAAGGCAGAATCCAGCTGCTCTTGTCTGCTTAACTCTGTGATATGCAGAAAGGAGAGGACAAGTAATGGATTGCCTTGCTGAAGTCAGATATTGTTTATGGTTTAACAAGCAGATTCTAGAACCAGATCGCTTCATTTAAATCTCAACTCTGTCTTACCCTAGATCTGCGATCTCCTTGGCAGGTTAGTTCACGACTCTGAACTTCAAAGTTCTCTCCTGTAAAATAAAGATAATAATAGGCCATGCCTCACAGAATTGGAAAGAGAATTAAAGGACTAACATACCTATCAGTTTAGAACAGGACTTGTCACAAGGAATGTGCTCAATAAATTTAGTTATTATTCATGTCACTTTTTCCTGAAAGGTGCCAGTAAGTAGGGAATGGTTGAATACTCTTGGTGGAAGAGTTTGGATTCTCGGCAGAGTGCACAGAAGGGTGGTGACTGCTGTATTTCCATATAGTTCATATCTGAAAATTCTTCAATTCAAGTTCCTGTCTGAATTGACAGTTTGGGATGTGTTAGGTGATTCAGAGACCCTCTGTTGCATTGGATTTAGAGTTCAACTATGACGAAAAAGAGGTGTACAAGAGCTTTTGCAATCTGTCTTTTTGCATTGTCACTCTATCTCTGGCTATTTATCTGTCATCTATTCTCTCTCTCTCTCTCTCTCTCTCTCTCTCTCTCTCTCTCTCTCTCTCTTGCTCTTTCTCTCACACACTCTTACACATATACCATAAACAAACACCCCCCCCCAAAACAGCTACATATAGCATATTTTGAGTGTCAAAACGTTGGAAAGTGGTGCTGAATGACTCTGATGGGATATTCTTTAGTAAATTGTGAGGTTTTATGCCTACACTTTCATTTTACCCCCTGTTGTTGGCAGTGCTTAATTTGCCCGCTTTATTAACAGTGGCAATATTGAGTAAGAGAAAGAGATCTATCTAGGAATTGAAATGATGCATTAGTAGATTTGCTTAAGCCTGCTTGCCTTCACAATGGTGAATTGAACAGTGAGTGTCCAGTGAGCAGCCAGACATTAATCATGGTGAGGCAGAGAGATGTCAATTTTCCACAGGCTGTGCACTCTTTCTTTGCATTTGCATTTGCTAACATGGTGAAATAGGAGAAATAAACTATTCTGCTGGGAAACTAGGACAAGATTAGCACAAAGCATCTCCAGAGAAGAGTGAACATCCTCTGAGTCATCTGAACATAATCTGCTGGCAGGCAGTGGTGCTGGAGACAATTTGCAAGGCTCTGCCTTCCCTTCCTCTGTGGTTAGACTTGATTATTTTCTCTTTAAAGGAGAAACCAACAAACATCAACTTAACGGGTAGGCAGGATTTGCTGAGGCAGATAATCAGAGGCACCATAGTTTAAAGGAAAGAGCATGGACTCATGCCCACCCCATCTCTCCCTTACACCAAGGTCCCATGTGGTCAGAGCCTGTTGAGGGCTCTAGTTCTGGGCAGTTCCCTTTCCTCATCTGGATGGCGCTGCCATCACCCTCAAATGCCAAATTAAACTGGGGGATTAGGGTGGCATGTGATCCTAGATGGGAAAACAGTGCATCAGATGTAAAGTGTTATTTAAATTGTGTTTTGTTCCTTAAATATTTAGCTTTCTACTAGTTCTGTATTTGAATAGCAGGTGGCTTGCAGCCTTGGTGAGAAAAGTGTACAATTTTTTCTGAGGGAAACTGGGAGTCATGGGCATGAGAGAAAGAGAGAGGGCAGGAAAGGGCATGAAGGAATGGCAGGATGCCCCCTCTAACTCTGAGACCCACTGTGGCACAGGAGGACACACAGGGCAGCAATGCACCATGTACTCCCCCAGGTCACATCACTTTCCCAGTCAAAGTCACCTGTCTGCTGGCTAGCTTTGTTTAGGAGTCTGCAGAGATTGGTATCCTGCTAAGGGGCACATCCTCCTGTAAACTCTGAGGACTTGCTTTTTGAAACCTCCAGAGCTTTTTTATAAAGAGCACTAACTATTGGATTTTTTTTTGTCAGCTATATCTAATTAGCAGAAAGATATTTACTTTTTATATATTTTTTGATGGGTGTTGGAGTGCCCTTTAAGTTATTCTCACATTCACTTTCAAATTAAAAAAGTAAACCACAGACATTGCTATTAATGAAAAGGTCAACAAGGAAATTAAATTGCATGGGAGAAAGAAAAGTCCTTATATGAAAATAAATACCGAATTATGTAAAAACCCTTTACTGTAGGGGCCCAATCAAGACTGTCTTTCCCTCCCCTCCCCCATATGTGGCAATTATAGCAACATTGTCTTCATATCAGATACTACTTTTGGTCTTTAGAAGTAAGTGCCTTTGAAATGACATCAACAAATAAAAGTTCATTTTCTTTAATTGAATATCTTACAAACCCAGATTGTTGTCCAGGAGGAGAGTTCGTAGGCCAGTGTATGCACAGAGGCAAATACTTCTCAATCAATGAGTTTTTGTCAAGAGCATGAAAGTTGCTCAGTACCGAGCAAAGTACTTAAGAAGGCAAAGTTTCTCTGCTTAAGGAATTCAGAAAATAAGATATTTACAATACTAACTGCTGATATGGGATACTATATGTTAAGATACATTTAGTTTTCTAAACATGTGAGGACCCTAATAATTTAAAGCAGAGACTCAGGAGTATTGGTGCTGGCCCTTCATCATGAACATGTTGAAAGCTAAGCTGTCTTGCATGATAAATAACATTTGCATGGTTGTGAAGATACATTTGCACTAAACATAGTCTCTTAAATTACATTTGTATTAACAATGAAAAAAGGGTTCTCTCCAGGAGAAGAGTTTGAAGTTGTGTGTCTCCATTACCGCCATACAAATACTGACCAAGTTTAATATTAGGTGAGATAGAAAAGGAAACAGAGGGTGAGACAAATATTTAGGATGGGGCAAGTTATAGCAGGGAGAGCAGTGGTTTTCAAAACTGCCAAAACTGAATTTTAATTTAATTAATCTTGCAATTTAGAATCCGTGTAGCCATGAAGAAGATTCTGACCATCTGTGAGCTTGATTCCCTCATTCTGAAGATAGAATTAGCAATACCAGCTTCATGTAGCTGTTGAAAGAGCAATACACATGAATAGATTTCAAATACTGTATGACACAGATAAGCCTTTCAAAGTGAATCATTCCTTAAAAAGGACAACAGTAACACAATATTTCCTCTTGTACTTAAGAATTTGAAATAAAGATTCAACTCTCTAGAATAAGGCCATTAACTTGCCAAATCCTCCTTTAGTCAGGATGAGAGTAGGTCGTACTCTGAATTTGTTGTTTTTGCCATAGAAGGGTCCATCCATTAAATCACCTAGAATATTTTAGGTGTATTTCACAAAATACTTTTATTTTCTATGGTAGATCTTGGTTGTATAAAAACTGGTTCCCTGAATCCTCCTTAGGTTTTCTTGAACTGAGCATGATGCTAATCATGACATTATGTCACCTACTCACTGCCTTCCTTTCTACCTCTCTCTCTTGTTCTCTTGCTCTTTCCCCTCCACTCTGCTCTGATGTCTCTGGATAAGGGCAGCCCAGTAAACTGCCTCCACAGAAGTTAACACTTATCATCCTTTCATTGCAGTTATGAAATACTAGAGGCCCAGTGCACAAAATTCATGCATGGGTAAGGTCCCTAGGCCTGGCCGGCAATCAGGGCCAATCTGTGGGGCTACTGGTGGGGCGATTGAGGGGGGGTCCACTGGCACCCACCTTGGCTGGCCTGGGGCCTGCAGGCTGGGGGCAGCTCCTGCATTGAGCATCTGCCCCATGTGATCAGTGTGCATCATAGCAACTGGTTATTCCACTGGTTGTTCTTCTGTCAATTTGCATATTAGGCTTTTATTATCCTATATAATAAGAGGTAATATGCAAATTAACCCTCACACTCTCACAATATGGCTGCCTATGACCAGGTCAGCAGGGGGTTAAGTGAGGGACGACCAAATGACTAAACAAGCAGGCTGTGTGGGGTAACCAGGCTGGCAGGGGGATTAGTGAGGGAGGACCAAACGACTGAACAAGCAGGTTGCGTGGGGTGACCAGGCCAGCAGGGGGTTTAGTGAGGAACGACCAAACAACTGAACAAGCAGGCTGTGTGGGGTGACCAGGCCAGCGGGGGGGGGGGGGGGGGGAAGGGGGCATTGTGGGTGGCCAGGCTAGCAGGGGGCAGTTGGGAGTGATTAGGCTGGCAGGGGGGGCAGTGAGGGGTGACTAGGCCAGTGGGGGGGTATTTGGGTGCTACCAGACCAGTGGGGGTGCAATTAGGGGCAACCAGACCAGCAGAGGGGGACAGTTGGGGGCAACCAGGCTGGCAGGGAGGGAGTAGTGGGGGTGATCTGGCTGGCAGCAAGGATCAGTTAGGGGCGACCAGGCTGGCAGGGCAGGCAGTTAGGGGCAATCAGGCCAGCACACAGAGGCAGTGAGGGGCAATCAGGCTGGCGGGGGGGGGGGGGGGGCGGGCGGTTAGGGGTGACCAGGCAGGCAGGCAGGTGAGTGATTAGGAGCCAGCGGTCCAGGATTGTGAGAGGTTTGTCCGACTGCTGGTTTAGGCCTGATCTCCCGAGGAGTCCTGGATTGGAGAGGGTGCAGGCTAGGCTGAGGAGACACCCCCCCCATGTATGAATTTTATGCACCAGGCCTCTAGTATAGTATAAACCACATACATACATCTGTTCAGAAATAATTATTCCACATATGACTGTATTAATTTTAATTCTTTTTGAAGTAGAATTTTTGTAAAAAGATTAATAGCACACTTTTAAGATAAAAGAAAGAGAATCATCTGTATTTTTAGCCCTTAAAGAAATCCTTCATTCCCTTATTTTCCTGGTAAAATATAATAAGTTGTTCACTTAGAACAAGCATGTCAAACTTGTGGCCCGCGGGCATATTCTTGTGGCCCAGCCAATATAACGGTATGTAAAAAATATTTTAATAAAAAATTCATAACTTAATTTTTACAATTTTCTGTTATACATAATTATTAATAACGAACTACAACATTCCCTAATGACAGATTACTATAATTGTGTTACGTTCATTTCCCTTAAGTGCCTTATGCGCAGGCGCACCATTTCTCTTCATTAATACCAGCAGGGAATATTTTAGCAGCCATTTGCCACGTCATTAGTCTTGGACTGACTTGTTTGGTGTGCACAACAGAAAAATTTCGCTTTCGGAGAACAAGAAAAGTAGGTTTATTTGCATTACGCTTATTAATTTGTGCAGTTATTCAGTGTCTGGTAAGTTAATGTTCAAGAAAAAATATTATTTTTTATTAAAATGTTCTATTATTTTGTTAACTATTACTCATTTATTTCAGCCCTTTGTATTCAGCATGTCTCTATTGAAATAAACCTATGTTTCTATGAAAATTGAAGCTTTTGTTTTTTGCAGCCCACCTAAACTTAAACCTTGTTTACTTGGCCCGCGTTAGCCTTTGAGCTTGACATGCTTGACTTAGACCAGTGGTCGGCAAACTCATTAGTCATCAGAGCCAAATATCAACAGTACAACGATTGAAATTTCTTTTGAGAGCCAAATTTTTTAAACTTAAACTTCTTCTAATGCCACTTCTTCAAAATAGACTCGGCCAGGCTGTGGTATTTTGTGGAAGAGCCACACTCAAGGGGCCAAAGAGCCACATGTGGCTCGCGAGCCGCAGTTTGCCGAACACAGACTTAGACTATTAATTTGTAAAATTTGGATTATTACTGTAAATATTTGTAACTGAGTTTAGCACAGCAATCATTCTATGTCATTCATTATTCTATTGCAACATTATTGATAAATTTAATTTTTTACCATTATAAATATTTTTCAAAATAAACTTGGCTTTGTTTATAGCATTAACTGCAACTCATAGTTTCTACTCTTTCTTTATATCCTAAACATATTTGGAATTATGCTTTTTTGATGTAAGAGTTATTAGAGAGAATGCTTTGTGCTTACTTTTAAATTTCTAAGTTTATTTTTTTTACTACAGAAATGAATTTTTGGCTTTTTTTTGCATTGAGGTAGGATAATTTGAGCTATATATGTATTGGTCTTGAGTTTTTTTGTATTTAATTTTTATTTAGATTGTGATTATATTTTGTAAATGTTCTATGAACACCTAAGAATGGTGTACCCTTAGTATTGTATATATTTCAATACATAGCTTTAAATGAACGCCTAACAATTACATTATCCTATTGCTTGATCATTTCTTTCATGTATGTATGAGTCTGATTTGTCAAGAACTTAAAAAGATATTAAAATTCTGTCTTCCCCAAAGGGGAAAATTTAACATATGAAAGCTAATAAATTTATAAATCTCAAATATATCCATCAAATAAATGTTTTTTTTCCAATGAGAAAATGGATATTAGCTTAATTGAAGGGGCATATAACTGGTTAAACATTTTAGAAAGAGGTAATTTATCTATATAATATATAATTATAGTAATAGTATTCTGAATAAATGGACATATGGAAATAAATTAGATCATAAAAGAACCAGAAAATATTCTATATGAGATGGCTGTACATAATCAAATATATGTCCATTTAATGGATGTTTACAAAAGCATCACTGGGAGGTGTTACAGGCATGGCTCAGAAGAGACAACAGGAAAAGGATTTCCTTTTTTACAGACTCCATGAATGAGTTCAGGTAACTCATGAGACTTCTTTTTGAATCTTTTCTCCTTATAAAGATTTCAATGAATATTTTACCCCAAGAAAAGAATAATTGCTTTAATTAAATTTCTCAATATGTCTGTGACATAAAATCGTTATTGATCAATAAAGAATTATAAAATCTTATTATTATCCTATATAATAAAGTGCTAATATGCTAATTATACTGAACAGCAGAATGACCATCCGGATGACCTTCCGGGGCTGCAAGTGCCATCTGAGGCAGCTGGGGCTGCAAGGGCCGAACCCCTTGCATGAATTTCATGCATTGGGCCTGTAGTGTATTATAAAACCTTTAAAAACTATAATGTAGGAGAAAATATGTAGAATGCTATGATGAAAAACTAGTTACTTTATTAAATAGGAAAAGTGGAACTACACACACATCAATAAAAGACAGTGTCATATTCCTTCAATAAAAGGGGCAAAGAATGTGAATAGGTAATCTGAGAAAGCAGAAATAGAAAGTGCCAATATATGATGAAATGCCCAGACTTAAACATTAAAAAAGACATGCAAATTACACTAAAAATAATGACCTTTTTCTTGTCATATTCGTGAATACTTAAAAACTGACTTAACTCGAATATTGGTAGAATGGATAAAACTTTCTAGACACAATCAAAATACTTTAAAACATGCATATCATTTAACCTAAAAAATACATATCCATATAATTTGCTGAAAGAAATAACCACCCTTGCCTCTTCTGTAGAAAAAAAAAAATTCTACAAAGAGGGAAAAATATTCTATATGAGGTAGCTGTACATAGCAAATATATGTCTATTTAAAATAGATATCTGTGCCCTGGCCTGATGCTCAGGTGCTTGGAGCACTGTCGCCTACACCAAAAGGTTGCAGGTTTGATTCCCAGTCAGGTCATATACCTGGGTTGGGGGTTGATCCCCATGGGAGGCTTAGGGGAGGCAACTGATAGATGTTTCACTCTCACGCTGATGTTTCTATCTCTCTCCCACCTTCTCTCTCTAAAAATCAATAGTAATGAAAAATAATATCTTTGAGTGAGAATAAAAAATAGATATTTGTGAAAACTATGTCCATTTAAAATAGATATCTGCACCCGGCTGGCCTGGCTCAGTGGTTGAGCATCGACCTATGAACCAGGAGGTCACAGTTCGATTCCCGGTCATGGTACATGCCCCAGTTGTGGGCTCAATTCCCAGTGTGGGGCATGCAAGAGGCAGCCAATCAGTGATTCTCTCTCATCATTGATTTTCTATCTCTCTCTTTCCCTCCCTTCCTCTCTGACATCAGTAAAAATATATTTAAAAATAAAAAATAAAATAGATATCTGTGAAAAGTAGTTTAGACATTGCTCATTATGATAGCAATCTGATATCTAGCAATATACAACTGGCTATAAAAATGATGCAGGCTATTGGTACACCTGTGAAGGTTTTTTTTTCTTTTCTTTTCTTTCATCATAGGATTAATGTGCCTCCCAAATTAAGCGAAATCAATTGCCTATGAATGAACTGAATTGTAAAAGCAACACCAACTGTGGTTCTTTATAGGTGTGAATTGGAGTTGCTTCCTCTGCAATACACAGTGGGTTGTATTAGGGAAAGGATGTTTTCCTTTTTTACATATTTTAGAAGAAAAAGTTTTGCCATCAAAGTATATCTCCCTTGGCCACAAATTTTTCGGGATGTCCATATGTCTGCCTTTCACACAATCAGTTGTTTGCAATATACTGAACCGTCCCTTTCTCCTGTATTAAACTTGCTTCACAAAATGGTACTTGGACTTTTGGATACCAACTGGATGAGCAAAGTTTGATGCTATGATGCTGTGATGCTGCCTGGCAGTCAACAGCTAAGTTGTGAAAACCTTAACTATATTCATATTACTAGGGTATGTGTTGAGTATTTGAATAGCTTATCATGTTGTGCTTTTATTTTATAAGGATTAACATATGAAAGACTTGCTGATTGTTACACACAAAATAATTGAATCAGATGATCATTGCCACAGTGACAGAAAACAACTTATTTTGACCCTTAATCATAGACATATTGAATTGAAATAAGACAGGTCAATTAGAAGAAAAATAAAGGATAATTAGGAATTTACTATTTTCTGATAACATTTTGTAACCAGAAATTCTATAACATTTATTTGACTTTCAAATATTTTATTATCTTGAATTAATTTTTGTATATTTTGGTCTAAACCCTAGTCTTGATGTTGTAGCCACCTGTGTTGAGAGGTTTACACTGAAGTAAGCTTTTGTGACTCCTTTCTGTACAATGAATCATATAAAATTTGGCAGCTTGGCTCTGTAAGAAAGTCATAAACATGGTTGTCAAGAAAGCAAGTAATGGGAGTGATAATTTATGAAATCTTACCTAGGTAAACAAATAGCTGCAACCTGGGCAAAAATCTCAAAATCTCTTCCGTGCCTTTCTACTCTGTTTCTCAGCTGCAAACTTCCTCCTTTACTCTCTCCTTCCTTTCCTCCCATCTCCCCTCCCTCTGTTAGCCTAGCTCTCCACACATGTTAACTTTTTAAATAATTGTTTTGATTTTTTTCCTCTGAACATTAAACAAGCGCGTGTGCACCGCCCCCCCTTACCCCCTCCCCCGACCCCAAACACGCATTATGTTCCAGTAAATTTCTCCTGCTCTTGTTCCACCCTGGCATCAGGACATTATGGTACCTATGCTTTCTTTATTCTCAATATACAAAGCTCTTCCTACACATATGCAACATATCTTCACGTAAATGGTAGGAGAGCAAATTAATGTTGTCAGTACTTTCTACAAACACACACACACACACACACACACACACACACACACACCACTTTAAATGTTGAATCCTGTGGTTGAATTTTTTTCTGCATTCATGACCCAGAAAAAAAAAATCATATTTGTGTTTTAGTGCCATACCAATGAGAGGACAAGGACAAAGCAGACACAGCCCCCTGACTCACATTGTAAGATAGGGTAGTGACAATGAATGCTTTCTAATTGCTGGGACTAATTGAGTACATGTTTATTATTTGTACAAATGACATACAGGTAGGCTTGGTTTGCCTATTGCAGTGTTTAGAATTCCACCTGCCAAAGAAAGTGGAGAAAATTCACAATACAAGAAAATCTTTTTTTCATTTCTTTATTAGTGTCACATACACTGTGCCACTAAAGCTGTCAGGCTGATGTTTTGGCTAAAATATCCTTGGCAGCAACTTTATTGAAAATCAACACAAATCATGGTCAACTATCGGTTCTTACTCCACAGAGAAACAATTAAGTCAAAGTGACAGCTCAGAAGGCCTCATGAGGCAAAACCAAAGCTCAAGGTCTGTGAATGGAAGGTGTTCTGTGTCACAGTTGTCAGGCTGCAGTTGCGTCAAAGGTCCTGTCTTTACTTGATTTTACTTGTACATCAGTCCCACTCATTTCTAGAAAGAAAAGAAGAAAAGGGCTGATAGAGCTATCAGGTGAGCACGGTACATAAAATCAATCCCATTAGCCTGAAGGGAAAGCAAAACTCTTGTGTCTGAGTGATGTTCATTTCTGTGTGTCTGATTTTACATGCTTTCTTATTGTAACAATAAGCATGGTTATCCTAAAATGACCTCCTTATGAATTCCTGGATAAATTGTTTCAAATACTTAGAAAAATCGTTCATGTTGCATAATAATGAATCATTTTAATATTATTTCATAACACTTAGCCATTTTCAAATTTCTTTTATATTCATTGTCCCCCATTATTGTTTTAATAATCCAGAAAAGCAAACAGAGAGGATAGCCTTATAAGTACACAAAAATTTGTGCACCGGGGGGGGGGGGGGTGTCCCTCAGCCCAGCTTGAGCCCTCTCACAGTCCAAGACCCCTCAGGGGATGTCCACCTGCCAGCTTAGGCCTGCTCCCCAGGGGATCAGGCTTAAGCTGGCAGTCAGACATTCCTCTGGCAGCCCAGGAGCCCTCGGGGGATGTCCAACTAATGGCATAGGCCTGCTCCCCGCAGTCAGACATCCTTAGTGCTGCCGAGGAGGCAGGAGAGACTCCCACCACCTCGTTATGCTTGCAACCTTCAGCCCAGTTTGTGGCTGAGTGGAGTTCCCCCTGTGGAAGCACACTGACCACCAGGGGGCAGCTCCTGCATTGAGCAACTGCCCCCTGGTAGTCAGTGCGCATCATAGCGACCAGTCATTCCCTGTTGTCCTGCCATTAAAGTCAATTTGCATATTACCCTTTCATTATATAGAACTAGTGTTCCCGTTGCAGGAAAAATCCTGCAATAGGGTTTCCTGCTGCACTCTACCCCGCCCCGCCCGCTCTCCTTCCTTCTCCCCCGGCCCCACCTCCGCTCCTCCCTTCTCCTCCCCCCGGCTTGCTTGCTTCTCCGTAGCTTTGCTCCCTTCTGCAGCTCTTGGCTTCTTTCTACACTGTCTTGATATGCAAATTAGCCGCCATATCTGTTGGGGTGATTTGCATACTCGTCCTGACTGGTTGGTGGGCGTGGCTTGGAGTAGCGAAGGTGCAGTCAATTTGCATATTTGTCTATTATTAGATAGGATAACAATGAAAAATCTGAATCTCTAGGTGTTGGTGACTTTATAATGAGGACAGATGGTATATGTGTGTGACTGAGTGTGTGTGTGTAACACACAGAAGATAGCCTAATACAGGAGTGGAGTCCACATTTTCTGACTTTATATCTTTGATCTGTTATCTACTCTAGGCTGCATTCAGGTTTATATTCATCGCTGCCTCTATTTAGTGTTTTAATTTAGGGATAATAAATTTTTATGTCACGATTAGTTTAATAACAAGTGCTATGGGCTTGACTGTCATGAAAAGATACATTCAGTTTAGAATGAGATATACCCCAAACTCACTTGTTATTTAATTCATTCATTTGTTTCTCACTTCATTTTATTCACCAATCATACAGGTATTCACCCACTCTACCCTGAGCAATGCCGAGGTGACTAGGAACCCAACCACACTTCCTGGTTTCACATCTTAGCACTGATAATTACCATTGAGTGACCTTAAGCAAGTGATTGACCTCTTTGGCGTATGTTAAATGAGTGCAATACTCCTGCAACACTGACACGTTGGGAGGATTGGATAATGTAATAAAATATTACTACTTCTGAGCACCTGCTATATTTCAGGCTCAGGGTAAAGCACACTGGAGGTACATTAGTGAGGAAAATAAGCAAGGCCCTGCTTCAGAATCCCCTGCGATCTAGGGAAGAATGTGACAATAAAAAATGCATTTCAATCTCCTTATTCACATTAGTTATGTCTTAGAAAGTCACCGCAAACACTGAGTTAGCACTAAATCCTTGCTCCTAGGGGGAAGTACAAGGTAGGTTCCTGTGAGGCTCTGATCACAATTTTGTCAGCCGATCAATACATAACCTTGTTTTATGTGTGTTTCTGCTTAAAGACACCTTATTCAATATCTGTTGTTGATTCACTGACATTGAACTCATGGCCAACAGCACTGTAACTCATGGCTGAACAAAGCTCATCAAACACATATCTCTGTAAGGCACATCCTGGCTTTCTTGTGCTTAGGAACCCTAGACAGCACTGCACTTTAGCACTGCACTTGGGGCCATTTTAAACAGAAAAATCACCAACAATAGTCACAAAAATGTGTAAAACACGGCACAAAATAGACTGCAAAAAGGACACTTGTTTATAGTATTCCAGCTGAAACAAGAAGGTGGAGAGTTTTACCTCCAGTGAGAATGAGCCTCCTGGGTAGAAAATGGTTTGCAGCTCTGTGCGTACTATGAGTGACCTTGAAAACACTGCAAATATTAGGTCTGAGATAAAAATAAATGTTAGTGAGTAGGCACATTTGGGAATACAGGATTTCCAAATAAGGAGGAAAGACTGTGAGTGCGCATATGTGTGTTTCTACAACGTATCAGGTGATAAACGTGTTATGGAGAAATATAAATCAAGGCAAAGGGGCTGGGGAGAGCTCCTGCGGATGGTGATGGTGGCGTGTGGCCTGTATCTCAGGTAGTCAGCAAAGACCTCTAAAACAAGCTGACATTTGAACAAAGATCTTAGGAAGGTCAGGGAGGATGCCATGTGGTTATATATCAAAAACACTTTCCAAAGAACAGTAAAGGCAAAAACCTTGAGGCAACATCATAACTGATTTGTTTGAAGATCAGCAAAACAGCCTGGGAGCTGAAGGGGAGAGAGGCAGGGATTGTGGAGTAGGTGGGGTCAGAAAGATTATAAAGGGCCAGGTTAGATGAGGCATTAGAGAGGGCTAGGATAACTCAAGGGAGGGTTTAAGATCATGAATATCATAATCTGGACTATGTAAAGGGATCATTCTGGCTTTTGTGGAGAATCAATGGGAGGAAGCCAAGACTCCTTTAGGAGAATGCTATAGTTCGAGAGAGTAATACATTTTTCAGTGAGAGATGATACCATGCAATGAATGGTCAAGAGTGGTCATATTTGGGGAAATATTTGGAAAACACTTGTTAGGATTTGCTGATTGCACATAAGGTGTAAGAAAAGAGGAGTCTATAGTAATTCCATAGTGACTCTCTGAGCAGCTGGAAGAATGGAATTGCTTTTAACAGTCTTTGGGTCTACCTAATGCTCATTCAACAAGAAGGAGGAACCTGAAGGGTGGCTTGCAGGGAAAGAACCTGGTTTAGTGCATGCCACATTTTAACACAGATTTGAAAAACAAGTGGCTATGCCAAGTCCATAGTGTGTGAGTTTCAAGTTTAGGGGAAAGTTCTGGACTGGAGATGTATATCTGGAGTCAGCAACATATGATGGGGAGTTAAAGCCAAGTGACTGGAGAGGCTCATTGAGCAAGAGGGATACAGAAAAGAATGAGTCCTGCACAGTAAATCACCACATGATTTGTGTTCTCAATAAATGCTTATGCCCATTTTGTTGGTACTAATGAAATCTCACAAAATTTCTAAAACAATTGGCATCTTGTTGTATCCTTATTCCTATAATCTAAATGGAAAGCAGAAGTTGTACATTTAAAAAAAATAATTGTGTTCTATCTTCCAAGAGTGCAATTTGGACTTCTATAATTGCAAAAGCAAAACTTGAAGACATATCATAAAACACAAAGGGGATTGCTAATTCTGACCTATGATGCTTAGGTGCTTTTGTATGGATTGTCAACAGCATGGGTTATGATTATGCCATAAACCTTCATATCATAACTGATGCAACAGTCTTTGGATCTACTAGTATCTAATGCTTGTTCAACTGACTTACCCTTCTGCTCCCCTTTATATAGCTTCACTGGCTAGCAAACCAAATGCCTTTTTGTGGTTTAGTATCATAATTATTCAAAAAGTACATGTTCATGTCTTCCTTTCCCAAAGTATTTTATGAGTTCAAACACTTGCTTTGTGTCATTTGGTCTCTGTTTTATGTAATTTTCATCATATTTGGCATCAACTTGGTGTGCCTTCCAAAATTTTTACGTCCATCCATCTGCTTGTCCATATGCCAAAAACCAAGATGAATGGCTCTTAATCCTTAGTTCTTAAGAGAATAGTTAGACTCTTAGAATTAAATATTCTACCTTGCTATGTGATATGAGATTATGAATGAAACACCCAACTTGTTTGCCTAATGTTATGCATTTTTTAACTGTGTTTGCCTAAGCATATGCCCCTGCTTTTCTTTAGCAGTTCTATGTCAGTTCTAAGAAACTATGCCTAATAGAGCAACTACAAATTAATCTTGAATGACCCACTTCTTATCCTATCTGACCCACCCAGGCCTTTCAAAGCAGTGTGTCATCTTACATTACAAGGAATAGAAACTTACTGTGATTAGCTGCACTTTTATAAATAAGAAACATTTGTGTTACTCAATTATGATATTAAACTAATCATCTCATAAATGGAGAAAATTATATCAGCTTTATGTACTCTTAAGAGCTGTGTAAAAATGTCAGAAAAAAAGTACTATAGAAAAAGAGAGTTGCCCTTGAATATGTATAAATTAAATGCTGAATATATTTATAGCAGAATGTGCATTCATATGTCTGTTTTGAATATATATGATGTACATATATAAAATATTTTAATCATCTTCCGTTTTCAGAGGGAGATTGATATCTTTAGTTTGCTGCAATTCATCATCTCAGTTTCTTAAAATCTCTTTATATATTCATCAAAATTAGGGCCTTTATTCTGGAATCAGATGGAAATGAAATAAAGTCTCTGGCTTTCTCATTTGCATAATTGCCAAATTTTGATTTATGTGTTAACCTGGCACTAATTCCCATGTATTTCTTGGCAGTGTCTTTGCTGTTAGCAGCAAGCTTATTTTCTCAGTACATTAACTCTCTATTACTGAAATTCAGTTTGAATTCTTTGTAGGAATTTTTTTCTGCCCCCTGACACATTCTCTCTTTCTCCATCAAATAGGCTTCTGTTTGAGTGGTTTATTAGTGGCCTCCTGTGAAATAAAGGCGCTTCTGTGTGGGCTGTGGTTTCCCTGCTGTCCCTGCTTTCAGAGGCAAACCCTTGCTGCTTCCTTTGCCTAGGCTGCTTCTGTGGTGTTTAGAGATCACCATTGCAGCCTAGCTATGGAAATGCTTGAGCAAGAACCAGGCTAACCCCTTTCCCTTCTCACTCCCTTCCTCGGCCCTCCCTTTTCAGACAGTAACTGAAGTTGGGATCCAAAGGACAGTCAGTGCTCTGTAACCAGCTGAGGCACCACTGGCCCTTATGTGAAGATCTGGATTCACTTGAAATTTTAGCACAAATATGGCAAAAACAAGCAACATGCTAGGTACTTGTAAGGCAAGCTTGTCAAATTCAAAGGCTAACCTGGGCCAGATAAATGAGGCATGTGGCCCGTTGGACATCCTTGTTATAAGGCATTGAAATCTCAGGGTGGACCCATTTAGCAGCTGTTTTCTTTCATGTCCTCAGTGATGAGAGTACAGCTTTCGGGCTGCCCCGTGTGTAAAGGGGAGAGCATCATTGAGAAGTTAGGGCTATAACCTCGGTGGGGTGGACATCATCACATCATAAGAGTTTGCGCATGCAGAGATACATGGGAACATAGGATATGGGCACCCAGGGGGGAGCACGAAGAAGCCAGGGGACTTGTGGACTCTGTCAGTCAGAATTAGTGTCCCCAAATTTTGGTGGAGCACCTTTGATCAGCCCAGAGCACTCTGCAGGCAGCACTCTCTTGGCATTCACCATGCTGCGTGGCAATTGTCCTTTGACATGTCTGTCTTCCCCAAGACTCTTAGCTCAGCGAGGACTTGATGCCCAGAATATAACAGCTTTTCAATATTTGAAGAATAAAGACTGCATCGAAGATACTTTAAGCACATCTTTACTTCATAAGGCATTGTAGTAGAATGATCTATAAGCTTAGCACTGGGCTTTCTGTGGACAAGGAATGTGTATAAAGTATCTTTGCATTCTCAATAAATGATTCTTAGTTCATATGCTTCCCCAGAGTATAGCATAGTACTGTACTCATAGTAAGAACTAAATATTTGTCAAATGAGGACATAAATAAAAGAAGAATGAAAAAATAAAAATTCGTGATAGCCTAACATAAAACTAACTAATGTGGTTTCAATGACATTTTTCCCTTGCTACTACCCAATCCTTTGGTCTTTATTCTTTGAAGAAGAAGAGGAGGTGTGGTATTAAACAAGTACGATAGTCACTGACAAAATAGCCCATGATAGATATTTATAATATCCTAAGCATTTTTTTGAAAAAAGGGAAAAGCTAATGAAATAAAAACAAGACACAAAAATAAATAAACAGAAATGCATATGGCATGACTTTTTCACCCCTTGGCTGACATAGAAAACTATATAAGTGCCTCTGCGAGTCAAAAAATAAACAGTAGTGGGGGAAAAAGACCAATCAATAAATAACCTCTGACATTTATGAAAAGTATTTTTTTTCAGGCTTGATACCCATTGATTTTATAGCACACAAAAAAAAATGTGTTTCTTTCCTAAAGGTCTTGTCACTTTCCCTACCAAACAAACTTCATATCACTTTGTTACTTTTTTTCTTCTTAAAAATGTATGGTTTTCAGACTCAAATGTCAATTCAAGTTGTGTCTTAAACCACTGTTCCATTATTTATATCCTCAGCCTCACTAATAACCAAAATACGAATTTATTTGACGTGTATCAAGTAACTAATTTTTTTGACATTTATTATTCTTACAATATGTTCCAAAGATTTGGTAGTTAAGAATGCAAATGTACAAGCCTGCGCACACACACATAAATGTGTAAAATATTTGTGTATTCTTGGACCACCCAGAGTGGAATTTTATCTAACCACCCAGACACCTTAAGGGTATGTAAGATGACTGGATGGCTTTAGTGTATGTAGCCCTGGTGGGTAAGAATCTACAGCATCAAAAGTGTAGCTTTTGTCCTTCCTGGATACCCACAGATGGAGAGGCCTTCCTGGAAATGTGAGTGGAGGTGATTGACTTTTGCAATTAGGTGTCTCAAGGGCCATTCCAAACTGAAAATATGTGTGTAAAGACAGAAACCTAATGTGCTGACCACCAGACCCTGTGAAAAATGAGTGAGCACTCAACCTTACAAACTCTGTTCCATCTCCCTGCCCAAGAAAACAATCACAACCTAAAGAAAACAGCCTGTTTTATAGGAAGATGTTAGCTTGTGAAATGTGATCCTTCTTTCAGTAATGATCATGAATTAGCAAACAGGAAGTGAAAGTTGCTATAGTCTTGGGAGCTTTTATCAGGGCACCAAATATGTTATTGGTGACAGATTGTTCCCAAAGCAAAGGATTGGAAAGGGAACTTTTGTGGTGTTGGTATCTTACAGATTTGACTTTGTTGATTATTGACAAAGAAAAACAGTGATTAAGTAGCATGATGTTATCACTTGAGTGAATAAGGCTATAAAGTGAAGAATGCTGTGAAACAGGAAATAGTTGACAATTGTATTGGTTAGTTAGTGACTACAGTGAAACACATCAAAACATTCACTTCCTTGCATTAAGGCATCTCTCCCAGACCATTAAACTCATCCTGGAGGCTATAAAACTCAAAATACTTACATGTAGCTGCCAGATTTCCTTTTTTTTCTAGCTCAGTAGTAACCAAGACCAATTTAATTTCAACTCCTGTGCAGTAATTAATTTGGGGTCTTTTAAAAATCAGAATTCTAAAGAAGTAGAATTCTTTTCACTTCTATCCAATTAAATTCACAAGCCTTTACTGTCTCCATATGCCCCTTTCTGATAAGCTTTATTCAGAATTGAAACTCTGTGGAGAACTGATCTGAATTTAATTCTATTGTTCCTAAGAAATGTGTCCCATAGTTAAAGTCTTGTTGTTTTTTCTCTAAAACAAAGATCTCCTCCTTACATAAAAAGAGTGGTGGTTGCTTAGGGCCTGAGTTAGACACGTTTTATTTTCTATAAATGGATTATAATCAGGAAGGAGAATAGAGACGGAAAGGGAAAACAGTCCATATTGCATTTGAGAAGCCTCTGTTTTTATCATTACCTGAGGGGCCAGCTGCCCATTTGTATTGTTCTGTAATACCAGTGGAATCATTGCAGAGAGCAGGACCACGCTATCCGTGCGAACCAGAGAAATTTCGCTAACAGTGTATCCAAACAGAAATCCTAACATTGCTGTGTTCTGAAAGAAAATACTTTCCCAGACAACCTGTAGTTAAAATCTTTGGCAGAAAACAAATGTGTTCCTCACTTATAATTGTTGGGTGCAACCAGGTTTAAGGGGGTGGGAGAATCTTAGGTGCCTCTCTCCACATTAACATTATTGGGAATTTCCCGTGACCCTCACTAAGGTCAGAAGGCAGAATAACCATTAGAGCAACGCCTTATGAGCTGAAGGAATCTTGTCAGATATTTGCTGTTAAAATGCAATGTCCTTGGGAAAGGGAATACAGGTGTTTATTTATAACTGTGACTTTATGAATTCACTCCTCTCTCTCACAGGAAAGATAGACAAGCAGTGAGAAAATGTTGTATTAAATGAAGACCCTGTGTATATAGTAAGTTTTCATTTCATACAATTCTTCAAGATGAATATTATCTTGAATTAATGGATGGGCAAAATTTTAGTTCACATATTTAAGTAATTGGCCAAAAGGAAGTAGATATTTCAATCATTCTTTGATCAAATATTTGTTGAACACCTACTATTTTGCCAACACTATTTTAATAAATATATACTATACGACTATATGGGTATTGAACACCAGTGCCAAACTTCATGCTAGTGGTGTCAGAGAAGGCATCAACATGCGATATTATAGTGTAAGGCAGTGATCAATTAGTGTAAGGCTGTGATGGAAAATTAGGGATTTGAACTTATGAGAAGATGACAAGCATGTATAGCTTTTTTTTTTCTCTCTCTACTCTGCTTCCTCTCAAGGTAAAGTGTGATTAGAATTGATTTGGCTCTAAAATACTAATGGTTTCATATAGTCATTTATCTGGAAAGTATTTTTTAAAAGCTGTATTTTCAAACATTAATCTATATTAGAAATACTTGGTTAACTTATTTTAAAAATGCTGATTTTATTGTTCTACCCTGAGATTCTAATTTAATAAACCTTGGTAAAAGATTCTTTTAATAAGCATCTGAGGTTATTCTGATGCAAATAGTTCATTGGCCATTTTTTATAGAAGCAATTACCTCAAAGAATGGATAATTAACATTGCTTATCCATTTTTATATCAGGCCCCATCAGTGAGGGTCTGAAGAACAAACCTACCTAAGACCAATTTATATCAGAGAACTGCCTTGCTCAACACCTGTGACTCTTGAGCCCTTGGAATACTCATGGCCCAAACTGAGATGGGTTGAAAGTACAAAACTAGATGAAAGAAGGTGAGGGGATTAGCCAAAGAACATATATGCATGACCCATAGACCCAGACAACAGTGTGGTGATGGCTGGAAGGAAAGGGAGTGTGTGGGTGGGTGGTGGGAGAGGTGGGCAAAGGGAGAGAAAGGGGACATCTGTAATACTGTAAACAATAAAAATAAAGTAAAAAAAACACATTCAATTTTGAAGATAGTAAATAAAAAACTGCAATATAGTTTATGAACCATTTTCATATTGGTTACATGTGAAAATGATAATCTGTTGGATATACTGGGCTAAATTATTACATTAATTTACCTTTTTAAACATTTTAATGTGGCTATTAGAATATTTAAATGTTTAAGTATGGATCACATTATAGTTGTTTTTTTTTTTTTGGATTGTGCTGACTTAGATAAATTATGAGCCCTTGTTTATTCAAAAATCTATAGGAAATGACTGTACTACTATTTTAAACTTGCTTCCCAGGGGCATGTTATTATGGCACATATGGCTTTTTCTGATATTTCCCTGGTCTTAGTCCATGCATTAGCCTAACCAGACCCATGTGTTCTTTTGGCTTTCTATGCTCTGCACCAGCCTTCATTCAGGTTATTTACTCTGAACTTCCAAACAAGAATTCATTGCTACTATTCTACAATCCTATTATTCATTCAAGCTCAATTCAAATCCCATCCTCTTAAGAAATATACCCATTTACCTATAATGTTTATTATATAACTCAATATTCATCAGTTACTTGATTCACTAAAACGTGATTGAAATGGTGCAATGGTAATGTTTCTTACCCTTGTGTATGTGCAGCAACCAGTGATGTGGTGTGCAGAGGAGGCGGGCAATCACTGGCTCCACTGATATCAAATGCGTCACTAGAGATGGTGCTGCATTGCAACTACAATAAAGTCTGCACCTTTACTTCATTAATCATCATTCCACTTGTAAAAAAGGGACTCAACTAGGAGGAAAGTAGCAAGGTCTGTGAATGGGAAGAAAAATACAACCTTAGAATAAGCATCAGAACTACGAAATATGCAGTGACCTTTCATTTGTACAAATTATTATTGCTATTCTCTAGTGAGTTTTCTTGGAGGATAATTACAATAATAAAAATGCACTTAGAAACCATAAACATTTTCCAAGCTGGTGTTACAATATAAGTGCCTATACGCTATGGTGAGTTTAGCAACTATGAACATGCGAAAGATTTTGATTTATTGAATAATTAAAGTATTTATATTCATGAATATGATTTGAGATTTTCAATGGACAGGTTATTCTTGAAAATACCTTAACATAAAAGGACACAGGGTATTTATTTACTAGGATGATAAAATCAAATAATAAATTAAATCAGCATTAACAATCAAAATAATTATCCTCTTTGACTCCCTGCTCATTTTTTTTGAGACTTTCTTATTCTTTGCTTAAAGCCTCCTCTATTAATTTAGGTTGCCTCCTTGTTCCTCAACCCAACACACACACACACACACACACACACACACACACACACACACACACCAGATCTTCTAGTAGGCTCCTTAAAGGGAGATTTGCCTAAGCACTAAAACATCTTTGAAATCATATTTGCAATTTCTTCTGCAAAGGTAGGCAATTTGTAATTTCATTTTTTCTTATGTTGATTGTTAATTAGTGTGGATGCAAGACCTGCTTTGTTTTTCCTGAAAGCCTTTCCTTGTGACTTTTTCATCATCTGTGAATCCAGCAACAGCATGCATATCAAAGAGAGAGCTGTTGGTAGATCTTCCTGCCACCTGTCTTAATTTTTAAATTTTTTTCCTGGTGAGCGAGTCATGCATTTTATATGCTAGACCATTTCCTTGTAAGATTTCCTGGTGTCAAGACAGGCAGTTTATTAACTGATTAGTGGCGGTCAGGAGAGAGGGCAGGGCTGGGTCAGGACTGTGAGGAGGAGGCTGGGTTCTAAATCATCCTTGCTGCTGTTCTCCTCTGAGTTTACTCAAATCTTGGCTCCCAAGGTCTTGCTTACCTGGGACGAATACTATGCCACAATAATTCTTATGTGAATTAAGACTTTCTAAAATATCGGGATTGATTAGTCTCCCTTTGCAACTATAATTATTCTTTTGAGAATATTGGCTTTATTTTGACAATGACTTCTCTCTGTCAAATATTCTGCTACATAATGGTGAATACTCCAGAGCTAACATCTTGGCTTTTGCAATACTGTGAGGAAGAGACCTCTACAACAGTGCATAAGAAGTGCTTTGTTAGAATTAGACATGGATATTGTGGGAACAGAGTAGGCGGGGCATTTAAATCAGTCTTCCCAAGAAAGTGTCAGCTGAGCTGCAGGGTTAAAGAGAAAGGATGCGCTCAGTTGCTCTCAGTTTGTTCTCTTGGAGAGAAGGGAATTTAAGATGCCATTGTATTTAAATGTTGAAGGGATGTGGCCTGACTGATGCCAATGAATATGTACAGAAAGACAAAAACAACCAGTACATTTTTTGCTAAAGGCAAGCAGAAAAATAAAACAAGTAATCAGACAAAGGAGTAGCAGTTCAGTCAGCCATTTGAAGCAACTGACTAAAAATTCATTCCATTGGTTGCTCGGTATAATTCAATATTCCCAGGGTGAGAGACCAAAATCAGCCACAGAGCAGAGGCCGCTGTGTGAAAAGGCTATAATGTTCCCAAATCCTCAGAATGAATTCAATTAACTGTGAAGAAGTTGCTTAGTTTCCTAGAGAAAAAGCAATATGCATGCATATATTTTTTTTAATTTTCTTTATTGATTAAGGTATTACATATGTGTCCTTATCCCCTTCTTCCCCCCTCCCCTCCCCTTATGCCTTCACCCACCTGGTGTCTGTGTCTATTGGTTAGGCTTATATGCATGCATACAAGTTCTTTGGTCAATCTCTACCCCTTAGATGCCATTGTATTTACCCCACCTTCCCCTACCTTCCCTCTGAGGTTTGATGGTCTTATTGATGCTTCTCTGTCTCTGGATCTGTTCTTGTTTATCAGTTTATTTTGTTCATTATAGTCCACAAATGAGTGAGATCATATGATATTTATCTTTCTCTGACTGGCTTATTTCGCTTAGCATAATGCTCTCCAGTTCCATCCATGCTGTTGCAAAGGGTAAGAATTTCTTCTTTTTTATCGCAGCATAGTATTCCGCTGTGTAGATGTACCATAGTTTTTCAATCCACTCATCTGCTGATGGGCACTTAGGCTGTTTCCAAATCTCAGCTATTGTAAATTGTGCTGCTATGAACATAGGATTGCATATATCCTTTCTGATTGGTGTTCCTAGTTTCTTGGGATATATTCCTAGAAGTGGGATCACTGGGTCAAATGGAGAAAAAGGAACCCTTGTGTACTGCTGGTGGGAATGCAGACTGGTGCAGCCACTGTGGAGAACAGTATGGAGTTTCCTCATGCACATTTTTTTGAAAATAAAAAATATATTTGTTATTTCAAAATAATCATAAAAGTAGTCCTCATTAGTAAAATGATATTATTTATGGTGGTTTTACATTCTTGTACTATTTTTATATTTCATTGCATAGAGAAAATTAGAGGTGGGTGCTGGGGTACTTTGACATTTTCAGTCCATATGGCCCCTGAAGTTCTTAATCCCTCCCATGACAGCAAGGTATGTTCACGCTGTTACAAATCTGAGAAGATATTTAACCAGCACTCAAATGAGCAAAGCCAAGGAAATGCAAATACCAGGGCTGCTGGCAAGGACTGAGCCTGAATAAAATTCTCTGTATCTGTAGATGTGTACAATAACAAGAAAATAAAATCCACAGGAACAGTGGATACCTCTGGGTGATTTATAATCTATTCTCATATATTTTCATGTTTTGTAAAATAAGAATAGTAAATTCTAAGTCACAAGGGGAAAGAAACCTTCAAAATCAGCAAATACAACTCTGGTGTGCATGTGTGTATGTATGTAAGAATACATTGAATTTCAAAAAAATAAAGAAAAGAAATTCAAGTACATTAAAGGTTAATTAAAAATGATTGATTCTGGGTTGAAAAAAGTTTTCTTTCAATAACTTCTTTATAATTTTTAAATGCTCTAAAATTTAGTCTACATTTCCTTTCTAATATTAAATGAGGAAAAAAACACATTACTTTAAGGAAGTAGGGCTTGGTAGAATGTAGGGAAATGGGTTGGGATTCTCACTGTCACAGTAATTACTAGAGTGCAACTGCTTTATTGGAAGTTACTGGCCCAACTAAATTCCTATGGGCTTTCATAGCGGCGCTCTTTCCTGGTGCTCCAAACAATTGTTCTAAGAAATGTGAAATGCATTCTCCCACTAACAAGTCAATTAACGTATTTTAATCTTTCCAAGCAGACATCTAAGATAATCATCCATCCTTCAAAAAGAAAGTCTTCATGAGCCATTGTCTTACTGCATGGGAATAATTATTTTGATCAATGAGCTATATAAATCATAATTTTAAAGGCATTTTTAAAAAAAAACAACATATTTTTATTGATTTCAGAGAGGAAGGGAGATGGTGAGAAAGATAGAAACATCATTGATGAGAGAGAATCATTGACCAGCTGCCACCAGCACACCCCACACTAGAGATTGAGCCCACAACCCGGGGATGGAACCTGCAACCTGGGCATGTGCCCTGACCGGGAATCGAATCGTGACCTCCTGGTTCATGGGTCAATGCTCAACCACTGAGCCACACCGACCAGGTTTAAAGTAATTTTTTAATGGTTGTCAAGACTTGCTAAAGTGAACACAAGAAATAAACCACCTAGGAAAAAATAATTTTTCTTGCCTGGGACAAATAGACATGCAAAAGAAATTTGTTATCATGATCTTCAGACAAGTAGCTATAATGGTATTTTCTCTTACTGATAACAGAAAGCTAGTAAAGAACTTGATCAACAGCATATATTTTGACAACAGCACATTCAGTTTTGTCTTAATCCAGCAGCCATATTGCTTCCACCACACACAATTAAACTTTAATAATATGTTTTAAAATACAAGAAAAATTATAGCTTGTTTCTGATATGGACAGCAGCCTAGGTTAGCTTGATTGTGGGGGAGTATCAGGGAATTAATATGTTAAATGTATAGAAAATGAGTGTTGTTCAGCAGCTATACAGATATTTAGATATTTAGTCAGCTCTCTATATGTTTTGTATATTCTCCAGTGTATCCATGGAGAATGTAGATGTGAAATTCTTTCAATTAGATCACTCAAGTGGAAAGAGAAATGTAGTAATTTGAGGATTATCATTTTTCATCATGATCGTAAGATTGGGACTTGATGAGATGGTCATTGTAATAAGAAGAATTATGTGTGTAAGTATAATACAAGGCAGAAGCCCATTGCTAAAAGGCAAAATTAACTCATGAGCATTTGAGATTCCATCAGCATAAATGATTATTCAAGAGCCAAGTTTTTTTTAAAGCAAAATCAATTTATACACTAAGAGTATAAAGCCTTAAGTATGCCATGAAAAACAAATTCACTCCTCTGTCCCTTGTTTTACTGAAATATATTTCACTGGAGCCTCAACTAGACCTGGCATTAAATATGTTTAATATGAGCTGTTTATATAAATGTCATGGATGCCACTATATAATGTTTGTAAGGAATCAGTATTTTACAGAATTACTCTATGGTGGGAACTGTGTGAGGGTGGGGGATAATCAAGTGCTGAATCTTAATTTTTTTAAAAATCTGAATTTGTATTTTTTAAAATGTTTTTATTGATTTCAGAGAGAGGAAGGGAGAGTGAGAGAGAGATAGAAACATCAATGATGATAGAGAATCACCAATCCTTTGCCTCCTACACACACCCTCCACTGGGAATCAAGCCCACAACTTGGACTGGGAATAGAACCAATGATCTCTTGGTGCATGGGTTAATGCTCAACCACTGAGCAACACTGGCTGGGCTGAATTTGTATTTTATTAAGGTCTTTTAAAATATTTTTCATGGGAATACACTTACCACGTTAAGCGCCCAGCCTGTTTTGTCTTCGGCATGGAAAGTATAGTGTCAGTCACCGGTGACTGACAGGGCACTTAACGTGTTAAATGCTATGTATATGTGTGTGTGTGTGTGTGTGTGTGTGTGTGTGTGTATGTGTGTGTGTGTGTGTGTGTGTGTGTGTGTGTGTGTGTGGGTGTATGTATGTATTTATGTAAAAACATAGAAAACATAATTCTAACTTCAATATGCCGAGTTTTAGTTACATCTGAAATAATCACCTTTTTGTGTCACCCTTTGCTCCCTTGAAATGATTCACATTTTTTAAGAATATATAAAACTAGAGGCTTGGTGCATGGATTCATGCCCTCTCACAATCCGAACCCCGGTTTTGGCCCGATCCCCACAGGCCAGGCTGAGGGACCCCACTGGTGCAGGAATCCATTCCCCAGGCCTCTAGTATGCATGTAAGATCTTTGGTTAATCTTTTCCCACCCTCCCTCCTCCCCCCTTTACTCTGAAACTCATCATTCTGTTCCATTTTCCATGCCTGTTGTTTATGCTCCTGTGTTGAGCATCTGCCCCTTGATGGTTAGTGCACATCATAGCTACCAGACATGGGCCGGTCGCTTAGGCTTTTGTATATATAGTTTCTTCAGAAATTTTTTGGAATGGCAAGTTTATTATTCTATTTTGGATACAGATATTTGAAGTAAACATCTGAACTATTTGAACAAATAAAACTAACAGGTTATGATAAATTCCAGATTAAAAAAATTTTCCAAAGAGTTTGTATTATAAAGTTAAAACAATGTGCATAGATGATGTCATATCAGAGCAAGAAAAGAACCAAATGGTGTGATGTCATGAACCCATGGATATAATACTGCTCTTTTCAATGGTCAGTTAGATGCATATTTTAGATAGCAATCAGAACTCACACAGTTAAGCTTTATGCATAATTTTTTTGTATCTCCACTAAAATGACTAAGTAATGTCATGCAAGTGAAAACCATTATCAATATTGAAATCAGAAAGCCACTCCAACGTGGAACATATTGAAGAATTACTATAAAATAAATTCTAGTCACGAGCATCGTAATAGAACCATCGACCATCTAGTGAGTCTCTATGAGGAAGACAAGACCACTTGGTAGTAGCTGCACCAGGAATCCCACTAACGTTCTTTCATTTGCATCAGCAAAAGCTGGAGCCAAGGGCAGCCTTTAAGCAGTGGATGGGAAGTAACAAATTGATCTCATTATTCCCTCAGATTTCTACCAAACACTGGAGTCATTTCCATGGGATGACCCTGCAGGGTGCCACCTCCAGGGGGCATTTGGCATGGATGGCTTTTTAAGTAAAGCAGGGCAGGGCTACAGCTGGCTCCCAAGGAAGGGAGTGGAGCCAGCTCTAAAGAGTGCCACTGACCCAGCTAATGCCTGCTGTGCTGAGAAGTTAAAAAAAAGAGAAAGATTTGGCAGAAAGGTTAAGCACTATGTCTCTGCTCTTTCTGGCTACAGCTCCCTTGCTACTCCACGCTGGCAAGTGAAAATAGAGCAACTCTAAAACTTCCCCTTTATTCCTTTGTCCGGTCTGGAAATATTTGAACAGAGATCAACCCAGTCTCTGAACAGATCTCAAATCTCAAATATGGAAGAGAATTATTGACTCTCTGCACTTTGTAGAGGTGGACAAATACATTGGACATATGCAAGGATTTAGAAAGCCGGTAAATCTAAGGTTGTAAGCCAATGCTACTAGCTGTGACGCAAATTCGGCCTTTTTCCTCACCTGGATACTTTAAACTATCATCCAGTTGGGCTCCCTTTCTCTGCATTCATGTCTGCACTGCAGCCAGAGTGGTCTCTAACCTAAAAGTGACAGGAGTGCAGGGTGATCCAGGGAGGCATCTCTTAGAAAGTGTCCTTTGAGCTGAGGCATGATGAAGGTGGCAGGTGATGATATTTGAAAAGACTGATCTAGACAGAAGAACCAAAAGGTCAAGGCACTAATTCAGGAATAAAATGGGCTTCATGGAGGGACAGAAACAGGTTGGGATGGCTTTAGTGCACTTATAGAAGAAGAGAAAGACGAAAGAGTATATCAGTGAGTAGGAAGAACACATTAGGGGTTGTGGTACATGTTACAGCTCTAGGATTTTTTGTTTGTTTGTTTTGTGTGTGTGTGTTTTAAGGGAAATAGAGTGCTGTTTAGGTGTTTTTAAGTAGGTGAGATATATGTATGATTTATATTTTAAAATATCATTCTGGCTTTTGTATGGACACTGAACCAAGGTGGGGAGGATGGTGGAGAAGCTCTTGCTGAGAAGTGAAGGTGATTGGATTAGAGTTGTGCATAGAGGAATAGATTATGCTGAGCTATAGCAGAACTTGAAGAGTTTTTAGGTTTGTGGGTTGAGGGATGTGGACAACTGGGGAAATAAATAATCAAGAACGAATTGTAACTTAAACAACTCCCACTTACTGAGATATGAAAATCTGAGGAAGAAAAATATTTTGTCATGAAAGAAGGGGGACTACAGTAATTTTATATGGCTTTATATTTAAAATGTCATTAGAGAGTTGGATATTGAAATATCCAGCTCTGGGGATGATCAGTGTTGGGGGTATAGTTTAAAATTAATTAGCATATAGATAGTATTAAAAAAACACTGGTCCAAGCCAGTTTGGCTCAGTGGATAGAGCATTGGCCTGGGTTTGATCCCCCCGTAGGGGGTATGCAGGAGGCAGTCAGTCAATGATTTTCTCTTATCATTGATGTTTTTATCTCTCTCTTCCTCTCTGAAATCAATATATATATATAATTGATTAAAAATATATTTTTAAAAAACAAAACAAAACAAAAACAAAAAACACTAGACAAAATAAATCAAGAGAAGAGAAGCAAAGGCTTGCCAAAATGCCTCAGGGGGAAAAATAGGGTTTTTCAGATAATAAAAGAAAGTATTTTAGTAGGAGAGTTTAAATAACTGTGATAAATAATAAGAGAGGCAGAATAAGATAAAGGCAGGATATATACTTTGGATCTCATTGTCAATGGAGGTCATTGTTGACCTTGATATGAACCTTTTCAAGAGTGAAAGGGTGCTAGCTTTATTTAAGAATCCGGACAAAGAGGCTCCTGCAAATGTAGACATAAGGCCATAGGAGGTTTCCATTTTATATAAATTATATGAAAACACATTTGTGGGTAGATAGATGGGAATAAACCAATAGAAAGAGGGAGACTGAGGATGTTGGAGAGAAAAGGGACAATTTTAGGAGTGGAGCCAAAAGTGGAATAAGAAGGGATAGAAACTAGACGACAAAGGGAAAGACTGACAGTCAAAACATAGACAGGTAAAGGACTTTAGTTTGAGAATGAAGAGGATTTGTGGGAAGAAGTAGGTAGGCATTTTTATTTCCATTGTATGTGATAAAAGGGAAATAAAGTAGCTTCTTATTTTATCCATTTTTCTCTAAAGCATTAGGCAATGCCAGTAGTTGAGAATTTGATTTGGGGGAAAATATTGAAGTTTTCAGAGGCATTTTAGGGTGGCACAGTAAATAGTAAGCAGCGGAGTGCAGTAGGATTTTCTGGACTAAGTGTCCACTTGAAATATGTGACGTAAGTGTAAAGTGAGTTCACTTGGTAAGAATTCATGATTGTCTGATACAATGTTAGGCTGATTGGGTACAACCAGTTTTGCTATTTTGACAGAAGAGTTTGATGTGGAAGAAATAAAGGGATTTAAGAGTGTTGACAAGTGTACTGGTTATAAAGAGTACACACTAAGCTATGTAAGGAGGGAAGTGAGAGCATGAAGAAGGTGATGGTTTAAAAAATTGATAAAAATCAGTGGATTACAGGCAAAGGAATATTGGATTGAGGCCATTAAAATAAGTGTCCTGGAATGGTGGAGAGCGATATTGGACAGTGGACTGTTTGTAACAGAGATTTTATTGGAAGTGTAACTTCTGATATAATGTAAAGCATCGTTATATGTGTGGTTGGCTACTATAAGATGGGGTGTAAGCTATCCAGGAAGTAAAAGACAATATATCGGGACAGATCAAGGATGCGGACACTGTGGTGATCAGGTAGGAGATAGAGAGACACTAGCAACTCTGAGAAAAGTTGGAGGAGGTGGGGAGGGGAGGAGGGAGGAAGAGAAGACTGAGGTTTGGGAAGAGTGAGGAGGAAAGAGATATGGAAGTGAAATGGTGAGTGAGAGATATATACATCCCACCTTCAAGCTAGAAGCCTGTGATGTGTTGGGGGAAAGCCTCTTGTACAGAAGTCTGCTATACAGTGTCATACAGGGCCAGTCAGATTCCGAGCAACAGGTAAACATAGAGGGAAAAGTTGAATATATAAGAAACTTTGCTGACCTTGAGTTCGATTTCATCATATTTTAAATTTGAAATAGGTATTGTGATACTTTAAAACAATATAAAAATCACTAATAAAAGAAGAATATGTATCTACAAACATTCAAATAGGAACAGTACCCTTTTGAAAATATGATATAATAATCTCTGTGGTCTCTATGCTCAGGATTGCATAAAATTGTAGATTATAAAAAAATGCCTGGATCTTTTTAGAGTAAAACAGAAAAGAAAACACCACTTGTCATTTATTTAACAAATATTTATGCAGTATCATCTATGTGTCTGATTCTAACCTAGGTGCTAACAGTACATTACTGAGCAAAACAAGCATGCTTTCTGACTTAATTACTGGTCTAGCTATCCTAACCTTTCTCAATTTAAATTATTAGCAAGATTGAAACACAAAAGCAAAACCAGAAACCCCTTCTCTCCATGGCCCTAACTGGATAAGTCCTTAGCATTCTGAGCAGGTGCAGTTAGCTGCTTTTCAGAAAACATAGAAAATTTCTGCTGCAATTAGTTGTATTTTATGCTTAACTAAAATCTGTTGAGTTCATTCCCAAATGTGTTTCCACATTGTGCTGGTTCTGTAATGGTGCAACTTGATGAAATAGAGGATAAACTTTGAGAGCTGTTTATTTCATGAAAACTAACTTGAGTGGTTTCAGAAACGTGGTAAGGAAAAAATCACTGAAAACCATTGTTATATAGAATTAGTTGTGGATAGAACCACTCTCCCTGATTGGAAAAGGTAATAAGAAAGCAGTTCTGCTTGCAGATTCCCTGCCTACTATGTGTAAGTCTCTGCTCTACTTTAAAAAAATAAAAAGGGACCTTCATCAGAAAATAGATGAACCTAAGTTTAAAGTTTAAAAATGATTTTAAAATCAGAAAAGACTTGCTTGGGTTATTTTATAAATTCTTGCTTTAATAGATATTTTAGAATAATTTACCAATTATGGTCCCAGTCTCCTGTAACAATCCCACAATATGTAATTTTAAAATATATAGGGTATGAGGAGTTATGAGAGTAGATAACAGAGGAGGGTATCTGTTATGTTGAGTATTTAAAGTAACTTTCTGTTGAAATCTGAAAGATAAGCAGATGCTAAAAAGATAAAGCACAGAAGAAATTAATCTGGAGAGTAGAAATGTTGCATAAACTTGGCCAGCATGGTAGAAGCTAGGAGGAAGAAAACAATGGAAAGCAAAAGGTAAGTAAAATTATAAAAGTATAAATGAAAGGCTATCAAAAGAAATGTGAGGAGGTTGAAGAATATATAGGAAGATAACTCAATAATATGCCTTTGCAGTAGAGACCCAAAACAAAACAAAGTAGTAATGTCAAAAACAAAAAGATAAGAAAAATATATAGACAAACCAAAGAAATGCTAAAGGTAATATGACTGTAGATAGAAAGATTTATATCAAGAAAAGTAAAATTCAAGGCTAAAAGATTATTGCTCAATAGCAATAATCATTATTGTGCAAAGATTAAGTGTGTAATCTAGAGTTAAGGCAGACCACAATGAATCATTCTAAGCCAATATCTTAGAATGAGCATTTGCAAAGAAAATAAAAAGTTTAAGAAAAAAATGATAAAATCTAAGTGGAATATATTAATATATGCATCTATTTTAACATATCAAAAATTATAAAAATATGGATGTTTGATTTAAATAATATTAGCAGTAACTTTGGATTAGTAATTCTACATCAAACATTTTCTCCTATTCTTTTTAAATTATTTTCAAATATGCATAGAGTATTTGTATAAAAGATCATTTACAATATCACAATAAAATCATCAACAGATTTGCTTGAGGCAATAGGAAGCAGTTAATCTTTTAAAAAGTACACTGAATATAGACTTGGAAGGTGAAAATATAAATCTTAACTCTTCCAGTGACCATAATACACTGAGGCCTGGTGCATGAATTCGTGCATGGGTGGGGTCTGGCCAGCCTGGCCAAGGGGAGGGGACATGGGTAGTTTGCTGGCCTCCCTGTTGGTCGAACTCCTGGTCAAAGAGACAATTTGCATATTAGCCTTTTATTATATAGGATATACACTGAGTGGCCAGATTATTATGCGTTCAGAGATCATAATAACCTGGCCACTCAATGTATACTGAATTAACTAATAAGATCTTGGATCATTTTAGCTACTGTTAACTCTTTCCCAATATCACTTTCTATCCTTGCGTATGACTCTCTGGCAAGACCAAGTATATGAATTGCAGAATGCAGATCAAAATGAAAACACAAAGTCCTTGTTTAAAAATCATTAAAACCATCAAGACAATGACAGCAGAACATTAAATCAATGGCAGTGCCCTTCTGAGCTTGGGGCTCTGTGTCAATGCACACATCACTTGCTCATCGGGTCACCCTTGATAGCATATTCCTCTGCCTCCCAGTGTGATCTGTTAAAATTACTGGAAACCCTCTTCCTTCCATCTTTCTACTCTCATTGCTTTTTGAGGCCAGCCAGTATCAACTTCATATTTTCTTTTATTTGTGATCAATTTAATCTATCCTGAGCTCTTCGCTTTAAGTGTGATAGTCATGCATTGTTTTATTACCTTTGGATAGATAGTATTACTCACCCCAATTCATGCCTTTTATTTATTTATTTATTTTGCATTTAGGAGTACTGAAATAAAGAGAGGTGAATTTGATAACTACCAAGAAGTGATACACAGCCCCTTTCTCATCTAAACGCTTACTCTCCTCTACTTATTTCTGCTCAAGAACTTCTACCTGTTTAGACTTAGCAGCCATAGGCAGTGCAAAAAAATGTTTAAGGATTTTACACTATTTTTACTATTGCAGTTTAGATCATACTACCTTGCACTTCCCCTTACATTTAAAGAATCTATTCATTAGAAAGATCATTACGAGTTCATGGCGCATTCATTTTCAACCCCTCCAAATGTTCTTATCTCTCTTAGAATTAAATGCAAAGTTCTCACTAAGTAATCGAACCTTTGCTTTTCTTGATTCCAGGTTTTTTCTTTTACTCCCACATTCAATCCATCAGGACATTGTGGGTTGTACCACTCACATATATCCTGAATTTGTCAGTATCTCCAGAACTCCACTGCTGTCATCCTACTCCGTGCTACATGGAACACTATAATAACTTCCTAAATGGTCTTCCTTTTTCTGTTTTTATATTTAACAAGCCATAACTGAGAAATAACATTTTAAACTATAAATCATATCAGCCTCTGATTAAAACCTTTCGGTGGCTTTCAACTGCATTTAAAATAAAACCTGAACTCCTCCCAGCAATCTGCAAGGACAACCCACATATCTTGCTCTTTAGCTCAACTCCCTACTTGCCTTCCCCCTCATTCCCTATCCTTCCTGTATCCTGTAAAGAAAAGCCTTTTATCTGAAAAATCAGAACTTTTACCTTTAAACATCTCAAACTCATTGGTAACTAAAGGCCTTTGGACTTTTTATAGACGCCTTTGCCTGGAGTTTTTCACAGCTCTTTCTCGTCATTCCTGTTGCTGTTCAGTCATCACATCCACAGACTTTTGAACCTTAAGTGGTCTCTCCCCCTTACCCAAACCCTGTGGATTGTATTTAAAGTAGTTATCACTATCTAACATCTACTGATGCTTTGTTAGTTCTCTATCCATGTACTGCAAAGCAGTATCTATGAGTAGAATAGCTTGCTCTTAGTGCATTATTGGTGCTTGGAATAGTACCTAGCAGGCTTTAGGAGACAACGTTTTTTAAATGAACATTTACAAGGAGAAATTGTACAGACCTCATTCTCTAACTCCTATAAGAAACTTAGAATTACCAATAAAAGAATGAGCAAGCATACAGACGCGTTATCCCCAAGTGCAAGATAAGATAAAAATGTACCACATCTGATTTTGTATTCTGAGCCTCATCTCTAATCAAGTCCACTGAACCTCCATGTTTCATTTTCCAGTTCATCAGGAAAAATAGCACTCAGGTTGCATCTAAAAATCAATCAACAGATATTTATTGATTGCTTCTTATAGGCATTGAGCAGGATTAGGTGATATGGGAAATTAGAAAACTATAAAATGCAATGTTTTATCACTTGTTAAAGGGGACTGGATGCTCACAATGCTATCTGATGTGGGCTACGTTGACAAAGCTAAAGACATTCATAAAACAGATGACTTCAGGAAGAGATCATCTTTAGATAAGCCTTTTTTAATTGAATTGATTGGGGTGACATTGGTTAATTAAGTTATACAGGCTTCAGGTATACAATTGTACAGTACATCATCTGTATATTGTATTGTGTGTTTATCATCCCAAGTCAAGTCTCTTTCCATACCATTTATCCCCCCTACACCCTCTTCTACCTCCCCCTATTCCCTTCTGGTAATCAACATACTGTTGTCTGTGTCCATGAGTGATATAGATAAGGCTTTAAAAAGTAGACTGGGATTGGAGACTAAGACTTGCACATGTGGATTTGATCTTCTCTAAAGGAATGTTATAAAACAGTACATGAACTATTTTGATGATTATAAAAGTATACATGTATAGTATATAAAAATAAATTAGAAAGTTATCTTTACTTAGATTGTGGAGATCCTTGAATGCTAAGTGCATGTAAAAATTAAAAAGTAGGTAATAAAAAGTCAGAAAGCCTTTTCAGCAGGGGAGTAATTTGGGGGAAGTAGTATTTTTAGGATTTAATCTGTAGAAATATATAATAGACAAGGCCAGCTGTCTGTTGGAACTGAAAATAAAAATCAGAATATTATAATTGTCTAGATGTAAGGTGATAAGTGCTTCAGCTAGAATATCTACAGTGAAAATGGAACTAAGGAGATAAAAATAGCAAGTGTTTAGTATGTGACCAGATGTAGTTGCTCTTGGAAGAAGAGGAATCAAATTCTTTGTTTCAACTCTGCAATTTGGAGATGAAATGGGGCAGGAATAGTAAATGGAGACTCCTGTTAAACATGATTTCTGCTTATATAAAAAGACATGTTTTTCCCCAGTTTCTAAAAGTCCAGTTCAGTCACAATGCTGATTATCAGCACTTAGATGAAGAATAAACACACTTGTCTATCTTCTTTATTTAGCTTTATTGTAAGAAAATGTTGAGTTTAAAACAGAAGCAAATATTGTATAAAGCCCTCCCTTCCCATGTTAAGTTAAAATTTCTATTTAAGTTCTATACTGGTAGACTGCAGTTGGAAAGTGTATCTGGTTGATAAAAAAGGAACAAAATATAATGTATTATGTCCCTGTAACTTTGTATCTGATGCTGAGGTGTGTGTGTGTGTGTGTGTGTGTGTGTGTGTGTGTGTGTGTGTGTTAAGGATGGGCTAGTAGTGGTAGTAGTAAGTATGAAATAACTCCAAAACTGTTAAATCATGTCTTTTTAAAGCCTATATTAAGCTATCAAATAGTGTCAGGTACTATCAAAATACATTAATCTTTAAAAATTATTTCAATGACTACATTTTTTATGACTAAATTTTCATTTGACAATTATTTCTGAGATAATAATAGGAAACTTTCATCTTGTAAATATTTATTTAGTGCTCGCTATCTGCTAACCTGTGTGAGGTGCTGGAAATGTAACATTGGATAAGTTGAACCTAATTTCCGACTTCTTGGATATTATATTTACTATAACTACAGGCCTGGTACTGCTTAAGTCTTCAGCATGCTGTATCAGTTAAGGTTTATTGACAAAGGCAAGAGAAACTGGTTGATTTAAGTAAGAGCAGAATTCATTAACAGTGAAACTGGAGAGCTGGATTTGAGGTGACATAGCCAGTACTGGTGTCCAAATTTATGCCAAAGGAAATGACCCAGTGAAGTTTCACTATAATCGCACTCACTGGGCACCTGGAACTGTAGTTGGCGATGCTGACTCCACCTTCACAGCACAGTGGGCCCTGGAACTGTTGTTTCTGGAACTAGGCGTAGCTGCTACCAGTGGCTCCCTCTTTTCACCATGAATTCTGTATAGTCCCTGCTGCTTTATATCACCGTCTTCTGATACCAAATCTGTGGAGGGTACCTCTAATGGTCCGAGTCTAGGTAAGAGGATGGCCCCTGAGTAATACAGGAGGCTGGAAAATGAGCTGACAGTTTTAGCTTCTGTAGATGCAAGAGTGCTTTGCCTCCTGAGATGGGCTAGTCCTTAAACAGAGAAAGCTGGTCCAACATTCTGAAAAGGCAAACAAACAAGAAGCAAAATTGATAAATATCCATTCCCTGAACACAATCTAAGTTGCTACAACTCTGGTGTTATTGTAATTCTTTAAAACATGAGATAACTGACATGCAGATTCTAATTACTACAATGAACAGCCCACATTTTGTTTCTAATTATTTCTCTTGATTAAAGTGTAGCTGACATACAGTGTTATATTGTTTCAGGTAGCAACAGAGTGGCTCAACATTTCTATTTCATATGACGTGATTACCACAATAAGTCTAGTAACCATCTGTCACCATACAAAGTTATATAATAATATCGACTCGTTTCCCTATGCTGTTAAATTACATCTCCACCACTTTTTTTCTTTTGGCCTGGACATTTGTACTTCTATTCCTCTTCACCTTTTTTACCCATCACCCCACTCCACTCTCCAGAGAACAAGCCATCAGTTTGTTCTCTGTATCTGTGAGTCTATTTGTTTTATTTATTCATTTATTTTCATGGGTTTTTCTTTTTTTAGATTAATCATATAAGTGAAATCATATGGTTGTTTTTTTTCTCTGTCTGACTTATTTCACTTAGCATAATATACTCTCAGTTGTCTCAGATGACAAGTTTTTACTCTTATTTACTGTTGAGTAACATTTCACTGTATGTGTGTGTGTATATCATATTTTATTTATCCATTCATCTCTGGATGGGCACCTATGTTGCTTTCACATGTTAGCCAAGTTACTCTTTTATTAACGAGGAACTAGGAACAGAAGAAAGTGACTCCTTCCTCTTTCTCCCCAAGTTTTATTTCTCTTTACTCTTTGGACTCAGTGTTTACAAGGTCTTTGGTTGATTAGCTCCCACCCCTCTGCTCCCTGCTCCCCCGACCTCCCCGCCACCTTCCCTCTAAGATTCTGCACTCTGTTCCATGCTCCCATGTTTCTGGATCCACTCCGCTCATCAGTTGATTTTGTTACTTAGATTCCACATATGAATGCAATCATTTCCTTTTTTTCCTATGGGGAAAGAGGACCTAAAAAAGGAACAGAGTAATATCATGTGTATGGACTCCTTTCCCAGTTCTTTTCCAAATAAAAGACATCAGTCACTTTAATATCTAAGCTGCAGAGATGAACAACGTTACTTGAAAAATTATTGTTATTTTCTTGATAACACAATTAGGATGATACAGAGGCAAAATTGTAAACTGTTTCCCCCTAGGGATCTGGTTACTATTATTGTAAACAAAATAATAATTTAAAGATGAGGCTAGGGAAGATACTATGTGGCTTAGGAGTGATATTTTCATCACCGCAGTAAAGGGCTGATCTATACGAGAAGCCAGGTAGGCTCAGGCCTTGCCAATCATTTGAGGGTGTCTGTAGTTACACCCCTGTGTGAGACAGGAGGTCAGAACATGCTGAGCCATCCACATCTCAGCAGCTGATTCTTATGCAAAATCTTACTGACAGTGACAAAGGAGCTAATGCCACCTTCTGTGTAATATAGCACTCGTCCTACTTTCTAGCCTCTTGAGAGTGGATAAGAAATTAATTATAAAATGATTAAGGAAAGGGAAGTTTCATGATTTGTTATCTCTCTTTTTCTACTATTTCCCTTAATGTTTTTATCATCTAGCCTGCTCTTTTAAAAAAACAATGTCTTCTCTGCTTCTATAAAAAGGGAAATGTTTCAGAACTGAATTGTACCATTCAATGCTAAAATTTCTACATGCAACATTATTTACAAAAACGTTTTGCAAGAATAGCTAAATCCAACAGCAGTAGAAATATCCACCGGCATCATTAAACTACAGTTGGATCTTCTATTACTTCACATATGTATTCTTAAAAAACACTGCAATATGCAAAATTGTGCAATGAAATCCACAGCACTTGTGGGAAAATGGAGTCAGGGTGCAGCACTCAAAATTCCATCAGTGACATTTTAAGAAAACAATCCTAGGAACCTAATGAAAGTGTGGCCCAGTTTTATATGTATTGAATGGTTAAGAAATATAGAAATGGCACAATGAATATGGCATATAATCTTGAAAAATACCTAAGTTCTACTTATAGAAGTGGACTTTAGAATGATTAGAGTTTGTGAGATATTTTACAGTGATAGAAGGAAGGTTATTGAAATGGAACACCAGTTATGAAGGGCATGTTTGATAACAAAGTGAATTGAGATAGCTGATAGACCTATTAAGTGTGTTTTTTCCCTGGCTCCATTCAGGTGGGTACAGTTTTCTGTCTTCACCAATTGTTCATGCAAATAAAATTGTGCATAAGAAAATATATTTACATCTTTAGACATGCAAAAATATCTATAAGGATATATATATATATATATATATATATATATATATACACACACACACACACACACACACACACACACATATATATATATATATATATATATATATATATATATATATATATATATATTTGCTTATATCATATATATAAATGCCTTGAATCAACTGCCTTGAAACAAATTTGCATTTTTTAAAAAATGTATTATTATAGAACAGACTATAGCAAATATTAGTGATACAGTATAGCATAGTATTATATGGAGTTATTAAAGTATTAGTGAACTTGATGAAAAAATGTCACTCTTCTTCCAGAAATATCCACATATATATGCATATATTAAAGCAAATTGTATAAAATAAGATTCCCATTCATCGTGGTTTCTATCACTGGCATCATGTTTAAAACATTCTTTTTCATCCTAAATTTATGTATCCTCTTTACCTTTATTTTGTAATTGTTTTTGACTCATACTTTGGAAACTGTAAAATCAAATGCCAAATACTTCTTTGATTCATTGAAAAAGTTTTGACTTCATTCCCAAATATGTTTCCATAATTGTTTTTTCCTTTGTCAACCCCCAAAGCCTATACACTATTTTCTTCATTGTCCTTTTTTTTATGCTTGTAGAGGGTAGTGGCAGTTTTTTTGTTTTTTTTTTTGTTTGTTTGTTTGTTTGTTTTTTTGTCTGTTTGTTTTTACCAAATCTGGGTTACAGAGATTGCTACGGTGTTTTTTTTTTTTTACAGAGAAAAGTGCACTTGTTGGGGCAAATTCACATAACAAAGTTATTGTGATTTTACAATATCCATGTTTGCAGTGCTATCTGTCTTATTGTGGGTAAACTCCAAATTCTGACTCTTGCTTACATCAATTAAAGGGATGAGGAAAACCAGTATGGTTGATGTTAAATCTCAATGAAAATAAAAAGTTGTGAGTTCACATTGGACATAGACAGGTTAAATCCTTCAAAAGGCCAATTATTGTAGATTGCTAATGGTTAGTCATAAGATTGACCTAAAGCTTTTTATAAATTTAATTTTCAATATGTTATGCATATATTGTATTTGATGTCAATGATTAGCTAATACTGTCATCACTGCAGATCAATATAGAGCAGTGGTTCTCAACCTGAGCTAATTTCGTCTACCAGGAGCTGTTTGGAAATGTCTGGAGACATTGTTATAAGTGGGGCAGGTGATGTACAACTGGCATCTAATAGAGAGAGACTAGGGATGCTCCTAAACAGCCTACAGTATGCAGGACAACCTCCCACAAAAATGGGTTATATGACTCAACCAAGATGGCATTTGAACCTGGGCACTGATAATATATATCAGTAATATCAAGGTTGTGAAAGCTTTCTGTAGAGGAAACATAACATTTTATTCATTTAAATAAATCAGTGTATTGATTATTATGTGCTGAGTGTTACATTTAGTAAACTATTGATCTATGCTGCCTATAAAAATTATATGATGATGCTGCTGTTTTGAAACTGCTTACATTATATTGCATAACAGTCCCCAACCCTGTCCAAAAAGAATTCAGATGTTGTCATGGCACCCATGTTTTGCTTGGTAATATATCATTTGGTAAAATAAAATTTATAGTATTACTGGTAATATTAATAACTAATCATTACTGACTATTTACATGAGCCAGAACCTGTTTGAAATACTTTGCGTATTTTATTTTATTCTCACAACAATCCATGTAATACATACGATTTTTCTCACTGGTTTACAGGTAAGGAACTGAGAGTTAAGTACCCGAGTTAAACAGCTTGCAGTAGTAGAACCAAGAAGTTGAGAATCAAGATGATTTACTAATGAAAACCCTTTAAAATTTTTGAAATCAAGGGACCCCAAATTTATTGTAACTGGGACAAATGCTATTTTGTTTTGGGTATAAGATTATGCATTCATATCCTGAGCATATTAAAGTTACTTTCAGATGTGCTTTATTGATGCTTAGGAAAGCAGTATACTTTGCTGCATATACTACACTTACACCTCCATCTAGAGATTCAGCTATCATTTGAAGATTACACAGAAGACATGAATAAAAAGATGGGAAAAAGGAAAGAAGGTAGAGTTAAAAGTATGCTAGAGATTTGCTGCCTGAGTGGTAGAAGAATCATGCCAGGTTCAAGAGTAAGAGAAGGTATTTCACAGAAGCAGAGAAGATCATAAAAACAGACCTATTAGATAGATATGAAGCACTGTTATAAGTGTGTCATATGTATTGACTCACATGATTTGCACAATAACCCTATGAGGCAAGTCTGCCTATTACAACCATTTTAGATATGAGGCCTAAGGAGATTGAATAATGTGTCCAGGCCCTGCAGATGTTAAGCAACCCAGACATCTCTTGAATCTGGGCACTAAAGCACTAACATCCATGGGCTTAATCATACTCAATTTTCTTAAAGAAGATGCTTGAGGCTTAAAACAAAAAAAATCAATGCCTGAAATATCTGAACAACATTTCTAAGCATAACTCAGTTAGGAATTGACCTATTTTGGCTTATCATCTGTGTGTGTGTGTGTGTGTGTGTGTGTGTGTGTGTGTGTGTGTGTGAGAGAGAGAGAGAGAGAGAGAGAGAGAGATGAGGTGCATGTTCTGTGTACTTTAACATATTTAAAGCCTCTAAAATAGGGTAATAGAGGTAAATGACCTGACATGAGGGTTAGTGAAACTGATTCACTTTTCTGGTATTTTCTAACAGATAGAAAGCTAGAGGTTGAAGTAACTTATTGAAGAAGTTGTCAATAATCAGTCGATAGACACTCTGGTTTTTAGTCTAGTGATTATCATGTTTGGCTGAAATCAGTATTGAAAGATTATTACGTTGTTTTTTTTACTTGATGTCTTGCAAATTATAACAGCAATATATGATTATTGCATGAAGTGAAATAATACAGACAGAGAATTATCTATGTAAAAATATCACGTGCCTTTGTTATATCTCTTTATATCTGCTCCCATCCCTGTAATAGTCAACTTGTCAGCCTGGAGTCTGTCCTTCCCATAGTTCTTTATTAGAAATCTATATATATAAAAACCTAAGCAACCGTTAGGACCAAACGACCAGTCGACCTGTCACTATGACATGCATTGACCACCAGGGGGCAGACTCTCAATTCAGGAGCTGCCTCTTGGTGATCAGTGCACTCCCACAGCCAACTTCCCATAGCAGGCCAACCTCCCACGGTCCCTCCCCCCTAGTCTGCTGGCCCTGATTGCCCCTATAGGGACTGGGCGAGATGGCCCAGATAGGCCCCATTTGCAGGCCAGACCAAGGGACCCCACCCATGCATGAATTCATGCAGTGGTCCTCTAGTCTATATATATATATATATATATATATATATATATATATATATATATATACATATATGCCTAAGCAACTGATAAGACCAGTCGACCACTTGACTGGTCGACTGGTTGCTATGATGCACATTGACCACCAGGGGGCTGACGCTCAATGCAGGAACTGCCCCCTGATGGTCAGTGCACTCCCACAGCCAACCTCCCCTGGCCAGCCAACCATCTGTGGTCCCTTCCTCCGGACTGGGCAAGACAGCCCCGATTGGCCCCGATTGCCAGCCAGGTTGTGGGACCCCACCCGTGCACGAATTCATGCACTAAGCCTCTAGTAACATAATAAAATGAAACCTCTATATGCATAAAAGCAAACAATTATATCATTACTATGAAAGATTTAACTTCAGAAATTATGAGTTTTTTTCCTGAAAGTATAAAGGTTACATTTGTTGAGTAAATGGTCTCCTGGAAACTTTGTCACTATGTGACTTGCTTGGTGTGTACCCACATGATCCATGTCTCCTGTAGGCGGACTGTATGTTGTGTGTATCCATGAGCATCAAACTGCAGTGTAAATGTTCTTCAAATGATTGGGTGTTATGTGTAATAAGAAATACATTTAATTCTTAATTATCACCTTACTAAAGATTCTCAAATCTTCCTGTATCAACCTTATTTGAGAAGTATCTAATTAGCTTTTACTTACCTGTTTAAAAGGACTTCACAGGCATTTAATTTAATTTCTTTAAACTAAACTCTTACGATGTGACAGATCTATCAGTCCGCTCCTGTCCATGTATCTCTTCCTTTTTTTCCACTTACTTACTATATTTTTTCTTAGGATTCAAACTAAGTAAGAGTCTTTTTGTTGTTAATGTGCTGTTGCCTGATACTGCAGGAGTTATGGATCATATTGGTGAAGACATTTAATTTATTAATGAATCTATCAACAACTTTATATCAAATGTCTACATCTAGAAAGCTAGTATATTTTATTTTATTTTATTTTATTTTTTTAATATATTTTATTGATTTTTTACAGAGAGGAAGAGAGAGGGATAGAGAGTTAGAAACACCGATGAGAGAGAATCATCGATCAGCTGCCTCTTGCACACCCCCTACTGGGGATGTGCCCGCAACCAAGGTACATGCCCTTGACCGGAATCAAACCTGGGACCTTTCAGTCCACAGGCTGACGCTCTATCCACTGAGCCAAACCGGTTTTGGCAAGAAAGCTAGTATATTTTATATAAAATATTACAACACACAGCTGTGGCTCTGAAATATGTTTAAATTTATATTACATGTTTTTCTTCCATGGAACTTGGATGCCTCACATATTATATGTTTCATATCCCAGGATCTCATTTAGCTCATGTAGTAGTAATTATAATAAGAATAACTAAGTAGCATTCTTATTGAGTGTCAGAAATTGATAAAGACAGTTAAACTTATACATTTAGTTCAAGCATATGTTGCTTATGGGATTGCAAGGATTTTATTTATAATACCCAGTTTAATAAAAATAGCTATGCCCACAGTTCACTTACCCATCTGTATTTTCAAAGTATGCAAAAATAATCAATTGTGTATTGAGCCCCATGTAGATGTTGCATCTTCCATGACACCTTTGTGTTATTTATTTATTTTTCTGGACAACTACCAAGATATCTAACTAATGGATCTGCATCCAGTCTGACCCCCTCCAATCTCTGTGACTCATTGGAGCAGAAGTCATCTTATATAAGTTCAAATATAATCAGTATATTTTCACTCTCTCTTTTGAAACCTTTCCAGAATGAAAAAAAACAACAACAACAACAAAAAAAAAAAAACCACAGCATAGCAGACAAAGCCCTGGCTGGATTGACTCCAACCTATTTCTGTATCCATCTAACACAACTTTCCATTTTCTCTTTCCACTGTAGTTATACTGCTCTTTGAGACTCTTTTATTAGACACAATCTCTCATGACATCAGGACTTTTTATCATGTTGCCATTTCTGCTAATAATAATAATTAGAAGAAGAAGGGGAATGGTATTAGTAGATGAATACAAATAGCTAATATGTACTGAGTGAACCCTTACTATGTTGCAGAAGTAGATCAAAGCACAAGCATTGTATAGACAAATCGTCACAATGGTCAATAGAGTAAGACTATTAACATGAACATCTAGAATGATCCTCCATACCCTATCCACAGAGTTAGAACCATTTGGTTCATCTGAGATCTCCACCTAAGTATCTCTTCTTTAGGAATATCTTCTTTGATGTCCTTGATTTGCATACACCTGAAAAGTCAGTGTTCTCCATGGGGCTTTAAATTCCAAGTGCTATGAGGGAGGAAAATGTCATTGATTGTTCACTATTAAAATCTCAGTTTCTCACAGGGCCTGGAACATGATATCAACACATATTTGTTGTATCAAGAATGCATATTTGATATGGGGGAGATGTAAAAAACTTACACACATACTTAAACATTTTCAGATCTTCTGGCAACATTTATAACAGAAAGAACTGCTTAACACACATGCAGCTTTGAGAAAAGTCCCCTAGAAGGTGCTAATGTCATCACCATGCAATTGTTGTAGGAGGTATCAATTAGTCATACATTTTTTGTTTCTGGAGGGAAAAATAGTTTTGAGTTGTGTTATATACAATTTCTTATTGCTTCATCCAAATACATGAAATGCAACCAATTATAAGACTCACCATTGTTTTACATATACTTCTTAGAAAATGAAAATACATGATACATTCTTATCAGAATCTTGCATATTTTTCTTACCAAAGTAATGCATTTAGACTATCTAGACAATGTTATGTACTTTGACGAAAGGAAATATATGTAAAATAAATTGCTTATGGTATTTCTAAAACCTCTTTATATCAGCACCTTGTTCTTCTGTACTGATTTTGATCCAGAGTCCTCTTTGATCTTGTACTTTCCTATCACATTGTTCTCTAGAACACTGAGAATGTTGGTTGTGCAGATTTTCTGAAGATGATACTTATTGTCCCTGCTTCATATTCTTGTCTTGTTTTGTTTTTTCAAGCCAATGACATAGCCTAAAGTCTTTTTAATGATATTTTCTTGTTTTTAACCAAAAGACAACTTCTAAATAATAGTCAGGACTCATATCCCTACTCCAAATGGATCTTGAATGGTTTGTTGACTAAAACAGTTAACAGTCATAGTTTCTAGCTAAGCAACCTGAAATAACAAGTTTATACTTATTCAAGCAAGGACAATTATGTCCAACTTCTATTTAGTTGACTGTCATCAGATGTGAAAAATATGTGTTTTGAAGTCTCATTAAAATGTATTTAGTGATTATATACTGTCAACTATGTGTCTAGCACCATGATAAATATTTGGTTTTTTAGTCATTATTTTTCACAACTCGGGCCAGATTAGCTTATTATCTCCATTTTATAGACGAGGGGAGAGGCTCAGAGAGAGAAAGAGTTTCATTGACTTGCCCCAGAAAAAATAGCTACTGTAAAAGCTGATGATTAAACTTTATTTGTAGATGTGGAATAGCAAAATTAGGTGATTTTGAGCCATAAATGAGGTAATCCACTTAAAGTACTTAGTGCAACATTTGGAAAATAGTAAGTACCCAATACATATTAACTGTTCATATCATTCATTTGTTCAACAAGAATTTTTGAGCACTTACATGGGATAGATTACTGTTCTAGGCAATGGATATAATTAAAAATGATAACAATAAAGCCTTAGTCATTTTTCTCCTGGGAATTTATTCTACTATATGTTAATAAAGATTTTCATTTTCAATACTAAGAACTTTGTTTAAATTAATTATACCAGATCACCTTCATTCAAAGTGAGATAGGGATGTTTAGACATTAAATAAACTTTCCCAACTTTATTAAAGTATACACATTTATTAACAAAGTCAGGTTTCTTGTAAACAATTTCAGCAGTTTTCGTTCATTGTGATGAAGGTTTTTGTAAGAATAAATAATGTAAGCAATTCCAACTCCTACAATTGTACAACAACAAGTCCTCTTCATTGAGGAGAGTACCTCTTAATTTATGTATGAAATGGCCAAGCAAGGCTGTTCCATTAAATTGTTACACTCATTCCTGCAAAATAAAATCTGACTAAAAAAGAAAAACATATATGAATATGTTTCTAGGACATTTGAAACTATTCTTATCTAAGCAAAATTATTCCTGAACATAGTTTTGTGTTTTGAAAATAATATCTAACATAAGACACCACATCCATTAGAAATAAATTGTATTTTCACTGCCTTTGTAAGAATGAATTCAGTATGAGTTAATTAATTCATCACCACTGAATTAGTACTGATTTGCAAACTTAAAGACAGGAGCAGCTGAGTTTTATTCTATTTGGCATTAGAATTCTCAGCACCAATGTTCCAAATAAAATTATTTTTGTAGCAAATATTTAATTCCTTACTAAACACTGGAAAAATTATTTCTGATTTTTGTTCTTATTGGACTCCTGACTCCCATGCAGTGTTATCTCTCACATATTTTTATACATTCTGGGGCCTGTTTGAAACATATTCAACTCCATCCTTCTCCCCTTTGCCAGAACCATGAAAATTTAATTACTGTATGGCAGAATAACTTATTATTTGATAAGACACATATAACTTTCTGTATTAGATTTACAGTATAACTTTTTTCTTTCCTTTTAAAAAAATCTTTATTGTTGAAAATATTATGTGTGTCTCCTTTCCCCTCCCCCGCCCCCCATTGACCTCTCCTAGCCTGCCCCGGTACCCCACCCTAGGCCTTCACCACCCTATTGTCTATGTCCATGGGTTATAACTTTTAAGAGCACAATCTCTGGGATCTGCCATCTTGGTTCATTTTATACTAGCTGTGACATTTAAGATAATAGTCAAATATTTCTGGTCTCAATTGCTTTATCTGTAAAATGGCAATAATAGTATTGCCCTCCATATAGTTTTGTTCTGAGGATTAAGTGAGATAATGCATGTAAAATAAAACAGTACTGGCCTTTAGATAGTGCTATTGTTGTCATTATTACTTTTGCTATGTCGAGGAAAATGTATATTTTTAACATACTAAGACTGTTGAAATCCCAATATAGTTCTGTTTGAATTGTGATTGCCCTTGCATTAAATTTAGGGAGTAAAATTTGGAAATAGTAATCTTCAGTATAATATATGTTCTTATGCAGTAGCTTCCTTCCTTCTTTCCTCCCTCCCTCCCTCCTTCCCTCCCTCCCTCCCTCCCTCCCTCCCTCCCTCCCTCCCTCCCTCCCTTCTTTCTTTCTTTCTTTCTTTCTTTCTTTCTTTCTTTCTTTCTTTCTTTTCTTTCTTCTTTCTTTCCTTCCTTCCTTCCTTCCTTCCTTCCTTCCTTCCTTCCTTCCTTCCTTCCGTCCTCAAAGATGGTTAGTTTTTTCTGAAGCTCCTGAATTTAATGAAGATTTTTCATATTTCTTGATAGATAATAGAAAAATACTAAAGCAATGATTATTTCCACATTTGATCATATTTGGTTTTATTCCATAACATGAAGAGATGGGGGGGAAAAGGGGGAGGGGGAGATTAAAAAAATGAGGTTAGCATTGTAAATCCTTGGACATAGGACTACTGTTAGCTTAAACTAGCAAATTTTCTATAATTTTTCAACACCCTCAATTTGGTACTGATTTTATTGCCCTTTCATAGATATATCATCTTAAGCTTAAAAAGGTCAGATAATTTCAGCTTCACGTCACTTCAGCCTGAATCTGATGATCGTGAACTTAACATTGCTCTGTTTTATCTCCTTGTTCTCTACAGAACTTAAAAGAACAGTTGAAGTTATTCTGTTTCATATACCCTAAGGAATAAGATTATTCCTTAACTTCTAATTGGCAGGATAATTTGGTTTACTTTTGTTATTAATTCCTAGTTATATTGCATTATGCCCACATAACAGGGTCTCTATATTTTATGCTTTTCAGAAAGTTTTGAGATATGTCCTTGCTATAAATGAGACCTGCTTTTATAAAATGCTCAATGCTTCCCAGAAGAATTTTCTATATAAGGGGTTCAGAGTTTTATAAGTCTTTGTCTTTACATATACAAGTAACAACCTTTATTTTTTTTAAAAGGTTTTTGTTAATTTTTATTTTTCTAATGCTGATTATAAAGGTAGAAAAGTAGCTTTTAGATTTCAGTGTATATTTTATATCTACCCTACCTACAAAATAAGCATTTTAAAATGTTTTAAATTCACATTACTACTCATATTAACCTTTTGTACTCAGATGTCGTGTGACTCGACACGGTTAGCGTTAGAAAAAAGGAATCGAGAAAAAAGCAAGAGAGTGCAAAGGGTTAATACTATTAATTTCATTCTTATATAATCTACTAGAGGCCTGGTGCATGAAATTCGTGCATGGGGGGTGTCCCTCATCCCAGCCTGCACCCTCTCCAATCTGGGACCCCTTGAGGGATGTCCAACTGCCGGTTTAGGCCCGATCCTACTGGCTCCCAACTGCTTGCCTGCCTGCCTTCCTGATTGCCCCTAACCACTTCTGCCTGCCAGCCTGATCACCCCCTAACCACTCCCATGACAGCCTGATTGCCCCTAACTGCCCTCCCCTGCAGGCCTGGTCACCCCTAACTCCCCTCCCCTGCTGGCCTGATCACCCATAACTGCCCTCCCTTGCAGGCCTGGTCTCTCCCAACTGCCCTCCCCTGATGGCCATCTTTTGGTGGCCATTCTTATGACCACATGGGGGCAGGATCTTTGACCACATAGGGGCAGCCATCTTGTGTGTTGGAGTGATGGTCAATTTGCATATTACTCTTTTATTAGATAGGATAGAGGCCTGGTGCACGGGTGCAGGCTGGCTGGTTTGTCCTGAAGGGTGTCCCTGATCAGGGTGTGGGTTCCCTTGGGGCATGGGGTGGCCTGGGCGAGGGGCCTGGGATCTGGTATTTATTTATCTTCTATAATTGAAACTTTGTAGCCTTGAGCAGAGGCCAAGGCAGGCCAGGGTGTGCAGAAAGCTTGGCTTCCTCCATTGCGGGGGAAACCCAAGCTTCCTGCTCGCTCCGTGGCTGCAGCCATCTGGGTTGGGTTAATTTGCATACGTGCTTCTGATTGGCTAGTGGGCGTGGCTTGTGGGTGTAGTGGAGTGATGGTTACTTTACATATTACTCTTTTATTAGATAGGATGTCAAGATTATTTTTGTCATTTTTATCCAATGCTATAACAATATTTACCACTGTAATATAGAGCATAAATTTTGTTCATTTCATAGTTTGGCAATGTACTTTGTATATATTTTATATAAACTTTGTATGACTATTCACAGGCTCTGAAACAAGAATATACTCATTACAATATTGTGATCTAGCTCTTTTTAATTTAAAGAAACTCAGTAAAAGATTATATTTATACAATAATTGATTTCTATTTCAAGAATTGAAATCTGTAGAACAGCTTGATAATACTTTTCCTATACCTGTATAGTAGCTATACTTATATAATACTCTTGATTATTTATGATTGTTTAATAATCCCTACATAGTTTCTCCTCTGATCCCACTGGAGGAAATTAAAAGGAAACTAGTATATTATGCATGCTCAGTAAATATATTGTTATTTATTTCATTGTAATATTCAGGGGAGAAACTATTTAAAAAGGGACAGAGATAATATTAAATTGTCCATAGAACCAAAAAAAATTCTAAAATAAATATTCTGGCCCATGTTTTCTATCAAACATGAGTCAATTAATTTTAGAATTGCACTTTTTATGTTCTTTTTAATCACTGTGATAACTTTACAAGAGCAATGTTAATGTTTTACATTTATCTAGTGAGCTAAATGCCCCTATTAGAAGTATTATTTTTTCCAATTCAATGAGTTTTCATTTTTTTTAATATGAAAAGGTTATGCCCCAATTTCCTCAAAGTAGCTTGGTTATTTTTTAATATATTTCTTTTTAAATATTGGGTGTAATAGCTCTAAAACCATGGCTTAAAAAGTCAGTGGGGTTGAGATAATACAATTACCTTGTTTTCTTGCATGAGTCAACAAATAGAGTTCATTAGAAGGTTGAATCTCTGTATAATAAGAAGCTGCTGTGAAAGGCAAACCATATTTAATATTTCTCATGCTTGCCTGCTTAGAAGGGCATATTTAATAAACTCAAGTTTTCATATTTAAAATATCATATTTCTAATTCCTATAACTATCCTAAATATCTTGCTTGATCAAAATTTATAAAAATGATCAAATTTAGCCAACTGAAATTATAATAGGCCAGTATTATAGAAAGTTCATCTTAACTAAAAGTGATACTTTGAGGAAAATTATTATACCCTGAGTTCTTCTAATCAGATCACTGTCAAAACATATAATTATAATTTTTATTTTGTTCCTATAAAACAAACATATGAGTCATTAGTACAGATCAATTATTTATTTTAATATATAAGATGCCATATTTTGTGTGGATTCTCAGCTGAATAAAAAATACCCTTTGTTTTTAGTTGTACAAGAACTGTTTGCAAGTTACATGAAGTGTACGTCCTTAAACTTTGTTTGCTATTTTAAAAGTTTAGAGGAAAGGATGACAAATGATTTGTCTATACAAATAATATATTACCTTTGTACCTAATCTTGGTAGGATTGAGGCACAACGTTTATACTTCTCTTGTATTATATTTCATCATCTAAAGATTATATATTGTGACTTACTCATTTAGTCCATCTGAAACTTTCTGGAATTTTTTTGTTTGTTTAGATGCATGTTAATTCTGGAGGTAATGATTTCTACAACAATTTAATCTCTCTTCCCTTTGTCTTAAACTTACTTACTTCTAGCACAAGGTGTGACTCCTAATATTGTTTTTATTTTTGGCATTATATAATTATATAAAATCAATTATATTAAGAATATAATATCATGAGATATTATATATAGAGAAATAAACTAATGATATTGATATAACTATCTAACAAACAGTGTTGATTGTCCAAGATGGATGACTTTTCTATTTTCAGGACTCTAGTCATTATTCGACCAGCATCATTGATATCACCTTGAGGCCAGGGCATATGTCATGGTCTGCATTGTAATTCTACCACTTTGCAACATACTTGACTTTATGAGATGGTGTATATAGCTGCTGAAAGATTTTCATTCCTACTCTCGGCATTCTTTCTGGTAGTAGTCCATAAAAATACACAGAATCTTTTCATCACACTGAAGGACAATTCAATAATGTTAGTATTGCTTTTGATATCTTTCCTTCAACACTATCTTGTTTGAAATCATCAATGCCTCTCCTAATCACATATATTACCACATAAATAGAGATTCAAAACTACCTAGGAAGATATATTAATGCAGTGAAAACAATGAAATAAAAAATTAATGAGGGCATGAATCAAACATCTTTCTGATATTTTTATTGGTCATTGATTTCCCCCAACTTCCCCATGATTAATAGCTTTGCAATTAAACAAGTTTTGTGTTTATTGTTTTATTGTATCCCCATAATCCTATTATATAAAGTGGATATTTATGATTTTTACATTAGAAATCACAGACTATGCATAGACAGGTATTTGACCTAAGAATATTCACCCAAGCAATTTGATTAAGAACTGGTTAAATAATAAAACTTAAAAACATGTCTTATGATGCAATTCTTTTCATGAGTTGTAGATATATCTTCAATTCTTCTAATTACTTGGATTCAAATCTTCAACATCAATGATAAGCTCACAGGAATCTCAAAATTAGAATCAGGACAGCTGATAAAGAAAATGGCCATTTTAAAGTGTAAATTAGCATTTCTCAAATAAGAGCCATTTTGCAACTGCCCCCCCCCCACCCAGTCCCACTCCCCAGGGTACCTTTGACAATGTCTGGAAACATTTTTGATTGTCACAACTTGGAGTGGATAAAGAACAGGGATGCTGCTAAACATTTTCCAATGCACAAAAGAGCCCATCACAACAAAAAATTGTTTATCTCAAAATTTCAATAGTGCCAACACTGAGAATCTCTAAAACCAGAGGTCCAGGTCTATTGAGATAAGAGGAGGACAAAAGCCCCCCATCAATTTAGGTTCAGTTTATATATTCACTCACCACCATCCTTATCATTCCCTGTGCTCATGAATATATGCGATGATTTTTGGAAGTAGAGTTGCTTGGAGTATAGTTGAGTTTAATTCCTGATTTTACCACTTATTGGTTATAAGCTTGGGAAAGTTACTTAAACTCTACCCTTAAAATGGAATATTATAGTAATGATTTATAGTTGTGGAGTTGTTTTGAAGGTAAATGGAGTCAAAGGACTGAACACCTAACTTGGAGAGTAAGTAATCAATGGCACCTATCATGTTAATATTGTGCACCAATGTTAATGAAGATATATAAATTGTGGTGCAAAAAAATATATAACTTTTTTCATAGCTCTAATTAATTTCTGCCATTGGTATTTTTTTAGCCTGGTATAAAATATAATTAGTCAATTGTTGGGAAATACAATTAATTCACTAGTTTCTTAACACAGTAAGAGTCATTGTGTTCTCTTTGCATTGCTGAAGTTGCATTTATGTTTCTGATACTCATCAAAGCTAATGTAAAGTGGGTGGGTTCTTAGTCACTATTGGCCTATTTTGATATCTTTTGAAACTTTATTTCCCTCATTCCCTTTAGCAACAGCTATACTCCTCTGGCATTTGGAAGACATTAATTTTTTCCAATTTGGGCCCAGATAGTGTCCACACAGCTCACTCTGCCTGTTTGATGTCCAGTCCTTATGTCACTCTCTGCAGCTCTATGTCTGCCATAGGGAACATTTGGATATTATCCTATACCACTTTGGCTCTATGGCATGCTCAGTAGGATAATCTCACATCTAAACACTAGACAATTTTGTATAACTTTATTGCTATGGCAATACAGGAACAGAAAACTCTAGAACCAGATTGTCAAGCAGCCCATGAAAGGAGGCTAAAGTAATTCTCTGTTCTAGAATCCCAAAACTCATCAATGGCTTTTACTGATCTTCTTCCATGAAACTCAGACAAAGGTGCAATTGCAACATAGAAAGCAATTTCTCAGGGAGCATTTCCAAAGTCTACTTGATTCTTTTGTTCTTTTCTCTGATGCCCCTCATGTCTCAGCTCATATGTGGGCACAAAGGATTATATACCCTATCTTTAGCATCACAGTGGCTTGGAAATTTTCCTTTCAATACTTTTGTTTATATTAGGATTTCAGCTTTGGAAAATCCAAAAGCCTTCATGTCTTTTTAAATTGTTTTTTATTTCCACTACTAGAGGCCTGGTACACAAAATTTGTGCACGGATGGGATCCCTAGGCCTGGCCAGTGATCAGGGCCTATCAGAGCCTTCTGGCTGCTGGCCAGGGCCTTTCTTTGTTCCGCGCCGCCCCCTGGTGGTCACCACACGTCATAGTGAGCGGTCGAACTCCCGAGGGGATAATTTGCATATTAGCCTTTTATTATATAGGATGGCTTCCCTTAATTGATGGCAAAATGGCTGAAGGACATCAATGAAGAATTAAAAATGGATAGGTAAACTAGCCAAAGAATTACCTAATCAGTACATAATCTCCCTTTATTTAACCTACACTCCAGTTCATAATGAGATTATTTTATAGGTAGCATTTGGCTTTTAGAAATTCAGGCAGTCTAACATTTATTAACAATAATGTGAGGCTGAGTTGGAAGGTTATCTTCCTTTTGGCTCAGCAACCTGTTCTGATTTCACCATAGCATTACTGTTTCTCTTTGATCCTCCTCAGTTCTGCTTTTTTCCAATAAAATATTATAGCTTTCAACACATCCTATTTTTCTCATACTTCACTCATATCTTTCTGTTCATCTATTTTATCCTATTCTCATTCTTAGGGTAACGAATGGGGAGGTCTTTCTTCCCCAGTCTTTCTACAAGGCAGCAATCTTCAAATGATTGCATACCTTTCCCTGTCATTTAGGAAGGCTCTGGAGTTCCAAAGACATGGTAGATTTAAGGGATTTAATTTCCAAATCCACAGGTACTATTTTCTAAAACTAGCTTGCCTGAGAACTATCTAATGGCACAGATTTTCTTTTCCTACTCCCTGTTTCACAATCACCCCTCACCTGTTTCACAGAAGAAGGATGTAACTTTCACTCAGCTACCATCTTTCCACTGACAGGAGCTATAAAAATCTGGTACCAAACGAAGAGGCAATTGGAAAATGTTTTCTTCCTCAAGGATGGTTGCATGAGCAAAGCCAACAAAGTGTTAATAGTATTAAAGGGACAGAACCTTATTTCATCCTAACTGTATAGATCTTACTTATATCTGAAATGAAAGTGACTCTGCTCCTTTCAATACTTCTTACCAACACTTTCTTTGTTTTGTTTTTTAATTTTGAGATTTATTAAAGTATATTATCACACAAATGGAAACACATACAGATTAGAAACATGCAACCCCATCATCTTCCACAATCAAGTTAAAATATTTTTCCTATTTTCATAGCTGAAAACTAAACTTCAGATCTTGTATCTCTGAATATTTATGCATTGAATATTTTATTTATTCTTCCTAAAAATATCCAGGGCAGCAAATAACTAAAATGCAAACTATTATATATAGAAATTGAAGAGTTAAAAAAAAAAGCTCAGCTTGCATGGCTCATTGGTTGAGTGTCTGACCTATGAACCAGGAGGTCAAGGTTCAATTTCCAGTCAGGGCACATGCCCATGTTGCAGGCTCAATCCCCAGTAGGGGCAGGAGGTAGCTGATCAATGATTTTTCTCTCATCTATAATATTTCTATCTCTCTCTCCCTTTTCCTTCTTATCTGAAGTCAATAAAGATATATTTAAAAATATAAAATGTATAGAGAACACCCCTTCCAAATCCCAATTAAAGGCAAGCAATGACACTTAGCTCTTGCTTAACTTATATTGTCTTCAAAAACTACTAAAATATAATAGACATAACAAAACAACCTGACTTTTAATAGATGTCCATAAAGCTTGTTAGGGTTTGAAAATAAGTGCATAAACAAAGGAAAATATAGTTTATATTAAACAAGTTTGAAGATGCCTGTGTTGTAGCATTCTGTAAAACTAGTGGCCTGGTGTATGAAATTCATGCACTCAGGGGGTTGAGGGTGGGGGGCTGTCCCTCAGCCCAGCCTGTGCTCTCTTGCAGTCAGACATCCTTAGCACTGCCGCGAAGGCTGGAGAGGCTCCCACCACTGCCACTGCACTTGCCAGCCATTAGCCTGGCTTCTGCCTGAGTGGCGCTCCCCCCCTAACCCCCCCCCCTCCCATGGGAGCGCACTGACCAGCAGGGGGAAGCTTCTGCGTTGAGCATCTGCCCCCTGGTGGTCAGTGCGCATCATAGCAACTAGTTGTTCCACAGTTCAGTTGATTTGCATATTATCCTTTTATTATATCGGATAAACAAGACAAAAATCTGGTATAAGGTTTATTGTCAAAGGCAGGATGTCTTCAAGCAGGTATGTAGGAGGCAGTGGTTCTTTTTCAGGCATCTTCACTGCCATTTCATAAGTTGGCAAAACACACTGTGGAGGTGCTTCAAAGACAGGGCACACAGAAATATCTGGTGTGTTTCTGTTTTTGATGTATTTATAGCAGGTCCATACATAGTTGATTAGATAAATCTTAAAAATGATGAATAAGGCAAAGAACACAACAACAATGAACAGGGCACAGCTGGAGTCCAAAGCCCAGAGGTCATCTTTATGGGAAAAATCAGGTAATTGATCCAGATATTCTTCAATTGTTGGCAAATATGTGAGAGAACTGATAGTAACCAGGCAACTAAGGATGAAGTGAAAAAAGCCAGCAATAGAAGAATGGAATAAACCAACCCACTTGATAAGAAACTGCTCCATATACCAGCATTGAACTGATTTATAAACATAAGAACACAGACACAAAATCAACACAGCCATTATCTGACATTCTCTCACATGAGCAGTAATTGTTAATGACTTCATACTGAATGTTGACAGATGTCATTGAGTTTGGATGAGTTTCCTCCACAATCAGCAAAATTTCCATCAACAGGTTTACCATCATGTCCCCAGGTCCCCAGGATGATTATCCGGGTGTAGACAGGGCAATAGCCACAATGCTGGGAGCTGTAGAACCAGTCTCTGTGACTCTGCTTGAAAGTCACAGACACCATTGGGAATCTCCAGGGCCTTGTATTTGGCCAGGACCCTGGACAAAGGCTTTCTGCCCAGAGGTTAAAGCCAACCAGCTCTGTCACTGTGTCCAAAACCAAACGTTGGGTCTTTAAGCTCACCCCTAGCCCGGGTCCCAGCCAGCTACTTCACACATGTGCACTGAAGACCTAGTGCTACTTCAGTTTACCCTTCCTCTTCCACCTCCACCCCACCCACACAGGCCAATAGAAGAGTGGAAAGCTGGATAGACTCAATCCCTGATTGGAAAAACTTGGAGATTGACAAAAAGTCACATCCAATCAGAAATGCAACTTGCCTCAGATCTTAAGTGTGGGAAAGGCCTGGCTTGGAGGTCTAGAATAGTTGGGTTTGTGCATAGCCTGGTAGGTAACCATCTCAGAGACAAGAAGGCAAGGAAAAAGGCACTTAATAGGAAAAGGGAGAGATGGGATGGGTAGCTGGCAGAGAAGGCCAAAGGACTTCTGAATGATGTCTTTGCCATATACTGCCTTGGAGGCATCATGGGAAGGTGGATGCTAATACTTTTATATATATTATGTATATGTACATATCTATACACATGTAACACATATATATGCCAAATATGCATTTATCTCTTAACCTCTCGGTCTACCAATGGAAGAATTAGCATTCACACAGAGAAGGTTGTGACAATGGCATAAGCCATATGTTGATTTTTCACTTAAAAATAGTTTTACTTTTCCTGAGAGAAACCTATTTTGTGCACCAGGCCTCTAGTTTGAATATGAAATAATCTTAGACGTCAACTTAAAACGTGTAAAAGGCATCCCGGGCAGTGTGCTCAATGGTTGAGTTTTGACCTATGAACCAGGAGGGCATGGGGTTTGATTCTGGTCAGGGCACGTGCCCAGGTCCAGGCTCTATCCTTGGTAGGGGGTATGTAGGAGGGAGCTGGTCAATGATTCTGTCTCTGTCTCATCATTGATATTTCTCTCTCTAACTCTTCCTTCCTCTCTGAAATCAATAAAAATACATTTTTTTTTAAATGTGCAAGAGGTTACTTAAATTTCAAATCCTTATATGGCCCATATGATTAACATGTTTGAAGGCCAATGCTTTACAAAATTCTAAAATATCACCAGAATAAACTGGAAATATTTAACAGTTTTAGTAGCTTTCTGCAAGCAATTCTTTTTGTTGTTGTTAATCCTCACCTGAGGATCTTTTTCCATGGACTTTTAGAGAGAGTGGAAGGGAGGGGAAGAGACAGAGAGAAATATCTATGTGAGAGAGGCACATTGATTGGTTACCTCCTGCATGCCTCTCAACCAGGGCCAGGGATTCAGCCTGCAACCCAGGCTCAATTGAGTATTCTTGGAATTTTCACATACAAATTGAAAAGTTGTAATTATGAAAGCAGTCTTCCCATTTGCTTCCCCTTGAAGCAAATCAACGTGAGACTCTTTAGACCAAGGGACAATGCTCTATCCACTAATCAAAACTGGCTAGGGCAAGCCATTCTTAATGTAAGTGACAAACTGCAGGCTGGTCCTACCTTATAACAAAAATTAAACAAAGTCTTCACCTGAATTGATTTACCTTCATTGAGTATTTTTGTAATTTTCACATACAAATTGAAAAGTTCATCTGCACTTGAAACCTTGCAGTGGTAGTTTGAATAAAGGTGTACAAAGAGGAATATGGGGCAGAATGTGTTTTTTTTAAATAGAAATGAGTATTTTATATTAAAATTAAATCTTAGACTCTTTTATATAACTCCCAACATGTTTGATTTACAATTTCAAAGACAGGTAGGTAAGAAGATAGGTAGAAGATAGATAATAAATGGAGAATATGAACTAGGGTAAAGCAGAACGTTAATCAAATATTTCAAAACATTGGAACTGCATTAATACTACATATAAATTAGTAAGTACATTTGCTTCTTAATAAAATATATGTTTCCTCATCTGTGCCAAAACATTTCATAATATTTTATTTCTGACTCTAGCATACTTAATATTTTCAACAAGGCTTCATTTGTCATTGTGAAGAAGACATAGCAGAAAATAATGAGATTTTTAGACCCAGAATCTGGGCTCTTTTTCCCCCATTATATCTTATATTTTAAATTAAAAATAAAATGCTTAGTTGAGATGTTTAGTATAATAGTGATAAGATAGCTGGGGAACAAGGTAAGATATAATGGATGTATCTAATGCCATTAAGCCCCCAGTCTATAGTAGTGTACTGTAATAATAAATTGCTGAAAAATTTCACGAAACCAAAGTATTACCGTACATCCTAGAAGTACAGGATGGTTTTACAGAATATTGTAGAACTCCCAAAGAGGAGCATCTACCAGCATTAGCGATCCAGAAGAGTCCATGTGAAATTTCCAGTAAAACTGTGTTCTGCTGTTGAAGAGGTATTTGCCAGATGTGAGAATGTTGGGAGACATTAAAATACAAAATTTCTGAATGGAAAGGTACATTGTACAAGAAATATTGATTTATTTGAGAAATTCTAAGCAATTTAGTGTGCCAAGGGAGGGGGTGTATATTTATGTAGCACAGACTTGGACAGAATTAGGGAAGGCTTAAGGATAAAGTTCTCAAGGTGTTAGACAAAGCAATTAAAATTCATTTCAAAAATACTGGAACATCATTGAAATATTTCAAGCAGGGAGATGATATTATAATTTATATTTTGTCAAAATTACAATATTAGTATGAGGAGGGATGGGTCTGCATTATGGAAAGAAAGGACAGCTGGGAGAGGTAAGGGATACTAATAGCTGAACTAAAGCAGTGTCCACAGGAAGAGAGAAAATGTGCATAAGTTGTAATTATGAAAGTAGTCTTCCCATTTAATAATTCAGTAAATGTTAGGTTAAGTGATAAGGAGCTAAAATGACTCCTACAGCATTGGTGATTAGGTATAAGATTATGTTAATGTTACACACTAAAATACAGAATATAAGAAATAAGACATGCTTTGGGGGCAAAACAGTGAGCTCACTTTTAAATGCATAATTTATGACATTACACAGAATACACAGATGGAGGGAGGTAACCATTTAATTGGAAATATTGCTGAATATCAGAAGGAAGGTTTGTATTTCGAATAACTCATGCAGTATATGATCAACATTTACCTACGTTGTAAAGGACAGAAACCTAAGTCAAACTCATGTAGAAAAAAATAATTTAATCTTATATGATACTAGTGACACGGTGCACGAAATTCATGAACATTTAAAGGGGATTAATTAGAGGAAATAATTTAATATTGCTATTTGCCCTTTCTCTATAATAGAAATGTCAAAGATGAAAGAAAATTAGTAAGATGTATATGAAAACCTTCCTCCTGTCAGAGTCTGGGGCTTAACACGGGACCCAGAGTCAAGTCCCCGCCCACCCACATGCACCTCAAAATCACGTGAGACCCAGACCCGGCTGGCCCACCACCTACATTGGGCTAGATCCAGACCCAGCCAGTCCCACCCTTGTCAAGCCCTACCGGGCACGGGGTGTAGCCTCAGGTCCCCTGGCCCAGCGCCAGGACGCGGGGCATGGCCTGAGGACCCCCAGTCCAAACCAGGGCTGGGGGGCGTGCCTTGAGGTCTTCTGTCAAGCCCCGCCAGGCACTTGAGGTCTTCTGTCAAGGTGGGGGGCATGGCCTGAGGGCCCCTGTCAAGCCCCGCCAGGCAGGAGGGGTGCAGCCTCAGGTCCCCCAGCCCAGCACTGGGAGGTGGGTGCAGGCTCAGGTCCCCCATCAAGCCCCACCAGCAGGGGGGCGTAGCCTCAGTTCCCCCATCAAGCCCCGCTGGGCAGGATGTGGCCTGAGTTCCCCCGACCCAGCACTGGGGGTGCACCTTGCGGTCCACTGTCAAGCCCCACTGGGTGGGGGGCATGGCCTGAGGTCCCCTGTCAAGCCCAGCCAGGCAGGGGGGCTCAGCCTCAGGTCCCCTGGCCCAGTGCTGAGGTAGGGGGCACAGCCTCAGGTCCCCTGTCAAGCCTTGCCGGGCGGGGGGTGTGGTCTGAGGTCCCCCAGCCTGGTGCCGGTGGGGGGGGGGGGGCGAGGCCTGAAGTCCCCTCTCAAGCCCCACCTAGTGGGGGGCGCAGCCTGAGGTCCCCCTGCCTGGCACTGGGGCAGGGGGAGCAGCCTGAAGTCCCCTAGCCCAGCACCAGGATGGGAAGCACACCTGAGGTCCTCTGTCAAGCCCTGCTGGGTCGGGGGCACAGCCTAAGGTCCCCTGTCAAGCCCCATGGGGGCAGGGGAGGGCATAGCCTCAGATCTCTGCTGATTGCTTGTTAAATCTCCTTATGGGAAGTTGGCCTCAGCTGTGGGTGTAGCCATCTTTGTGATGAAGTGATGGTCAATGAGCATATTCCCTCTTTATTAGATAGGATATAGGGCTACTTTCATGTAGACATTTATTTAGAGTACCAAAAGATCATGTCTCTGTTATTTCCTCGGGTCTGGCCCATTCCAGGATACATTTGAAGGCTGTCATCTGCTACAGGCTTCTCTTAACAATGACTTTAGTTAGAACCCATATTTTCATGTCACCAAAACCTACACAAGATAAAATGATTTTCTTTTCCAAAAACCTCCACCAAACAGCTCACAACTTCTTTACTGAGAATGGGTTGCTTGCTCTTTCCTGAACTGAACCTGGGCAGGATACCGGAACCTGGGCAGGATACCGGATTTGCTGACTGTCAGAGCCTAATCCTGCCTCTTTGGAGCTACATGGAGCATCACTTGGGCCAAGAGCAGAGAAGGTGACAGTTCTGCCATGAAAAATTTGAATATGTTACCAATGAAGGGAAATGGAATGCTCATCAGGCAAAAACATGAACCCAAAGGGGAAAATATTGAAAAATATCCATTAGGCATATTAAAACCACACGTTTGGAAGCAGATTACCTTAGGTAGTGTTATAGGAGGGAAAAGAGAAAATCTTGTGATCTTTTAAGAAAACTACAGTGTTGAAGGAGTCCATAGTGAGTGAAGGTGTGGCAAAGACTTTTTGAATGAAAGGGAATATTGCAATTCTTAGATCATTTTCCTGGATCATAAATGGTTTCTCATAATCTCTTATTACATACCTAGAATTGTTCTTTAATGCTTTACTTCACACTTGCCCACTTAGGAGCTCAGTTGCCATTTGTCATACCCCACACAGCTTCATGGTTCTCTCTGCACTTCACTCCCACTGACTCAGCATTCTTTTGCCTAGAAGAGCTTGGATAATTTATTGTGCACTCCTACTTTGAGGTTATTTATAAGAATCTTTAAATAAAATTACTGTCAAATCTGAGAATGACATTGTTAAACTTACCCACCCAGTATATAATTAATGTAGTTCTTTTCTTATTCTTCTAATTATGAATATTCCTTATCCATGATAATATCTATACCAATAAAAGGATAATATGCTAATTAGACCAGTAGACATTCTGCGAGACTCTCTGGATGGCCTTCCAGACAAAAGTCATGGGGGTGGGGCTGAAGCAGAGGCGGTTAGGGGCGATCAGGCAAGCAGGGCAAGGCAGTTGGGGGCAAGCAGGCCAGAAGGGGGGGCAGTTGGGGTGAGCAGGCTGGCAGGGGGGGCAGTAGGGGTGAGCAGACTGGCGGGGGATGGCAGTTGGAGGCAAGCAGGCAGGCAGGGGAGGCAGTTGGGGACAAGCAGGCCAGTGGGGGCGGGGCAGTTGGGAGCAAGCTGGCTGGTGGGGTGGCATTTAGGGGTGAGCAGGCTGGCCGGGGGAGGGCAGTTGGGGGTGATAGGCCAGAAGGGGGGGGCAGTTGGGGTTGATCAGGCGGCAGGCAGAGTGGTTAGGGGCAATCAGGCAGGCAGGCAGGTGAGCAGTTAGCAGTTAGGAGCCAGTGGTGCTGGGTTGTGAGAGGGATGTCCGACTGCCGGTGTAGGCCCGACCCCTGTGGGATCGGGCCTAAACCTGCAGTTGGACATCCCCTAATGGGTTTCTGATTGGAGAGGGTGCAGGCTGGACTGAGGGACACGCCCCCAGTGCACGAATTTCATGCACTGGGCCACTAGTATATTTGTGAAGCAACACACTATGTGCTTAAAAGTACACTAGTGTCTTGGGCCATACTGATGAGTTCAAAGACATTAAAGTAATCCTACTTAATCACAAAGCAGTTAAATTTTATTTGCTTTTTTAAGAGCATTAATGATGAAACTGCTTAAGAGCATGCATTAGCTATGTCCACTGTTTACAGTTGTGATTCTTCCATTAATGGAAGACTTTACCTATTGTGTTTCCTATTTACAGTACATAGGTCAACTTCAAGTTTTTGTCTCAGTTTTAAATACTCATCCAATTGATACTGAAATTATTTTAAACTTGTTCCTGAAAAATCTAAAAACTTTTCCTAGAATTATTACTAAGAAAGGGAAAAGGAAATATTTTACTACAGGTTGAGTCCACACTTACATTATTTGAGTGATTCCCAAATGTCAAGTTATGGACTGGGGCCAGCCTCCTCCTGATGGCAGTATTAGCAGGTCAAGGTGAAATGATAAAAATAAGGACAGTTTAACAAAAACTCACCGATTTAATTGAAAGGTCTATTCTTATGTCTTTTGTGTGTCTGTGCACATGTGTGTGTGTATGTGTGTTAATATATATCCTTTTTTTGCTGATGATGTGGTTATTGAATAAGTAATGTGCACATTTTTAATATCCATAGTTGGCAAGTCAAAAAGTTGGAAAATGTATGCTTGTCTTCCTTACTTTTTAAACATTATATGGTTTGTAAGATTCTAAATATTAATAACATTGATTTATATGCCAACAAGCCAATAATTTAATCTGCTCAACTGAGCTTTGGTTTCAGGATCTTAGTAAAAATTATATACCCCCAACATAGTGTATTCTTCCTATTTTTCTCTCCCCATGGCAGACTGACAGTCACATCATATAATCTGAGGTGAAAATATATGTTAAGTCAACAGGCCAACTACATAGTGTTTCATATAGACCATCTCAAAAACACAACTTAATTATCTCACAATACTCTAATAATTTTAACTTCAAATAGACAATAAAGGAGAATTTTCTCTGTATTCTATGTTGACAGATTATTGCTGCATGTATTATTGAAAATGTGTGCTTTTTTTCATTTTAATACGAATGTTCCCAAGGGAAAATTATTTCATTGCTAAATGCCTTAGTTAATAACAGATAATATATATGAAAATCTGTGTAAAGTAGGGATAAATGACTTGATGGTATTTTATTATTTATTAAATATCTCTTAGATAAAAGAAGGTCCCAAACACTTGGCTTGGTGCTAGAAATAAATAAAATCATCCACACCCCTGTCCTTATGAGGTTAAGGAATAATGGGGGTTGTAAACATCCATCAGTAGTCTTACAAGATAATAAAAATTTATTATTTTGAAAGCAGAGAATATGTAAGTACACATATATTCATTTACATTCTAGAATATGGAGGAGGTGAAGGCCTTGAGACTTTAGGGGAACAGGTTAATGTGAAAGGCTACAATGAAAGGTTGGTAAAGATAATGATTCTAGGAGAAAAGGGAAGCCTATAAATGTTTTACCTGAATACCATTACCTGATTAACATGATACATTTATTGTTCTCACTGAATGCAGACAGGGGACTGTAGGGGAGCCACAGGGATGCACATGGGTAAGTGATTTAGATCTCTATTAAGGTCTCTATTATAGCTTGGACTAAGAAAATGATATTAGCTATAGAGATGTTCAGAATTAAGTGAAAATTTACAGGTATATTTAAAACATTTAACAGGTATATCTGAGAGGATTTTTAAATTGAATTTATTGGGGTGACATTGGTTAATAAAATTACATAGGTTTCAGGTATACATTTCTATAATATACCATCTGTATATTGTATTGTGTATTCACTACCCAAAGACAAGTATTCTTCTGTCACCATTTATCTCCCTTTACCTTTTTCTACCTCCCCCATCCCCTTTCCTTCTGGTTATCACCATTCTGTTTGTGGCTATGAGGGATTTTTTTCTCTTAATCCCTTCACCTTTTTTTACCCATCTCTCCAAACCCTCTTCCCTTCTAACAGCTGTCAGTCTCTTCTCTGTAACTATGAGTCTGTTTATATTTTGTTTATTTTGTTCATTAGATTCCACATATATGTAAAATCATATGGCATTTGTCTTTCTCTGACTGGCTTTTTTCACTTAGCATAATACTCTCCAGGTCCATCCATGACTTCAGAAAAGGTAAGATTTTCTTCTTTTTGATGACTGAGTAGTATTACCTTGTGTAAATGTACCACAGTTTTTTTATCCACTTATACTGATGGACACTTGGGTTGCTTCCAAATCTTGGCTATTATAAATAATGCTGCAATGAACATAGGGGTACATATATTCTTTTGAATCAGTGTTTCTGGTTTCTTCAGATATGTTCCCAGAAGTGAAACCTAGGGTTCATAAGGCAATTCCATTTTTAAATTTGAGGAAACTTCATACTGCTTTCCACAGTGACTACCAATCCACATTTCTATCAACTATCCAAGAGGGTGCCCTTTTCTTCACATCCTTGCCAACAATTGTTGTTTGTTGATTTATTGATGATAGCCATGATGACAGGTGTGAGGTGATATCTCATTGTGATTTTAATTTGCATTTCTCTGATTATTAGTGACATTGAGCATTACTTAATGTTTCTATTGCCCATATGTATGTCCTCTTTGGAGAATTTTTGATGAAGTGGATAGGAAAAAATAAGGAAATGGATGTGATGGTTGCCCCTTATTAACTGACATGAGTAAGTAGATGCATAGGGATTCCACTACATGTGAAAACAAGGTTTGAAAGAAGACATAGATATAGACCATGTAGAGAGCACAATGCTTTTGAGACAACTAAGAGATGCTACCAAGGAGGCTGTATATATAGATTGATGAAGTTAAAGAGTGAGATCTGGCCTGAAGATACAAGTTTGTTATGTCTCTGCTGATAGGTATTATTGACATGTATATGATTGCTGGGAAAATAGTATAAAAATGAAAAGAAGAAAGACTTCAGACTGTACCTTGGAGAATTTCAATAACTAGAGAAAGAGAGGCTCCAAAGAAGACACTGAATGAGTAGTTTGACATAAGAGAAGAAGCACAAAAGAGAAATGACCAAGAAGCCAAGGAAAATTATATCACTAAAGTGAATGCTGCTTACAGTCCAAGTAATATGATGGTTGGAAATTAGCCAATAGATTCAGAAAAATGTATTTGATTGGTTGACCATCCTGAACAATTTTAGAGTGATAGAATAAACTAATGACTAAGCATAGAATTATATAAAAGGACAGAAAATGGAGAGAAGAATATAGAGAGGTCTTACAAGAAGTTTGTGTATGAAACTGGAAGATCTCTAATGTTGTTCCTACTTTTCAGACAGTGTCACTCTGACCAAATAAAATCTTAAGAAAACAAAATGAAAATATTTGAAGATTAAAAAATGCTAAATTTTCACCACATTTATTTAGTTTTATTTAGCACAGGGTATTTTTTTCTTTTTGTAATTCACGTAGGTTTTTAATAGATATCATGCTTAATCATCCTCAAGAATCTGCCACTGTGATTCACAGATGTTTCATATTCCATTTAAAACATCAAGCATCTAAAATTAAAAAAAAATAGTAATATATTATTTTACCTCCTGGAGCACTGAGATATTTTAATAAGTACAACTAACACTAACAATGGACTTGACACTTGCCTCTGTCATCTGTAGACATGTAGACAATGCTTTCGAAACAACTAAGAGATGCTACCAAGGAGGCTGTATATATATATATATAGAGGCTGTAGACATCTCTGGGTTTAAAGCCAAGTATAGTATGACTTTCAAAGGAGTATGCATGTGATTAAGGCTGGAATCTCCTCAAGTTTACACCACAGGTGTAAAACATTTGTTTGTTCTCATGCATTTTTAGTTGAAAAATCTCAAGAAATTCATATCAACAGGGGTGGCAATTTACACAACCATATTTAAGTTGTTTGATGGGTTCTGGAAACCTTCCTTTGCTAAAATATTTCACCCATCAAACAGTTGCCAATAGTGACATCACACTTCATGAAATATGCATCCATTAGGATATGAAACTTGGTTAACATTAAATTATTACCTCATGCCTATTATTGACAATTCATTACTAATGAGTTTATTTAATCCTAACCATATTGACAGTGAAATAATAACAGCTCATTATATAATGAGACATATTATGCAAAACTTTTGAAGGCCAATGTGTAGAAGAACCCAGAGCTAAAGCAATATCCATGGAGAATGATTAGAAAAACATTATATCAAAGATCTTTTTCTCACATTTAATTCTCCAAGGATCCTTATTTTATCAACAAAAACAATAACAATAAATTAAAATACTAGTGTATAAAATGTTTACTATTTGCCCAGCACTGTGCTAAGTTTGTGTAATCACTAATGCCTGATTTAAGCATCACATAAAAATAGTATATTTAACTTCAGATTCTGAGTTCTCAACCATCTCAATCACTATTACATCTACCTACCCCAAAATTGTTGATATAAGTTGTTTAATAAATATGCATATATCTACAAAGTAATAACAAAACATATGGAAAGATAATTTAGAAAAGATCTAATCAAATTAAGTGATAAAAAACAAATTTAATCTCATTAATAACCAAATAAATGTAGCTTAAAAGCAAACTATAATCTTTATATACTAGAGGCCCGATGCATCAAAATTCATGCATTGGAAGGGGGGGTCCATCAGCCCAGCCTTCTCACGGTCTGGGAGCCCTCAGTGGCGGGAGGTGACCTGGTGATCAGGGGAAGGCGATGCCCTCATCACACCTTTACTGCTGCCACTGCTGGCAGTGCAAGCCTCGGCTGGCCCTGGTTACCTGAGCCTTGGGTGGCCCTGGCTGGCTGGGAAGCTGCAATCTGAGGCTTTCCTGCATCTCAGGCTGGCCCTGGGTGGCTGGGCAGCTGCCATCCGAGGCTTGCCTGTGCCTTGGGCCGGCCTTGGGTGGCTGGGGGACTGAGGGGACTGGGTGACTCTGGAGGCAGGCGTACGGAGCGGCTGGACCTACCTGGAGGCGGGCCCGGCCGTGCCGCACGCCTGCCGCCCCAGCAGACTGAGGGGACTTGGCACCACCATCTTGTTGCTGTGGGCGCCACCACCTTTGAGGGTGTGGCAGTCAATTAGCATATTCCCTCCTTATTGGCGGTGGGTGCTGCTATCTTTGCGAGGGTGTGATGGTCAATTAGCATATTCCCTCTTTATTAGATAGGATGATTATTAAATGAAATGTGACTGATAGTACCAATAATTGATTGTCATTTAGCACTTTGGTATTCTTGTGGAGGTCATGTATCATGATTGGGCTCACTCTGCATCCGTTCCTAACTATCTTATCTCTTTTATAAAAGCTAGAAAACTAAACACCCTATTTTTCTACACCACTTTTAGTTAGGTATATATTTGTAATATGTTTCTCATCAATGAGAATTCAAAAGATGGCTGCTGGAATTAGTTGCTTAACTACTTTTAAGATCAACCCTTGAAAAGATGCTTTTGCCCCTTTCATTATCTACCAGTCTGGACTTTAGATATGGTGCTAGAGCAAATGAATTGTAACCATGAGGCAGCATTAAAGATGGCAGAACAGAAGAATAGGAAGAATTTGCGTTATTGAAGACATCATGGTGCCATTGTATTATCCCCAAACATTTTATTATGTAAGACAAACAAAACAGTTCTTGTTTAAGTAATTGTTAGAGGATATTCAATTCTTTGCAGCCAAAAGCTCTCATAATCTCTGCAGAGTGATCTGTCTTTATGTCTCAATAATCTTTAGAATAATGAGACCTTATACTCAGTTATTTAAATTCTGGGAATTCTTCCAAAGAGATGGATTTATACCAGACCTGTATGCCCTATAATGAATGAGTTAGGATAAGAAATTATATCATATGCAAAGGATTTATTTCAGCATTATTTATAATATCAAAAAGTAGGAAAAAATGCTAAACAGGAACTGAAAAGTAAATAAGTAATGTCTATTTAAAGGACCATTATTTAATACTTAAAATGATTCTTGAAAATGAGTAATGCTAAAACAAAACTTACTTTAATATAAATAGAAAATTAATATTTAAATTATGTATAGCATGATTAAAATGCTTTATTGAAGCAAGTATAATACTAAGATTTCTTTTAAGGTGATATACGTTATGAAATATTTTGTTGCTATTTTATCAGCTTTTTTTTCCTTAATATAATATAGTAATAAATAAATACAACTTTGAAACTTTTAAAACTTTCATGCAAAATTTAAAAAAAAAGAAATAGACTGAATTACTGTATCATAAATTCATAGCTTCAAATTATTTCACCTATATTCCTACACATATTCTCTTTCCATTCTTGATTAGTTTAAGGCAACTACCAACATTTTTTGGAGCAATTTCAATCCATATATCAAATAGATAAGAATGCTTTAAAAATATGACAGCCATATCATTATCATACCTAGAAGGATTTACATAATTCCTATATCATAATCAAGTATTTATTTTCTTTCAAATTTATCTGAATACCTTTATAAATTGTTTACTGCTTATATGTGTTAATTAAAATCCAAGCATATTCCAGCTATTACAATTGATTGATGTGTCTCCTTTGTCTCATTGATTTCTTTGCAGTTTACTTATTAGAGAAACTGAGATACTCTCTAGTGGGATTTCTCAAAGCATGGATTTAGCAAATTACATCTAGCTGGTGGCATTTATTATGTTTCTTCATCAGACATGGATTTAATTTGACAATTATACCATGTGGATGGTTGGGCTCTTTTGTGTTTATTAACAACCATTAATGATCAAAGCAAATATCCACTTTTTAAAATTGATTTCAGAGAGAGGGAAGGAGAGGGAGAAAGGGATAGGAACATCAATGATGAGAGAGAATCATTGATCAGCTGCCTCCTGCACACCCACTGCTGAGGATCGAGCCCACAACCCCAGGCATGGGCCCTGACTGGGAATTAAATCAGGACTTCTTGGTTCATGGGTCAACACTCAGCCACTGAGCCAACCAGCCAGGCAAATATCCACATTTTGTTACAGATTGCAAAAAGATGGGATTATACTTCAAACATTCCTACTTTGTTTATTAACTGGAATATGTCTAAATTTTTTTTATCTCTTCAACTATTTGGTTATCCAAATATTTCTCAATTGAGGTAATATTGATAATTTTAGACTGGATAATTCATTATTCTGAAAGGTTGTTCTGTGCAGTGTAGGGTGTTTAGTACCATCTTGGCCCCTTCTTTCTTGATGGCTATAGCATCTTTTCTCCGGTAATGAGGACTAAAAATGTCCCCAGACATTGCCAAATTACCCATGGGAACAAAATCACTCCCAGTTGAGAGCCACAGGGTTCTCCTAAGGTTCATTCATCCAAAACAGAATATGTACTTGATTCCATTTTTTAAAATAAATCAGTTTAGTTAGTTCTCAAGCTTTCCTTAGAAGAGATAGATGAACATGTTCCTAATATTATTATGAAGTTCTGATTTAAAATGTATTTATGTCTTTCAAGTCAATGTACTTATCATTCTGATTTCTGGTACATTTTTGGGACTGTCTGACCCTCTTCAAGTTGTTTCCTAAATTCATTGGATGCATTTATTGGCCTTGCTTTCTGCTATAACAAGTTCATCTAAACTCATTTTGTAGATTTCCTGACGAGGCCTCCTGGAGTCCTTTTTTTTTTTTTTTGAGAAAATATAATTTACAGAGTACAATGGATGTTTGAGGTGCTCATTAGTTGTTAGACCTTTCAGTGGACAAAAATTGAACATTTGTACGTATACTTAAACATGTATTTATATTTGTCTCTGTGTGTGTATGTGTGTGTCTGCATATTTGGATTCATACTTCCTTTCGAATGCAGGACTATAAGATTTTTAGTTAAGCTTTTAACATTACACCCGCACCTCTTTTCTACAAACCCTAGTTACTAATGAAATCAACATAGTCACTCGTTTACTTTATACCTGTAGTAGGCAAACCCTAATGTTGTCTTTAAATCTCCACTTCCTGGTAGTCATGCCCTAGAATTATCCTATTGTCTTGAAGGGGGGCTGAATGTAGTGACTCACCCCTAATGAGTAAAATTCAGCAAAGATGATGGGATGTCACTTTCCAAATCAGGTTACAAAGAGCATGACTTTTGTCTTGCTGGCTTTCTTTAGTTCTCTGGCTGGTTTGCTCTGAGGAAATGCACCTGTTCTTTAGGGAGCTGCTCTATGGTGAGACCCAGGTGGCAAGAAACTGAGAAAGACCTCTCACCACCAGCCATAGAGGAACGGAGGCCCTTAGTCCAACAAGCCAGGAGAGATTGAAACCTGTCAACAACCCTGTGAGTGAGCTAAGAGACAGATCCTTTCACAGTTGATCCTTGAATTGATCCCTGTGTCTGTAGCCACAGCTGACATCTTGATTGCAGCCTTTTGAGAGACATGCAATACAGGCATCCAGTTAAGTTGCCCCTCACTCTTGCCATGAACAATTTAAATATTTTTTAAAATATATTTTATTGATTTTTTACAGAGAGGAAGGGAGAGGGATAGAGAGCTAGAAACATCGATGAGAGAGAAACATCGACCAGCTGCCTCCTGCACAACCCCACCGGGGATGTGCCTGCAACCAATGTACATGCCCTTGACCGGAATCAAACTTGGGACCCTTCAGTCTGCAGATCGATGCTCTATCCACTGAGCCAAACCGGTTTTGGCTAAAATACATTTTTAAAAGTTTAAAATTTTTTATCGTTTATTTTTATTTTTGTTCATGATATATAAATTACTGGAGATGGACAGAAAAAAATGATTGTATTTTACACTTACTTAATATAATCCTTATTGTGTGATTATACCACTAATTCAATATCAATATCAAATTAGGTTAATTATTATATTTTGCTTTTTATTATTATAATTTAGTTTTGTTTTATAATTATGAAGGTACATAGTTCTAAGGCAAAATTCACAACCAAGGAATATTCAGAAAATTCTATTTTTTGGTTTTATTTCCTCCATCCTACTAGTATTGTTTATCTAACCATCTCATGATTAATACTGTCTTTTTCCAAAAAATATAATAAAATAATTACATATATTTACATTCTCTGTTACTGATATCAGGTAATGGAAGCATATTACAGGGTGGGGCAAAGGTAGATGTACAGATGTGAATATGCAAAGCAGAGTTTATTCTTATATTATTATTTATTAATGATTGTTTTAATATTCATACAACTATAAACCTACTTTTACCCCATCCTGTATATACATTGTTCTTCCCCTGGCTTTTACTTATTTGTCAATATATCCCAATTTAGGACTTTTTAATCTCCACATTATTGACATTTGGGGCTAAATAATTCTTTCTTATGAGGGGGCTATCCTGTACTGCAGGATGCTTAGCAGTACCCCTCCCCTCTTCCCAGTAGATGCCAGTAGCACCTTCCCACGGTGTTGTGACAACAAAACATGTTTTCAAATATTGCCAAAGGTCCCCTGGAGAATAATATCAAGCCCTTTGAGAACCACCATCTTAGAAGTCAAATATACTACATTTTTTTTAACAGCTGCACAATACTCGTTTGTGTGCATATTCAATCTATATGCAGTCCTTATTTTTATTTTCACCAGTCCCTTATTGATAAATAGTTTGGTCTTTTCATATCTGTTGCCCATTTACTATTCTTTTTTTCTTTTTGTTATTTTATTCTCATTTTCATTTAGGAGATCTTTTAAAAAAACATTTTGTTCTTTTTTTAAAACTTATTTTTTATTTATTTCAGAGAGGAAGGGAGAGGGAGAGAGAGATAGAAACATCAATGATGAGAGAGAATCATTTATCAGCTGCCTACTGCACGCCCCCTACTGGAGATTGAGCCTACAACCCAGGCATGGGCCCTTGGCCAGAATCGAACCCAGAACTCTTCAGTCCATAGGCCAATGCTCTAGCCACTGAGCTAAACCAGCTAGGGTTGGACATACTATATTTTTATCCACTTATTAGTTTATGAACATTTGGATTGTTTCTACTTGTTGGCTAATGTGAATAATGCTGCTATGCACATTCACATGTATTGCAGTGGATATAATACATATTTTATTTCTCTTGGAAATATATCTAGGAGTGGAATTGATGAATCATATGGTAAATTTAATGTTTAACTTAAAAAAACAACAACTTCCAAACTGTTTCCATGGAACTTTTATTATTTAATTTTGGTCTGTCTATGTGTCTAAACCACACTAATTTAATTAAAGAAAAAATATATTTTAATGTATGAAAAGCTAGACCCTATTCAATAGGTATTTTCTATCTATTCTTGCTTTTTGTAATTTCACTTTTGAAAGATGATAATTTAATTAAGATTACATTAAATTCATGGAGTGGGGGAGGGCATTGATTTTTATGATATTAATTTTTAGTGTTCAAGAATGAGCTACATCTTTCCACTTGTACCAAGTCTTGGCCTAGGCTTGTACCAAATCTAGTTTCATGTCTCTCAGAAGTAGAGGTTTTAGGCTTTTCTTTTTGAGTCTACTTAGTTCTCTTCTGTTTTGTCACATAATCTCTTTCATTACATCTTATAGTTTTCTCTTCTATTACATCTTGTAACAAATTGTTGTTTTTATTATAAAGGCTATTGATTTTTGTGTCGATTTTATCATTTTCTACTTTGTTCAATTGTCTTGTTGTTTACAGTTCATTTCCCATTAACTTTTGGGTTTTTCTATGTCTATAATAGTATCATCTAAAAAAAAACATTTTATATCTTTCTTTACAACTTTTATGCTTCTAACTGCTTTCTTTTATATAATTGGGCTATAAGATACTACAAATAAAATCTAAATAAGAGCAGAGATATGGGATATTGTGTTTTTTGTGGCATTATCAAGAATGCCCCTATAACTCCCCATTGAGAAAGATGTAATTTCTGGCATGAGTTATCCATCAATTCTTATTTTAAGAAGAAAATTCACCTAGACCAGTTGGACCTAGGTTTTTTTTTGGTTTTGTGCTCTGTAACAAATTTATTTATTTTTTGGTGACTGGCCTTTTAGACTTCTGTGTTTATTGGGGACAATTTTGTTAAGTTGTATTTGTCTAGAAAATTATGCATTTCATCTGTTTCCAAACTATTTTTTAAAATTTTATTTTCTTCAATAGTTATTTACCCTTATCACTTAACTTTTTTTTTTCTTTTTTCTTCACAGTCTGAATCTTCTTTGTAGGGAGCGGTTATAGGGTTAAGCCTCGGACTGACCTGCTGGCAAAGTCACAAACAAGTCCCAGCTTGGAGGGCACAGTCCTCTAAGCATAATTAAGCTTGATCTTGTGACTGCTCCCTAGGTCTTTCCTGGGTAGCTACTGGGCTGTGGGAGGGGCAGCAAGCGCTGCCAAAACAAGTGAAACTTACAAGAATGTTGTAAATTACCTTGTTTACCCCTGACTATAAATAAAGCATCAGCTTTGCAGTCTGGATCTGCTCTGTGGCCTCAGCCAGGCACAGAAGATCGACCTAGACACAGCTTATTCTCTTGTCTTTTTCTTCATCCTTCACCAGCCCTCCCTCAGGCTCACCGAACCCTTGGCTGTGCTGGCTCGGCCTACTTCTTCCCCCAAACTATGTTCAACTTTTTCTTTCCTTTATTAAACAGATCATAGTTTGTCTCTTTTTCTTATTTTCAAAGAAACATTCTTTATTTATGAGTTTTACTGTTTTAATATATTTTATTTTGCTATTATAACATATTTACAAGCAAAACCACTGAACATGTAAAACACTGAACATTTATATTAGTAGCAATTCTATAACAGAAACCAGCAGAATCATAGGTTCAAGTCAAGTGAGCTTCAGACTTTGTATTAAAAGCAATTTTTTTTTTTTTTAGGAAATAGGACTTATGACTAAAATTAATTGTCTCGCATTCTATTTAAATATAAATGTTAGAGGACATAGTCAAAGGTGAAAGTCTTAGAAGTCTGATGTGTCTGGTTCATTATCACTAAATTGATATTGAAAGGATGTGTTCTTTAAAAAATAGTTCCTGGATAGATAGCTTAGTAGGCTAGAGCATCATCCTGATACACCAAGGTTGTGGGTTTGATGCCCGGTCAGGGCACATACAAGAATCAACCAATGCATAAATTAGTGGAGCAAGAAATTGATGTTTCTCTCTCCCCCTTCCTCTCTCTGTCTGAAAATCAATAAGAAATTAAGGAAATGTGTTATTTTTGTGCATCAGTCATAAATTAAATGTGAAAGAACTATTTCATGTTCTGGAGATCTTTAAGTGCTAAGCATTATCTCTGGACAAGCCCTAGCATTACCTCCAAGTTTATGGTAAAAATTTCAGCTCTTGGCTATAGGTATTGACAGTGAGTAAAAGCAAACTTGTTATGAGCAACTCTGTCTAAAAACATATCCTCTTAAAAGCAGTCAGCTCTTTCTATCGCCAAGAAGAGGAAGTCGGCAGATGTTGCAATTGTCTTTACAATTTTTGAATTGACCCTTACCTGAAAGCAAAGAAGTCTTTATTTATATACTCGGGCACACAAATGTAGAAAGTAACAATTAAAAACAAAACTTTAAAGATTAAGCAAAATGTGAAGTCACCCTACTGCTGGCTAACACTTTTAGAAACCAAGGAAAAATGGAAGGATAAATGCTAGAAATGCAAACTCAAGAAGAGGGAACTCATAAGTGAGTGTGAGTGTGCATATGGAGGTGCTACGCATCATTGACATCACCATGCTTCCTCCCTCAAGGGCTCAGTTACTTGAAGGTGTTTTTGTTGATGCTTGACACTAGCTCAACATTTTTTTGGTTTGAGCTCTACTGTAGAAATCCGTGGGTGCTGTCATCCTTTAACTATGTTACTACCTTCCTTCTATGATACCAGGGTTTTTAAAATCTCAGTCCTATTAAGATTCTAGTCCACATGTTTAGCAGCATCCCTAGCCTCTACCCACGAGATGCCAGTAACACCATCCACTCAGTTGTGACAACCAAAAATGTCTCCAGACATTACCAGATGTCCTCTTGGAAGAGGTGGGGCAACAGTACAATTTACAGCATAGGATTTATTGACCATGTTCCTTCTGTTTGAATAAGCATCCCTTTCCTTTATAGTCCTGACCTGTGTGGCAGGAAGAGGACTGGACAGGTGTGATTCATTTTGCTTTTGCCTTTTGAGAATCCCTTTATAATCTTGCATGCTTTTTATACACTACAGTAGTCAAAAAGAAATTTTTCGGAGATGGAGTAACACCTAATAATTTTCTAACATGATGACAAATTTCTGTGTCTGTTTGATATAAAACATAACACTTTTCTTGGTTTAATTTTTTACAAAATCATGAGAAGATTGAAATAAACAAACTATATCAATTGGCCAGATCCTCACACTTTTTTTTTTTAATAATCAAGAATAATCTGTGCAACAATGCTGTTATCTCTACCTTGAAGAATCAATTCGAAGAACTCAACAAGCTCATATTTTTTGTGTTTTAAGAAACATACTGATGGGCATTTAGATGGAGCCTAAACTAAAAACACTTCAACACAGTCGCAACTGGAAGTGGGCCCTGTGTATCTCTTCTTAATGCTGAGGGGCTTCATGCTATAGGTCCACGTTTGTTTTCTTCAGATATTATCCCATGCCATAAACTAATTTTAGGGCTAGTCATCTTATTAATATAACTGTTTTCTCCATTTGGTATTTTTCTCCTTCTAAAACTTCCATAATTCAAATAGAAAATAGAATGGTATATTTTCCTTGTTTCTTAAGCTTTCATTCTCACTATTCATTTTAAAAATTGTGCTCACTGCTTGTTCTAGCTTAGACTGCCATAACAAAATACCATAGACTGGGCTGCTTAGGCAACAGAAATGTATATTCTCAGAGTTTTGAAGGTGCCCACAAGGTTGAGTTCCATCAGAGTTCAATTTCTGATGAGAACTCTCTTCCTAGCTTACAGATGGCTGCCTCCTTGCTATGTCCTCACGTGCTGGAGGAAGAGGGAAATTTCACCATCTTCCTTTTCTTGTAAGACCACTAATCCTTTTGGGTTAGGACCTCACCCTTGTGACTTCAGTTGACCTTAATTTCTTTCTATTTCCAATAAGCCATACCTCCAAATACACTAGCATTGAAAGTTAGAGCATAACATATATATTGTGGCAGTGGGGGTGACACAATTCAGTTCATAATAGTATTGTTAAATAATTATCTTTATTGGCATTTTAGACCCTTAATTATATTCCAACATATCTATCCTGTTATATATATTTTTTACTTTTTTTAAAGTTGGTATATACATACGTGTATGTGTGGTATATGTCTGTGTTTACATACATATACATTAGTGATTTTCAACTGGTGAGAGGCAGCACACTGGTGTGCTGCAAGAATTTTTGACTATTTACTCAGGGGCACTAACCTCTTTTCCCTTAGATTGTCAAATAAAAAAATGAAAACAGCCAGCACAACAATGGTCTGGTATGAATGCCCTGTCTTGAACCATAAATATATAAGTCATATAATAGAGTTACATCTTATTGGCTATACCACATAATAAGGTTGCATTTGATTGGTTAATTCTTGGTATCAGAAATCCTTATATACAAGTATAGTCAACTGTTATTTTAAAAAGTCACTTTTGAGAAAAAAGGGTAGGTAGTTACTATTATTATACTATTTTTGTAAATCAATCAAAATTACACCTATTTTTGGTCACATTGCCAAAAATATATTTTTGGTGTGTTGCAGAATATTAGTAATTGGTTTATGTGTGTCATGAGATAAAATGGGTTCCAATGCAAATACATATATGTATGTTTTATATATATATATGTTCCCCAAATAATTCCTTTGCAATAGATTCTTAATTTCCTTTAATAATTTGAAATAAATAATATTTAATATTTTTGGTCCTAAAATTCTCTCCATTAAATCTTAGAGAAAACACCTACGCCAACTTGTCAGTTTGATCACTATTGTTCAAGTCACTGAGCCCCTTAAAGAAACGGTACATTTCCATTGTCTACTTAGACTACTCCATCCATATTAACCAACCCTCAGATGAGTGGGTGTTTTATAGGCTTCTCTGTGCAGGGACTAAGAAGTTATCACTCACCAAGCAGTAAACAGAAACCGTTCTTTCCCTGTTGGCTGATAGTCAGTGGGTTTCAGAGCTGAGTCTCTTCCTGGAAAGCAAGGGGAGGCTCCTGGCTCTCAGTCTTTGACAAGAGAAAGAGTAGGTCTCTTTCAGTTGCATGATAAGAAAAATAATTCTACTTCTTGATTCGAGCCCTTAGAAGGTAGTCAGGAGAGTTAAGTCAACAGTATTTCCCCATTTGTTAGCATAGGATGTAGGCAGAAGCAATTCATCTTCTTATGTTAGAAGGATATCTAGAGCCATTGGGTGCCTGCAGGTATGCTCCACTGATTGATACATGTAAGGATGCCCCAGTACCAAGCATTTGCATGTGTGGAATCCCATCATTATTTACAGTGCCTTATTCTGATATTAGTTGACTCAGCCTAGCAATACATAGCAGAATAGAGACAACATTCTCCTAGGCCTGTTGTGCTCTGCAGAAGTCAGAGGCCCCAAGATCTCTTTTCTTCCCTCATTCTGTCCCAGGGCTCAGAGTTCATCTCATTTTTTAAAGGGTTTCCTATATCTTGTGTTCTCATTTTATTCTCTTATAAAGGAAAAGTTTAACAATTTAATAAATGTTCATTTAGCAATCATTTGCTGTCTTGTTGATTTTTATACAATTCTGTACTAATTATAACTAGATAAATAATGAAATTGAAAGAGACCTCCTGACCTTCCTGAATTTATTATATAGTTAGAAATTCAGACATGATTAAATAAACATGATGAAATAAACCTGTGATAACCTCTTGCTGGCTGTCATATAGAGTCCTGTGGAAACTCAAAATAATGGTGGTCAGAATGAATTTAGAGTTCACCAGATTTATCGGAGAAGATGTCTGGAAGCAGTTTTAAAGGAAGTCAGGAATGTGAGTGGTTGGAAATTGTTTCCTAGTCTATGTCAAGAATAAGCAAATGTTTAAAAAAAAAAAAAAGAAGAAGGAGCAATATAAGAACAAATAAAGGTTCAAGAATGATTAGAAGATTTTCAAGTAAGCATTGTTTAGATATAACTTAGTTGATATGCTTTTAAATAATGTTAAATATACTTTAGCATATACATTTTTTTCCATTTAGTAAACATAGTTTTTATAACTCAATGAATTTCAAGCTTACTTCAGAAGTACTGAATGATCTTTCAACAATTATTATTGGATTTCTACAATTGTAATTAGTTATATTACATAAAAATATAATGTATGCATGTCATATTTTCTGATTTAACCAGTTGTCAGCATAGAAATGGTACAATAATAAGAAAGTCATTTTTATTCCTCTGACCCAAACTTAGATAAAATTTGAATGAGTCTTGGGGATAAAGGCTTTCCCTAGCAATGGACTATTAAATCTTCATAAGAAATTTCAAAAACACAGAAATGATGCAAATAAAGTTTGAAAAAGTGATGATCAAGAATTTTAGTGGGAATCTGATGGAAATTAGTTTGGTCCAACATATGTTAGTTGCTGATGCCTTTCTCCAATAAATCATGATGAGGGAAGAACCAAATGGGGGAAAAAATGCTTTTTCATTATCCTTCTTGCTATTGACTCTGAAACTCATGAATCAGATGGTCTTTTACTCTAAAATAGCAATTAAAAAATTATTTTGCAATCCTTAAAGCACAGGATAATAGTTTATTTGCTAAAATGTCTAAAATAAAAAAAAATATTGCATTAAAATGCTTCTTAGAGGACTGAGTTACTGCCATGTGGTTATTAAAAATGGTTAACTTCCTACCATGTTCTTAAATTCTTTGCCTACTACTTTAGAGATATCTATTCATAGAGATATTTTATGGAGTTAAAAGCATTTTGCCAGTCTAGCTACAAAATAAGATTTAATGTAAATACTTTCTAAGCAAAAGCAAAATTTTGTGAATGAAATAATAATTTAAAAATTAACTTGCATTGATTTTAAAAAATATTTTTGATTCTGCCTTTTCAAAAATGTGAACCATCTCAATTTTGGAAGAAAGTTTTTATGTTTACACATTTAATATAAATTATAATAGCAAAAGAAAATACATCTGATATTAGTTACAGCCATGCTTCTTTGATATTTCTGCATCCTATTGTGAAGATAAACCTATATAATAAAAGACTAATATGCAAATTGATTGAATGGCAGAATGACTGGTCTTTATGATGCATACTGACTACTAGGGGGCAGACCCTCAAAGCAGGAGCTGCCCCCTGGTGGTCAGTGCACTCCCACAGGGGGAGCACCACTCAGACACAAGCCAGGCTCACAGCTGGCGAGCACAGCGGTGGTGGCAGGAGCCTCTCCCGCCTCCGTGGCAGCGCTAAGGATGTCTGACTGCCAGCTTAGGGGAAGCAGGCCTCATCCATCAGTCCGACATCCTCTGAGGGCTCCTGGACTGTGAGAGGCTGCAGGCTGGACTAAGGGACCCCTCCCTGAGTACATGAATTTTGTGCACCTGGCCTCTAGTAGAAATATAATAATTCAGTGTTAACTGTCCCACTTGTCTTCGGAAAACATTACCAAACCATTAAAATAAACAAGAATCCACTTTCATTGCATATATACTTATATTATTTGTTTATTATAATATACTAGAGGCCCGGTGTACGAAATTTGTGCACGGGGGGGGGGGGAGGGTCCCCTCATCCCAGCCTACACCCTCTCCAATCTGGGACTCCTTGGGGGATGTCCATCTGCCAGTGTAGGCCTGATCCCGGGGATTGGGCCTAAACTGGCAGTTGGACATCCCTCTCACAATCCTGGATCGCTGTCTCCTAACCGCTCACCTGCCTGCCTGCCGAATCACCCCTAACTGCCCCCACTGTCAGCCTGATCACCCCTAACCGCCTCTGCCTGCCAGCCTGATTGCCCCCAACTGCCCCCCACTGCTGGCCTGGTCTCCCCACGCAGCCTGCTGTTTAGTTGTTTGGTTGCTCCTCGGCCTGGTCACCCCACACAGCCTGCTGCTCGGTCATTTGGTTGCCCCTCACTAACCCACCTGCCGGCCTGGTCGCCCCACACAGCCTGTTCGGTTGTCTGTTCAGTTGTGACAGTCACTTAGGCTTTTATATAGAGAGATAACATATTTAGATTGTATTAGCTTTTCTTAAAATAAATAGTACAACTTTTTATACATTTTTAAAGTTATTCTAATGTAAAAATTACAGGAACATTTATACAGCAAAAATATCCTTTGACATTTAAGTCAGTACTTAAAGGAATAAATAGACATGGCAAGTTTGTCATTGTTGCTCCCTGATCTACCTCTAGCACTTGAAACCACATTTGGCACAGAGGTAGTACTCAAAATATATTTCTTGAATGAACAAAGGATTGAGAATACCATAATTATGTGTGTTTATTTTTTCATCATTAAGGAATGAGGTATAAAGGCCAATCAGCTCATTTTTTGAAAGCTTTTGAATTATTTTTTTAATAACTAGGTGTAATGAAAGATGAACTGTTATAGTATTTGAATAAAATTTAATTCTTTTAGAGATCCTTTTATTCAGTTACCATACTAACATCTTTATAGCGTTTCCCCCCTATCAGTTTTCTGGCTGCAAGGAGCCAATATTACTAAACGTGGGGGGTCTAGTTCTAAGTTATAGTTTTGTCTGAGGTTCTATGCCTTTACTAATATTCCATTAATAAATGGTTATCTGGAAAAAACAACAACAACAACAAAAAAAAACCTCTTGATAATACCAGTTTGCTGTTTTCATTTTAATGGAGGGTCAAAAAAGTCAGATTTTCCTTTTTCTCGAGAATGAAGTCGTAGCCATTTTAACGGTCAGCAATTGTAAGCCTTTGTAAAAGGTGGGGTATATTTGCAAACAAATCCAAGGCATTCAATCACAAATGTTACAAGTAAATGTCTTAGTACATACTATGAATTAAATACGGTTGACTCTTGAAAAATGCATGTTTGAACTGCGAGGGCCCACTTATAGTCACATTTTTTCCCAATAATTATACAGTTAATCCTCCATATCCCTGGGTTTTAAATCCACAGATTTAACCAATCACAGATTGAAAACAGTAGTTTCCATCCCTGACTGGGAATCCATGGATTCAGAAGGCTGACTATGCATTGTTCTACACCATTTGGAATGTCACAGATTTTTGGTATTGGTGGGGGTCCCAGAACCAATCCCCCGTGGATACCAAGGCACTACTACAATTAAGTTTTTGGGAGTCAACAGTTATATATGGATCTTGGAATAAATAAGACAGAAAAACAAACAAATACTCATAGACACAGACAACAGTATGATGGTTACCAGAGGGAAAGAGGTTGTGGGGGAGAGGAAGTAAATGGTAAAGGGGTTAAGATATATGGTGATGGAAGGAGATTTGACTTAGGATTGTGAACACACAATATATTATACAGATGATGTATTATACAATTGTACACTTGAAACCTATATAATTTTCTTAACCAATGTTACTATAATAAGCTTAATAAAATTGAAAAAATATATATATGGATTTTCAACTGTGTGGGGGCTGGTACTCCGAACCCTACATTGTTAAATGGCCAACAATATTTATTTTATGAAAGAAATTCTAGATGAACTGAAGAATCTATAAGTAACCATATAATATTATTTGTTAGTAAAGTCCAGAAAGTGTAATAATATCAAGCTTGCTATTTCTAGGCCCATATGAGACTAAATTCATGTCACGAAGGTGAATATTTATTAGTTACTGTTTGTATTTAGTTTTGCTGTCATGATTTGAAAGTCTACAATATTTAGAGGACATAATGAATAAAATATTATACTATACTATAATAAAGTAGTTTGGAAAATGGACTCATCACACAAATGGGAAAGTACAAACCATATTTTGTTTTAAAGAAAAAGAGATGCTATGTGGACTATAGAGATAAATTGTTATGTTCTCATGCTACACCTTGATTCTAAAGTATAAACTAAAGAAAACCATAGTCAATTATATAGATTTCTTATAGTGAATTTCAGTCATAATCTGCTAATCAAGAATAAATCAATCATTTGGATTTGGTTAGTTAACTTGTATTTAATCAAGGATATTCATTTGTTTTTACTTATTTACACAAGTGAAAAATATCTACAACATGCCTTTGAAGTAGCAAACACTGTGCTAAAGTCTGTAATACAGAAACTGTGTTATAGATTGTGGAATTAGGTACACACAAATAAGTAAGAATTCACAATGCAAAATATTGTGAGAAGGGCAAGGTGCTATGGAAATTTCTATGAGCTATCCATAAAAAGTAATCTACAGAAGAGTCCTATGGTACTTACGGTGAAGCTATATGTTGAGAAGAAACTAAAAAGACAAATGGGTGGAGAGATAGAATGTTTTATGCAAACAGAACAATATACACAGAGGTTCTCATTGGGAGTCAAAAGAACAAGGTATTTTGCAAGAAGGAAATGTAGTTCAAAATGAATGACACCTGGAACTTAAGAAGGCCATATGGATAAATCTCAAATCCACCAAGAAATCTGGATGGCTAAAAATCTTAAAAAGAATGTATTTGGGGAATTAATGTATTCTTGCACTATGAAAAAAAAAAAATTAACTGCCAGGTATGTTATAGAGTGTACACTTTAATATAGTAAAAGTGAATAAGTATTACAATGAAGAAATGCATTTTTTAAGCAAAGTCTGTTATATAGAGATAGTCATTCATCCATTATAAGTACTATGTACAGGGATATGGCTTTTCTAAAAGTATTCCTTCAAAAAGGGAAGGAGTATCAAATATTTATGTAAAGTGGGCAAACTTATTTATGTCTCCTTGGGTGATTTTATAGTGAATTTGATTTGCAATACACTAGAATGCAAACACTTCAGTACAATTTAGACTATACTCAATATTCACTCCTTCTTAAATCATTACCATTAAATCTTCCTAAAACTGTTATAGAATGATTGAATTTCAATAGGACTTTAGGGATTATCTTGTCTAACTTCTTTATATTGTATGAAATAAAAAAAAAAAGCCATTGGAAATAGTCAAACTCTATATTTTCCCCTCAGGTTTATTGTGGTAAAATTGACAAAAAATCATAGGTACATATGGTGTACAATGTAATGTTTTAATATATATACATACATATATATACATATATATGTATATATATACATACATACATATATATGTATATATATATGTGTATATATATATAAATATTTATTGTGAAATGACTACCACAATCAAAATAATTAACATATCCATCACCTCACACAGTTACTTTTTATTTTGTTTTGTAGTGAGAACACTTGAGATATCTTAGCAAATTATCCATCTTTGATTTTAGTTTGATGTTTGATTTCTTAGCCCGATAGCTCATGTATCAGGAATGAATTGTTGGTGCTCTGTATGTGTGAAGGGGGAAAAGGGTATAAGATGTGTGCAGGGGAATTTATTCAGAAGATCACATAGATCAAGCAACATAATTCTTGGCATGAACAGGAGACAGATGACTTACCTCTCACTTCTCCCCTAATAGACTTTGACTTCCTAAGAAAACAAGATTGGATCAGGATGATCCCTAATTACAATAAGAAATTATAGAAAAAAATACATCCTTTACTGAGGGCAAATTATACTTAAGAACCTGTCTTTATGGAGTTAGTGGTCTCTAATTGGTTTTAATGCTGATAGTGGCAAAGAAATAAAGACAATTAAAACATGCTAAGATAAGTAGAAGTATGTGCAGGGCTCTTTGGGAACACAGAAAGAGGTCATTAATCATACAAGGTTTTGGGAACGGAGCAGGGGAAGTCTTCATTGCAGGACAAGTGAAGCTAGCCAATAGAATTTATCTGACTAAATTATAATTATCTGTGTGTTTGTCCATCTCTCAAAGACAAGAATCTGGCTTTATCTTTGTTTTCTTAGATCTATGTACAATGTCTTGCACTTAAGGAAACTTCCAGTAACTATTTGTTGACTGGAAGAAAAAGAAAAATGCAGTACAAAAGGGACAGTAAAATGTGGGAAGTAAGAGAAGAACATAAAAGAACAAAAATTAACATCAGGTGGGATTGGGAGCTTGTTTTTGTTTGTTTCACAAAGCAGTCTAGTCTTCTTTCCCCCCTAAAGCACCTTATAAGTTAGAGGTACTGCAAATATGTTCTTACTTTTCTGGCATAATGAAAACAACTTGTGAAAAACTCTGCTTGGAAGAAAGTCTCATTGACTTTTAGTGAATAAGTTGCCTTCCAAACTAGGGTCTAAGATTCCAGCCATTCACACAGTTGAGAATCTATCTGAGGGAATTAACACAACCCTACACATAACTAAACAGACATATGATTACTACTTGCCAGGTGCTTTATCCTTATAAAACATGGATCCACATACAAACACATACTTTCCTTCCAGCAGGTAATAGTGTGCATTTTTTTTGTGTGTGTGGGGTGGAGGCTTAAATGAGGCAGATCATTAGTAGTAGGCATTTGTGTTATTCTTCTCAATATCAAATCTTCCCTCCTGCTAGAGATAGTCTTCCAAATTTCCTGTGAGAAACCATCCCTCTATTTTTCATGTTTGGGTGGAATTTTCTCCAACACCAGCCATATTGACTTAAACTAATTAGCCTATCCATCTGGTCCTGCCACAATATTTGGTTCAGAGTAGGGCACGTAGCGCATTCAGAACAAAATTAATCAAAGGAAGCACTTGCTGGGACTTGTGAAAAGAAAAACATTTCCCTCTCTGCAGAGTGTGGAGTGTGGGTTTAGGAGACTGGGACTGCTGAAGCCAACTGGCTATCCTGAAGGGAGGCTGCTCGCTGAAGGAACAAAAGAAAGGGACTGGAGATAGGATCTTCATGACCTGGCTGAAGCCTCAACAGCAAGTACAGCCAGATCTACCCCTAGTTCTTTCAGATCTATAAACCAAAAAAAATTCTTTTTAGTTTAATACTGTGTGGGACAGGATTCCTTTTAATTATAAATAAGAAAAAAATTCTTAATGACACCTTAAGTATAACATCAGAAGTATAACACCAATATTTGAGTCAATAATCTTGCCGCTAACCAACTGCCCTTAAGAACAAGACAACCCCATAGTAGAGAAAACTGACAATAATAATATACATAAATGAATCTTCTTTCCTGCCTACTTCAAAATACTGTTGTGAGTCTCAATAAAAATAATGTATGTAAAAATATTTTTAAGTAGTACATTAATAAACAAATAAATATAGGGGACTATTAATAATGTCTCATAGAATGAGCATCATTGTATTTCCTTCATACTGTTAATGAAAGTAAAGTACCAAAAGTAGATAGTGGAAAGATAATTCAAATTTTTATACAAGTTTCTCTCTGCCACGCTGTGCTGCTAGTAAAATGTAAAATAATTTTCAAATTATATTTTGCTAATGATGGCCATTCCCTATTAATTATTGTATCCTTCTCCCTTGATACTCCTGCAGTCAGAATTACCCTTATTGGGCTTTGATTGCACAGACATGACCTTGTATTTCAATGCTGTCATGTCTTTGGTTACAGACAGACATGATTAGAAGCAGCCAAATTTCCTTTTTACAACCAGTAATTCATATTTAGGCTCTTCAAAATACTCTCGGGGTTAGCACATTAAGAAGGCATTATCCCAAGATTAAACACTGGTAGCGGCTTGCAAAATGCTTGCAAATATAGAATATTTGCTAGGTGGCTGAACAGATGCAATTGTAGTATGCTGTAGAGATTTGGGGGAACTTTGAAGTGGAACATATTAAGACAAGATACTTCTCTTTTACTGTCTACCAGTCTTTGTTCAGATAACAATTAATTTTTTTTTCCAAAAGATATAGTGCTGGAATTTTAGCCGTACGGCAAAATAAAATGCTGACTTAAGATTCTCTACCTGCCCTGGTGGGGTGGTTCAGTTGGCTGGAGCATTGACCCATACACTAAAAAAGATTGCTGGTTTGATTCCCTAGGGCAGTGATGGGCAACCATTTGAGCTTGGTGTGTCAAATTTCGCCAAAAAACTGAGCATAACTTGGGTAGTGTGTCACTTTGAGGAAAAAAAATTATTTCGCGATATTTATAGTTTAAATAACATAAATGTATAATTGTTATCTATAATTGTATTTAAGAAACCAAAAACTAAATATTTAGTGCTGACACGCGTGTCATAGGTTCGCCATCACTGCCCTAGGGCATATATCTAGGTTGCAGGTTCTACCCCAGGTCAGGGCACATATTAGAGGCCACCAATTGGTGTTTCTCACATCAATGTTTCTCTCGAAATCACTAAAATATTCTCGGGTGAGTATTAAAAAAAATTATCTACCTATGCCTCGTTCTCGTCCATTCCCCTGGGCTATCTCTCATTCCTTGCACTGAGGAGGCATATATTTGTGAGGAATACTTGGAGGTCCCTATGAATAATTCTAAAGTGAGGCAGAACTTCAGCCCATGGAATTCAGGAACAGGTGGTCAGTCCTCAGAGAACACATGTAACAGCCACAGTCGTTCCTATGGGAGCGTGAGGATTGAGATAGGCGACTGGGCTGATACCCCACAGAAGCTCATTCCTAAAATACCGTGAGAGAAGCAGAGGAGCAGCATGGCCTTGGAACCCTAACGCCAAGATCCGATTATCAATAGTTTACGTATTGGTAAACTATTGATGAGGTTTTATTCACTCCTGTCTTTCAGAGCCAATCATTCTACTTTATAAGGTAGTGAACCTTTTGTGAATTTGCTCAGTATATGTGTTGGGTGGTGGTGGGGTGAGCATTGTAGTAGAAGCCCAAGGTATTGGGATAGAATGCTTGGGTACCCTATTCTGGGGCAAGGTATATGGGATAATTACTAGAATCTAGGGTGTCACCAACCCCAAATTTTTGTGGTTTTTAAACCTACACGGCTTAGGGGCATAAAGAAGATGAAGGCTGTTGGACAGACTGCCACCGAAGTCCTTTGTGAGAGACCAGGGGAAGTAGGGGGAACAAGAAAGGGGCCTGAACACATGCTTCAGAAAGCCTTTTTGTAATATTCCCTTAAAATAATCGATTTCTCTACATTTCATTTGTAGTGTGTTTTTTTTATAATACTTAGTAGATTATTCCTTGCATTTCCAACGCTCATGATGTATTATTCCTGATAAACTATAAACTCTTTGAAAATAAGATTCATGTCTAGTTCATCTGTTACATGCACATCATGCCAACACTGGCCTTTCTACATAGTTTCCAATGAATTTTGGTTGAACGGAATTGACCCCAATGTAGTAAACTTGCTAGCCATTTATGGCAATGGTGTATGGAGCAGAATCATCTGGAGAGATTTTAAATATTCAGTCCTGAACTATCCACCAGATATTCTGATGCATTCACTTAATTTGGGGGCTTAGGACATGGTTTTAGCAAACGCTCTACCCCAATAATTCTGGCATATATTCCTGGTTAAAAATCACTTCTTCAGAGAGTGTGAAAGAAAAGGGTGTTGACTTCCAATACATGAATCCCTACGATAAATTTCAATTTGACCATATTTTCTTTAGCATCCCTCATCTCAGTCAGAATTCCTCTCCTCCTATGGGCACCCCATTCTCAAATTACTTTCCCATAGGAACTATTTCACTTAATTAGCTGTCTGCCAGATTGGAAAGCAGTCCCTGATCAGGTGTTAGCTGATGCTTCCTATGGTGTTACATCCTCGAAGACAATTTCAATTTAATAGGGAAATGTGAGGACCAAAATCTTTGGGGCTTAAGATATCTAAAAGGAATTTCAAGTACCTGTGTGGGAGCTATTTCAGGGCAGGAAAGTCTTTAAAATAGACCTTAAAAGTCACAACAAAACTGACTTCCTACTCATGCGGTTGGCCTAATTTCCCCAAATATCAGACCTCAGTTATATCTGACATGAAAGTTTCTGGTGATTACTTTTCTAGAAAATTATAAACTAATGTTAGAAAACATTTTTTTGCATTTTTATAGATTTTTATTTGCATAATATATTATAAAACCGATTATGCATAATATGTATTATATCTAATATGTAATATATCTAATATGTATATTACATATTAGATATATAATATATATACATATACATATGTATGTATATGTATATACATACTAGAGGCCCAATGCATGAAATTCGTGCAAGAGTAGGCCTTCCTTACCCTGGCTGCCGGCACCAGCTTCCCTCTGGCACCTGGGACCCAGGCTTCCCTCCGGCCCCAGCTTCATCCAGAAGGATGTCTGAAATGATGTCCGGTCTAATTAGCATATTACACTTTTATTATTATAGACTAGAGGCCTGGTGCACGAAATTTATGCACGGGGGCAGGGGGGGTATCCCTCAGCCCAGCCTGCACCCTCTCCAATCTGGGACCCCTTGACTGCCCATTTAGGCCCGATCCCAGGGATCGAGCCTAAACGGGCAGTCGGACATCCCTCTCACAATCCAGGAGTGCTGGCTCCCAACTGCTCACCTGCCAACCTGATTGATGTCTAACTGCTCCCCTGCCAGCCTGTTTGCCCCCAACTTCCCTCCTCTGCCAGCATGGTCACCCCTAACTGCCCTCTCCTGCACGGTTGATCGCCTCCAACTGCCCTCCCTTGCAGGCCTGGTGCATCCCAACTGCCCTCTCCTGCTGGCCAACTTGTGGTGGCCATCTTGTGTCCATATGGGGGCAGGATATTTGACCACATGGGGGCAGCCATACTGTGTGTTGGAGTGATGGTCAATCTGCATATTACTCTCTTATTAGATAGGATAGAGGCCTGGTACAGGGTTGGGGCCAGCTGATTTTCCCTGAAGGGTGTCCCAGATCAGGGTGTGGGTTCCCATGGGTCATGGGGTGGCCTAAGCGAGGGGCCTGTGGTGGTTTGCAGGCCAGCCACGCCCCCTGGCAACCCAAGTGGAGGCCCTGCTATCTGGAATTTATTTACCTTCTACAACTGAAACTTTGTAGCCTGGAGCAGAGCCAAGCCCCCTGCTCTCTTCATGGCCCGCAGCCATTTCTGTTGGGGTTTGGGTATCTTCTATAATTGAAACTTTGTAGCCTTAAGCGGAGGCCTGAGCTGGCCAGGGTGTGGGGAAAGCTTTGCTTCTTCCATTGTTGGGGGCAACCCTAGCTTCCAGCTCTTTCCAGCTCGTGGATGCCGTCATTTCGGTTTGGATTTGTTTACCTTCTATAATTGAAACTTTGTAGAATTGAGTGGAGGCTTAGGCCAGCACGGGCAGGCGGAAAGCTTGGCTTCCTCCATTGCCTGGGAAACCCAAGCCTCCCTCCTGCTCTCTTTGGCTGTAGCCATCTTGGTTGGGTTTATTTGCATACTCACTCTGATTGGCTTGTGGGAGTGGCTTGTGGTCGTAGTTTGTGGGTTTAGCGGAATGATGGTTAATTTGCATATTACTCTTTTATTAGGTAGGATAGTTACACAGTTATTCCTCCAGAATCTTCAAGAAATCATGACTTGGGGAAAAAAGTTTTGTGATGCCAGCTTAATTAATTCAAACTGCTTTCTTTCAGGAGCCAAATCAAGGATTACTTGTTGGGGAACATTTTCTCCTTCCTTCATGATGAGGTTAAGTGGGACAAAAAGGGACAGAATTGCCACCAGAAAAGAATCACTGCCCCAGGAGGTTGCAAATGCCTCTCTTTTCCACTTTGGGTTTGATTAGCATTGCTCCTTAAACTTTTTCAGTCAACCTCAATGTCAACATAGGGCAGATAAGAAAAAACTGAAGATAGGATGCTTTTACTATAAAACACTGTGGTTTTTATTTTTTTATTTTTCTAATAGGAAAGGCTAAAGAAATGGTATTTCTTATTAAGGGAATTTGCCAGTTATTTGTCTTTTATTTATTTATTTCTTACATTTTCTGAAGTAGGTAAAAACACGCATGCCTTTGCTCACACATATAGACAAATATACAAACTATACAAACTAAAATATAAAGAAAAGACTTCCAGTTGTTTAAATGATACTGATCATCAAACAGTATTACATATTTATTATATTTAATTCATATACTAATCCTGTGGAGAGTAAATTATTATTGTCTTCGTTTTATTTCTGCCACTAAGTGTCTTGATAAAAATCACACATAGCAGGATTGAATGTTCAATTAAAACAATGCTTTCAGTGACAGAAGAATGTTAGTTATTTGCATGATTAGTTGAAAACAGCTAGATTTTTCCTGATAGAAGTTGACTCAGTTATAATATTTTCTCAAAAAGGGCAAATAATTAGTACCAGTAGACTGCAGAGGATGCACATGTGATTCATTACATATTTTCTTAATTGGCTGTTTAATTGATATTAATATTTTATGCAAACATACTTATTAAACAGAAACTATAACACCTGTGTTAGACACTAGGGATTTCACACAGGCATAATTTATTTTTATTAAGAGCTTCAGTCTAATGGGGGATAGAGAGAAGTAAAAAAGCAATTATAATACAGAGTGACAAGGACCACAATGGGGAATCGGAGTTTGACAGAGGAGGAGCACCTGACACTGCCAAGAGGATTGGAAGGCTCCTGGAGACATCAGGGCTCACTGGCAATTTGGGTGAACCTAGCAGTTAGTGGCCCAGTTGCTGCAATTACGTATTGTTATGACAAAGCACATGATGATAATTGTGAACTGAATTTTAACAAATTGAGTATTGATTTTATGTTATGTTTCTTGGAGGTTTAAACTCTAAATTTAACAGATAGATGAAAGTCCTAATTAGTAGCAGCCTATTTTAATGAGTTATTTCAAGTTGAGATTTATGATATGATACAATATGTTCTATAAAAATTATGTCCAGATAAATATTTCAAACCATGATAAATATTCAGCTGATAACAAAGAATAACCAAATTGGAAGACAAATTTCAGTAACAGAAATGAGAGCAAATATCCCAATTTCATGAAATTAGAAAGCATCATAGAAGAATATCCTGGGCCAGGCAGAGGCCATACTCTTAAAAAAAACATAGCAAAAGAAAACCCCACAAAAACAAAAACAAACCAACAAAAACCAAATGAAGCAAGAAAAATCCTTCTCATTAGGAAGAGAGATTAAAGGATGGATATACAAAGCATCAATGCAGAAAACTAATTTAACCTTTTGCACTCAGATGTCGAGTGTGACTCGACACGGTTAGCATCAGTAGCAGGAATCGAGAAAAAAGCAAGCGAGTGCAAAGGGTTAAAAGGGGGACTTTTTATAGAAAAATGTATTTTCTAACAAGGGTTGTTAATTTTTTTAAAAAATATTTGTCAAAGTACAAAAGATTCTTGCTTGTGTGTGTCTACAGACAATGATTTACAAATTCCTATCTGAGATTTACCAAGAGTAAAAGGGCAAGGTATGAGTTTAGACTGAAAGAACACGTCCATGTAATTTAATTACCACTATATCTTCAAAACCTACACCCAGATCAAGGGAAAATCATTCAGTCATGATTTGGAAAAGAGCCTGAGCTAGTGTTCAAAGACAATTTTGGAGGCATTGAAATAGTGCTGAGAGTGGTAGGTGAATACTGCCAGTCCTTTAAATGCACACATATGATTTTTACAAGGGCTCTTGTTGTCAAGATTTACCAATGACCTTGGCTGCCAAACCCAACAATAACCAACAATGGACTAAAACTTAAAATAAAACATGCACTCAACAATGGATATACTTTGGTCTAACTCCAAAGATTCATTCTCCAGAGTATTTGTTAGTCTGGAACCAGCACATAGTAATTAGAAAGTCAGCTCTCAAGATTTTCATGCAGGAATTACATTTACACATAGAAAACAGTATTTCAGGGTGCATTCTAAACATAACATAAAAGTAAATGTAATTAGTTTATATAAATTCCATTTTCTCCTAACCAAACATTACTTTTCTTGTCCCTGTCTCAAACTGTTCTCTTATAGGGGCATGGAAGTTTGCATACATGTATATATTCCTCTCTCCTAATGAATACCACAAAGCAAACTAGCCAATACCAAATCTTTGTGAGATTTTCTTGGTAAAATTTACTGTTAACTGCACATGAACTCAATAATCCATGTCTAAGGGATACATTGTTCCTCTACAACTAGAAATTATCTACTTAAAAGATTGGTATTATTGACCAACTTTACAGTAGTTAACTTCATAGGATATGCATCAGCAGCCTGTGGAAGGAGAATTTACTTCTCCCTGGGCACTGGGCAATACATTTTTTGGTTATTTCCCATTAGAATGGAAAGTCCTATTTTGGGGGTCATAATTTTTAAGATAAAAAATCACTGTATTCCAGTTTTGCCTTGTTATTTGTGGGTTTAGAGCAAAATATTCTTATTTTATTCTGTATTTACTTATATGAAATGGAAACACTCTCATCACACTGACAAAAAACATTTGAACTAAATCCATGCACTGTACAAATTGGTCTGATAGTATCAATTTTCATAGTAACAACTATATCCTTCCAACCACTGAAGAAAGATAGTCATGAATGGCAAATAATCTATAAAAACATGCATAATGCTATTGGTTTGCCATAATTTATTATTAATTTATTATTTCATTCCTGTATTAAATACCTACTGGCTAGGTACTAGGTATTAGGCTTTATTTTAGGGATAAAAATAAGAAAGCCAGTGCTACTCTTAAGAAGCTCATTAGCTAGTGTGAGTATAAGACATGTGAATACACAAAGACAGTAGAAAAAAGTAAAAGCTATGGAAACCAAAGGATGAGACTTACTAGACTGAGGAGCGTATAAGGAAACTGCCTTCTTCCTCAGTACAATAAAAGAGTTAATCCAAGGGATGCAATGCAAGAAGATTCTGGGTAGATGTGGGGCAGCTGGAAGTCCAAATTCTTAGCCCTCTAATTCCCCTGCACCTTTAAGGCCACTTACCAATTATAGCTGCAAATACCTCTTTTGTTACAGTAGTAGCTCTGTTGCTAAATTAATTTCAGATAATTAGAAGAGAATTCCTGAAAGAGTATATCTTTGTATCAAATACTGAACACAAATACGTCTCAGCCATGTGAGGTTTGAAAGGGAAATGAAGGAAAAGACACTGGTGAAGAGTAGTGTAATGATGTTATGGGGTAATGTTCAAAGCTTAAATAAAACCATATTCAAAGTCTAAGAGATCTATTGCTTGTAGGTAAATGCGTGTTGTTCAGTAGACTAGAAACAAGGCTTTAAAGGTTAGGGTGGTGAGAGGTGGCCCACTTTATGGGTAGCACCTGTGTCAATAGAATGTTTAGTTGCTGCCTCCACCACAATCCCACAGTTTTGAATGGTAAATAATAGAAAGTAAAGCTTGCCTTTATAACTAGAGGCTCGGTGCATGGAATTCTTGCACTAGGGGGAGGGTCCCCTCAGCCCAGCCTGTGCCCTCTCACAGTCCAGGAGCCCTGCAATCGATCGCCCCAAGGAGGTAGGCCCTGCCCACCCGCCATAGCCCGCTGGTCAGTGGCCTGGGCCTCCCTCTTTGGGGCAATTATGGGGCAATGGCAGGGTCCCTGACCAACTGCATCACACCCGCCTTGGCTGCCCTGGTGCCAGTGGGTGTCATAGCATGGTTGTCCGGAAGGTTGTCTGGACGGTCTTTCTGCTGTTTGGTCATTTGGTCAATTTGCATAGTATGCTTTTATTAATATAAAAGGGCAGCCAAATCAAAATTAGCGTTCTGCCCATAAATCAAAGTAAATCATATTAATTCAATTGCAATTAGAGTGAGGCTGATAAGTGGAAGCGTTCAACTCAAACATCTGTGGAAGCTGAGCTTTCATATTAGACTTTAAAAATTACATTATAAGAGTAATTAAAATCATGGCTTACACCTGCTATTTAGTAATGCTGATTGTAGAATGTTTAATAAGTTTATAAATTTAGCTTAAAAAGTGGCATCACATTTACCAATAATGTGAAAGTTCACTGATTGAAAAAGGAGGAGGTTGGAGGGGTTCATGAGAAACGTTAGAAACATTAAATTCAAGACCCCACATAATTCCTGTTGCTTAACTAAAAATTCTATTTTTTACTTTTATTTCATGCAGCTTCCTATTTAGAGGTTCCCTGTGGCCATTTTAATTAGCTTTCCCACCACTCCTGTGAGACAAGCAGATAGCATAATGTGTTGGGTTAGATAACTACACGTATATTTTATAAAATTTGGAGTTTATGATGGTGTTCAAAGAAAACTTCAGATCTCTTCAGTACATTTGATAATTCACTAAGCTGAGGCAATCAGAGGTCAAACTATCATTGTGATAAATATGTTAAGCAGTGTATTCAACTATTATATACTTCCAGCATTTTCTCTCCTTGTAAGAAGTTTTGGATTGTTTTATTTATTTATTTATTTTTTCCTTTTTAAGTTACCTTAAAGGCAAATATTTTCTTGTTCCTAAATTACTTAAATGTGTTGTTGTTTTTTGAAATGTAGTGCTCTGTAAAGTTCTAGTATTTTTTAACAAATTAATTTCAATGTTACTATTGTAAAATGATGGCACATCAAATTTTTAAAAATCACAAACCTTTGCCTATATTAAGTAGCAATCATCTTAAAAATTGATGATGGGGAAATTAGAGATAGTGACAATTGATGAATTTGCTTTTTCCCAGTGCACAATTACAACAATTTCAACTTTGCTTTTCAATTTCTGTAAATTAGTTATGTGACCACATTTTAAAGTAGAGTGACTTGCTAAATCAGAACACCATCATGCAACATTCTTGTAATAAGAGCTGATTTAAGGACCATTCTCTTATATAAAAAATACATTAGAATAGAAATATTATTGTCTTGTTTTTATAGACAAGGGTACTTATGATTCTAACTTGTTGAAGGCCCAGGTGAATCCTTTAAAATGATAGCAATAAATTACATTGTATTATATTTTTATAAGACATTTTATAAAATGATAAAAAGTGCAATAAACCTTTTTCTTCCTCTTGGTAAATACAAAGAAATACCCTTAAATCAAATTCCATCTCCTTTCCTAAAATATATGTCTGTTTCTCATAAATGAGAAAACCATACTAATTTATTAAAACAACAACAATTAGTTATATGTAGTATTTGCCATTGCATGATAGAGTTAGGTTTAGAGTATGATTAAGCTTGAAGATGATGATGGCAAAATATGATACAAATCAGAGAGCAGTCAGAGAACATGATTTGAAGGAAGGAATTATCTAAGATCCACCCAATTACCTAAGACTGGCCAATTATCTTACAATTATATGGGACCTACCAAGTTCCAACCCCAGTACTGAGCAGGTAGAAATCAACCATTAAATAATTATTGAATAGACCAAAAATGATAAATAAGAAATAAAAAGATTACTACTATAGTCAATGGTGAATTTTAAAAGCATTATATTTAAACATAAATATATTTATATTACATTCATAAAGCCTTTTTGTTTTCCATGATCTTATTCACCACTCATTTGTTTATTTAGCCCCTCTTTATGTAAATATTAAGTACCCATGCTACTACTCCAAGTACTGTACTGTACTAAGTACTAGAAATACAGCTGAAGCAACACACAGCTCCTGGCCTCAAGGAAGTTGCAATCCTGCCGAAACTGGTTTGGCTCAATGGATAGAGCGTCGGTCTGCGGACTGAAAGGTCCCAGGTTCGATTCCGGTCAAGGGCATGTACATTGGCTGCGGGCACATCCCTGGTAGGGGGTGTGCAGGAGGCAGCTGGTCGATGATTCTCTCTCATCGATGTTTCTAGCTCTCTATCCCTCTATCTTCCTCTCTGTAAAAAAAATCAATAAAATATATTTTAAAAAAAGGAAGTTGCAATCTTGGCAGTGACAAGCCAATAGGTAGTAGTAAGTGATTCCTGGGTGCATGCTCAGTACTGTGGGTGCACAGGCTGTCTACTGCTATGGATTTCTGAGAGGAGACTGGGTTAAAATAGTGCATGCACCAAGAGACCACCAGTTTGATTTGCAGTCAGGGCACATGCCTGGGTTTTGGGCTCTGTTGGGGGCAAGTTCCTCAACGAGGGACTTGACCCCTCTCGGTGCAGGAAATTGGAAGAACACACTGGTAACAGTAGGTAAATGGGACATGCTTTATTAGGAATAAAGCAGCCCAAACTGGCTGGTCAGTGGTAACTTTTTTACATGCTCAAACAAAAGAGCTCAGGCTATATTAACATAAACAGGTTACTTAAGGGTACGCTTGCTTAGTACCTATATTGCTATTACTGAGTCACTGCCCTTGCACATGCATAGGGCAAAGGGGCCTTTAACCTAGTAATCCTGCTTTGTCCTTGCCTGCAGGCACGCAAGTGGTGAGTAGGCCTCCCCGCCTCTGGCATATTCTGGTGGGGGCGACAGAGCTTGATCCCCAGTAGGTGGCATGCAGGAGGCAACTGATTGATGTTTCTCTCTCACAGATGTTTCTTTCTCTGTCTCCCTTCCTCTCTCTCTAGAAGTAAATAAGTAAATAAACAAACAAGTAAACTAATAAAACATTAAAAACCACACAAACAGGGTTATTCTGCTAAAATCCAAAAGCAGAAAAAGGATGACAACCTTTAAAATGAAATAGTATGGTATTTAGCCAATAAGGTATTCAGGAATAGCAGAGGAATTGCAATTGGGGACATCAAACTATAGCCAACCAACCGTAGGCAAATAGAGGAGACAAACAGAAGGTCAGCTTTTATTAGGTATTAGGAGGCAATTGGGGAGGGCTGTGGCAGGTTTTTATTGGCTGCACCAGTGGGCAGCTTGGTGTTGCTGGGTCAGAAGGAAATCCTCTTTCTTCCTGCTGGGTGTGCAAGTACAGTGAGTAAATACATGCCTGAGAGTCCTTCCTTTATGGCTTCCTGACTCCATTCTGATTTCTATTTCCTTTGTTCATTTTCACAAGATGTAAGAGATGTTTTGGGTAGAATTACTATTATCAATATGTAGCTGTGTGATAAAAGATACTAATCAATGGGCTAAAATTTGTTCAGTAGGATTATAGCCCTAAAAGCAAGAACCAACACGGCAGTTTAATGGAGTTGCGGGGGGGGGGGGGTGGGGGTGGAGGGGGGTATCTTTGTTGTTTTCTTATTGTTATGTTTTGTTCTTTTTCTTGGGTGGGGGGTGGGTCATGAAATAATAGTATTAAAAAGATTAGGATAGAAAGGCAAAACCTGATAAGTCAGGTTAGGGACTTGAAATCTTACCTTAGTTTAGCAAGGAGTCATTGCTAGAAGGTTTTCAGCACAAAAATGGTATGATAGGATTTGTACTTGAGGATGATTTTTATGGTTCAGTGTGGGGAATGGCTTAAAGGGAGTAAGGAAACACAAAAATACTCTTTTAGAAATCAAAGGATTAATAACATTGATCTCAATTAGGATAGTGTCTTGTAGGAAGTAGAAATGTGTGTAAACTTTTATGAGCAAAAGGATTTTCTTATCTACCATCAAAATATAGAGCCCTAAAAATGTTAGATATTCAATAAATATGTGTAAGCATCTTTGAAAGGTCATATAGGCCCTTCACAGGCTGTATGCTAATGAGTAAATAATTTATGGGGATTTTCAGCAGAGAAACTGCATGAACTTGAGACAAAACCATGGGGAAATGAAGAAAGAAAAGAAGCTGGGTGGCTTGTCAGAAACCTCCCTCGATTGTCCAGGTGAATACTTTGGGCTTGAACTCAGGCAATGGTTTACTGGTGGTAGAAACTGTTTTTGTTTTTCTGAGATATAAACCACCTACATGTGCTAATGGATGAGTTGTGGGATGAAAGAGAAATGAAGTTAATGATTTTGGTCTTGGAAGCAAGGTAAATAGGGCTAAATCCTCAGCTGTAGGCTTTAGAGCAAATTATAGGGCCAATTACTTAACTGTAGGTGTTAGAGCAAATTGTGGGGTCAATTATTCATCTGTAGGCACTAGAGCAAAAAAGAAATTGTGAAAAGGTGAATACTCACGATGGAGAAAAAAAAAATGAAGAATACTGTATCATGCCACCGAATCGAGGACGTGTTTCAAGAAGAATGGGATCAACATGGTCAGATACTGGGAAACAAGGTAAAAATGAGGATGACGAATTGGTCACAGGCATCACAGTGACAGTTTCTGTGGAATTGTGGTGCTAAATTGTGAAATTGTGGGTGAGGTTCAACGGAGCCTGGGAGGAAATGTAGAGGCAGTGTTTACACATAGCTCCAGGGGAGTTTTGTTGACACAGGGAACAGAGAATGAGGAAGTGGCTGGAAAGGTATAGAATCAAGCAGCAGCCCCAGCCCCTGTTTTGGTAAATGTTGGAAATAATACAGCATGTATATATTATCCAAGTAAAATGAAAAACTTGGTGAAGGGGAAGAGATTGAGACAATTTTCTGATTTAGGTTTTTGAGTTTGCTTGAAGGAATGGCTTCTTGCTCATAACTGGAGGATTGTCATCATATAACCTGAGAGAAGTAAGAGTAATATGTGCAGCCTCAGACACAGTCAATGTGGGGAGAGGCTGTCCATGTGACTTTCTGGTGAATTTATTTAATTGGTCTGGAAATAACAAGGAAAAACTCGGCATACCTCCAGGTCCCATGAATTGGATTGAGAAATAAAGGAAATGATTTTTTTTTTTTTTTTCAAGGGCAGTGTGATTTCAGAAGGAGCTATTCAGAGGAGAAATTGAAGGAGTCTGTTGATGAGGACATATTTTAGAGCCAGAGGAAGGGTTTCAGAGAGGATCTCAAATCAGACTATGGATAGCACATAACTGGGATATCTGTCCAAGGTCAAACTATTGCAGTTTCTTAAGATTGGGTGGTGTCATGTGAATGTGGGGGAAGGGTAGTTGTCTGACCAGGAGAGAGCAGAGTTTTGTAGCTTGTCATTCAGTCTTTTGGAATCAGTGATGAGGCCTGGGATGGTGATGAGGACCAGTGAGTAGGCAGCTGAGGGTGACTTGTGAACACACTCTGCTATGCCACCTGACATTACCTTAATTAGTCATCTTAACAACACTACATTATAGGAACCTTTAGCCTTACATTTCAGAAATTAGAGAGATTTTGAAGTGCCTTTTCCCAAGTTTTCTGAGATAGCTTTTTTTTTAATTTTAAAAAATCTTTATTGTTGAAAGTATTACATGTGTTCCCCTTTCCCTTCAATTGGTCCCTTCTTGGCTGACCCCACTCCCTCAGTCCAAGCCTTAACTTTTAATCTGGTTATCTGACTTCATGGTCTATACTTCTGGCCACTTCTAAGTAGACAAAGTGATGAAGGAGCTAAAAGATTTAACTTGCACGTCTTTCCCAATTTCCCTTGTGGAGTTATTGTAATGTCATGTTTTAGGACAAGACACTGATTTTTTTGTTATGTTCTTGGCAATTTACTAACTGCATGACTAGGCAAATCTATGGCATGTTTTTGAGTGTTTGATTCCTTCTTATTTATATGAAGACAGTAAGGAACCACTTAATTCATACTATTACTGTGGAAATATGAGAACTCACTAAATGCTCATTGGTTATTATTAATGGTTCACAATCATTTATTCATAATTCTGAAATCCATATATTAAAAAAACTGAAAGCTGTTTTATAATTTATTTGACATCAAAATTTAACTTGAACTTACATGGGACTATTTAACCTTTAATTCTTCCATTTACTCTAGATGTTCTTACATTTATCTGAAAAAAAATATTAACACATTTGATTATAGGGTGTATCTTGGAGTCTGAGTTATAATATGCAATATACATAATATGTGCTTACTTATTTTTCTAAAATCTAAAATAGTCTGAAATCCCAAATATATCTTGCTCCATAGGCTCCAGTGAAGGTATTCTAGACCCGATTTATTATCATTATCCATATCCCTTAACAGAATAAATGGGAATTGATGTGATCATGTAAAATAACCAATAACCAGTTTCTTTGCAAGAAAAATATTTCCTTAAGTCATAATGCAATCAGAAGTACATGGTTTACATTGGTAAGGATATTTGGAAACTTATGTGGAAATTGAAGATTTGAAAGTGGAAAGTAGGGCACAATGAAGTGGGAGCTGCTTCTGGGTCAGGCTAGCCAGCTGGCTCCATGGAAACCTGATGGGTAGCATGACATCCAGAGATGCCTGAGTCTGACTTTAAACCTCTTAGCCTAAGAAATTTGTCAACACCTCCTCAAGCACGGATGTGCAACCTGGGTTTTGACTCAGCTAAGTGAAGCTCATGAGAATGGGGTGAAAGCTATAATGCCAGCCTAGTAATTTCCCGTGGGAGCCATCACTGCCAATGAAATCAGATGTACTTGGTGCAGAGTCTCCCAATAGGCAAGGGGTTTAGAAAGCAAAACTATAGTCAAGATGTAAGTTTCAAAATTAACTGATAAGAAGGTAGCATATTTGGTCTAGCACATGGGAAGACAATGACATGCATAACTCTGTTAATTTAGCACATAAAAAGGAATAAAAGGAAGCATGAGTTTAAATGGTTAGTGGTATATGCATAAGAGAAACTAAGGATAGTTTCTTGCAAAGAATCTTTGTAGACGCCAAGGGGACAAATCAAACTCTTATTCCAGGGCACCTCACAGCTCAGCACAGCTCTGCAATGAGCATTACAGAGGTTGTTCGTTGCAACTCTCTTTTGTATTCTACTCCCTGCAAGCAATTACAGCCCCTTAGAGAGATGCATTATCTTTTAGAGATGATAAATAATTTGATCAGGTTATAATCACATCCTGCTTGCCTGTAAGCCATCTAGCCTCTGTAAAATGCCTTTTCTTATCTTTCCTCTGATTCATAATCTGCTGATGTCTGCATTTAATTAACAGAAATCAGTCTTAGAGGTCTTCCCCCCACCTCCTGTTTCTAAGGTACGGAGGGTTAAGGAAGGGTTGAAAATACATATAAGCCACGACCATAAAATACTGAATCAGGGAACCTGAGTTCTAGTCTCAGTTTTATATCTTATTCTAAGATGGGAGTTCTGACTGCAACTGATACACATTAACTGTGTGAATAAAATATTTTAATATGGCCTCATTCTTATTTTGATAATCAACTAGACAGCATGTAGGAAGAACCTTGAGAACTACAAAAATCTGTTAAATTGCATTTATTTAGCTCTCAGCATATATTTATTGCACACTCTCCACACTCAGTAAACATTTTTTGAATGAATAAGTAAATCAAAGGGTCAGTCCATCGGTTACTCATTGTGTCTGGCTGTATTGGAAGTCACCGGTCTGAGGTCCCTGTAATGCCTAACCTACCCATGGGTAAAATGAAGAATATCAATAAAACAAAAAGACAGCAGCAATGTACTGTCTTCTATGTGTGAACAGCCTTCTCTTAAGAAACATATATTTAGACTGATTTCAATTGACCTTGTTGATCAGCACTCTAACAGCAACAATGCCACTTAATCTATTTGTTGTTCTATGTGATATTCAGGAAACAACTGTGTGTAGGTGCCTGGTCTCATTAGGAAATAACTTACTGTCAGCTATGTTGCCGAACATAAAAATATGACGCTGTTTTTCCTTCAACTCTCATAATCTTACGCATTCCTTACACTCTCATAATCATATGCATTGTTTTGGTCTATCATGAAAAAGAAATTCTGTAATCTATCTTGGTTTTAAGGGGATTTGAGGTTGTTCCTTATTTCCTAGGAAAAGACCATACCATGTGTCTGAGCCTCATGTGATTTATTCAGAGAAACTTTCACAAGTGTCGACTCTAGAGACAGCTGTCAGCTGTTTCTTTTTTGTGTGTGTGCTTATCCTCCCTCCCTCCTAAACCCTCTCCATTTCTTATCTTCCTTATTTCTTCATCTTTCTTTATATTATTCTATTTCTAATAAAATAGTCTTTGCAGGGCCTGAAAAATTAGACTCCAATTCAGACATAATAGAGCAGGCAAGGGAAAATGCACATTGTGGGTTTTTGAGAAATATGGAGAATCATCTTCTAGATCAGAAATCTTACTGTAGTGTGGTCTATTGAGTGCTTCTTCTCTGATTAACTGAAAATAAGGGTGAATGGCAACATGTGTGGTGATCTGCACCCTATAGATGACCATGGAATCCTGGAGACTGAAGTGAAGAACCAGGGGGTGCATGTGGACCTAGTGTAACTTCTCACTTAAAGTATCAAGAGATAAACTCACTGTGGATGTTTTTAAAAAATCTCTAAATATAGTCAGCTGAGTGAATATTAAATAAGTGAGGGTCCCTGAAGCCTTAAGCCTCTATTAGGCAATAAGTAGAGATGAATATTGAGGAATACATTGTTAAAGAAAAGAGAAAATTAATATTTAAAAAACAAGCATAAAACCACCAATTAAAAATGGATGATACATGTAAACACCTTAGTGTGTACTAGGTGCTCAATAAATGCTATGTTATTACTCGTTTCTGTTGACTTATGAAATATTCTTATTATATATTATTTCCATCAATAGGTACATTCTATTCAATAAAACAATGACTATAAACGAAATAGATGCATTCAGCACAAGATGGAAAAAACAATGGGAAAAAACTACAATCATTATGATTTACATTATTTTACTTAATATTCAAAATAAACCTGTCCAGCCCTAGCTCATTTGGCTCAGTGACAGAACATTTGCCTGTGGAATGAAGGGTCCCGGGTTCGATTCTGGTCAAGGGCACATGCCCGGGTTGTGGGCTTGATCCCCAGTAGGGAACGTGCAGGAGGCAGCCAATCAATGATTCTCTCTCATCATTAATGTTTCTATCTTTCTCTCCCTCTTCCTTCTTCTCTGAAATCAATAAAAATGTATTTAAATATGTATGTATGTATGTGTGTGTATATATATATATATATATATATATATATATATATATATATAAAACCTGTCCAATAGGTATTATAAATAAGCCCAGACACAGTTTCAATAACTTGCTCAAAATCACACAGCCAGTCAGTGAGAGTCAGGATGCAAATGCTGGGCAATGGACTGAGATCCAGAAGAAAGATGATGTTGTTAACTAGCCCAGAAACCTATGTGAAACTCCAAAGTCATTTTCTTGCTACTCAAAACAAGTATTGTGGACAAAGGGTCACTAGTAGGTTCAAAACTTTGAATACATTTTTCAGTATAGTGACCAATTTTATCTGCACTATAATCATCCCATCTTTGCTAGGGAACAGTTGTGCTTTGAGAAACAGAGGAAGTTGCATTACTTTTTCATCTAATTCAGCGGCTAAAAAATAATAGAATTTAGCTACCCCAAGGGACCATATCTCCAGGACAGCTTTATGGATGGCAAGTGCCTCTGAATGGAGGAGAAGCCAAACTGCTTTGTTTTCTCGGGGTCCAATGCTAAAATTGGCTTGAAGTGCCTTGGTTTTTAGAAATGAGAGTAATTATCTATGGTGATTTATTTTTTTAAACTGGACACCAAGGTGATGCAGAAGTTCCCTTCAAAGTCCTCTAGGCTCTAACGGCTCCTAGTCCTGATTGAAGATGAACCTTTTTTTTTTTTCCCAAATGTTTTAATTGATTTTTAGAGAGAGAGGAAAGGAGAGGGATAGAGAAATAGAAACATTGATGAGAGAAACATCATTGATTGGCTGCCCTCTGCCCACCCCCTATTGGATATTGAGTCCACAACCTGGGTATGTGCCCTGACCATGAATCAAACCAGTGACCATTTGGTTAATGAGTCAACACTCAAGCACTGAGCAACACTGGCCAGGATGTGGGGATAACATTTTGATAGTCATTTGCTGTTTATCCTATCTTTTGGAGAAATAGAAAAAAATGTAATTTAAATAAATACTTGTTTGGTTGCTATGGAATGTTACCAAAAAATTGAGTTTATCGCACAGAGAATTCAGTATAAATTATTGTTTGTTAATAATTTAATAGAAGGTCTCATCTCTGTATCGCTATGGAAGAAGTCCAATCTTGTCTTCAGCAGGGCCACTGCCCATGGTTTCTGTTTCATATTAAAATATTTTCCAGTCCAGCACCTGGCCAGCTTAGCTTGTGTTCCCAGCTGTAGCCCATTGTGTGTGGGGGCCAAATATCTATGTTGCTGCTGAAGGCCACAGGGCTATGGAGAGAGAACACACAATCGCCTGGGAGAGTGTGAGTCACAGAGCCAGAGAGAGCAAGAAGAAGAGAAAGGAGAGGGAACTCTTTGGGAATTTTCACTTTCCAATATCTCATATGTTTCTGATGGGGTCACCCTTAGCCAATCCATTGTTCCCCAGGCTAGACTGACAGGCAAGCGCTTTCCCCACGCTACCCTGACTTCATTGCACATATGCCCACTTACCCCTTTGCTCCATCCCTTTCCCCAGTGATCAGTAGGGAATAAACCAGTGGTTCCCTGGGGAGCATAAAGTTGTAGCTTCCTGATGAAGCTGCTCAGATGACCATACTTATAATGTTTGGCCTCTCCTTTGCTCTCTTCCTATTATTAATACTAGCTAGCTAATTATGACGATAACGGTTTCATTTATTTTTATTTATTTTAGAAGAAAAATGATCTTTATGATTTTGCTTTCACCTTAAAATAATAATGGTTGACAGCTGTCAGGGAAGGAGGGGCTAAGTGGGGGAGTAGAGCTAATGAACAAAAACAAAGAGAGAGAGAGAGTAAACAATCATGTACTGGGACAACAGTGTGTGATTGCCAGGGGGAGGGAGATAGGGAGATATGGAGGTGGGTATAGGGGAGATAAATGGCGATGATGGAAACTTGATTTGGGGTGGTGAGCACAGAATTCAGTGTACCATGATGTGTTATAGAATTATTAACCAGTGTCACTCCAATACCTTCAATAAAAAGGAAAAAAAATAATGTAAGTGAACTATTTATATGTCTTCACTCTCAGCACATCTGTTGCTGAAGTAGTCCTTTTGGAAATTCAGATGTGGAAAGTGACTAATTTAAATTTAGTTGTTTGGGTCAGTGATCTAGAAACTGAAGAGTAAGGCTTGCCATGGGGGATCCCAGTAGGGATTCTTTGAAACTCAAGTTTCTTCTCAAACTCAATCTTTCTTTCTAGAGACCAGCTTTTCTGCTCTACTTATCTGTACTTCACAAGCAAGGGGTGGTGTGCCCTGCCTCTTCTCTGTCACTGATGGTGACAAGAGAGGGCCAGCCTATAGCATCAGGGGAAGCCCTCACCAAACTAAAACATTGCTGATTTCAGTTGAATATGGCCATACTTACTCTTGCTCTTGAACTTTGTTCCAAATCAGCTGACTTGGAAATATTTTATCTGAGATGGCCAAAGGGATGCCCGAGCCAAATAGTTCTATTCTTTCTCCCCCCGCTGCACTCCCCAGTTCTCACATTTCTAAATTAAGGCATGTGGGTTCCTTTAGCTCCTCCCCACTGCACTCCCCAGTTCTCACATTTCTAAATTAAGGCATGTGGGTTCCTTTAGCTCCTCCCCGCTGCCCCCCACTTACTTAGTACCAGCTTACATTGGGGTTTCAGGAAATAAATAGCAACCCTTCAATTAGTTTCTATTTAGATTGAATGAAGCAAAGACCCTTGAGGATTTCAAAATGTGGCTATCTTCCTTCTGTAGTAACAGTGCCGATGGAAACTTCTCTACTTTTATATAGTATTGGTCATTTCAGTTAACTTTTATTATGATAGGCAGGAGGGGAATTTGGTTGCCTACTCTGAAGGCATTACTATTCTCTGAAGACTATGGAATTAGCTTTTGGTTTTGAGGCATTCTCAGACTGGTCAGTTAAGTTGCTGTATCAGAAACTGACATTGTTATGCTTCACTGGACAGTATAGAAGGATTGGATAATCAGGAGGCAGGATAATAAATCTCAAGTATTTTCTATTTTCATCTTCAATTCCTTTTAACCTCATATCTGCAGTAGAAGATGATACTTTATTGATAAAAAAGTAATTTAAGGTTTGGGAAATAAAATACATCAATAAGAAATAAAAGAAAGGTCTGGGGAAAAGCTTTTTGTAGAGACTGCATTTACTGCATTTTAATAAAAAATGTCTTGACTGAGGGGTCAAATAAACGAAATTTACTTTCTTCTGTCATTCATTTAACAAACATTTAGCAAGTACTCACAGTATGCAAAGCTGTGTGTTGGCACTGTGGGAGATATAACGATGAATTAAACACAGTGACTATCTGTAAAAATCTTAGGGGAGACTAGAAATACATATAAATAGCTTTAATACAAGCTCCAAAATGATAAATGCCATAAGGGGACCATAAACAAAGTCCTGTGAGTTTAACAGCTGTTAACTACTTTCCCCCTGAAGTTAAATGTGGAATACCTTTCCATAGACACATGTATGTATGTACATGCATACACACACACACACACACACACACACACAAACACAGATCATGCATGTTTATAGGGCTCTTTTATGTTTTAATCAGTCTTTAAAATGCTCACCAGTCTTTAAATGGATAAATCATGGTGGTTTTAATAAATAAACCAAACAAATTAAGCATGTTCTAATGATAGAATCTAAATGATTCAAAATGTGGTTCTAGTTTCTTTTTTTAAATTCTTTATTGATTAAAGTGTTACGAAACTCTCCTTTTCCTTCCATTGACCTCTCCCAGCCACTCCCATCCCCCAACACATGCCCTTACTCCCCTACTGTCTGTATCTATTGGTTATGCTTATATGCATACAAGTCCTTTGGTTGATCTCTTACCCCCTCACCCCCCCTCCCCCACCCCCGACCACTGCCTTCCCTCTGAGGTTTGATGGTTTGTTCAATGCTTCTCTGTCTCTGGATCTATTTTGGTCCACAAATGAGTGAGATCATGTGATATTTATCTTTCTCCGACTGGCTTATTTCACTTAACATAATGCTCTCCATGTCCATCCATGCTGTTGCAAAAGATAAGAGTTCCTTCTGATCCTAGTTTTAATAATGTTCCAAGTAATGTTTTAATACAAATGTCAATTACAAGATATGAAATAATTATAATGAGCAAAATTAAATCCTGTGCCATGGCAAATATCATAGAAACACAACCCAAAGTATCTAATTGTTTAGAAAGTGGTGATAATTAGGAAGAAAGCTGGATCATTTAAGGAGAAAAAAAAATCTAAGGCACACAGCTGATATGAAATGAATATAAGTGAATGCTAAAGCATTAAGACATGTTTTTGAGTGCTTTAAATAATTTGAAATAAGGTCTTGGCCCAATGAACTCAAAGTATAGAAATGAACTTTTGAAAATAGCACTCACCAGCTAGTCTCATTTGTCTCTGTGCATAGAGAAAGAACAAATATATTTTAATTTTATATCAAGATAAGCTTATGTTATATTTTATGAATGTTCAGAGAAGTCCACCTAATATGAAGGCCGTATGGGAGCAACTTATTAAGCATCATCTTCTTATAAAATTCTATAAGTTAATCAAAGAGGCTTGAGAGAACTGGTATTGTGGCATAGTGGAAAAGGATCTAAATACAAGCACTAGCCGCTTTTGGATTCAGCTATGTGATTCCAGGCAAAATTTTTAACCTTTCTGAACCTTTTAAAAAGTACATAGGTTAAAGCTTGGATAACATTTATAACTACCTCATTATTTGTTTAAAAATTAAATAAGTTTATACATGTGAATTTTAAGTCTAGTATTTTCTCAAATATTAAGTCTCAGCAACTTTGCCCACAAAGCAAAAACATAAATCTGACATCAAGAAAGAGTGAGAGAAAAGGCTTATGGAGAAATCATCACAAATATTATGATGATTCTTTATGTTCCTGCCTGAAAATCTGTATGGAATCGAGTGGTATTAAGTTTATTGATTTTTATAATTCAAATCTATTTTATTTTTACACAGTTAGATTTCCTTTTCTCCAGTCTTTTCTGTCCCAAGATTTATTTTGTCTGGTATTCTGGATTTAAAATTATGAATTGTATTAAATTAAACATAAACCTATATCTGTGTTAGAAGATAGAGGTATTTCTGAATGTTGTAAAAACCCAGGTACTATTTTCACTACTCCACTGCAATATGGTTGACAGATTAAATACAACACACCTGTTTAAATGTGGATTTTAGATAAACAAGGTAGAATCTTATAGCATAAAGTCCCAAATTACGTAGCACAAGTTTATATTAACACATTCTTTTCTATTCACCTAAAATCACATTTAGTCGGCACCCTGTTTTTTTATTTGATAAATCTGGCAACCTTGGGGCTGTAGGAAGCTCACTAATCCCCAGTGTGTCACCACAAAACCAAGCCAATCAACAGGTAACTCTCTGCATTCATCTCAGTCCCTGCTGCCACCTCCTTTCTTTATACTGCAATCATCCTGACCCTAATAACTCCAACTGCCTCCTTATGGTCTCTGGCTTTATTCTCCCCATCTTCCAATCTATTCTCTACCTGTAGCAAAGTGCTTGTTCTGAAACACAAATCTGATCGCAGTGACTTATCTGTTAAAAACTTGTCAGTGGTTCCAGAATCCTAGGGATAAATTTTAAACCCCTTAGTGAATAATATAAGGTACAGACTTGGTGATCTCGTCTCCTCTCCAGTTTATCTGTTGAAAATTAAGCTCCAGGTAACAGTGAGCCTCATTATGTCTTTTTTATTTATTATTTAATATATATTTTATTGATTTCAGAGAGGAAAGGAGAGGGAGAGTTAGAAACAGCAATGAGGAGAGAGTATCATTGATTGGCTGTTCCCTGCATTCCCCCTAGAGGGGATCGAGCCCACAACCTCAGCATGTGCTCTTGACTGGAATCAGTCCGCAGGCTGACACACTCTGTCCACTGAGCCAAACCAGCTAGTGCCTTTTTTAAAAAAATCCTCATTATGTCTTAATTCCTCTGGATCAAGCATGTCAAACTCGTGGTCCTCGGGCTGCATCTGGCCCACAACAGATATTTTTTGCAGCCCAGCCAATATAACAGTATGTAAGAAATGTTTTAATAAAAATTTTGTAACTTAATTTTTACAATATCCTGTTATACATAATTATTAATAACGAACTACAATGTTTGCTAATGATTGATTACTATAATCATGTTGCATTCATTTCCCTTAAGTGTCTTACGCAAAGGAGCACCATTTCTTTCCACTAATACCAGCAGCAAATATTTTAGCAGGCGATTGCCATGTCATTAGCCTTGGACTGACTTGTTTGGTGTGCACAAAAAGGAATATTTTGCTTTCGGAGAATAAAAAAAATAGGTTTATTTGCATTACGCTTATTAATTTGTACAGTTATTCAGTGTCTGGTAAGTTAATGTTCAAGAAAAAATATTAATTTTTATTAAAATGTTCTATTATTTTATGTTAACAGTTACTCATTTATTTCAACCCTTTGTATTCAGCATGTCTCTATGAAAATAAACATACGTTTCTATGAAAATTGAAGCTTTTGGTTTTCTGTGCCCCACATAAGCTTAAACCTTGTTTATTGGGCCTGTATTAGCCTTTGAGTTTAACATGCTCAAAGATTTCTCAACTAGCTAACTCCTGCTTATCAGGCTGAGTTATGTACCTTTTCTCTTAAGTTACCTCATAGTGTTTCAGTTTTAGCACATTCTTACAATTAACAAATAACTAGAGGCCTGGTGCATGAAACTCATGCACAGGTGTGGTCCCTAGGCCTGGCTGGTGATCAAAGCATGAGTGTCTGGTGTGAAAGGGCAGGTCCCAGCTGACCTCTTGGCCCTCTGCAGCACCTGAGCCCTGAGGCGCTGCGTACCCTGCTCCACCTAAGTCACGATGTCCGAGTCCCCATGTGGAGATGTGGTGAGCATGGCTGGATATTGCGGGCCAAGGCACAGCGTGGGCCTCTGGGCCACCCAGTGGCACTGCATGGAAGCCAGGCGGGCAGTGTGCTCTCTCCAGGCCAGCCTTGCAGACCAGCTCCTGTGGAAACCCAGGGGGAGCCCAAACCGCCCCTGCCATCCCAGCGGTTCTGGCCCAGCTCACCAGGAAGAGGACACGCATGTGTGGGGTGGGCTCCTCGCAGGCCTGGCACCTAAGCATGGGGGCTTCCCCAGCGTGTAAGCCCTGGCATCCCGGGGGAGGAGAGAAGGGGGAGTGAGAGCGAGTTCGGTGGACACCCCGCATTCTCACCACACCTCTGTCCCTGTTACCCCTACTGCCAGGTAGCAGGCAAGAGGTTGCAGCCCCCCGCCTGGGCACCATGGGAGGTTGGTGGCTGCCACCCACCCCCAGTTCCCCATCCCAGCCAGGGCCCGGCCCCAATTCGGCAATCAGGGCCTGCTGGCTGCTAGTCACCTTCTGCAAGGTGATTGATCTGGGCCGGGCCCCTGCCTGGCTTCCTCAATGCCTAGGAGCCAGGTGGCAGCCTTGCCTCCAGCTGCCGTGCTGATCACCATCTGCGGGGGTGATAGGTGGGGCGATTAGGCCCCTGCTCACACCTGCCTTGGCCTGGCACCACCACCTGTTCACTATCTCCACCATCCAGCCGTCCCACTCTTGCGGGGCCCATCAAAGCTGGCAATGCCTCCACTGCTGCCCGCTGCCAGGGCTGCATTGCCGATGCCCATCAAGTTCCGCGCCGCCCTGTGGTGGTCCGCGCACATCATAGCGAGCGGTTGAACTCCTGGTCCAACTCCTGATTGAGGGGACAATTTGCATATTATGCTTTTATTATACAGGATACTGAAATTGCCTTTTTCACTTTTTAGGTCCCCTGTAGACTCTGTGCTCTGGGAAGGAAGGGACTGCATCTTTTGTAACTTTATACACATTGTTTGAAACAGTTTTAAAGTGTGTTGAATGAAGAAAGAGATCTTTAGTTTAATGATATATCAGAGCAGCAGGTAAGATGAAATGAGAGTATCTTTTTAAAATGTATTTTCATTGATTTCAGAGAGGAAGGGAGAGGGGGAGAGAGAGAGAAACATTAATTATGAGAGATAATGACTGATCAGTAGCCCTTTTGCATACCCCCATTGGGATCGAGCCCACAACCTGAGCATGCACCCAGGAATCAAAACATGACCTCCTGGTTCATAGGTTGATGCTCAACCACTGAGTAACACTGGCCAGGCTAAAATGAAGTATTTTTGAGAGGTTATAGTAGTAAAACTAAAGCAAGGCTCTCAGCTCATGTTTTGCTCACCTTTGTTTGTTCATTGGCAGCACAGTTCTTGACATGCTCAGTTAATGATATCTACTTATCTGTTTAAATACTGTATAAAATTATGGCTATCATATCTTGTTTTCATATGCATGACAGACAGAAGTGAACAGACTAGCATGACTGAAAAAGAATTTTCTTACTTTTAACCAAGGGCTCTTTGAAAATGTTTGATTTAAAAACAACTGACTTTTAAAATATGTAACATGTACACAATATTCAACACCAGTTCCACCCATTCAGTCACTAACTTCCCTTCCAGAAGATAACAACAACCAGAGGTCTCCCAGTGACCTTCCAGAGACATTTTATGCATACATTAGCAAATATATGCAAATAGAAGCACAGATAAATTTCCATTGTTTCTGTGGGCGATTAAATCTTCAACTAGTAAAACATATAAAGTTTTCATTTGACCTATTCAAGCAATGGATTTCATGAGAATAATATTTTCTTGGTTTCACTGTTTTGATCAGCAGTTAAGTAATTATTAATTAATAAAGCATTTGTAATATTCTGATTACAAGTTTTAAGTAGGTCATGTCCCATAAAAATGTTCTCCATTTCACTCTCGGGCTTTATCTGACAGTCTCTGTGAAGATTATATATTTCCTTTTGTTATCAGTTTTTATCTTCTCAATGTCACCCTTTTAAATTTCCTATTTCTCTAACAATCTTTTTATACAGTCTCAAAAGTACAAAAGGATTAAAAATTAAAATATGATTTGTTTACCATGTAATAGAATTAGATATCCTTTACTAAAAATATAAATAAAATTTAAAAATAGAAATATTAACTTCTCACAACATATTTTCTTCTACATTATTCAAAATTATAATTTGTTTTGCTTTTTAAATCTTAATTAGTGTAAATTAAAACATTAAATAATGTTTATATCAAGATAAATTTATGTAGGTTTTTGAAAACTGAAGTCAAATTTTAACATTTTTATAGTAACAAAGCTATTGACAATTTTAGCTTCCTAGAATATAAAGAACATTCTGGTTGACAATGTTAAGAATGAGAATCATGCTTCACACATATTATGCCTAATCCTTCATATATAATAATTTACCAATGATATGGCTTATTTCATACTGCAAAATTGTTCTCAACTGCAATATGAAAATTGCACTAAATTATGAGTACCTCTGAAAGTACAAAATGGAATAATGTGGAAAAAAATGGATGTTGCACAATTCTGGGAAATGCTATTTCACTATGCAAGAAGCTATTGCCTTCATACTGATTGTGAAGGTAAATACATGTGCATGTTCTCTTACCTAAGACCATCCACTGCTCAGTTCTCTCCACAGTGTCCAAAGAACTTTTCATATTCCAATGCTATACAACCCACAAATTTTTACAACGTTCACATACAGTTAGTTGCCGTTGGTTTGAAAGGAATAGGGTAAACATGTGAAGCAGTGTTTTTTGAGGTCTGAAAAGTGTTATCATGAAAGTAGATGTTTAGGGTTGTTATACTCAACTGGACCCAAATGCTAGGTTCTGGGTGATGAGAAAGCAGTGGTCTTTAATGCATGTCATGCATGTGTATGTGATATAACAAGTCCTCTAAAGCCCAGGACTCAAGTCAGAGGGCCCTCTGAGGTCCAGGTGTAATGGTAGCACCACCATAGTCATTGGATTATCTGCCTGTCCTAATGATTCCCATAAAGACTTCCTGTTTCATTCACAAAACCCATCACAGTGTCTGGAATACATCAGGAGATAACAAATAATAATAAAAGGAGGGTGAGAGGGGTTAAGTAAAAAAGAAGGTAGCAGTAGGGAAGAAAAGAAGGAAGGAAGATCCTTATTTATAATTTATATTGTTCAAGCAGAGAATTAATTTTTCTTGTGGGGAGATGGGATAAGTGGGGGTTTATTAGCTCAGTTTGCCATACCATCTTTAAATAGAAGCTTAAAGTTCTTTTTGGTAGTAGGTAGTTTGAGTATAAGAAGGTACAGGTCTTCTTCTTAAGATGATCAGTCAGGAGATAGATTTAAACTACCAATTAATATTTCTAACTGGATACGTACCATTTAAGGATTCAGGAATATCAAGGCCTTCTAAAGCCTCTGTCTTTTGATTTTCCATCTAAGAAAAAAGAAGTCAATGAAGAAGTAATAACCTGATAATCATCTGTTCAAAATTATCCACATATGATTACTTTTGTCTCTTTAACATGCTAGTAGTTGAATGGTTTCACTTGATCACAAAACTGCTTTGGTTTTGTCCTGGGCCCTGGCCTTAGGAGAGGCTTTAGCACCTTCACTGCAGGGAGGGTTTGATGTCTAATTCAGTCCCTCACATTTTCCACATTTCTTTTTGGGTCAAAACCAAGCAGTTTTCAACCTTTTAATTCTTCACTCTGTTCTGTAGGTATATTAAAGTATAGTTATACTAAAAATATACTTAATTTGATTTAGAATGGCAGTATTGTTGGCATCTATTTAAAGATATAATTCAGAGTAAGATGGTAAAAATTTTACCTGGCATTATTTTATGCTCAATTACACACACGCACACACACACACACACACACGCACACACACACACACACACATACTTGTAAAAATTTAAATATTTTAGTAGTCATTATGGGAAATTCTCCATCTAATATTCCCTTGGAATTTTTCAAAATGTTCTAACTTCTAGATATTGCCTTAATTGCTATTTGTATCATCCAAATTACGATTTATAGAACCCTTTCATTTACACCTGGACATTTAAACTAAAAATATATATAGTACATATATATATCTAATTCAATGAAAGTAATAAATAATAGAATACATTAATGACATAAAACACATTCACCACCATGCCTGCCTTGGAAAATGTTGACAAAAACACTTATAGAAAACATCCGACTAGGTTCATTTGAAATACAAATAACACTAAAGTAATTCACTACTATTTCATAAATAGTACTCATTCATATTTGTTATAAAGTATTTGATATAAAAATGATTGTAAGAGAAATAGAAACTTTATAAATTAGCCTAGGTAAGAAACAATATTTATAAATCTTAAAAATGCTTATATTACAACTGTCACTGTAACACAGTAGCATGAAAGAAAATTAATTGAATGGCTCCACTAAGTGAAGGAAAGAGACAATAAATTAAAAAGAGAAAGTCAGATTTATTTTCAGGTTGTACAAACTCCTGTATTGCTGTCAGAGTTTTGTATGTCTGATATAGAGAAATAACATGCTGGCCTTGTAGTTATGAGATCTGTGTGCCGCCAAATGCATGGTGTGACCTTCAACAAGTGACTGAATCTCTCTAGACCTGGACTAGATGATATCTATGGTCTGATCCGGCTTTAACTTTCTATATCGAATCTAATCTTTTCTGTGAAGATTCATTTTGTTCACTTCTCTACACACAGGACCCGAATGACTGTTCATTTTCAGAAACCCTTACTTTTTTCTTTTGGAAGACTGAAGTTACTAATCTGACTTTTCCTTTTCTGCACATGGTCATGTCTCTTAGTCTTCCATTACACTGTCAGGTAAATCAATTTACCATGCAGTTACAACAAAGGCCCTCATCCAGGCAGGAACAAAAAGTTTGCATCAAAAGAGTAATTTGAGCAGAAAAAGAACAAGGACCTGATCTTATCCCAGGTCCTGTGAAAATATGAAGTAGAGAACCAATTTGCATATCTTTTATCTAATTTTTGTTTCACTGTCACTACAATGGTACTCGATAAAAGTTTGAGGACATCTTAATAATTGTCTCTATTCAAGAAGCATAATATGGTGGAGTAATTTTATTAACTCTTAGCTTTATGCTTTCCAACTCATTACCATGACCTTAGTTTCTACATAGTTTTTCTCATCGGGTGGAATAATATTCCTTTAGGTAAGCTAGTCCTTGTCAAGATCCGTGAAGGGCCTGAGATGTTACCCTGCTTGCAAGCTAACCAGTTAGCCTGCCTCACTTGCATAGAAGCTGGCAGAAGGTGCTTCAGAATTTAAGGCGCAGCAGACAGCATAAGCTTCATGTTCACATGGCTCCTCTTGCTCCCTCAGCCCCGTGGGGCCATACAGAGTCATCGAGCTTGATGGTGAACATCTTATCTGTTTCTATGACAGCTGAAAGCCTTGAAGTTAGGAAATCCCAATCTTTTTAAAGAAGACTACTAGCAAACCTGCCAACTTTCCCCCAATGGAGATATCTTAAAGAACAAAGAATCCTACCTTTTGCTTAGGAGACATGTAGAAACATGTGAGATCCATGGAGAATGGTGCCCTAATATTCCTCACAAACAAACAAAAATCAAAAACCAAACACTCAGGAAATTCACCTTCATATAAAATCAGCATGCTTGTAAAAATTGGTATGTCCTCTGGCCTAAGGAAGAAGCAGATAGATTGAACCAAATCTAGCCACATCTAACATCTATTAAATGCCTATCATGTTTCGGGTGTTTTTATACATGCGTACATTTACTCTAATTCCTAAAGCATCTCTATGGGGAATATCATCCTCAAGTCCTCAAACAGGGAAATTAATGTTCATAAAAGGAACCCACCTCATGTTCATAAAACTTCCCATACCAGCACTAGAATTTAAATCCAGTACAGCACATTGAGAAATAATTTGTATGAGGCCTTAAAATGGAGTGAAAGAAATAACCAACTTTTAATCATAAAATTACTCATTTTGTTTTTCTTAGTAAATGCACCGATTTATGTAATCACCTCATTAAGTGGTAGCAATGTCCATTATATAAATGTGCTAACATAGGATCAAATTGATTTATAATTTTTTTTTTAAAATCAGGCACTCTTCATCTATTTTAGAAAGCTTATTAAGAGAACATCTCTAAGCATGAATTTTTTTTCTCTTTTAATTCTTCAAATGCAGTTATTTTAGAACAATTTGATGAAGAGTTAGACTCCATAACATATCTTAAAATACTTTTAGAGCTAATGTTTATTGTGTACACTAGAACTACTGAAATTGTACTATGTAGCATTTAAAGTATATTCTAGATCTTTTAAAAAATAGAGAAAGAAAAGAAGAATAAAGTCTATTATTAGTTTAATACATCAGGCATTATTAATGGAGTGAGAAAGACTAACATTTACATATTGACAAAGCAAGATTTTAAAGTAACCCTTCAGATTACTTTAAGAATATCATAAATTGTGCTTATTAACTTGAAGTTTTCCTTAGAAGACTAATCCTATATTAAAACTCATGATTGCCATAGGACAACTGCCTATGTAGTGAGTGAGTGAATGAGTGGGTTAATCTAGAAGCAAAGCATTGCACTGCACAAACATTTTAAAGCCAAAAATAGCTAAGAGGATTTATTCTTTACCTGTGTATCTACTTTGGAAATCTCTTTGGAACCACAGTAAACACAATTCTATTCTCTTGCTTATTGCTAATGTTATTGTTAGTTGACTTAATTTTGGCTAAGCCCTAAGGATAAAAGGTTGAGAAATGTACAGCTAGGATTATTAATGGAATTGTAGAATCAAATGGGTTATTAGAGTGCAATCTACTCTGATCCCTTTTGAAGAATTATATTTTCTCTTATCCCTTGATTCATTTCTCAGGCTAAAATTTTAGCCGACAGAGTTCTTACTGTGATCATTACCTCTTAAAATGTATTGTCAAATAATATTTTTTAACCTTCCTAACAGTGTTTTCATTCTTCACTTCACATTTTATTTCTATGTATTTTTCACTTGGCATTACATTTAGAGGAGTAAAATAAGTCCAGTATAGCTGGGAGATTATTAGATCTTTGTAAATGCCTTCTACTTGAGTGTTATAATTTTCATAGTTTTGCTGTATCATATATAAATGATTCCTATAACCTGAAATTTGCCTTTAGTAGAGATGAGTTTTACTTTGTAGCAAGATAAAACCCACATAGGTAAACTTTAAATCTGAGCTTGAGTTATCATCTCCCACTTTCACTCACAAATCTGTTGCATCATCAAAGTGATTTTTTCACTTTCCCAGAAATAGTCTTTAAAATTCCTCTTTTTACCAATTCCTTTTCCTTTTCCCCAGAGTGAAATAAATACAGATGCTGCTCAACTTAGGTTCCCATCTTCTCTTTAAAACTCTTCCTTGAATATACCAGTCCTCATTGATCTTTCAGCTTCATCAACTTCTAATAAGCAGCAAGGGAAGTAGTGATATAAAATTAACACTTGTTGGAAGCTTAATATATACTAGATATTATACAGAATGCACACTTTCTCATTTAATTCTCACGATAGCCTAATATGTTAAATTCTTTAAAGGAATATTGAGAAACCAAGTTGAACAGCCAACTGACTTGGGTAAAGTTACATAACTAATCAATGTTGGACTAGAGATTCAAACCTAGGTTTTCCAGTCCAAGATATCACATTCTAAACTAAGCCATTAAATTATAGACAACATTTTTAGTGATCTTTGCTTTTTAATCTTTCTTATTTTCCTAATTATAAGTTCTTTGAGGAAAAGGACAATGTCTGATACATTTCTGGCTTCTCATAAATACTAATTTATTGGACATTGAAAAGCCTTCATAACTATTGTCAGTAATTGAACACTGACATGATGTATTATAAACATGTGTAGCTAAATATAAATATTAACAGTAACAATAGAATAACCAACATTAGCATTATTTCTTCCAGAGTATTTCTGTCATTCATTTACATCCAGCTCTACGTTGATTTCAGCACTGAAACAGTATAGCTTGGTGTACTGGTTCTCATATTTGAACTTGCATCAGAGTCGTGTGGAGGGCTTATCAATGCATGGATGTTATACTCTACTCTTAGAGGTTCAGTAGAACTGGGGTAGATCCAGTCATTTGCATCCTATCTAATAAAAGAGTAATATGCAAATTAACCATCACTCCGCTATACCCACAAGCCATGCCCACTAGCCAATCAGGAGCGAGTATGCAAATTAACCCAACCAAGATGGCTACAGCCACAGAGAGCAGGAGGGAGGCTTGGGTTTCCCCGGTGATGGAGGAAGCCAAGCTTTCTGCACACCCTGGCTGGTTCAGGCCTCCGCTTAAGGCTACAAAGTATCAATTATAGAAGATAAATAAATCCCAACAGGAATGGCTGCCGCCAGGGAGCAAGCAGAAGGCTTGGCTCCGCTCCAGGCTACAAAGTTTCAATTGTAGAAGATAAATAAATCCCAGATACCAGAACCTCTGCTTGGGTTGCTGAGGGGGCATGGCCGGCCTGCAAACCACCACAGGACCCTTGCCCAGGCTGCCCCACACCCCAAGGGAACCCCCACCCTGATCCGGGACACCCATCAGGGCAAACCAGCTGGCCCCCACCCATGTACCAGGCCTCTATCCTATCTAATAAAAGAGTAATATGCAGATTGACCATCACTCCAACACACAAGATGGCTGCCCCCATGTGGTGAAAGATCCTGCCCCCATGTGGACACAAGATGGCCACCACAAGATGGCCAGCAGGGGATGGCAGTTGGGAGGGACCAGGCCTGCAAGGGAGGGCAGTTGGGGGTGATCAAGTCTGCAGGGGAGGGCAGTTAAGGGTGACCAGACGGGCAGAAAAGGGAAGTTGGGGCAAACAGGCTGGCAGGGGAGCAGTTAGACATCAATCAGGCTGGCATGGGAGTGGTTAGGGGGTTATCAGGCTGGCAGGCAGAAGCAGTTAGGGGAAATCAGAAAGGCAGGCAGGCGAGCAGTTGGGAGCCAGCAGTCCTGGATTGTGAGAGGGATCCCAGATTGTAGAGGGTGCAGGCTGGGCTGAGGGACACCCCCCGTCCTGTGCACGAATTTCGTGAACTGGGTCTCTAGTTTATAATAAATCCCCTGGCTATCCCAAGAACCATTCTTCTAGAACCACTGGTTAGTGATTCTAGAATGAGAAGGGTAGACTTAGAACTCCAACTCTATCACTTATAAGCTGTATGAACTTGAGCAATATTTATTTTACATATTTATATACCAGTTTCTTCATCTATGCACAGCAGACATTAAAATATTTTGTATGGATTTAGTGAGTTAGTATAAATAAAGTCCTTATAACAGAGCCTGACACAAATGTAACAAGTTCTCAAGGGTAATTAACCATACTTATTTTTATATCAACTATATTACATTCCAAAAATCCATATCATAAGCTCCTTCTTAGAATGCCTTTTGTGTTGTAGTACAAAAAGGAAAGCATTGAGTAATAGACTCAGAGCTGTGATTCTAGGAATATCAGAGAAGAAAAGCATGAGATATGAGAAAAGCCCCAGCGAAAAATCCGAACAGTTGTACTATGACCCAAAACACTTGCACAGAGAACACAGAGCTGCCATAGGGAAAAAGTGTCTGTGAGAAGAAAGAAAATACAGCATGATTTAAAATGGACAGGGTAGAGGTCAGAAAGTCAGGTCATTTTTATTAAACATGGGACCCAATCTGAAATGTACAAAATGCAAGATGAATTTTTAAGCATGAAATTATCACTGCTTTCTGGATGGTGAACATGATCTATAGTTTTCTCAATTGTGCTACGCTAGTTTATGAAACATGAAATTGGTATAATTTCTAAAACCTAACTTGAGGTACAAAAATATATCAAATATTGTCTTGATTTCTTGTGAACATGTGAGCAATAAAATCAGAAACTGGGAGAGTTTCAAAATTTATTGCTCTGAATAGGAAACGTGTATTTTTTTTCCCCAACGGGATGTATCGTTTTATGGTTATATTAATATCAGGATTTTAAACAGTGAAGGTAACCTCATAATAGGATAATATCTAAAGATATGAAGGATCTGCTTTATGGTATGGATAGTACTGTAGAAATTGTCCTATTTTTAGATTAGATTCCTTGTACATTTATATTTCAATTTAAATAAAAAATTCCTTTCTTTTTAAAATAAGATCACATTATTCTAATCCAAAACGATATCAGGAGGAAATACAGCAGTGGCATGGTTTGTGATTTAGACAGTGTTAGGCAAAAGGTCATTCTGTGGCCACTGTTCTGAGAATATGCTCCTGATTATTTTTGCATATCTCATGAGGCAGCAACAGGGTAATAAAAATAGATGAACATTGCTTGGACTTACGTAAAGGACAAACACTTCTGCCAGTGTTTCTCAGAGTGTAGTCTCCAGATGCCTGCCCCAGAATCACACAGGTTGTTTTTTTTAAAAATTAGGTCTCACCTGGCTGGCTGGTGTTGCTCAGTGGTTGCCAGAAGGTCACAGTTCCCAGGTTCCCAGTTAGGGCACATGCCCTGGTTGTGGGCTTAATCCTCAGTAGGGGATGTGCAGGAGGCAGCCAGTCAATAATATTTCTCTGTCATAGAAGTCTCTATCTCTCCCTCTCCCTTCCTCTCTCTCTAAAAATGAATAAAATCATGAAAGAAAAAATAAATAAAACATGTAGGTCTCTAAGCACCTCTTGGGACCGCTTACTCACAAACTATAAATTAGCTCAAGATCCAGTAGTTTTAGAGATTCTGCAGGCACTCTTTCCTGAGCCATTAGCTATCTGATGTTGACAGGCTTCCTGGGAGAAATTACATAGTTAAAAATAAATTACCTTTTCTTCCTTTAGGTTAGGAAGTATGCAAATAAACTAAGCATGCCAATCAGTGATAAAATATATGCTGAGAGAATAGAACACAGATTAATACATATTTTATTTTATATTTAGCTTAATTCAATAGAGAAACTCTTCAGAGTATATATTAAATCTGCACACTTGAGTCTTGACCATGATTTAAAAGACAGTAAAAAGTTTCTAGAAAAATGTTTTTCTCATACAAATATTCTCACCCTAAAAATAAATAAATAACATGATATCACATACAATATAGAAAAATATATCCTATAGCTTGTCTATTAGTATTCCAATTGAAAATATGAAATGCCTTATATTTTTATTATATATCAGACATTAGATTACAAATCATGTCAATGTCTGTTCTTTTCCAAAAGTCCATCATCCTGTTGTAAGAAATGAATGGTTTCAAACATTGTTTTTCTGTGCAAAATGTATGTATGACTATTGAGTAAATATCTAGAAGTGGTATTATTGATATTATTTTTCAAAATAGCACTAAATCATGTACCTAGAAGGTATGCAAACTTACACATTTATCAAAATATTAAATGAATCAACTATTTTGTCCATCTTCCTATCCACATTAGTTATTAATAAACTTTTTCATTTGTACCCGGCATATAGGGAAAATGGTATGTGCTTATTCTACTTTGAATTTATTTAATTATGACTGAGACTGAAGCTTTGTGCGCTTATTGACTACTTATATACTTACTAGAGGCCCAGTGCACAAATTTGTGCACCGGTGGGGTCCCTTGGCCAGGCCTGCGGGATTGGGCCAAATCTAGATCTGTGACACCACCCAAGGGGTCCCAGATTGTGAGAGGGCACAGGCCAGACCAAGGGACCCCACCAATTGGGGCTGGGGAGGGACACAGGAGGTTAGCCAGTCAGGAAGGGACTATGGGAGGGCACTAGGGTGTGTCCGGCCCGTCTCACTCAGTCCCAATCTGCTGGATCCCAGCAGTAAGCTAACCTACCAGTTGGAATGTCTGCCCCTGTTGGTCAGTGCACATCATAGTGAGTGGTTGAGCGGCCTTAGCATACCATTAGCATATTATGCTTTGATTGGTTGGATGGACAACCAGGCAACCAGACACTTAGCATATTAGACTTTTATTATTAGGATTGGCCAATTCTGCTACTGGTCTGTTTGACTTTCCCTTGTTGATTTCTAAGAGACATTTTATGTTAAAACAATTTTCCCTCTTACTGTCATACAGTTGCCATTTTTTATTTTGTTATTGATCCTTTAGCTTTGTTTATTATCCATGCAAGATATAATTTTTCACAATAAAATTATTGATATTTCCTTTTCTATCTTTGATGTATGTTACCTGCTTGCTAAGTCTTTTTATACTTTTCTGAGATTCAAATACTTAATGTATAAATATCCATCTTTGGTGCTCTCAATAAAATAATAATAATTATTAGTTATGCTCTGTATTACATATGGTTTATATCTATTTTACTATTTTTCCTGTGTTCTTTTTTAAAATATATTTTATTGATTTCATGGAGGAAGGGAGAGGGAGAGAGAGAGAGAAATATCAATGATGAGAGAGAATCATTGATCAGTTGCTTCCTGCACACCCCAGCATGTGCCCAAACCAGGAATGAAACTGTAACCTCCTAGTTCATAGGTTGATGCTCAACCACTGAGCCATGACAGCTGGGCTCTTGTGTTCTCATTTAAAAAAAATAATTTGCCTTATTATAAGGGTAATTTCCATAAGTAAACTTGGACATTTAAGAAATTTAGAAAGAAATATTAAAATTACTTATAATGATATTACCCAAATACTAAAACTGCCACCAGTTTGTGTATATTACTCATTTTTCAAATGTGTTATTTTCCATATATTTATATGCTAATCAATTGATTTGACCATATTTTTATCTCAGTATATATATATTGTTCAAAAAACTAAAGTTTTATCATGATATATCTTATTTCACCTGAAGTTTCTTGGAAATATTAAAAGCCATATAAGCACTTTATTATATAGATAAGCTACAGTTTTAAGCATACCTATTCCAGTTTAAATTTTTTATTTTATTAAAAATTATGTTGAATATTTTTTCATAGTCTTCTGAATAAAATGATCACTATGAAAATTATTAGAAGTTAAATTCCTGGGTCAATTTGTACAAATATATTTTTAGCTCTTTTATGTTATCAAATTTCCTAAAGAGATGTTATCAAATTTCCTATCCACATTAGTTATTAATAAACTTTTTCATCTGTACCCGGCATATAGGGAGAAATAGTATGTGCTTATTCTACTTTTAATTTATTTAATTATGACTGAGACTGCAGCTTTGTGCGCTTATTGACTACTTATAGACTTACTAGAGGCCCGGTGCACAAATTTGTGCACTGGTGGGGTCCCTTGGCCTGGCCTGCGGGATTGGGCCAAATCTGGCTCTGTGACACCACCCAATAATAATGACTATTATTTCCTGAGTCGTGCATGAGGTTTTTCACTTACATCAAACTTTGCCAATATTTAATAGTGTTTCTTAAAGTCAATCTATAACAATATTAATATTGGAAAATGCATGTTTTAATGTAATATTTGCCCTTGTTGTGTGTTAAGAACATTACCTAATCAGCCATAATTTTAAAGCTCTGTACTATTTAAGATAATGGCCAATAATTATAAGTTCATAGCCTACTGGCTACAAATATTATTTAATGAAATGTGAGCTATATATGCCCTTTTGTTGCTTGTTATCAGCATATAATCAGACTATTATGAAACTGTAAATTACCATACACTAAATGAAAATTTTTAAAGCAACCAGAAATAAAAGGTTGATCAAACTCAAATTAATAACCATAAAAACTGAGAGCAGACTTTCCAACTTCAACATAAAGGGCAGAAAACAATGACCTTTTTAACTTGTTGAGAAAAATAGCTTCTAGGCAGATTAACTAACCAGATGAACTGCTATGGAAGAAAAATAGAGTTTATTTATAAGTATTTTCTATGGAAGTACCATAAAGGTATAATTGAAGAAGAATAAAAATATTTAACTTAGGAAAATAACAATTATGAGCAAAGAAATTAATAATTATGTAGGGAAATCTGTACATAATTAACTGTAAACATTATATTAGCAGCACAAACTAATGAAGGAAGTTAAGTTCAAGGTAACATGTCTGAGAAGAGCCACTGGAGTTCATCCAAGTGCCAGAGGTTAGTGGAACAGAGAGTAGAATAATTTTTTTATACGTTGCCATGCCAAGTATCTGTTAAACATACACACATAAATATTAAAATCACGTTAATATACAGTATTACTTTCATATTAGTGAGGAGAAATAGAGTGAAAAAAGTTAGTAAAGAAAATTCCATCAATGAATAGATGTCAACTAAGGGGGTGGGGGAGAATAAGCACTGAAAATAAAAGCACAAAATATAGGAAAAAATAAATATTAGTAATAAAAATATAGCAAATAAATTCTATTAAAGGACAGAAATACATATTCAATGGAAACATATACATATATAATCTTTAAAATAGATACCTTTGAACTATATGTTAAAATATATAAATTAAAAATAAAAAACGGAAAATATATTAAGCAGTTTACTTACAAATGAGATCAAGATAACACAAACTGAGAAAAAAGCATTTTGTACTGTTAAAGAGCATTATGATACAGAGTGACAAAAGGAAGACTTCCCTGAAGTGGTATATTCCTGAGTCTTGAAATGTATAATATCACATACGGTGTCACCTAACATTCCAGACAAGCCTCCAGGTGCGTCACACACATTAATTTCTTCAATGCTTGTCACAACCAGACAGGAGGGTCCATTGTACACATGAGGACACTGAGACCGGTGAAACTTTGAATGCCTAGTGTGAGCTCTCACATCTAGCCATAGATGAAGCCAGCTATGCATCCAGTAAGCCTGTTTGCAAAGCCTGGGCCAGTGCAGAACATACCACGATCACACCAAAAGATTTCACCTCATATCTGAAAAACTGCTGATTGAATCCATCACATGCAGAACTTTTAAAAAACACCTGATCAGGTCCCAGAGTACAAAGAACGTCTCAAAAATACCTAGTAGTTTAAAATACACAGCGATGTTTTCAATGCATTCAGTTAATTATCTCAGAAAAAATATATATTGCTCCCAAAAAATAACATGTAGAGATTTTTTTTTAAAAGATACACATATACAGATACACATGTACACATTAGATCAAAGAAACCATAATAGAAATAATATAAAACACCACATCTAAATATGTGGAATGAATTTAAAGCAGCCTTTGAAATAAAAATTGTAACCTTAGATTAGAATAAAAATAGATAAAGAGTTAAAATTTTATTTATCACAAAGAAAGAAGGGGAGATAACCCCAAGAGTAGGAAGAAAATGATAAAAGCGGACATAATAATGTGGAAAATGAATTGAAAAATAGAATATAGAGCCCTTAAAATTGTCATGTAAAAAAAGTAAAATAGACAAATATATGACAAGATTACAAAGGGAGGAATAGATATGAAAATTTCAACAAAATAACATTAAATGAAGTATTAACAGATATAGTTTTTAAAATTATAAATGGATACTTTGAAAAATTATAAACCAATAAATCTGGAAACAAGAAAATGGACTTTTATAAAACAAGTTAAATTACCACAACATTTTAAAATATTTTTTATTGATTTTAGAGAGCTAGGAAGGGAGAGGGAGAGAAACATCATGTGAGAAAGAAACAAGAGGCTGAATCCTGCAGGCCCCCTGCTGGGGATGGAGGCAGCAACCTTTTGGTGTATGGGATGGTGCTCAACCACCCGACCCACACTGGCCAGGGCCCCAAAATATTTTTTAAATATATAAAATTCTGATACAAATACTGTCATTCAAGAGATCAAATTAGGTTTTAAAAAATTAATAGTTTGACTTTAGGAAAATCGATGCAAAATTACAGAATGAAGTGTTAGAATGTTCTACAGAGAAATGAAAAAAAAAAAAAAAATGCCTTGACCAGAGAGAGTCCGTCAGACACACAAGGTGTCTTAGTATTAACAACATTTATTCATGTAATTCATCATGTAAACGGCTTAAAAAGATAAAAAAGCACATGATCTTCAGGGATTCAGAAACAGCATATGATAATATTCAGTACTCCTATAACAAATCACTTATTTTTCTTAGCAGTTTGTAGATAGAAGATTATTTCTTTAAACTGATAAGTAGAGTTATCAAAAGCTTACAGAAAACTTCATACTTTACAGGAAGCAGTAGAACATTTATTTAAAGTCAGATATATGATAAACATGCTACATCTTAGCAATGTCCCAGCAAAGCTATCCAAAATAATGACTAAAAAATAAAGTAAAAAGTGTAAGAATTGGAAAGAAGAAGTAAAATTGCCAAGAAAAAATAATTATCCTATCTAATAATAGAGTAACATGTAAATTACCATCACTCCGCTACGCCCATGATTGGGCGGCGGGAGGCTGGGGGGCGGGACTCGGGGTGGCCTATCAGGCCATTGAGAGGCACAGATCCGCTGCCACTGAGGGGGGCTACGCTGCTGTTGAGAGGCGCAGGGATCGGGACTCCCGCCCCCTGTGCCTCTCAACGGCCAGATCCGCGGCCGCTGAGGGGGCCCTTGAGTCCCGCCCCCTGCGCCTCTCAACAGCAGGGTAGCCCCCCTCAGCGGCCGCGGACCATCAAAAGTGGGGGAGCTGGGTGCCTGTCTGCTCTGGCACCAGGCCTTTCAGAAGCCTCCGCCGAGCCGGAGGCTTCTGAAAGGCCTGGTGTACCAGCGGACAGGCCCCCAGCTCCAATGCAAAAAGCGAAAGCATGTAGGGGACCCTACACGTGCATGATTCAATCATGCACTGGGCCTCTAGTTCATATATAACATCCAACTGTCACCTGCAGAATAATATTACACCTAACATTTGATCTAATATAATTATTTTATTTTTAAATTTTATCTTAATTTATTCCTTTGCAAATGATTTTCCTTTATTTTTTTAAAATCTTTATTGTTGAAAGTATTACATATGGTCCTCTTATCCCCCCATTGACCTCTCCCAACCTGACCCCACCCCCCCACCCCCCCACCCCCGCCCAGCCCAGTGTGGATATAAAACAGGTCTCCCAAAGTTTACAATATTTAGTATTTGGCCCTTTCAGAAATAAGTTTGTAATAATGATGACAATAATACCTAACATGTATAGAGCACTTACTCAGTGTCAGGCATTTTTATAAGGACTTTACTTGTTTCAAATTATTGTTCCTCTTACAAACACTCTATAGAGCATAGCCATGTTTTCCCATTTTACAGAGACAGAAACCATGGCATAGAATAAGATGCTTATTTACCCAAGGTCACAGAGCTATAAACACAGTGTAGATTACAATTCAAGCTGTCTCCCTCTAGTGTTCATACATTTGTAAGCATTGATTGGAATAACAATTTTAAGATAGTGGTTGTATTGGGGGTTGTAGAAAGAATAGGCTGTTATAAATATGATGTGCTCTTTGTTTCTTACCTTATTTAATTTTTCCTCAATTTTTGTGTGTCCTTTCTTCCACAGAGAGCTAAGGCAACTGTAGCAAAACATAGAAACGTATGTTCTTTATTAATACATGCATTTAAAAAAATGAAATTAGCCGAAACCGGTTTGGCTCAGTGGATAGAGTGTCGGCCTGCGGACTCAAGGGTCCCGGGTTCGATTCTGGTCAAGGGCATGTACCTTGGTTGCAGGCACATCCCCAGTAGGGGGTGTGCAAGAGGCAGCTGATCGATGATTCTCTCTCATCGATGTTTCTAACTCTCTATCCCTCTCTCTTCCTCTCTGTAAAAAAATCAATAAAATATATTAATATATATATATTTAAAAAAATAATAATAATAAAATGAAATTAAAAGATTCCTCCTGAGCTTGGAAAGATGGCAATCTGAAATTTTTACAGTTTGAATTCTTGTTGAGTAGTGAGGTTCACAGTGACAGAGGAAAGACAAGGTTGAAAGAAGAAAAGTTGAGTGGATGTACAACTTGTAACTTTTGCCTTATAAAAAAGTTTGGGCCCTAACCGGTTTGGCTCAGTGGATAGAGCATTGGCCTGTGGACTGAAGGGTCTCAGGTTCGATTCGGGTCAAGGGCACGTACCTTGGTTGCGGGCACATCCCCAGTAGGGGGTGTGCAGGAGACAGCTCATCAATGTTTCTCTCTCATCGATGTTTCTAACTCTATCCCTCTCCCTTCCTCTCTGTAAAAAAATCAATCAAATATATTTTTTAAAAGTTTGGATTAAGATTCAGAAGAAACTTAGAAAACAGGAAATATGGGAAATTTAGAAGATTAGAAGAAATTGAGTAAACTGACAGAAAGATTACTAGGGTCATCCAATAATCTCAGGGAGAGATTCTCCTAGAAATTAGAAGTTCATAGTAGAGGGGAAAAAAAACACTTAGTAACTATTTTTTTCATTTTTACTAAAGAAACTAGGAAGATTTTTTTTTCTCCAAAATGACTTTGGAACGTATAATTTATAGCAATGTGCTACAATCACATAAATTTTGATACTACATTTATAAATTAGACATTGATCAATTTGGGGACAAAATGATCTTTAGTCAAGATTCTGAACACAATTAAGATTGGCATTAAAGTTTCATCAATAAAAGCCAACAGTCATTGAGAGCAGTTCCCTTTTAGAACCATTCTAGCCTAAAGAGTGAGTTGACTATCAACCAAAAGTAAAGTCTATATAAACTATAGAATTATCATCTATTGAGTTTCACTTTCATATTAAAAAGATGGTAGATCTATGTAAAGATATCACTGTCACATTTAAGCAAATACTCCTGAGAAGATAAATAGTATGCTTTTTGTTTGTATGTTTGTTTGAAATAACCAGACCTATCTAATAAGGAAGCCATAGGCAAATGGTTACCAGCTTTTAGTATCTGAATTAATATTCTTTAACATCTTTGTAAATTATGGGGAGAAGAATTTCACTAATTCCCTGCAAATCAGTATTCTCTTCTGTTTTCAATATATTTATTTCCGGTTGCTTTGAAATTTTTTCTTAGATCCTTGATCTCACATTTCTTTGCAGCTCATTTGCTTTTAATTTAGTCTTTTCTTTCCTGCAGCAATTTCCTCCAGCCTCACATCTTCATGCAATCTTCTGAGTGTGCCTAACTTTCTAGCATGTTATATTTTTATTCAGCAGTAGAAACTGTGGATAGGCAGGATATGGACTTGAGCTTGGCCTCCGGTTTCAGAAATTAGCAAGGGGAAGGGTGCATGTTGAAAGCTTCTTGTCCATTTCTTATTTCTAGCAAGCCTTTGTCTTGTTTGACTCTGAGCAGGTACATAGTTGTGTGCTACTATCAAATAGTGAACGTATTTTTAAAAAAGATGTTTCATTTTGCAGTGAGCCAGACTGTTTCAAACTCCTGCCAAGGTTATCTGGTGCTATATTAACAGGAATGCCCTTTTGAAAGAGGAACCCCCACTTCCACTCCCACTCCTTTCTCACTGCACTTTCTGGCCAATTATTGTCTACTAGGAGCCCAGTGCACGAATACATGCACCTTGAAAGGAACTGTGGGCCGCAAGGATATGGTGGGCATGGGGGTGGGTCTTGGCACATCCTCCACACCCCCAACCATACCCTCCTGCTGTGGCCCCCAGTCCCCTGTCTGCTGGCAGCCCCGCTCCTGCAGCTGCCGCTCCCACATGCTGACAGGGCTGGCCCCGCTCACACCCGCTGATGGTGTGGGGCAATTGGGGCCGGCGCCAACAGCGGGTGTGAGCAGCGGCTGCTGCCCCGATTGCCCCTCAGGAGCAGGGGGAGGAGAAGAAGTCCACAGGGGCGATCAGGGCCAGCAGCCACTGCTCGCACCTGCTGACGGTGCTGAGTGATCTGGACCAGCACCAGGTGCCAGCAGCGAGTGCGAACTGCAGCTCCAGCACCTGCTGCAGGTGAGAGTGAGGCCAGTGCTGGCAGCAGGTGCAAGAGGCAGCTGCTGGCCCTGATCGCCCCTTAGAAGCAGGGGGAGGTGCAAGCGGCGGCTCTGGTGCCTGCAGCAGGTGCAAGGGCCAGGCGGGACCGCAGCGCACGGGAGCAAAGAATTTCCAGTAACCACCAGAGGCTCAACCTGATGGCAGTGACTGCACCCTGCCTTGGTGTGGCGCCCCAGCTCACCTTCTCCACCATCCCGCCACGGCTGATGCCTGATGCCCGCCATGTTCCATGCATGCTCCCTGGTGGTCAGTGCACGTCATAGTGACCAGTTGTTCAGTTGTTCTGCCGTTTGGTTTATTTGCATATTAGCCTTTTATTATATAGAATGAGTTGCATACCTGAAAATAGCTTTAAAGTTGAAGGGGAGGACAGGCTAACTGATGAAATTGAAGTAATGTCTGCTGTTTGGTTCATAGTATGATACCAAAGTCTGATTCCTGGTTTTGATGTTATGTGTTTTTATAAGATGTTTTCATCGAACACTTGGTGCGGGGCACTCTCTGTACCTCTTAGTAATCTAAATATTTTAAAAATAAAAAAAACAAAGAATAGGGAGGAGATGTGAGGCAGTGAGTGTCCCATATACTTCGAAACACATACCAATGTTGTAGGACAGCACCTGTTCCATTTCACATTTTCTTTTCTTTACTTTTTTTTGTTGTTGTTGTTAATCCACACCTAAGGATATTTTTCCATTGATTTTAGGGAGAATAGAAGAGAGAGGAAAAGACAGAGAGAAACATCGATGTGAGAGAAACACATTGATTGGTTGCCCTGGTCCAGGGAGGATTCTGCAAAGTACCTGCCCTTGACCGGAATCGAACCGAGGACCCTTTGGTCCACAGGCCGGCACTCTATCCACTGAGCCAAACTGGCTAGGGCCCATTTCACAATTTTTACTAACTTTGGCTTTCTGATTCTGGAGACAAATAAAAATTGAAGACAAATTATTTTCTAGAATTTTTCCCTAAGTGAATTTTATTTTAGAAAGCAAAACCTGGTTGAATATAATGCAAACATTCTATGTATTCTTTGTTTACTTATTCCACATCCTTTTATTGCTCTAATTGTTAATGAAATATCTTTGAAAATCCTCATTGTAAGTTGTCCATCAGTCTAAGATTTAGATATTTTAAGTGACTCTTCATTTTTTATTCTCCAACATTTAATTTTGTTTTCTTTTTATTATATTTTGTATGGTTTTATTATTTTTATTTTTTTTTAGGATTGGGAAAAGTTGCATAAGGGTCAATAAACAGATGTGATTTTAAGCCAAAAGTATCCCCAATCTGGTTGGTATTTCTTATGACCCTTTTTACTAAGCTTTCCCCCCCTAGAAATCATTATGTCTCTTTCTATGAGCAAGTAAATTGTGTTTGACCAGCTGTTCAATTGCACTCATTTCCAGAAAGAATTGAATTTGCTTCTGAACTCTGAACTCACAATGGCTAAACTTGGCAAAATGTGTTCTCTCATCCCTACCCCAAAAGACCAAGCACATAGAGTTATTTAATATAATGTGATTTTGACTGTTGGCTTAAAATGAAATGGAAGCTTACAGCAACTGCAACGGTATATTTTCCATGAAGTGCCATTTTTGTGCCTTATGAAGTGTAGAAAGCCCTGTTAATGCTGAAATATTATTTGCAATTTATTCTTCTTTATTGGATCAATACTCATATATGTGGATAATTTTTAGCAGATCTCAATGCCTAGTAACCTTTCAGTAGTTTATAATGAAATGACTATGTGTGATTTATGATTTATAATTAAAGGCTTTTAAAAATTACCATTATTCCTGAAATGTACAGTGAAGTTCTTTGTGTCTATTAAGAATTCATAGGATTCTTCAAATCTAGTATTGTGCTCTACATTTCTAAAACTCCCCATCTAGCAAAATGGCTAGCATATAGAGAACATTTAGTAGATTGTCCATTTTTAATTAATAAGAATATAAATAAATGAAAGGCTCCTGTTTTGGAACAATTCCCTATGGCATTTTTTCATGTCTTGAGAAAGCTTTGTCCTAGATTATGTTTTCAAGAATCTTTGTATAACATAAACCTTTGAAAATAAAAATATATTCTCCCTCCAGAACAGAGGGCAGATTTTCCCCCGACCAGAATAGCAAAAGTAATATCTTCTTCCTGAACAAAGTTGGATGAGACTCCTAGCAGCCTATTAGAGTATTGGGGGTTTTTCTAAGTGTTGGTGGTTCCTTGGCTGTAGCATAAACCCACTATGTATGCAGCATTCCCTTGGCCATATGCATTACCACGGTGGAACTGAGGACACAGGGGATCAAAGCAAACAAGAAGCCCATGCTTTTTGCTGTACCATCCTATATAATAAAAGCCTAATATGCTAAGTGTCCGGTCATCTGGTCATCCATTCAACCAATCAAACGTAATATGCTAATGATATACTAAGGCTGCTCAACCACTTGCTATGATGTGCACTGACCACCAGGGGGCAGACAGTCGACCAGTCGCTATGACATACACTGACCACCAGGGGGAAGATGCTCTGACTGGTAGGTTAGCTTGCTGCTGGGGTCCAACTGATTGGGACTGAGCAAGATGGGCTGGACACACCCTGGAGCCCTCCCGCAGTCCCTCCCCCAGCTGACGAACCTCCTATTCCCTCCCCGGCCCTGATCATGCACCAGTGGGGTCTCTCGGCCTGGCCTGCGCCCTCTTGCAATCTGGGACCCCTCAGGGGATGTCAGAGAGCTGGTTTTGGCCCCATCCCACAGGCCAGGCGGAGGGACCCCACTGGTGCACAAATTCATGCGCCGGGCCTCTAATGTGTAATAAAATCCTTTGTCTCCTCCTAATGAGTTTTGTGTGTCCTGCCAATATGTATAAAACTGTGGTAAACTTGCTAGTCTTCAAGTAGAGTAAAATCTCATTCCTTTTAATGTTCTTGGCACAACCATTTAGCATGGAGCACATTATGACTTTGTGAATAGGTAGGGAAACCATGAGGCCAAGAGAAGATCTTTAGTACTAGGAGGATGAAGTTTAGTGGGAAGAGCCAGCAGACAAGGAGAAGTTGAACCCTGGCCTGATAGCTCAGTTGGTTAAAACAGCATCCTGATAGCGGGTTTGATCAGTCAGGGCACATACGGAATCAACCAATGTATAAATGAGTGGGACAACATATATGTAAATCTCTCTCTCTCTCTCTCTCTTTCTCAATCAACCAATCAAATTAAAAAGGTAAGTTGAAGATATGTAAAGGAGATATGACTGATACAGTAGGACCTAAATCAGAATGAGGGGAGAACTTCAAAGGCACAAGAGTAAAGTGTGGCCTACAGCAAGAGGAATGACACTTCATTCTGTGTGGTTGCAGAAACGGAAGAAAAGATGGCTGACAGTAAGAGATGAAAAGTTGCCACAGTATTCTAGGTAGTCAGACTATCTGCTGTGAGGGAGTGGGGTGGGAATTGAGTACAGATATTTCTGAGGAAAAAGGATAGTTCTGAAATTGTGAAGAAGAGGATGGGAGAAGTAGCTAACTAAAGACAGGTAATAGGATTGACAGGTGGAACTGAGTTCAGAAAACATAAACCTGTAGGGTTTTTAATTCATACTGTTACACAATATAAACAAGTTGCTCTGAGATATAGAAGGCCCATTTTAGAAGTTTTACTTTCCTGGTAAGGACAAAGAATAATATCCCTTACCGATAATATTGGGATGTGCCTTAAAGCAACATGCTTATTTCAGGTCTTGGCTAATTGTACAGCTACAGATATAGCTGACCATTAAGATGATGGACGAGTAACATCCCTTTAACAAGGCAATCACCCTTTGCTTCTCCAGTAAAAGTTGAAAGTGACACACATGTTCTAACACCTTTTTACTGTATGATTCCATCCTCTGATGTCGAACTAATCATGCTACAGATTAAATCCACCTTATCTTGAAATCAGGTATTAATGAGGGGCATGAAACTAAAGCTAATTTGCATGAATGCTTCAGTTCTTTTTATTATTGAAGACTAGCCAGACCATGTCACCAAGAAGCTGTGAGTGATGGAAAACTTCAATGAAACCCTTGGCAAGTACATGTCAGAGAAATTCTTAGTAATAATAAATCCCCTGACAAGACAAGAGCACTTAAGGCTGATGGTGACAGTTTACTTTACAGAAATAAGGCCAATGTTCTCTGCTCCATTTTCAGGGTCTGAATGGTTTTAATCATGCTGCTTGGCAGGAAGCTACATCAATCCATCTCATCATATCTGAATTCTGCCATCTTTGGCTAGTCACCTACAGACATATTTCTAAACTTCAAAAACAAATCAAACCCCTTTTTATTTTTCATTTTTGTTCAGCAGCCATAGAAACATTCTCTCATTTACAGTTTGAAAATGCTATTTCCCCAAAGTTAGAAGCATAAAGATTACTCTCAAATCAACCATACGCAAACGTTGATGTTTCAGGAAGTAGCATTTTTGGGGCAGTAGTTATTAAACTTAGACTCGGTAACTTGATGAGTTATAAATCTACAGCCTTACATCAGGATTTGACCCTGTTTCTGACACCCCCCACTCCTGCTTTCTCAAGCCAAACTCAGCATCTTTCCTGATTATTTTCAGCCCTGTGTTTAGATTAGCCTTAGTGGGGAACATATTTTTTTTCCTGGAAATGTCATGTACAGTACATATTTGTAAATAATTGTTGGGCCTAATATCTGACCCACAGTCTCTGTGGATCCCTCAATGTCAACCTACTCAAGTGCTCCTGGTAACTTGCTCTCATTGATGCGAAAAGTTTAGGGATTAAGAAGTACAAATTGCCATTTGTGAAAATGAAGTCCAGCATAAGGAATATAGTCAACAATTCTGTCATTTTGTAATAATTATTGTAGCAGGGTGATTGTTTTATAAATTATATAAATGTCTAATCACTATGTTATATACCTGAAACTAATGTAATATTGTGTGTCAACCATAACTAAAAAATATGTTTTTAATTAAAAAAATGTATGGGATCACCTTAGTCTCACTCTTTCCCTGAGATTTCCTTATAAGATGCATACAACCCTGCCTCAATTGTTAATCTCATTCCTTTCCTATAATCTGAGCCACAATGGATTAAAATATAATTGCCCAAGTCCAGTGGCTTATTTATTTACTTACCCTCAGCTTCTAGCACAGAGCCTTGCATCTTGCAAATATTATAGCATAATAGATATATGACATGTTTTCAATTCACATAGACCATATAGATTTCAATCTAGACTCTATTCATTTTATTTAAATCAATGAACCAACATCTTCTCATCTGTAAATAGAAATATTAAAGTATGCCGAATCGTTTATTAAGAGGATTATATGAAACCTACTTAAGTACCTTATGTTTTTTAAAAGGTAGCTTATGTTTAAGGATTCAAGGGTAGCTCATAGTACCCAAAAGGCAATGATTAAGGAAGGACTCGGAAAGAGAGTCTGTGTGAATATTGCCATGGCTTTCATTTTTCTTCCTATACTTGCTTGATGGCCTATCTGCCATTTTCTTTATTTTTGACTCCAGTTTCTCTTCCTCTTCAAAACATATCATAGAAGTAGGTGAGTCATCTGGAGAAAAAATTATCATTACCTTCTTTAGTCCAAATTCCAAATTCTTTGTGAAAAGACATGTTGCCTTAGTTTGGGCACATGCCCACACATGTTCATTGGTGAAAGGGGTAGTGAATACCGGAAGAATCCTACAATAGAAATCTGGTTTTTCTAAAGCCACCACTGGGAACATGTATATAGGGGCATGAGTCTAAGTTGAGGCACAGAAAGCAATATTTTCAACCACAGAATTCATAAAGTAAAACACAGATGATAGAACAATATTGTCCAATGGATGATAGAAAAGATTACCTAAAGTGCAGCTATTGCAAACAAGAAAATAATATTTTACTTTAATTAATTTAGATGTAAATAGCCACATATGACTAGTGACTAATGTATTGGACAGTGCAGCTATAGAATCTTAGAGTCAACAAATGGAATGTGTTAGTACCAGGCAATCTATAATTATTATTAATTTCTTTTAATCCTCACCTAAGGATATGTTTTTATGATTGTTTTTATTTGTGAGAAAGAGAAAGGGAGAAACATCATTGATTCGTTGCCTCCTCTACACTCCTGAACTAGGGTCAAATCCTCAACCTAGGTATGTGCCCTGACTTGGAATCGAACCCATACTTTTTTGGTGTACAGATGATGCTCCCACCAACTGATCCACCTGGCCGGGGTGAGGCAATCTATAATATTTAATGAACCTCTCTCTCCCAATCTAGACCTGGAAGGTGACAGAGCATAATTACATATTGTCCCATATTATTAAATCCTGTAGTTTTTATGTTTTCTGTAATTTTCCCTGTCCTTCAGATACCTGGAAAAAGAAATATCCTCCACTCAGGAATAGACCCGTCTGATGCCTGCACTGGAAGTCACTGCGTTACCTAGGGCGAGGGAATTGCCAAAATTGAATAAGGGAACACAGATGTATTAATAATCTTTGCCTTCTCCACAACTTCACAGGTGTGCCTGTTTAGAAGTCTTTTAGACAAGTTACTTAATTTCAAACAAATTACTACATTAAGTAGAAAATGAGATATTTATTCATAATTAATCATTGTCTTATGTACACAGTCTCATGGTAGTAGCTGGAGTTGCAATCATGAACAAAATCAGACAAGCTACTACTTTCACGTAGTTTATAGTCTGGTATGTAACACACACACAAATCAAAGAATGACACCAGCACCCATGAGTGCCATGGAAGCCTGCATGGAAGAGGGGAGGGGCATTGGCTTAGTTTGAGAGTTCATTAAGGCTTCTCTGTGGAAGTACCCCTTCAGCTGAGAGCTGAAAAAGAATTTGATCTTCATATAGTAAGAGCAATTGGAATTAATTAATGATGGGGGAAAGGAAGAGATAGTGATGTGATTCAATATGCAATTAATATAAATATGTTTTTATAGATATAGAGAGGTATTGATATATAAAAATGATAATAGTGAGTACAATTCTTGAGACTGGAGAGGGTTTTGGATGTTGTAAATAGGTATGAGATTAATAGCAACATTGATGACTTTTCTGTGTCTCATACAGTTGCTTGGAAGGAGGTATTTTTGCACTGAAATAAGGGGCTCTGGAAATGGACAGGATTTGGAGAGGTAAAAGTAATTGTGGATTAATTTTTTTATGAGATTGACCTTTGAGAAACCCAAATAGAGATGGTAGATAGAAAGTTAATATAATTGCTTGGGGCTTTTAGAAGTGGTCAGTGCTAGAGATATATATTTGTGAGTCATCTGCTTATAGGGGCAAATGAAGTTTAGAATAAAAATGAGACAACCCAGGGTAGAAGTAAAAAGGAAGCCACCTAAGACTAAGCCTTGAAGAATTTTAATGGTTGACAGCCGAATAGAAGGTATTATAGCTGCAAAGCCTGAAAAGGAGAAACTAGAGAAAGAGAAGAGCAGGGATATGTCTTAGAAGCTTGGAAAAGCATGTGCCAAGGAAGAAGAAATGGTCAACTAAGGTGAACCCAACTAGAAATTTAAATAAGCTGAGTACCATGAAATGACCATCCCATCTAATGACCATTAGATCTGGTGTGGTGGCTGAGGACAGTATAAGAAGCCAGATTGGATTAGGTGACTGTGTGAGGGAGAAGGTAGAAATTATGAATGATGCTTTTAACAGAGTTGTCTGTGAAGAGGAAAATTATATTTATTTTTAACTTAACTTTTAGAGATGCATCAATCAATCTGGCACATTTTATTCCATATATATTGTTTCATCAACAAGTAGGGACATATTGTTTAGATTTTTTAAAATATTATTTAAAGAAAAATGCAAATAAAAACTTCTACAATCCCAATCTACTCTAACACATTTTATGTGCATCTATTAATATTCATATTTATATTAGTAAGTCAATCAAATATTTATTATTTACCTTCCCTCTACTTAGATGGAGGTCTTACAACTTATTTAAGAGACTTACCAAAACAAATTACTTAACTAAAAAAATAAAAAACAAAACCTATGCCAAGAGAAACTCATGAGAGCTTTCCCAGTTGTTTTATCATTTAATAACTCTGGTTATCCATATTTTTATTCATGAAATTAAAAAAAAAACACAACTAAAAGTTTCACAGAACTGAAACACAGGCTTATAGGAATGAAATTAAGCATTATATTCTGGAGATGAACCTGAATTTTGTGGTATTTAAAACTACCTATGTGGTAAAAATACTTTTTTTGTACTTAACTCTGAAGCATTTCTCTGAGAACATTAATGTTCAGTAAACATGTTTTTGATAAATATTATTCCACTTAAAATATTTTTTAAAATATATTTTATTGATTTCATAGAGGGAGAGAGAGGGAGAGAAAGATAGAAACATCAATGATCATCGATTGGCTGCCTCCTGGACTCCCCCTACTGGGGATCGAGCACTCAACCGATCATGTGCCCTTGACTGGAATGGAACCTGGGATCCTTCAGTTTGCAGGCCAAAGCTCTATCCACTGAGCCAAACCAGCTAGGGCTTAAAATATTTTTAATATATAAGAGTCAAAATATAGATGTAGATTCTCTCTAATGAAATAGATGTTATTCTTTTAAATTTTTTTTTCTTCTAAAGTTTATGAGTTCTTATATCTCATTAGTGTTCAACTTCTGTCCTGAAAATAGAGGTAAAGTTTTGGTCCCTGAAAGATCTGACAGAATCCATAAAAGTAAAATCCTTCTCACTGAAAGGATCAGTGTTGGTTTAAAAGTATAATTTAAATAAATGTTGTTTGTTTATCTGCTAAGAGGTAGGATTATGTGATTATTGGGGATTTGTTTTACTCTGGTGAATCTAAAAGCAGTGATTTTCCCACACAGAAATTACTACAACAATGATAATAACAAAAATAATAGACTTGATACTGGTTATGATGGTGAGTCTATGATCTCTGGGCTCATTTCATATGCTGCCTTACTGTTAAGACAGCTATTTATTGGAATGGATTTATTTCGACTGCTATCTTCCTTCTGGGGATAGATGCTGCATTAGAGGCTATTGACTCACTGAGGGTGAGGCGAACTGCCAGGAGGTGGAGGATGTAGCAAAAGGAGGGAGTGGAAGGGCAGGATGGGGCTTACAGAGGCACAGTAGGAATTTAGGTGGTTCTATAAATTCAGAGAGGTGTCTCTGATTTTCATTATGGCCACGAGGCTGTTAGAGAGTTGTTCCTTTAAAATACGTCTAGGTAGAGAGGTTTTGTCTGAAAGTGAACATTTAGTCCTCTGCTCATAACTCCTCCTTTCGTGTTTGGATTTAAATCTACAATTTTCTATAATTCTTTAAGTCCTTTAAAGTGGAATCAATTTTGTAGCTTTCTCCCAGTACAGCCCTTATATACAGCAGTTAGTTTGAAGACTCAATTTTTAGAGGAATTTTAAAATAAATGTGTGCTGAAGAGCAGAAAGTAAACATTCTTGTGCTCAAAGCCACCCATCCTGGTTAAGTGTGGCAGGTGTGCTGATGTTGAATGTAGAATGCAAATGTTTGTGAAAACATATAGAGATAAAGAATGTGTGTGTGTGTGTGTGTGTGTGTGTGTGTGTGTGTGTGTGTGTGCGCGCGTGCACTACTTAGTCTTGGCATTCTCTGCTTCTAAATGTATGGCTTATGACAGAACCTTTACCAACTAAAATTTCTCTTTTGAGATTCAAATTTTGGTATATTTACTAGTAGAGGGAACACATTTAAATCAATTTTCTTTAGTAATTTTGTAACTGGTAAATATTTCAGTCATGTGGAATTATATATCACTTATAATTAAATATTTCCATTATACAGAGAACTCTAGTTCAATTATTGTAAATGAATTCTTTTCATTTGTGAATTCAAAATGTAATATAAAACTAGTGGCCCAGTGATGAAATTCGTGCACATTAAAAGGGAATTAATTAGAGGAAATCTTTTAATATTGTTATTTGCCCTTCCTCTATAATAGAAGTATCAGAGATGAAAGAAAATTAGTAAAATGTATATGAAAATCTCCCTCCTGTCAGAGTCTGGGGTGTGCCATGGGACCTAGAGTCAAGTCCCCACCCACCACCCACACGTGCTTTGAAAATGCAGGAGACCCAGACCCGGCTGGCCCCACCCCCATCAAGCTCCTCTGGGCAGGGGTTTCAGCCTTAGGTCCCCCGGCCTGGCACTGGGTAGGGGGTGCAGCCTCAGGTCCCCTGTCAAGCCCCGCCAGGCAGTGGGTGCAGCCTGAGGTCCTCCAGCCCAGCGCCAGGGCAGGGGGGGTACAGCTGGAGGTCCTCCAGCCTGGCACAGGGCCAGGGGGCCTGAGGTCCCCCTTCAAACCCTGGTGGCCAGGGAACATGGCCTGAGGTCCCAGTCAAGCCTAGCCAGGTGGGGGGCACGGCCTGAGGTCCCCCGCCCCGGCCAGGCACCATGCAGCCTCAGGTCCCTGCTGTTCGGTCATTATATTACAGTGTCTCAGCCAATTTGCATATTTCTCTATTATTAGTATAGATGTTTATTAAAATTCCAAAGCATTACTCTTAATACCTTCTTTAAATGAGGAGATAAATCTTATATATCTGCTCTATGTTCAGTTAGAACTGTGGCCTACACATAAGGGATGCAATTATTTATGACAAATCCCCCCGCCCCCGCAACACACACACCTTTTGAGGACAATGTTAATGAGACAGTGTTTTGAAGAGCACATTCATTAGTCATTTACTATTTATGTCAAAATTCTGAGTCAGAATAAAATTTCGGGTTGGATGCAAAGCTCAGCAAACCAGATCAAGATGACAGAACATGGAATGCATGAAATAGTATGTGGCCCTGATTCCTTAAGGGACTTAACGGGAAATGATCACCACTGCTCCCATTCAGTGAGATGACAGTAATAATACCTGGCTTTGTTAGATTCCATCTCACTGCTGTCATTAGGGACAATCCTGGATGGCGTCTATATCAGCTCAGGATGATATGCTATATTCTCAGAGACATATTTTTATTTTCTTTTGCGTTCCTAGACTTTTCAGTTTTATTACTTTTCTTCCTTGCCTCCTAATTTTTTTTTTTTATATTCAATAATCAGTTCCAAAAACTGATTTACTAGTAGAGGGAACACATTTGTCCTATCCCAGGACAAATGCATAATGTAAAATTTGGAGATACAGACTAACTTTTTATTACAAACCATTGTGAATCTTACTATAGATTTTAATTATGGGCGTAGTATAAATTCTAATGGGACAACATATATTTTGGTTAAGAGCCTGGCATCTGGGGATAAACTGCCTGGGTTCACATCCTCTCTTTACCTCTTACTGCTTACCTTTCACGGGTTACTTAACCTCTTAGTGCCTCAGTGTTCTCATCTGTTAAATGGTGGCCAATAATAGAAGCCACATGGATTCTTACAAAAAATTCTTTGTTCAGTACATAAAATTATACAGTACAAAAGTTCTTACCATATAAATTAAGAAATATGCTAATATTAACTCTGGGCCAACTTGAGCTGTTTACAGACTGTTCTCATGCTCCTAATGCTACTGACCTGTTTTGTCTTAAGAAATCTGTACATCAGACACTTAAAAATAGTACTCATTTATTTGGTTGTTATGGAATAAAAGTTCTAAAAAAAAAAGGAATGGAGTAGTAACAATATTATTTTTTCTGACCCTAATAGTACAGCAGACCCAGTGTGATTATCCTTCTCACTTTTGGGATGACAGCTAAATTAGGCCAGTCTCCATATTATTACTGTTCACGAGGAAGAAGGAGGAATTGGTTCAGTTTTAAGGTAGCTTCTGAACAGATTGAGATAACTTGGATCATAATTATACAAGTATCTTATCAAAGCTCAGCTTTTGCTAATAGTCTGTCTCTAACTCTGGTCTTTTAAGCCCAGCAGTTTCTCCCTCAAAGCTGTTATATTAGAAATGTTGAATTGATCTCTGATTGCTTTATGTTTTCCCAGTCAGAGTGGTGTGAATCTAATTCTATGTCTGCTCACTTATTTAAGGAAACCCGTCAAATATGCTAGATCTTCTTGAGACCAGGAAATGCTGAGCATAGGTAAGATTCAGATAGGCATGATGGCTGAGACTCTGGGCTCTGGAGCCAGAATGTGGACTGGCTGGATTGAAAGCCAGGAAATACCACTTTCAGCACTTCAAGTAATCTTTCTGGGCCTCAGTTTTCTTATTTGTAAAATAGCAATGGCTGCAGTGAGAGGAATGGAGAAAGGGAGATTGGTTTAAGAAATATTAAAGAGGTAAAAGATGTGATGTTGGGGTAGAGTGATCCTAAAATGCACCCAGATTTTGATTTCTGTCACCGATCTTAAGTGTACAAAGGGTTGCCAGTTTTGTTTGTCTTTTATGGATTTTTAATGGATAGTTTAAAGGTATATTAGGCATAATTATCCACTGCAAAGATAAATGGTATATCTTCTATTCTTTTAAGTAGTTTAGCTGTGAAGAGAATATATAGAACCATAGTTAGAGAAGTAGATTTGAAGAAATATTTTCTTTTAAAATGAGAAAAAAATGAGCATTATAATTTGACTAAGGTAGTGATTTTCAACTTTTTTCATCTCATGGCACACATAAAGTAATTACTAAAATTCATCTGCACACCAAAATATATACTTTTTACTAATCTGACAAAAAATAGGTATAATTATGATTCATTCACACTGAATGGCTATTGTTGTGTTGGCCACTGTCATTTTTTTAATTTGACAATTTAAGGGAAAAGAGGACAGTGCTGTTGACTGAATAGTCAGGTATTGCATGTTTTAAAAATTCTTGCAGCATACCAGTTGAAAATCATTAGCGAGATGGGGAACCTTTTCTCTGCCAGGGCCATTTGGATATTTATAACATCGTTCAAGGGCCATACAGAATTATCAAGTTAAAAATTAGCCTGCTATATTAGGTTAAACATTTAATTAACTCCCCCCTAATGCCTTGGCAGGGCCAGACCAAATGATTTCTTGGGCCCTATAGGGCCCATGGCTAAGGTAATAAGTCAAGAAAAAGTAAAGAGTGAGAATGGATAAAATGAAGATGATTGAAATAGTACAATATCTCAGAGTAACAGGAAAAGAGTTCTGGATAAAGGGTTATATTTTACATCAGAATGGAAACCTCTTCGACTAAAATGGAGGGAGGGATGGAGGAATGCACAGACCTTGACTCATTTGCCAGTGGGAAAAAAAGGGAATTTTAGGAAGTTCTTTCCTGATTGCCTGTTTTGTTGTGTGTGTTTTTTTGTTTTGTTTGTTTGTTTTGTTTTGTTTTGTTTCAATGAAGGAGAAAAGAGCATTTGCTGAGAGGAGGGAAGGCATGAAACATATGGACTTTGAGGAGAGACATCAATATGAAGAGCTCCTGAAGGAGTTCTTAAAGAACTAAGTAGGAGCATATTGAGGAGAATCTGGCAGAGTTTAGAACCTGAATGAAACTGGATATTTTGTGAGAGTGTAACAGGACTGTGAGATTTTTCTTATGCATGCAGTCAGTGGTCCAAGACTAGGAACAGAGAAGCTAAATGGTTGGATTCACCCCCAGCCTGGGACAAAAGATGGGTAACTAAATAAGAAAGATAAGCTCAATGGTGATATATTGATGAAATTGGTGGCACATGTGATGGATTCTGAATAAAATATAGAGGAAAAATGATTAATGGTTTGGGAGAATACTGATATGGGATGCTATAATACAACTGTAAAAATAGGTAATAGAATAATATTACCCTGGAGAGAGGAATGACTACTGACTATTAAAAGCTAACAGTCCAAATTTCTTTGTTGAATTTATTTCAATTCTATTCACTTATATCATAACTAGAGGCCTGGTGCACAAAATTTGTGCACAGGTAGGATCCCTATGCCTGGCTGGCGATCAGGACTGATCAGGGCCTTCCGGCTGCTGGCTGGGGCCTTCCTTCCTGCTGCCTGCCAGGGCCTCCCTTCCCCAGCTGCCAGCTGCCAGCCTGGGCCTTTCTTCGTTCTATGCCGCCCCCTGGTGGCCAGTGCACATCATAGTGAGCTATCAAACTTCCAGTCTCCTGGTCGAACTCCCGAGGAGTTCATATTAGCCTTTTATATATATATAGTTACCTCAGTTTATTGGAGAGACAAGTGCCTTTCCTTAATATATGTGTCCTACAATTATAGCCTTATTGTTATAGAAATTTGTAGCCATTCACAGATCAAAAACTGACAATTGTTAAGAATGAATCATTTTGATACATCAGGTAACTTTTTCAACATTGATATTTTGAGTGGTAAGGAATTCTCAGAGACCCTCCAAGGCAGTTTGGAAACAGAAAGTAAAACATTCAACATTTACTCTCTATTGCCCAGCGTAAATTATGAGGGAGGGAGTGGTTGATATTATAATTTCCATCCTTAATTTCAAAAGCACCATTCCAATGTTGGTTAGTTTGATATAAATTAGAATTAGTTGGGGAAGACTTCCCAAATCTGCTATCCCACATTACTTACCTATGAATGCATGCAGTATAATCAATGGCACTTTTATTTTGTTCATTAGACCATAGCATAGTAAACATTAGAAGCAAGTTATTAGGCCTTTGAGTGTTTGTGGATACAAAATCCTTTCATGAGATGATCATTTTCTTTCTCACAGTCAATAGTACATTTCAATGAAATAGGTTGTTATGAGAGAGCATGCAGTTACGTTGTTTCCATCTCTTCTATTTATATCTTCAGGTATATTTAAAACCAACATTAGCCACTTGAGCAAATAGTTAACAGCCTTGACCAATGAGGGAGACAGAGTCTTGTCTGCGCCTCCCAGATTACTGTGGGAACTGTGGTTCTGTTCCAGGCACTGACACTTTGCAAGTACGTGAAGAGAGGCGGAAGTGTGGGGAGATTACCCAGCTCCATCTCTAAGAGGCTCTCAGCCTGTGGCTCACGGGTGCAGAAGTATGAAAAAGCCTGAGCTCTCTCTGAGATCATTTATATCTTACAGAGCACCTGCGGTATCTGGCTGAAGTTGAAACTGCTTGAAATCACACTATTGCTTGCCCTTTTCCCCTTTCCTCACCCTGTGCCCTCCATTCCCTTCCCAGTGTCCCCTGAGAGCACGTCCTTTAATAAAAGGCTCACCCCTGAATGTCTCCTGGTGTTAAGGTGTGCTTCTGGGAAACTCTCCTAGTCACACAGGGGATTAGTGAGAGCCAAGTTTGGAACAGCTAGTTAAAATGGAGTCCTCAAACCCACAATAGTAGCAGCATCTGGGAAGTTATTAAGAATGCACTTTTATTATTTATTTATTATTTATTTATTTATTTATTTATTTATTTATTTATTTATTTATTTTGGCCTCACCTCAGATCCAATGAATAAATCTCCCAGGAGACATCTCCAAAGATTGTACGTCTTAAGAAGTTCTCCAAAAGATTTGTATAGATGCTAAAGTTGAAGAACCACATGTCAACGTATCCCTTAGCTCCTAGTCTAGAGCTCTTGAACATCTTTGTGCATCTCTTCTACCAGTGTTTTCTCTTCTACCATTCACTCATTTTCTTTGCGTCCCTCCCTGCTTCCCTTCCTCCCTCCCTTTCATCTAAAGGCCAAGCTAGCTATCACATATTATTTACCACATCTCCCTAGCAAGACAAATAAATAAAACTAGCATAATTTATTTGCATTTTCCCTTACCCCCTTTATAGGCTTGCCAATAACCTCAAAGAGTTTTTACCCTCATGCCGGGGAAGAAATAATAATCAGATTTTTATCCCTCTACTCCTAAACAAAAGGGTAATTTAGATCATAAATGGTTGTTGTTTATTAGTTATTTACCTTTTATGTTTCTGTTATGTTTTCTCTTAAGAATCAAAACAATTCAAATAAGAAGACAAAGTCATTTTCAAAAAGTATTATATTGTTACAATTTAATGAAAAATTTTGTCACACCAATTGATGAATGATTTAAGTGACTGTTACTTAGTATTAGAGTGGTAATATTTAGCTATTTGGCACACATGTACAGTACAATAGGTATAGTATCTTGAGAACTTACTCTGTGCCAAGTACTGTCTTGTATCCCAGGAATTATCTCATTAATCCTTGCATCAACTTTATTACTTGGAACTATTATTATACTCATTCACAAAGAAGGATACTCAAGTTGGGAGGGAGTAAATAAATGTCCCTAATTGTTTACTTTTATGTAAATTTCCACTTGCCTATAGACTCCTAGAAATAAAATTTCAGACATGGCTAAAATCCATTTATATGTTTAAAAAACTTATATTAAACCCCAAAGAGATTTTTAAAACTAGGAAGTGAGTGTAAACTAGTTGGCAAAATAGACAAGAATCGTTTAGAGTTTTTAAAAATATGAGGAGTGACTTACTCTGTCTAAAACCCTAATATGCAAATAGACCGAATGGCAGAACAACCAAACAACTGGTTGCTGTGATATGCTCTGACCAGCAGGGGACACGTGCTGAGCATGGTGGGCATCAGCAACAGGCAGCAGAGCATGGAACATGGCAGGCATCAACCGTAGTGGGATGGTGGAGCAGGTGAGCAGGGGTGCCAGAACAAGACGGGGTGCTGGTCACTGTCATTGGGGCAAGGCTCTGGTGATTACTGAAAATTATTTTCTCCCACATGCTGCAGTCCCACCCAGTGCTCACACCTGCTGCTGGCACCAGCCCCACTCGCACCCGCTACTGGTGCTGGAACTGCCACTTGCACCACTGCCGGCGCCTGGCACTAGCCCCGATTGCTCAGTGCCATCAGCAGGTGCAAGCAGCGGCTGCTGGCCCCGATCACTCCTCAGGGCTACTCCACCTCCCCCTGCTCCTGAGGGGCGATAAGGGCCAGCAGCCACCTCTCACACCCGCTGCTGGTGAGGGCCCGCTTGCACCTGCAGTGGGTGCCTGGCGCCAGTCCCAATAGCTTGGTGCTATCAGCAGGTGCAAGAGGCAACTGCCGGCCCCGATCTTCCCTGAGGGCTTCTCCACCTTCTCCTGCTCCTGAAGGACAATTGGGGCAGCAGCGGATGCTCATACCCACTGATGGCGCCAGCCCTGCTCACACCTGCTGCTGGCACTGGCCCCAATCACTCCACACTGTTAGCGGGTGCGAGTGGGACTGGCACCATCAGCACATGGGAGCTGCGGCGGCTGGATCAGGGCTGCCAGCAGACAGGAGACCAGGGACTGCAGAGGGAGGGGCCCAGTGGGGGCATGGAGGATGAGCCGAGACCCACCTCTGTGCCCACTGCAGCCTTGCAGCCCACAGTTCCTTTCAAGGTGCACAAATTCGTGTACTGGGCCCCTAGTATAATATAAGTCCGTAATAAGTTAAAGTCAAATTAAAACCACAATAGCATAGTAGATGGAATGAGCAAAGGCATATACACTGAGTGGCCAGATTATTATGACCACCCCATCAGTATTTCATTGGGCCACCTTTTGCCTTCAATACTGAGGCGATTCTTCTTGGCATTGACTCCACGAGATGTCAAAAGGTGATGCGAGGAATCTGACACCATGCCTGATGAATAGCACTGTCCAGTTCTGTGAGATTTGATGGTTGTGGAACCAGCTGCCTGATGGCTCTTTTAACTTCATCCCACAAATGCTCAATTGGATTGAGATCTGGTGATTGTGTGGGCCACCTAAGCAAGGTAAAGTCTCCCTCATGTTCTTGAAACCACTCCTGCACAATATGAGCACCGTGGCATGGTGCATTGTCTTATTGGAAGAAGCCATATCCATTGGGATACGCCATCAACATGATAGGATGAACTTGATCAGCAACAATACTTAGGTATGTTGTGCTATTCAGACGCTGTTTCACATGAATTAAAGGGCCCAAATCATGCCAGGAAAACATGCCCCAAACCATAACACTGCCCCTACCAGCTTGAAGGGTTGTACTCATGCATGTGGGGTTCATGCTTTCATGCTGTTTCTGCGAAATTCTCACTCTGCCATCTGCATGATGCAACTGGAAACATGATTCATTGGACCACATGACTTTTTTCCAATGTCCACTGTCCAATCCTTGTGTTCCTGTGTGAATTGGAGACATTTTATCTTGTTAACTGCAGACAGCAAAGATGTTCGAACAGGCCTTCGGCTTCCATATCCCATATGATGCAGTGTATGGCTAATTTGCCTACAAACGTCAGGTGGTCATAATAATCTGGCCACTCAATG